>NC_087473.1:17959061-18559061 GCF_036321535.1 Camelus dromedarius
AATGCATGCTTTTGTAAAAAACTGTAGACTTTATACCAATCTTTTAAAAATTTGTTACTGAATTTTTGTTGTTTAAGCTATGGGTACATAATCACCCTGCCCCTTCTGCAAGATGGGTTCACAGTTTTGAACACCCTAGGCTCCTGTGAGTCCCCTTTGCCTGGCAAAGCAATAAAGCTGTCTCTTTTTTTCTAAGGTCTAATACCCTGTCTCTTGAGTTATTTGACTCTTCAGGGATAGGGGCCAATGTTTTGACAACAGAGTTAGTTTACTATGTTGTGTCACTTTGCAGTGTGGAGCACAATACTTCAGACATACATGAACATGCACATACTCATTTTCATTTTCTTTTTCATATAGGATACTAAAAGGTTTTGAACATAGTTCCCTGTGCTATACAGTATGAACATATTTATTTATTTTATATGTTATCATCTGCAAATCTCGAACTCCCAATTTACCCCTTCCTATCCCCTCCAAACCCCTGATAAACGTGTTTGATTCTGTGCTTGTGAGTCTGTTTCTGTTTTGTTATGAAGTTGTTTTGTCATTTTTTAAATTAGCTTCCACATATAAGTGATATCATATGCTCTTTTTCTGGTTTGATCACTTACTTCTGTATTAGCTTGGTTTCTTTTTGGTTTTTGTGACTCTGTTTTATGCTTTTCATTTGGAGTTGCCATGTTTTTCAAGTATTTTTACCCTTTACTCTATTTTTTTTTTTTTTTTTTGCTTTAGACTGGTATTCATGTAGGCTCAAACACATCCTAAAGAGAATGAAGAAAAAAGGAAAAAAAAATTATGTTTTCTTGCTTCCCTGTGTACCTTTTATAAAATTAGATGTCCTTTCTTAAAAAAAAAAAAAAACATAAAACTTCGTGTTTATTCTCTTGCAACTTATTGTAGTTGTCAATTTTCCACTCGGTTTTCTCATTTGTATAGCTTCCTGCTTCTTTTCTATTTAGAGTAGACCTTTCAATATTTCTTCTAGCATAGGTTTAGTCATGCTGAGCTCTTTTAGTTTTTGCTCGTCTGAAATTGTTTACCTCTCTTTCTATTCTAAACGGCTGTCTTCCCAGGTTGAGAATCCTGGTTTGCAACTTCTTCGAATTCAGGTCTTTGAATATATCTTCCCCCTCCCTTCTGGGCAGCAATGTTTGTGTAGAGAAATAAGGTGAAGGCGTTATGGGGGTTCCTTTGTAACTAACTCTTTGCTTTTTCCATGTTGACTTTAGAATCCTTTCTTTACCTTTTCGCTTTGGCCATCTTAATTATGATGTGTCTTGGTGTAGGTCTGTTTGGGTTCCTCTTCTTTCAGACCTTATGTACTTTCTGTACTTGGATATCTGTTTCCTTTTTTAGGTTTGGAAAGTTTTCTGTGTTGATTTCTTCAAGTGTCTTTTCAGTCCCCTTTTCTCTTTCTTCTTCTTCTGGGACCACGATTATGTGTAGATTGGCTCTACTTATATTATCATGTAGGTCACTTATATTGCTGTGATTGGTTTTCGCTAGTTTTTCTGTCTGCTGTTCTGATCAGGTGACTTCTATTGTCCTTTCTTCTAAGTCATTTATTTGTTTTTCTGCATTATCTAGTCTGCTTTTGACTGCCTTTAGCTTGGCTCTTATCTCAGCCTTTGTGTTTTGTTTTAAACTGACTCCTCTTATAATTTCTGTTTCCTTTTTATACTATTCTCTGTCTCCATTCATGGTCTCTCTTATTTCCTTCAGTGACTTTATCACCCTTTTTTGGGAAATCATTGTCTAGTAGATTGTCATGGTCTATCTTATGTTTGTTTTTGCTTTCAGGGAATACTCTTGACCTTTTAATTGGGAGTGGTTCCTCTGCATCTTCATTTTCCTTATATTTCTCTGTCTCTAGGGATTTAGGAGGATCAGTTATCTACTGGTCAGGGCTGTTTTTTGTTGGTTTCTTTGTTTTTATTTAAAGTGGGAGTGTTTCTGTGTAGACTGTGTGCATGTTATAATTGTTTTGAGATGGCTCTTAGTATGAGTGGTTCCCATATCTTTCTTCTATATATGTTGGTTCTTACCCTTTGGCTGGGGGTGTGGTTTGTGCTGTGCTGTGCTGTGCTGTTCAGAGCCTGCCCTGATTGTTGTTGTTGAGCGAGGCCTCCTTTTTTGTTCTGTGTTTGTCAGCTTTGACAGGAGTCTGGTCTGCTCGCCTGTTGCTGGAATAGCAGCTTCTAGACCTGTTTCTGAGCTGTGGTGTGTAGTGGGCAGGGCTGGAGCACTTCATCTGGGAAGGAGAATAGGCAGGAGATGTCCAGTGGGAAGTGCCCTCTGTGGTGTTGTCTGTCACTTGTTATGCAAGTGTAAACAGTACTCTTTGTAGACGCTGCCTTTGTCCCTGCCTTATCTGTGGGAATGTCGGCCAAATTCCCTGGTGTCCCTCAGGTTCTGGCCCCTAGGAACCACCAGTGCAGATCTGCCATTGTCAGGTACTGGGACCCGCATTAGTGAGCATGCAGTCTTAAACCTGAATCCATAGTGCACCAGAGGGACAGACCCTCAGCCCCACCTCTGTGTACTGTATGGTAAGCCGGCATGTTGCGAATGGCCTTCCTCCCTCCCTGCACCAGAACTCTGCTCACTACCTGTTTGTCCCGGAGGCACAGGTGCACAATCGGTTCAGGGAGCCAACCCGCCTTGTCTGCCTGGGACTGTAAATAAATTTCAGTCTCTCCTGATTACTTACAGGGCTGCTAGCTGTGGATTCAGCTTTCAGCCCCATCTCTGCACAGCACTGGTGGCTGTCATCAAGCCCCATCTCTATTCTCTGTAGAACACACCAACAGTGGAGCCAAGCAGAGATAACAGCTGTGGTGTTGGTGCACTGCACCCCTACCCCCTAGACACATCAACAGTGGTGCTATTTTATGGGAGTCCCAGGCTGTTTTGTTCAGCATAAACCACCAATCCGAGCTCACACCGTCCCCTGAGGCTGCCTGTGTGCAGTGTCCGAGCCCTCTGCCTGGGCACCTCACCAAACTCAAGCACCCAGTCTCAGTTCTTCCCTGCTGTCTCTTGTTTTGGGCGGGAGATCACAGGGACTTCCCATCGCAGGTTCCTTTATTTCTGTCTGCCCAGCAACTGCCACTTTTTCCTCTCAGCCTCAGAAACAGAGCTTCTGTCCCCGCTGTCCCCCAAGAGAGGTGACGTCACAGTGTATGGGTGCCTCTCTGCCTTTCGCTCTGCCTCCTTGTAAGACTGGTCCCATACTCATTTTTTCTTTTTCTTTTTCTTTTTTTTTTTTTTTTTTCTATTATCAGATTTTGTGAGAATCCTCCTGTTTTTAAGCCAGTGTTTGGTATCTGTTGAGTGCGATTCCATGAGTTTGTAGATGAAATTCTTATTGTGTTTGTGGGTGAGGGTTGGCTATGGTCTCAATACTCCACCATCTTGGCACCTCTCTCTACACCAGTCTATTGAAAGTACCTAATCCTATTGGGGATTAATAAGCAGATTGCAATATGAAATATTTCAATATGAAATTATGATTATGTGTCTGTACAAGTCTTTGTGTGAACTTAGTTATTTCTTCTTTGAATATTTGATAGTTTTCACTAGTGGAATCTCTTCGACCTGCAACTTGTTGACCCAAAATTCTGTGGTGACAGATTACATTTCCTTAATAAAGAAATAAGAGGTTTTTGGCTTCATCTTCAGTCAATTCTTATCACATCTCTTCCAGAAAATGTGCCCATTTTATCAAAAACGTACCTTGGTATGCATCACTTTGCTTAGTGTTGTTGTATTATTTTTATTACTTAAGGGTTTCTAGTGAAAATTCGAGTTTGTGTTATAATACTGGTCTCACAAATATGCACCTTACACACACATAGAAAGTATGATTATGGAGAGAGATGATGTTATGGTGGAACCAGGAATGTTGTCTCCATATTGTTGATCCTGATTCCATGGAGAAGATGACAAGCCTGGTTCTCCATGACATGTTCTGGTGGTGAATAAAACAGGACAGGGGTTAGTTGAATGGACCTTATGCCAAGTGACAGAGCTGAGCCTCAGGGAGTAGGAGTAGCCTCAGAGAAGCTGCTATTGAATTCAGTGGGCAGATTCCACATGGAACTTAATATTCCCCATGTCTCAGGTATGTAGGTACCCATTTGGAATCCCCCCAAGGATGTACATATGGTGGGACCTCTCCTGTGTAGGATCAACTCTAGGAGTTTTGTGATACCAGGATGCGTGCTCATGGAATGATTCATCTGAAAATGACTGACAGGATCTGTGATTGAGTCACACTTTTCTAATTTTAAAGGTTTTAACTGAATTACAGTCTGTTGGAAGCTACTCTTACTGTTTCCCTTTTCCCTCCCTTTTTCCTAAGAGAAAAAAAAAAAAAAGCCACAATTTAGCCTCATTCAATGTCCTTTTCTTGGACTATCTTCTTCTAGAAATCTTACAGGTCCCGCTTTAATAAAATCACCCTCTAAATGGGAAAATAAACTTAATACCTGTTTCTAACAGTGTGGTTTGAAACTCTTCAGTGGGGATGTCAAAGTTTTGTTAAGTTAAATATTGTTTTTGCAGCTATCAATAGTCCTCTATAAGCCTGTTTCTTTTGGACTTGGACTGTTTGTGGACGAGCTTCAGGTCAGGACTGACTGGGAAAGAAATTACTTTTCATCAGTTGCTGGCAATTCCTGCTTTTTCCTAAAGTCTGTCATCTACATAAATCCTGCATGAGCTCACCAGAACTGCTTAGCATTAATCAGCTAATCATTAATCTGTACTTCAATAAGACTCCTCCTGAGATGCAAATTACCCCTAATGTAAGAGAAAAAAATCTCTGGTGACATAATTTATTTCATTGAACCAAAAGACATCATAACCTACAAAATGTGGCCCATATGAATTCACAGTGTGTCCTTCCTGATTTCTTTGCTGCATCAGCAGTAACAGCGGGTCAGTTTCACTTACACTTGGTGGTTGTGGCGTCTTCTGTTTTTGAAAGGTCAGCACAATCCTCTGGGGGAAAATCCAAGGGCCACAATAAGAGAATAGTGGATAACTACAGTTTTCCAACATTCCCAAGGTTTTTTTTTTGTTGTTTTGTTTTGTTTTTTTTTTTGTAACGGATTTTATAAAAGATTATTTATGGAAGAAAATTTAAATGAATCAGTTTGTTTCCCGTTAGCTTATTTACATCCCACATAAATGATGTATTCAGGAAAAAGTGTAGGTTCATTACCGAGACAGATGACTCTCACAAGGTTGTCTTCTGCAACCTCCTTCTCCTTCAACACCTCCGTAATCTGCGCTAAGATTTCATCTTTTGTATAACATTTTTTGGCTGAAAATCATAATGCCTAAAGCAGAATTTTGACCATTAGAAGCCCTGAAAATTTCTGAACACAGAATAAGAAATTAGATGTACAAATCAGATCTTCACTTAGTACAATTTTAATAGAGCTTCAAGAGACACAGATGTCTGCTGCCTGTCTTCAGAATGAAACCTTGTCTGACTCCTTAACTACTTTCTCTCCAGCATCACCACCAAGGCTCTGATGACTCATCAGGACCTCTGTGAATCTGCTTCCTAATTGATCACAAATATTGAACGTAGTTCCTTCTTTATCAGCTTCCTAGCATCCATACCTGACAGTCAAGCCTCATTCTGTACAAAATATTCTGGAAACGTATTCTCACATTTTAAAGACACTTTGAGCCTGTGATGCATTGTCATGGAAGATGATTTATTCTTTAATCAAACTGCAGTTCTCCTCAGTGCCTTTTTGAAATAGACACCTGTTGTCCCAGGGACTATAGCGCACCTCTCAGTAAGCTTATGTGCTCTCCTTTGGTGATGTCTGCATTTATCAGAACATGGCATGAGAGAAGTCGAACAAGATGAAGATGTATTTTAAAGCTTCATTCCCATGGCTTAGAATGCATTAGAAAATGGCATAAAATGAAGTAACTGCGGTCAACCGGCTCATACCCATGGCTTAAAATTACTTCACAAGTTCCGAAAATATTTTTAAAACAACTATATTTTTAAAATTCTTAAATTTGAACACATGGGACTTATTTTGAAACGTTAGGTGATCTGTTACTTCCCACCGCTACCAGCTCCTCTTATCACCTTTGTTTCTTCATAGATCACATCATAGGATCCTTAATGAACACAACGACCTAGGCCTTGTCAATGGGTAATGAGCCATATGTGCACCTGGTGACTTTTTTGAATAAAAATGCTGACAGTGGGAGGATTACTAGACACTGACCATGGAGACAGTAGGATGTCGTACATACCAAACACTTCGAACACAAGAACGGTCTCATTGCCTTCTTCATCCACCTCTTCAACAGTTACTATCAGGATATCTTCAGTCAGTTGAATAATTTTCACTTGTTTTGTACCGTCATCTGTGAGTGAGTGAGAACAGACATGTGTACAGATGCATCTTCACTGATTGTGCTTTAGCCTGTGGGGGGCCGTGTGTCACTCCATCGCTGCACTGGTGCTACAGGGAAACACCTTCCTAATCACCACCTTCTCATACATTTAACCTGGCCACAAATTGCAGTCTTACTAGAATGTCCTGTTGAATGTTGGCTTCTAAGAAAGCCACCGTGTGTATTTTGTCTTTTTAACAACATGTGCATATTATCACATGCAAGTTCAAGAACTCTGCACATTTCCAGTATCCCAGCAATGGAGTTGATTTCTTTTCGGGACCAAAATCGGATTACCATCGAAAAGTTGGTGTTATGAGTGCTGCCCTTTAGCAGACTGCCTTCTGCACGTTGTGTAGGAATGATGTCAGTCCTCAGCCCCTCAGTTTTTAAGTGTTATGTAACAGATGTGATGAGGCCAGAACCCTGTGTGTCGCTGTTAGGACATGTTTACTCACCAAGATATGGAGGAAGTGATCACCTAAGAGTGAATTCACACCCCTGGGAGTGGTTTACTCACCTCTTTGGCTCCATCCACCCCCTGCCACGTTTCTCTTCAGAAGAACAAGCTGATCTGCTCTGATTACCACTACATCCTTCTCCCTTCTAGCCCTCTTTTACACCTTATTCAACCACTCAATCTGATCTGATTTAAAACTGCCCAGCTGTGTTCCCAAAACACAAAAATATGACTCCCACTCTCTGGAACACTGAAACAGCACGTGTCTGCCAGAGCAAATACTAAGTAACAGCCAGCACAACTTCAGAGTTTCAGACAAGTCTTCCACCTTGCCCAAGGCCGCTCCAAGTCCATGGGCCTTGGGTTCCACTGGGACAGTTTAAATCAGGTTTCATGCATCTCTTCTGGTTCTCAGTCCCCACCTCTGGGATCCCAATAGTTTTACATAGGAGGGTTTCCAGACCGTCTCACAATAGGCTCTGTTTGTTTTGAAGGTGAAGGAGGCAGTGAGAATAAATCCACCTCCTGCGCACTCCTGCTGTGATCAAGGTACTGCTGGTGCTCTGCTGGCTGTGGCTGAAACTTATGTCCCCAGAACAACACTGGGTGGTGCGGGCTGCAACCACTAGGTCCCAAGTGACCTGCAAAACAGGCCAGCTGTTCCTTTCCCTCCCTTCCTAAATTGACCTGGCAACATCTAGGCAGAAAGGATTCCCCAAAAAGGAGAAATTTATAGGATAAATAGTAGAATTATGAATGATTCAGCCGAATGAAAATAATATAGGAATTAAAAAAAACATTCTTTAGGAAATGTCCTGATATATGAAGTTATTGATGAATATGTACAGAAATCCTTAACGCGTATATTTCACTTGTTTCTGTTTATTAAACAACCCCTGTGCTATTTCTCATGTTACACCAGCGTTGGGACCTCATATTGGGACCTATTTAAATTTTCATCAACTCTGTACCCCTGAATCATTTAAATTTAGGAGTGCCGTTTAGGGCCATTAGAAAGAACTTAGACATTTAAAACATAGCTTCCAACCTAATTGCTTTGACCAGAAATCATGTTTATGAATCAATAATCTTCATGTTTCATATCACTATTTGTGAGAGGATTTAAGATCCTTGGCTGTATAGGAATGTATTAAGATGTTCTAGGACTGTATTCAAAAAATGTATCCTGCAGATTGAATTTGATGTGTAAACTCAAGATAGACCCTTGGGAACTTAGTTCCTGAGATTGTTTTAAATAATCTAGGAAGTGTATTGAGCACCTGAGAACCTCCTGAAATATCAGTTCTATGTACATGTGGTTAGTCTGTCATTGACTACGCTCGAGGTTGAGACAGGCCATCCAAGTCATGTGATTTAAGCCTTTGCTTTTCACAAAATATAGTGCCCAGAAAATTTAGGGTCTATAGCCTGCTTGTACCTCTCTTCTATGGTAGAACTACAATTTTTAACTGTGGAGTTCTTGAAAGAATTTGAGGCCAAGATTTCAACCCTAATATACTTTTACGCATAAAATGGTCATACTTACAGTCTATGACATAACTGCCATCTTCTTGCTTTTTTCCCGTGACAGTTTCTATTGTGCGTACTCCTTTGCAGCTTAAAGGAAAACATAATCAAATTGCTTGAATAAAAATAATGAACGATTTCACATTTAATCGGGATTTTCTTTGTTTCACCCTCCCTAGTATCAGTGTCACCTATCACCTTAGTGCCTGTGAACAAGGTGACATTCAGAAGAGAAGAAATAAGTCCTCTAAGATAAAGTAATGGTCAAATGACAAGAATGTCTGGTTATACATAAAATCTGAACAGACATTCCAAAGATAAACTAGGAATACAAAGCAGATCATGTTTAAAGCCTAATAAATATGAAAAAATCCATAATTGGAATAAGAAAAGTTATAAGGGTTTTCTTGAAACACGTAACTATCAAGACACACCTTAGTTGTTTCACAAGATTGGTGAAGGTTTCTTAGAATTCTCTAAGAAACAGCAGAGATGTTGTAATGTAACAGAGAACAACAACAAAAAAGACAAAAATGTGTTCACATGTATCTAAACACAAGCTCTTTTATCAAAAGCCTGTAAGAGAATTAAACATGGAAAGAGACAGATATGCATGTGTGTCAAAAAATGTTGCCACGTGAAAGTCAGTCAAATACATATAGAGTATTTCACCATTGAGTACTATGCTGGCTATAGGTTTGTCATATATAGGTTTTATTATGTTGAGATATGTTCCCTCGATACCCACTTTAGAGAGAGGAGAGTTTTCATCATAAATGGGTGTTGAATTTTATCAAGTGCTTTTTCTGCATCTGTTGAGATGATCATGTGGTTTTGTCCTTTCTCTTGTTGATGTCATGTATTACATTGATTGATTTCCCTATGTTGAACCACCTTTGTGTCCCTGGGATGAACCCCACTTGGTCGTGATGTATGAGCTTTTTTATGTGCTGTTGCATTTATGTGCTGTTTGCTATTATTTTGGTGAGGATTTTTGCTTCTATGTTCACCAGTGATACTGGCCTATAATTCTCTTTTTTGGTAGTGTCTTTGCCTGGTTTTGGTATCAGGGTGAGGAACAAGAAGGTAATATGATGGTCTTAAAATGTCTGCCAGCTATTTTAGAATATATCCATGTGTGCGTGGGTGTAATTTGATAATATGTAGGCTATCAAATATATATATAATATACAGTCAGTTATATATATTTCTATATCTTTAAAACTACCTCTCCAAACATAAAGCTCTTAGTTGTCTTCTTAATGCTTTCATTCTTCAAAATATGTATCTGAGTTTGCATGCCCCTAGTAAAACCCCTGCCAAGTGGAGAACATTCCATGAGCATCACTGGGAGCTGTGGTGAACTTAATACATTTAGTGATGATTGTAAATCACTGAGAGTCCTTCAGGATGGTGGCCACTTTTTCATACATGTCCCCACAGCCTCTGGGGCTGAGGCGGAAGTATGTCCTACAAGTTGGACATGGACTTAAGGCCCTAGGGCTGTAAGGGTGGAGGTCAGAACCCTCTTGTTCCTGCTGCATTGGCATTTCTTTAATGACTTGACTCCAGTGGAGCATCAGTGAGTTTCCCTCTGAACAAAGTCTCCAGGACCTGCTGATCGTACACCTGACTGAGAAACTGCAGAGACCCTTCTAATCCTCAAAACTCCGGGAGTCGCACTCTTCCACTTAACCCAGGTACTTCACAGCAAATATGGAAGCCAGACCTTTTCTCAGGGCTGGAGCTTTATGTGAGTTTTCCCTGTGTGTTATTGTTACTTAACATCTGCAAATCCTGAAGGTTCCTGTCTCAATGTCAACAATATAGATGATAAATTGGCATGGATAGTTCTCACTTGTCTCTGAGATATAAATCAGTTTCCATTCTGAAACCTGAAAGCAAAATTTACCTGAGAAACTGTACATGATCTCTTTTCATAGTGTCCACCACCATCCACCATGAGTTTCACTTCACTTCTGCACATCAGCACAATTTTTTTTTTTTTTTTTTACCTACCTGGTATGAACAAAGCAGGGTTCATAAAAGAATGTGAAAACCCAGCGCAAAAGGAAAACATGCAGTGGAGATTTTTAATAGATAGCTTACCCCTGTGGAGTGGAAGAGCTCCTTTACAAGGACAGTGAAGATGCGGGAGAGCCCAGTGATAGATGGTACAAGGAATACAGAGACAGCATAGGAGAAGTGCAGGTGCCAATTAGTGGAGCAGTTCTGAGCTGGAGGTAGGTGGCTACCTGAGGGGCACGGAAATACGGATACACATTCCCACATCTCAAAAGGGGACACAGACACGCTTACACACAGACATGACCTCCGCCCAGATGAGACTGTCCCTGGTACCTCTGTTGCAGCATCCACAGTTTCAGATTCTTGGGCAGCACAAAGCACACCAAGTACAAGAGTCAGGAACAGAATCTTCATCCTGCGAGTTCCTCTAGTCCTCCTACAGGAGAAGCCGAGCGTGCCGTGCACCAGCTGGTGGAGAGAATCTGTACATGTGCCTCTTTTATAGTGTCCATCTGTGTCCTGACCTATAAGGAGCCAGTGGTTGTCAACCTAAGACCTTGGTGACATAGACATTTTGTTAGGATATCCTGGTTGGCAGGGAGGAGCTTTTCTGGACATCCGTTGTTATTATTTGAGGTTAGTTTTAAGAGAAGCTGAAGTTAATCTAGATACTTGACCTTTAAGGGTAAGTGAGAAATCACAGTACATATGAGATGTTTCAAGGACAGTGAGATTTATTGGATCCTGAGATCCAGAACGGGTTAAGTCCAAGACATGTGTCCCTAAATGGAAAGTTGTTTCTTTAACATTGAGGAGATATATTAAAACTTATCTTCTCAAACTGAAGATGTTACTGTTTAGTATAACAGGCCTCCAGTGATTTCCTTAAGAGACCTTAGGGCAAGTCTCCAATCCCTGAGGGGAGGAACAGATCAGCACAAACAGGTATCTACCCCCACCCTCCCCAGACGAGGCTCTGTCGTCCTTTTCACTAAGAGGACCTTCCAGGCAGATGCCCAACACCCTCTTGTGAGGAAGATACATGAGCAGTTCATTCTCATTGCTCTATTTTCCAAACACCTTTTTTATGATACAGTCTTTAATACATTATTTATTCATGGATTGAGTTGTTTTTCCAGGCAAGCAATAAAGCCTGATAGTAGTTGCTTTAATTTTTAGAAGTTAGAAAGGAAAAAGCATATTCCCTTCTTTGTAGCTCTGGTTATTTTCAAGGCCCTGAAACAGGCAAAGAACCTCTTCTTTGTCTTTTCTTCCTGTAATTTTTATTCATGTTCATTCTGGTTTTTTTTCTTTAAGTGATTTATCAGATAAATTCCCTAAGATTTCTTTTGTTCTGACTATAATACTGGTACTCTGATTATATCGTACTTTTGAGTGAGAACACCAGAGTCCTGACTCAGTCCCAGGTGCTCCTGGGATGCACACAGCCTCAGCGTCTCTGTGATGTATAACCTTTGAGGAGAGCGTGGCTGAAAGTGGTCTCCAGCCTCCATCTTATGTCTGGCACTTGTCTTCATACTCACAAGGGCCAACTACATTCATTTACTGTTGCTTTTCGCTTTTGCTTTCATCCCAATTTCCTATTTTCTCTTCCTTTAAGAGTCTGCTGTGTATTTTGCTATCCAGCCTTTGACTGTGAAGTCAATGGGAGGGAAGTCTTTCATGTCTCAAAATGTCTTGTAATTTGTTCTCTTACCTCTGGGACAATTGTGAGCAGGGTCATGATCCCAGCTGACACCTCTCATCCACTTTTCTCACTCCCTCCAACGCTGCCTGTTTCACCCCAGTATTAGCATGTTTTTCTTCTGGAGTCCTCCCTACGTGTGTTCCCCGGGGATGTGCACCAGGATGACCCCATCGTAGGAAGAGCTTTGGAACTGCCAGTCAAAGTGAAATTAAACAGTAGTTAATCTGAGAGGTTATTATAGCAGCTTGGTGTTTGGATCCTGTGAATCGTGTAACTTTAGACCTACAAAATCACATGACATTTTCTCCTGATTGGTTGAATTCGTGTCGCTCACAATATGCCTTATAAATATGACAAATAATAAAGGAACCGTCCTATACAAACATGGAGATTTAAACCCCCAATATTGCTAAGCCATCCTGTATAGATGTTCCTGGACTTTCCTTCTCAAATTTGATCAGGTTTCTGCAAGTCTGTACACCATCTCTCCCACTTTATCAGCTAATTTCTGTCTTTTTTTTTTTCTGTTTTGTCCGTAATCATTGTTTTTACATCTTAAATTCCTTACTGCGTCTCTAAATAGTGCAAGGAAGATTTTGAGCCTGGACACGAGACACACTTGAATTTCTCTAAGATTTCTGACCACGATTCCAATGTACTTAGAATCTGAGTTGAGATAATTCACCACTTTTCCATTTTCAGAGTTCTCATCCTGCTGAGACTTTGACCCCGCATGTCTCTCAAATGGGGACACACTCACAGTTCCCCCAAGTGTTTCATTTATGATGCTGGTACTGATGGAGGGTGTTCAGTGCTGTGCTTGACCCCTGCCTTTCTATTCAGTGCCCTGAAACACGTCATTGTTCCTGGTCTCACAGCACACTTGTCAGCAAAAGTGGGGTCTTCTTCCTAAAGCTTGCCCTGTGTTAAGAGTCCCCCAGGTCACTGGTCCCCTCAGTAGAACTCTCTGTTCCTATCGAAGAGCTGTAGTTGGACCAGATCTGAAAGGATTTCTAAAGCTGATTGAATGGTATTGGTTCTCAATCTGTTGCTACCATGCCTCCCAGGAGAGACACTTGACATGAATGGTGACATGTTTGTCCCAGTGAGAGAGAGGTGTTGACAACTTCCACGCAGTGGTTGGAGTAAAGTATCCTTTTACACACCCTACAGTGTGCAGGACACCCTCTCACACCCAGAGTTATTCAGTTATTTGTCAGTCATGGAAAAGTTTGAGAAATGCTAGTTAGTAAGAGTTAACAAGCTCCCCTCAGCCAGAATACAGCCTCGGTCTTTGCAATGACTGCACATTTCACCAAGACTTGCTTCTTTTCCTAGTTGCTCTCTAGGTGGTCTCCCTGTCTCCCTCTCTGTTCCTGATACACTGGATTTGTGCTGACTCAGGAGGTTTTCTACTTCTGCCCACAGTGTAGTAAACCTCCACACTTCAAACCGATTTACTTCCCACTTTATGAGCATTCTTTCCTTTCATAGGCAGTCTTCATCCACTAAAGAGTCACTTCCACGGTGTCATGGTCTTTGGTGTTTGGAGTTGGCTGCATCCTGAGTGCCCAGAACTAGTGAGTGAATGAGTTAGTGTGTGTCCCCGGGGATTTCTGTTCCTGATGGGTACATTTTTGAAACCATGAATGTAATAGTGAGATTTGGTGAAAAGAAATCCTGAAGGACCTGATAATGAAGAAAGGTCCAGAGCCATTTCCAGGGGTCATTCAGTTACACTCATAGGAGTATGGTTGAAGTAAAAAGGACCCTTGTCAGCGAAGTTCCTTGGCCAAAGAAGCAAGTCTCTAGCCACTCTGGTCGGACTGACTGATGTGTATGTAAAAGAAAGTCGATGTTGGACAGCATACCCCGTGTACGCTAGTTGTACTCAAAATGCATGAAGAAAGTGAAACACAGTCATGGCATGTTCAGTAACACAGGTGGTGTATAAAGAAGGAGGTTCCCACCTTGAAACCAATTTACAGAGAATAGGGATTCTGGTGTTAAATAATTACCCAGGTTGTACATTTCAGCATAGCTTCTGAGGGACCTCAGTAGTCTGTCTCAGGAAAGGATCACCATATTTCCATGAAATGTCAAGGGGTTTGGAAACACTTTGAGGTGTTAAACAACCTCATCAAAGAAGAGCTAGACACTTAATGTGAATGGCAGAGGCAACATCGACATCTGATTTCAAATTTTCTCACTTGACCTTTTTTTTTAAAGTCATTGTCTTTGAAAGTCTTTCAAACCCATCCATTGTTGAAGAAATTAGACAGTTAAAAAATAGGAAAACCTCACATGCTCCATCACCTTCTTATTTCTTCTGGAAAGTTCTGGAAAGTTCTCAGCATGCAAAAAGATTTGAACAGGACTAAATGTCATATCCTGCAAATGTCAGAGAACGCATCTTCCAGGAGAAAAGGTCCCCATTGTTTCTTTCCTGAATTTACCTTGAATTTGCTATCCCTGTGTTGGTTTTGGTCAGTTGGTGTTTGTTAGTTCATTGTTTCCATTTCATCATGTATGTGTTCTTTACTGAATAATGGGCACTCTATTTCTGAGATATATTTACATCTGCTCGTCTCTGGACATAGTCCTTGATCATAATGTTTATTGTCAATTAAATAGGATTATTTTCCCCATGCCTCCACCCTGCCCTAAGTAATAAGTGAGGATTAGCTAAGGTTATCTTGGAATCAAAAGCAAATGTGAAGAACAGTGGCTCCCAGACCAGTCCTTCTCAAGGTGTGTGCACACAGTCAGAGAAAAGTCTCAGTCCTCTGTGGAGTGATGTGAGTTTCCTTTTATTTTCTGGGAACTTAGTCGAATGGAAGTGGTATCAGCCAATATCCAAGAAACTTTTATCCACATATGCATTAAAAGCACAGTGTGTTCTGTGAGTTAAGTAGTGTCCATTGTTTGGTCTGCGTTCAGTTAAAATGGATTTAGCACCTGTCATGTGCGAACCTCACCCAAGTCTCAGAATTCATCAGGAACCAGATAGACTGGATTAAGAATCTAGTGAGGTTATCTCCCTGTGAAAGACACTGAAGATAAGCAAACTCCCCACTCTTGCCAAATATCTCATCTGTTTCTAAATTCTAGGATGAAAAATAAAACAAGGCAGTACCATAGAGTGTATCTGGGTCCTTTTTTGGAAGGAGATGGAATTTCCAAAATGAAGGGTTTATAGTGAAGCTCTGAGGAGAGTTTGAAGAGTGAGTTGAGTGTGTATCTGTGACAGGAATGTGCTGGCAACAGAAAGTAAAAAGATGTTTTGGATGTTGTTTCTACTGTTTCTGTCAATATTTTAAAGTTATGTGCCCTTTGTAAGGCATTTCCATGTATAGGAATCATGAAATAATTGAGACATACAAAACTCATTACTGGTATGTTGACTGTCGTATTGAAACGTTTAGAAAGAAATCTAGCAGTCTTGTAGCTGAACACATTCATAGTAGGAAATGGAAGACATTAAGTTCATAAATTAGATGTCTGTGAATCCACATATGAACAATCTCTAAAAATATGTAAACCTGATATAAATAAAAGTATGATTTTGTTGATATTTTTTCTCCTTTACATGTATAAAACAAAGGCTTCTGTCTGATGTGTTAGTATGTTTGTGCATTAATGAAAGTGCATACCTTTGTAAAATGTAGACTTCATACCAATCTCTTGAAATAATTTAATACTATCTATACATTAAGGACAGGTTGTGATATGAAATACTTTAATATGAAATCACAGTTATGTATCTGTGGAAGTATTTGTCCGAGTTTAGGTATTTCTCCTTGAATGTTTGATAGTTTTTACTTCTGAAATCTTTTGAACCTGAAACTTCTTTAAGCACAATTCTATGATGACAGATGGAATTTCTTTAATAGAGATTATACAATAGAGATTTTTTATTTCATCACCCATTTTTTTCCTCTTTTAGATTCTATGTTTTGACTCATTTTATTCAATAATTATTTCATACCTACAACGTGCAAGTTACTTTCTTTATTTTACATATTCATTTATTTATTCATTTATTTCATTGAAGTACAATCAATTATAATGTTTCAATTTCTAGTTTACAGCCCAGTGTTTTAATCTTGGATATACATACATATATTCTTTTTCATATTTTTTCAGTTAAATATTATTACAAGATATTGAGCACCATTCCCTGTGCTATGCAAAAGAAACATTTTTACGATCTGTTTTTATGTCTAGTGGCTAACATTTTTAAATATGTAAGCTCCGAAATGTATTACCATCCCAGTCCCTTTCCCAAGAAGTATAAGATTATTTGCTAATTTTGACAGTCTGTTTATGTTTTGTAGATAAGTTCTTGGTGTCTTTTTTTTTTTTTTTTTTTTTGGCTTTTAAGATTCCACATACGAGTTATATCATATGGCATTTTTCTTTGTCTTTCTGGCTTCCTTCACTTACAATGACCATCTCTAGGTCCATCCATGTTTTTGCAGATGGCCTCATTTTATTCTTTTCTATGACAGAATAGTATTTCATTGTATAAATATACCACAACTTCTTTATCCAGTCATCTGTTGATGGACATTTAGGTTGTTTCCATATCTTGACTATTATAAATCATGCTGCTGTGAACACTGGGATACATGTATCTTTTTGCATCATCATTCCTTCCACATGTATGCCCAGGAGTTGGATTGCTGGGTCAAATGGTAAGTCTGTTTTTAATGTTTTGAGGAATCTCCGTACTGCTTTCCATAGTCCCTGCACCAAATTGCATTTCCTCCAACAGTGTAGGAGGACTCCCTTTTCTCTACACCCTCTCCAGCATTTATGGTTTGTGGAGTTTTGAATGATGGCCATTTTGACTGATGTGAAATGATACCTTACTGTAGTTTTTACATTTCTCAGATAATTAGCAATATTAAGCATTTTTACATATGTCTATTGGTCATTCATATGTCCTCACTGGAGACATGCTTGTTTATATCTTCTGCCCATTTTTGGATTTGTTTGTTGTTTTGAAATTAAAGTTGTGTGAAGTGTTTATAAATTCTGTAAATTAAGCCTTTGTCAGTTGCAGTATTTCCAGATGTTTTCTCCCATTTCATAGGTGGTTGTTTTGTTTTGCTTATGGTTTCCTTTGTCTGTAGAAGCTGATGAGTTTAATTAGGTCCGATTTGTTTATTTTTGCTTTTATTTCCATTTCTTGGGTAGACAGCTGTTGGAGAACGTTGCCAAGATTTATGCCAGAGAATATTTTGCCTATGTTTTCTTCTAGGGGATTTATTGTGCCTTGTCTTATGTTAAAGTCTTTAAGCCATTTTGAGTTATTTTTTTGTATAGCATGAGAGAGTTCTCCAATCCAATTTTCCTGACAACACTTGTTGAAGTGACTGTCTTTTCTCCATTGTTTCCTTTGTCAGAGATTAAATCACCATAGGTCCATGGATTTATTTCTCTGCTCTCTATTCTGTTGTTTTAATCCATATATATGTTTTTATGCCAATAACTTGTCATTTTGATTATGGTAGCTCTATAACATTGTCTGAAGTCTGTGAGGATTATTCATCCCGCTTCATTCTTTTTGTTCAATGTTGCTTTTGCAATTCTGGATCTTTTGTGATTCCATATAAAACGTTAGGTCGTTTGTTCCAGTTCTTGAAAAAATATCGTGATTAATTTGATAGGGATCGAGTTAAATCTGTACATTGCTTTCGGCATTATGACCATTTTAACAATATTAATTCTTGCAATCCTAAAGCATAAGATATTTTTGCATTTCTTTATGTCTTTTTAAATTTCATTACCTAGTGTTTTGTAGTTCTCCATATATAAATTTTTCACCTCCTTGTTCACATTTCTTCCTAAGTATTTTATTGTTTTTCGTTCACTTTTTAAAGGCATTTTTTTCTTATCCTGTTGATTCATTATTAGTATAAAGAAATGCGTCATCTTTGTGTACATTAATCCTTTACCCTACTTCCTTACCGAGTTCTTTTCTTAGCTCTAGTAGCTTTTGTGTGGAGCTTTTAGGGTTTTGTAAATATAGTATCATGTCATCACATATGGTGACAATTTTATCTCTTCTTTTCTGATTTTGAGTATTTTTATTTCCTTTTCTTGCCTGATGGCTGTGGCTACAACTTCCAAGACTATGTTGAATGGAATTGGTGAGAGTGGGCAATATTGTCTTGTCCCTGATTTTAGTCAGAAGGTTTTCAGTTTTTCAGCATTCAGTATTTTGCTGGCTAAAGGCTTGTCATAAATAGCTTTTGTTGTGTTCAGATATGTTCCCTCTATTCCCAATTTGGTAAGGGTTTTTATCATATATAGTTGTTGAATTTTATCAAATACCTTTCTTATGTCTATTAAGATGATCATGTGATTTTTCCTGCATCTTTTGTGGATATTGATTGATTTGTATATGCTGAATTATCCTTGTTTTCCTGGGATGAATCCAACTTGATCATGGTGTATGATCTTTTTTCGTGCCATTGAATTCTGTTTGCTAATATTTTGTTGAGGATTTTTGCATCTGTGTTCATTGGTAATATTGGCCTGTGATTTTCTTGTTTGATAGTGTCATTGTCTTGTTTTGGTATCAGGGTGATGATGGTTGTTCATAGACTGATTTTGTGAGTATTCCATCCTTTTCAATTTTTTGGAAGAGTTTGAGAAGGATTTGTATGAGTTCTTCTTTGTATGTTTGGTAGAATTCCCCAGGCAATCCATCAGGCCCTGGACTTTTATTTGTAGGTAGATTTTTTTATTGCTAGTTCTGTTTCATTTCTGGTGAACCATCTGTTAAAGTAGTCAACTTCTCCTTGATTCAGTCTTAGTGGACTGTATGTTTCAAGAAACTTGTCCATTTCTTCTAGGTTATGTTTCCCTAGAGTTGTTCATAATAATTCTCTTGGTATATTTTGCCTTTCTGTAATATTGGTTATAATTTCTCCATTTTCTTTTCTTATTTTGTTTATTTGTCTTCTCTGTCTTTTCTTCTTGGTGAACCTTTCCATAAGTTTGTCAGTTCTGTTTAGTCTTTCAAAAAACCAACTCCTAGTTTGACTGATGTTCAGTTTTGTTTTAAATCTTTATTTTATTTATTTTCCCTCTGATCTTTGTTATTTCCTTCCTTCTGCTGACTTTTGGTTTCATCTTCTGTTTTTTTTTTTTTTTTTTTTAATACTCGGTAAGTTAGGCTTTTCTTTCTTTTTTTTTTTTTTTTTTGAGATTGTTCATGTTTAAGGAAGGCCTGTATCGCTCTGAACGTCTCATTTAGGACAGCTTTTGCAGCATTACATAGATTTTGTGTGATTGTGTTTTCATTTTCTTTTGTCTCAATGTGTGTCTTAATTTCTTCTTTAATTTCATTATTGATTCATTGAATGTTTGGTAGTATTTTGTTTAATTTCCATGCTGAATTTTTTTGTCTCCCTCGTTTTTTTTTTTTTATGATTGATTTCTGGTTTCATGGCATCATGGTCAGAAAAGATTCTTGAAACAATTTTCATCCTTTTAAATTTTTTGAAATAATTTCTATCCTTTTTAAATTTAAATTCTTTTGTCTCTCGTACATGATCTATCCTTGAAAATGTTCCATGTGCACTTGAAAATAATGTATATTCTATTTTTGGAGGATGTAATGTTCAGAAAATATTAACCAAGTCCAATTATTTTATCGTGTGATTTAGTTTCTCTCTTCCCTTATTAATATTCTATCTGAACGTTCTCTCCAACGATATTAATGGAGTATGAAAGTCTCTGACAGTGATTGTGTTCCTATCAACTTCTCCCTTTTAATCTGTTACTATTTGCTTTATATGATTAGGTGCTCCTATATTGGATGCAGATACTTAAATAGGTGTAATATCTTCATCATGTATTGCTCCTTAAATCATTATATAGTGTAGTTATTGGTGTTTTTTTATGACCTTTTTAAAAAAGTACTTTGTCTGATGTCAGTATTGCTACTCCTATTTTTCTCATTTCTTTTCTGTTCGTGTTTTGTTTGTTTGTTTTAATTGAGTTATACTCAGTTTACAATGTTGTGTCACTTTCTGGTGTACAGCACAGTTTTCCATTCATACATGAGTATACATATATTCGTTTTCATATTCTTTTTCACCATGAGCTACTACAAGATCTTGACCAAATTTCCCTGTGCTATACAGTATAAACTTGTTTATCTATTCTATACATACCTTTCAGTATCTGTAAATCTGGAACTCCCAGTCTGTCCCTCCCCACACTCCACCCCCCATGGCAACCACAAGTTTGTTTTGTATGTCTGAGTCTGTTTCTGTTTTATATTTGAGTTCATTTGTCTTTTTTTTTTTTTTAGATTCCACAGATGAGTGATACCATGTGGTAGTTTTCTTTCTTTTTTTGCCTTACTTCACTTAGAATGACATTCTCCTGGGACGTCCATGTTGCTGTAACTGGCATTACGTTGTCACTTTTTATGGCTGAATAGTACTCTATTGTAGAAATATATCACAGCTTCTTTGTACAGTCATTTGTCAATGGATATTTAGGTTGTTTTCATGTCTTGGCTATTGCAAATAGTGCTCCTATAAACATTGGGGTGCTGGTGTCTTTTTGAAGTAGGGTTCCTTCTGGATATATGCCCAGGAGTGGGATTGCTGGGTCATATGGTGAGTCTATTCCTAGTCTTTTGAGGACTCTCTGTACTGTTTTCCACAATGGCTGCTCCAAACTGCATTCCCACCAGCAGTGTAGAAGGGTTCCCTTTTCTCCACAGCCTTTCCAGTATTTATCATTTCTGAACTTTTGAATGATGGCCATTCTATTGTGAGGTGATACCTCATTGTAGTTTTGATTTGCGTTTCTCTCATTTCTCGTGTAATTAGTGATATTGAGCGTTTTTTCATGTGTCTATTGATCATTAATATGTCTTCCCTGGGGAATTGCTTGTTTAGGTCTTCTGCCTATTTTTTGGATTGGGTTGTTGTTTTTTTTCGTATTAAGTCATATGAGCTGTTTATATACTCTGGAGAGATCAAGCCTTTGTCAGATTGATATTTTGCAAATATTTTTCCCATTCTGTACATTGTCATTTTGTTTTGCTTATGGTTTCCTTTGCTTTTCAAAAGCTTGTAACTTTAATTAGGTCCCATTTGTTTATTGTTGCTTTTATTTCTATTTCTTGAGTAGACTAATGTAGAAGATTCCTGAAACGTATGTGAGATATTTTGCCTATATTTTTTTCTAGGAGGTTTATTATGTCTTATGTTTAACTCTTTAATGCATTTTAAGTTTACTATTGTGTATGGTGTCAGGGAGTGTTCTAGCTTTATTGGTTTACCTGCTGTTGTCTAGTTTTCCCAACACCTTTTGCTGAAGAGACTGTCTTTATTCCTTTATATGTTTTTGACTCATTTGTCAAAAACTAACTGTACAAAAGTTTGTGGTTTCGTTTCTGGGCTCTCTGTTCTGTTCCATTGATCCATATGTCAGTTTTTGTGCCAATATCATGCTGTATTGATTACTGTAGCTATGCAGTTTTGTCTGAAGTCTGGGAGGTTTATTTCTCCGGCCTATTTCTTTTTCTTCAGTAATGCTTTGGCAATTCTGTCTTTAGCAATTCCATGTAATTTTTATTATGATTTATACTAGATCTGTGAGATAAGTCCTGGGTTATTTGATAGGCATTGCATTCAATCTGTAGAGTGCCTTGGGCAGTATGACCATTTTGAAAATATTGATTCTTCCAATCCAGGAGCATGGGATATCTTTCCATTTTTTTTTTAAGTCTTCTTTAGTTTCATTAATCAGTGTTTTGTTGTTCTCCATATATGTCTTTCATTTTCTTGGTTAGATTTATTCCTAGCTCTCTTATTACTTTGAATGCTATCTTAAAAAGGATTCTTTCTTTACTTCCTTTCCTGTTTATTCATCATTAGTGTAAAGAAATGTAGCTGAATTTTGTACATTAATCTTGTATCCTGCCAAATTGCTGTAATGTTTGATTAATTCTAGTAGTTTATGTGTGGAAATTTAAAATTTTTCTATGTATAATATCATGTCATCTGCGTATAGTCACAATTTTTTACCTCTTCTTTTCCAATTTGGATCCCTTTTATTACTTTTTCTTGCCTGTTTATTGTGACTAGTACTTCCAGGAGTGTGTTGAATAGGAGTGGTGACAGTGGAAAACCTTGTCCGAGAATTTATTGGGAAAGTTTTTGGTTTTTCAGTGTTGACTACTATGCTGTCTGTAGGTTTGTCATAAATAGCATTTATTTTGTTCAGATATGTTATTTTTCTTTTTTTTTTTTTTAGCTCAGTTATATTTATTTTTTAAACATTTTTTATTGATTTGTAATCATCTTACAATGTGTCAAATTCCAGTGTAGAGCATAATTTTTCAGTTATACATGAACATATATATGTTATTTTTCTACACACTTTGGTGAGAATTATTATCATAAACGGGTGTTGAGTTTTATTAAGTACTTTTTCTACATCTATTGAGATGGTCACAGATTTTTTTTCTTTCTCTTGTTGATGTGGTGTATTACATGATTAATTTATGTATGTTTAACTGTCCTTGCATTCCTGGGATCAACCCATCTTGATTGTGGTGTATGGTCTTTTTAATGTCCTGTTGTATTCTGTTTGGTAATTTTTAATTTTTTTGAGGATTTTTCATCTACGTTTGTTAGTAATATTGGCCTATCATTTTCTTTTTTGTTAGTGTCTTTTTCTGGTTTTGGTATCAGGGTGATGGTGGCTTCATAGAATGAGTTTGGGAGTATTCCCTCCTTTTCAGTCTTCTGGCAGAGTTTGAGAAGGACCTGTATGAGTTCTTGGTGTGTCTGGTAGAATTCTCCTATGATGCCATCTGATCCTGGACTTTTATTTGTAGGGACGTTTCTTATTGCTAGTTTGGTTTCATTTCTAGTGTTTGGTTTGTTCAAGTGGTCAGTTTCTCCTTGATTCAGTGTTGGTGGACTGTGTTTCCAGAAACTTGTCCATTTCTTCTAGTTTTTCCATTTTGTTTCCCTATCATTGTTCATAGTATTTTCTGCTGATATTTTGTATATCTGTGATATTGTTGTAATTTCTCCATTTTCCTTTCCTAGTTTGTTTATTTGTGCTCTCTCTTTTCTCTTCTTTGTGAGTTTGACAGAGGTTTCTGAATTTTGTTTTGTCTTTCAAAAAACCAGCTGTTGTCTTGATTGATTTTTCTTTTTTTTTAATCTGTGTTTTATTTATTTCCCCTTTGATCTTTATTATTTCCTTCTTTCTGCTGACTTTTAGGTTTTTTCCTCATTTTTTAAATTCTTTTAGCTGGTAGGTTAGATTGTTTACTTGAGATTGTACTTCTTATTTGAGGAAGGCCTATATTGGTATAAATTCCCTGTTAGCCCTGCCTTTGCTGCATCCCATAGATTTTGAGTAGACCTCTCTATTTTTTTAGCCTAGGTTTAGTCATGCTGAGCTCTTGCAATTTTTGCTTGTCAGTGAAATTCTTTATGTCTTCTACTCTAAAGGATAGTCTTTCTGGATAGTGTATCCTTGTTTGCTGCTTTTTCTCATTCAGGACTTTGAATCTATCTTGCCACTTCCTTCTGGCCTGCAGTGTTTGTGTAGAGAAATCAGATGAAAGCCCTATGGGGGTTCCCTTGTAACTACCTCTTTGTTTTTCTCTTGCTGCCTTTAGAATGCTTTCTTCATCTTTAACTCGCGCCATCTTAATTATAATTTGTCTTGGTGTAAGTCTGTTTGGGGTGTTGTATAGGACCATGTGTGCTTTCTATACTTTGATATCTATTTCCTTCTTTAGGTCTGGAAAGTTGTCAGTTTTTTTTTTTTTTTTCTTTCAAATAAGTTTTCAGTCTTGTTTTCTCTTTCTTTTCTATGGGACCCGTATTGTTTGTTGTTTAGCACACTTTATATTATCCTATAGGTCCCTTATATTGCTTTCATTGGTTTTTGACTTGCTCTTCTGCCTGCTGTTCTGATTGTGTGCCTTTTGTTTTCCTGTCTTCTAAGTCACTTACTCATTTCTCTACATTATCTAATCTGCCTTTGACTGCCATTAGCTCAGCTCTTATATCAGCCATTGAGTTTCCTGTTTTGAAATGACTCCTGGTTATAGTTTGTGTTTCTTTTTGATAGTATTCTCTGTCTCTGTTCATAGAACCCCCTATTTTTTCAGTGGTTTTATCATCCCCTTTTTGAAGACATGACTTATTAGATTGTTGAAGTCTGTCTCATGTTTTTTTTTTTGTTGGTGGGCTTTGTCTGGCAAAGACTCACCATGGAAGAATGAATTAGTCAAGACTTTTATCAAGTTAAGAGAGTGAGAGTCAGCCGCAGGCCCCCTCCAACTCCGTGAGCCTCTCTGAAATTGTTCTAGTTATGAGAATTGTCAAAAAAAGGATTCAGGTAAAACAGGTCAAAGGAATGTCTAATGAGCATGGTGTATATGCAGGTATGAATGTCAGCAGTTCTGTGAAAAACAGAAACATCTGTCTTAATCTATATGTTTAGGGATAATATTAGAATTTCTAGAGGGTAGACAATTGATAATGGAAACTAGGCAGGCACAAAGACTCCATAAAGATCAAGATCTAACCAAGTAAGTGAAGAATGCTCTCCTGTTTTAGCAAGGGTAAGCGGTAATTGTTTTCCAAGAAGCAGAAACAGCCCTACACCTACAACCTGCACCTAAGCTAAGCTAGGGCTGTCTTACCCTTTTCAGAAAGACAAGGAGCAGCAATTTTCTGCATTTGAACCCTACTATTCGTTAACCCTCGAGTGTGCTCCCACATTCTTTCAGGGGATTTCTCTTGTTCTTTTAATTGGAATTGGGTTTTTTTGCATCTTCATTTTTCTTACATTTCCCTGGCTCTATAGATTTAGGAGTATCAGTTGTCTACTATGGTCTTGAGGGGCTGTTTTGTGTTTCTTATTTGTTTCTTTTTATTTAAGAGTGTTCCTGTGCAGATTCTGTACGTGTAATACTTTTATTGTGATGGCCATTCTTAATATGGTTGGTTGCCATATTTTTCCCCATGTGTGTTGGCTGTTGTCCCTTTAATTGGGGGTGTGGTTAGTGTTGTGCAGTTCAGAGGCTGCTCTGACTGTTGTTGTTGAGCGGGACCTCCTTTTTTTGTTCTGTGGTTGTCGCAGTCTTGACAGGGGCGTTGTTTTTTCCCCTGTTGCTGGAATAGTGGCTTAAAGACCCGTTTCTAAAATGTGCTGTATAGTAGGCTGGATTGGAGCATTTCAGTGGGGCTGAAGAGTCCATCGAGATGTCCACTTGGAAATGTCCTTTATGCTGTTGTCTGTCACTTGTTGTGTGGGCTTGCAAAATACTATTTTTTGATGCTGCTTTTGTTCCCCACTTTGCTCTGGGAATGTCAGCCCCCTGTTCTGGTGTCCCCCTCCTCCACGTTCTAGCCCCAGGGACCACCACTGCAGATATGTCAATGTCAGGCACTAGGACCCACCATAGCAGGCATGCAGTCACACACCTGAGTCTGTGGTTGGCCACAGGATCAGTGGAGACCCTAGCCCCATTTCCGTGTATGGCAGAGTTCAGTACACTGCGCTTTCTTAATACCCGTACTCATCCCCACCGTTTGCCAGAACTCTACTCACTACCTGTTTGTCCTAAATGTGCAGTTCCACATGGGTCCAGAGAAAGCAAATCTCTACCTGTGGCTATAAACAAATCTCAGTATCACCTGTGAAGATGCAGGGCTGCTGGCTCTGGACTCAGCTTTCAGCCCTTTGTCTGCGTAGCAGTGATGGCTATGATCTTTCCCCACCTCTCAGAAGAATATAACAAAACTGGAGCCCGGCAACAGATGACTTGTATTGTGTCTGAGTTATGCCCCTTTCCCACACTTAAAGTCGACTGTGGTGCTCATTTTATGGGGTCCCAGGCCGTTCTGCTCCACACACTGCTAGCCACAGCTCACACTTCCCTCTAGTCCTCTGAGGCTTTCTCTGTTCATCATCTGAGCCCCTGCCCTCTGCCTGGGCTCCTCACCAATCTCAAGTACCAGTTCCTGCTCGAGTCTCGGGCAAGAGATCACTGGGACCCCGTTTGTCATAGTTCTGCCTGTCAGTCAGCTGCCCCTTTCTCCTCTGAGCCTCTTAAGCTCCACTTGTGTCCCCGGTGACCAGCAAGAGAGTGGATGTCCTAGTGTGAGCCTGCCTTTTTTCCTTTGGCGCTCCCTCCTTGCAGGACTGGTACCACACTGATGTTTTTCTTTCTCTTTTTTTTTTTTTTCTCTCTTTTTTCTTACCGGATTTTGTGAAAATCACCCTGTATTTCACAGCTAGAGACATTCTGCAGTAGTTCGGTAAGTGTTCTCTGTGATTTGATGGGTTTGTAGATGAACTTCTTGTTCCATTTGTGGGAGAAGGCTAACTGTGAGTGTCTCTACTCCCTCATGTTGACCTCTCTTTCTGCACAGCAATCTATTGAAAGTACCTAATTCTAGGTGAGATTTAAGGAGCAGGTTGTAATATGAATTTTTTAATATGAAATCATGATTATGTGTCTGTAGAGACTTTGAGTTTAGGTATTTCTTCTTTGAATGTTTAATAGTTTTCACTAGGGTAATCTTCTAGACCTGCAACTCTGTGCCCAATTTTATGCTTACCAATTGGGTTTCTTTAATAGATATAAGATAAGGAATGTTTTGGTTTGATGTTGATTCAAATTTTATAGTTTAGCTTTCAGGAAATGTCTCCTGTTTTCATAAATGTTACTTGATTTGACATAACTTTGCGTAGCATTTTTGTGTTCCTTTTATTTCTGTAGAATTTGTGGTTAAAATTCAAATTTCCTTTATAATACTGATCTAAGAAATATACACCTCACACACACACACACACACACACATATTATGATTCACAATGTTTCCACTTGTTTATTGCAGATCCTACCTTTCAAAATTCTGTGATGTACTGATGTGAGATTCACACTCTCCCTTTGTACTTAGTCGCCTATGTGTGCACACCCCAAATCCAGCATTTTCACAGAAACCCTGTAGACCAGCATCAGAAATCCACACACACCTCTTTTTTATGGAGGAGAATTCAAACATGGCCAACACATCTCCATTATTTCCCTCAAAAGCCATAGTATGCTTCCTTACTGGTATCTTTGAGTTTGGCCAACTGGAGCCCATTTTCAGACCATCTCCATGTAGAAACTGAAACATGGAGTCCGTTAAGTATCACTGAGGTCTAGTTTTGTTTCCGCAGGCCTTGCACTATATCTCTGACATGTAGCCCCAGATTATGGTGCAGGAACTCTTAGATGGTGAACACCTTGAGAACCACGTTAAGCTGCTTCATGTCTATCGCCCATTCCTTAGAGATCTCGTATTTCCTGTCTTGGAAGCAAAGAAGAAGGAATCCCATTTTCAGATCATGTGATCTGTGTCTGGAGTTACAACTTCCCACCTGAGCTCTCAGTCACTTTCTTCCTCCAAGCACCAGGCTGACTTCGTGTTGCTGTGGAGGGACCACGTCTCAGCTGCTGCCCCTCTTTGATGACTAGTGACCCATCAGTAACAATGACCAGTTCTTCAGCTGAATTTGAGACCTGCTGTGCTGTGGGAAAAGGCACTTTTTCCTTGATTACTGAGCATGGCATCTCACATTTTCCCCACAGAAATCTCAGTGAGTCCGACAGACTTTTTTTTTTTTCCCTGGAATGAATAGGATGCTCTTTGGGAACTTCTTCTCGGCCCCAGTGCCACATCCGTCTGCAGTAAAGTATCCATAGTCTTCTCCCTTTCCTATGATGGGGTAATTCTTTTTTCCCTCTCACCAGCACACTTCGAAGACATCGCCATGTGACCCTCATCAGACTTGTCTGTGGTCAGACATCTTTCCTATTAAAGGCACACTTTCCTGGATGTTTCACGTGGCTATTTGTAACTTTTAAAGTACGTGACTTTCTGCACAGATAAACATATACAGAGTACTTACTAAGTCAATTAATTTAAACCCTCAGAAATAAAATACCACCAAAGAGGACATGGACAGTGAGTATGAGAGAAAAATTTGAGAAAGGAAGTGTCACTTTGGAGAGAGATGATGTTATGTGGGAACCAGTAATGTTGTCTCCATATTATTGATCTTTATTCCATAAGAAGATGATGTGCCTGGTTCTCCCTGACATGTTCTGTAGTTAATAAAATGGGACAGGGTTTGGTTGAGTTGACTGACACATGACAGGCTCTCAGCCTCAGGGAATAGGATGTTCAAGGGCATGAGAGCTCCTCATGAAGCCAGTTGGCAAATTCCATGTGGAACTTAACGCTCCCCATGTCTGTCATGTGCGGGTATCCATTGGGAATTCCCCCAAGGATGTACTTGTGGTCGGAGCACTCCTTTGTAGAATTGATTCTAGGAGTTCTGTGGTTTCAGGATGCATGCTCATGGAATGGTTCATCTTAAAATGATGGACAAGATCTGTAATTGAGTTACACTTCTGTTCTAATTTCAAGTTTTGCCTTTAGTGGATGGAAGAATTATATTCACCTTTAAGGTAGTGAGGTTTTTTGTTGCTGTTGTTGGTTTGTGTGTGGTTCTAAAGATCTTGCCTTAACAAAATCACCTTCAGAAGGGGGATAGAAATTAATGGTGTGTTCTAGGCAGTGTGGTGGTTGGAAGGTTTTCAGTGGGGTAGTCACAGTTATGTGGAATTAAACAAAATTTTTGCAACAATGGTGATAGCTCTCCAAGCCCAGTTCTCCTGGATTCAGGGTGTATATAGACAACTATCAGGTCAGGACTGATTAAGCAATTAACCAGTTTTTATCAACTTTGGCAAGTCTTGCTTCTCCCTGAGGTCTGTCATCTGCATGAATCCTGCATGATGGTGGTTTCTCACCAGAACTGCTCAGCATGAATCGGCCAATCATTAACCTGTAAGTTAGTAAGTCTAAAGAGAAGCAAAATAACCCTAATGTAAGAAGATAAATTCTCTAGTGATACACGTTAAATGACTTACGCAAAAGACATCGTCACCTACAAAAGTTGGCCCATATGACGTCACAGTGTGTCCCTCCTGATTTATTTCCTAGAGCAGCAGTTACAATAGGTCATTTTTACTTTCACGTAGGTGGTGTTGAAGTCCTCTTTCATTCGACAGTTACCGCGGCCCAGGGGTAAACCAAAAGGGCAGACGTGAAACAACCACCAACTATGACCATTTCCCATTATTTCCAAGGTTTCTTTTTTTTTTTTTTTCAGTAATGTATTTTATAGAAGATTCTTTATTGACTAATTTTAAATGGAAGAGTTTGTTTCCTGACAGCCTGTTTACATCCTACATGAATGATGTATTCATGAACAACTGTACTTCCATTACCAAGACAGATGACTCTCACAAAATTTTCTTCTGGAGCCTCCTTCTCCTTCAGCACCTCCTCATACTTCTCTAAGAATGCCTCTAATTCTTACTTTGCAGTACAATTTCTTTTGCCTGGAAATCACCATGCATAAGCAGAAGTTGACCTGTGAGACCCCTGAAAATTTCTGAAGACAGAATAAGAAACTAAACATGCAAATCAATTTTATCAGAGTCTCAAACAGACACCGATGTCTGCTGCCTGTCTTCAGAACGAATCCCAGTCTGACTCTGAGATTATTCTCTCCAGCGTCAGCACCGTGGCTCCAAAGACTCATCAAGACCTCCGTGAATCTTGTGCCCATTTCATCACAAATATAGAAACTGTTTCCTGTTTTATCAGCTTCCTAAAATCTATGCCTGACATTCAAGCCTCATTGTGGAGCAAATATTCTAGAAAATTGTTCTCACCTCCCAGAGACACATTGCCCCTGTTACGTAGTCCTAGGAGATGGTTTATTCTTTAAGTAAACCACAGCTGACCTCGGTGGCCTTTGGAAATAGACACCTGGTGTCCTAGGGACTGGAGCACACCTCTCAGCGAGCCTATGTGGTGACGTCTGCATTCATCAGGACATGGCATTGGAGAAATTGAACAGGATCAAGATTTATTTTCAAATCTTCAGTTCCAGGGCTTAGACTCCCCTGGAAAAGTGGCATAAAAGGAAGAAACTGAAGTCAACAAGATTATAGCAGTGGCTTGAAATTAGTTGACATGTTCAGAAACTTCCTAAAAAAACACTCAATTTTAAAAATTCTTCATTTTCAGCTAATCGGACTTATTTTGAAATGTCAGGTGATGTGTTACTTCCCACTGCTGCCAGCTCCTCTTTTTTCCTTTCTTGGTAGATCACATCCCAGGATCCTTAATGAACAGAAGGACCTAGGCCCCGTCAATGGATAATGAGCCATATGTGCACATGCTGACTTTCTGAACAGAAATGCTGACAGTGAAAGTGTTAACAGACACTGACCATGGAGATATTAGGAAGTGGTACATACCAAACACTCTGACGAGTGTAATCTCATTGCCTTCTTCATCCACTTTTTTTTAACAATCTTCGGGACATCTTCGGACAGTTTAATCGTTTGCACTTGTTGTATAACATGATCTGTCCCACTGATGTGAGTGAGAACACCCTAAGTCCTAACTCAGTTTCAGCTGCTCCCAGGACACACACAGCCTCAGAATCTCTGTCTTTGGTGTCTGAACTTTGAGGAGAGTGCAGTTGAAAGTGGTCTTCAGCCTCCATCTTCTGACACCTGTGTTCATACTCACAAGGACGAGCACTGTTCGTTTATAGTTGTCTTTTCTTTTTCTATTTAATTTTGGTCCTAATATCATATTTTCCCTTTGTTTCACAGATTCCTCTGTATATTGTACTGTCCAGTCTTTGACTGTGAAGTCTGTGAGAGGGAGGTTTTTCATGTCTCAAAATGTCTTGGAATTTGTTTTCTTACCTCTCTGATTGGGATAATTCTGAGCAGTGTCATTGATCCCAGCTGGTACTCCTCATTTACCTTTCTCACTCCCTCCATGTTTGCCCCTTTCACCCCAACATTACCAGATTTTCCTTTTCGGGTCCTACCAACATATGTTTCCTGCGGATGTGCACCAAGGTTATCCCATCTTAGGAAGAGCTTTGTAACAGCCAAACAAGAGGAAATTATATAGTAGTTAGTCTAAGAGATTATTGCAGCAACTTTGTCTTTGGATCCTGTTAATCCTATTACTTTATACCTGTTAATATTTACACAGCCTTTAATATGTATTGCTTGAGTTCATGTCAGTTACAGTGTGCCTTAACAGTATGGAGATAAAAAAGGAACCAACACAAACATTAAGCTTATAACCCCCCTATACTGCTAAGCGATCCTATGTAGATGTTCCTCGTCTTTCCTTTTCAAATGTGTCCAGGTTTCTGGAACTCTGTACCCCATCGCCTAGCTTATCAAGTATTTTATTTCTTATTTGTCTGTTTCCTCTGTGACCATTGTTTTTAAAACTTAGACTCACAGTTCCTCTCTAAATAGTGCAAGGAAGCTTTTGAGCCTGGCCACCAGACACACCTGGTTCCCTTCTGGATTCCTAACCACGGTTCCAATGTACTTAGAATCTGAGTTGAGGTAATTCAACACAAGCCCACTTTCAGAGATCTGATCCTGATGAAATTCTCTCCCCCAGAGTCTCTCAAATGGGGCCAGGCTCAGAGGCCCCCACCGTGTTTTATGGACGATGCTGGCTCTGAGGGATGGTTGTGCCTGGACCCCCATCCTTCTCCCCAGCACTCTGGGGGTTGTCACTCCTCTTCATCCTACAGGACATTACCAGAAGACTGTGCGGTCCTCTTCCCAAAGCTTGCCCCGTGTTAAGTGTCCCACAAGACACGGTAGATCTCTGTTCCTAACCAGGAGCTGATGAGGTTTGACCAGATCCAGAAAGGTTTTAGAAAGCTGTTTGAACAGTATTGGTTCTCAACGTGAGGTACTGTGCATCCCAGGACAGTCACTTGACATGAATTTGGACATATTTAGTTGTCCCAGTGGTAGAGGGGGGTGATTACCCCTTCCACCTAGTGGGCAGAGATGAAGCATCCTTGTAGACCGCCTACAGTGTGCAGGACAGCCTCTCACACCCAGGGCCATCCTGTCATGTGTCAGTCATGTGGAGGCTGAGAAATGCTAGTTAATAAAAATTAACAAACTCCTGTCACCCAGAATATAGCATCAGTCCTTGTGGCGACCTGCACATCCACACAAGACTTGCTTTTTATCCTAATTCCTCTTCAGATCGTCATCCTCTTTCTTACTCTGTTCCTGCCACACTGGGTTTGTGCTGACTCATATGGCTTTCTACTTACTCTTGTCCACACTGTACTAAAGCCCCACGTTCCTGACAGCTTCCTGCTTTTCAGTTTGCTGAACTTTTCATAAGCAGTCTTCATCTACTAAAAAGTGACTTCCACTTGGTCATAGTCTTGGACTTTGAAGTTGGCTGCATCTCCAGTTTGCAGGACTGGTGAATCAATGAGTCATTGTGTGTCCCCAGGGATTTCTGTTCCTGTTGGTCACATGTGGGCAACCATGAATGTAACAGAGACATTTGATGAATAGAAATCCTGAAGGGACCTGTTGAGGGCCTTGTGTCCACATCCCTGAGTTGGGGTCATTCAGGTACACTCACTGTAGTGTACTTAAAGTAGAAGGTGTTCTTGTCAGCAGAGTTCTTGACCAGACATACAAGGCTGTAGGTCTGATTGGACTGACTTTGATGTGTTTAGAAGGAAGTCCGAATGGCCAGCATCCCCCACTCTAAGGCTAGTTGTTCTCAAAATGTATAAAGTAAGGGAAAGACAGCCACGGTGGGTTCAGTACAGAATTGGTGGTGTTTAAACTGGAGGATACCAGAAACTGACTCACAGAGAGTAGGAATTCATGTGTTAAATAATTACCCAGGTTATACATTTCACCAAAGTTTCCAAGGATAACTGTAGTCTGTCTCAGGAAAGGACCTCCATCTTTCCATTGAATGTCAGTGGTTTGGAAAACACTTTCAGGTGTCAAACAGCCTCAGCAAAAAAGAGCTAAACACTAAGTGTGAGTGGCAGGGGCAACATCTACACGTGATGTCAAATTTTCTCACTAGATCTTTTTTTATGTTGTTATTGTACATTGAAAATCCCTCATTCCCATCCATTTGTGAAGAAAACAGACATTAAAGAAAAACAAAAACAAAACTGCCATGCTTTATGACCTCTTATTCCTTCTGGAAGCTTTTGGGCACGTAAATGGTGTTGAACAGGACTAAATATCTTCTCTTACAAATGTCAGAGGACACTGTTTCCAGGAGAAGAGGTCCCCATTGTCTCTTTCCTGAATTTACCTTTGAGTTGATGTCCCTGTGTTGGGTTTGGTCAGTTGGTGTCTGTTTGTCCATTGTTTCCATTTCGTCATATGTGTGTGTTTTACTGAATGATGGACACTCCATCCGGATGATATTTCCATCAGCCTGTCCCTGGACACAGCCCTTGATCAAAATGTTTATTGTCAATGAAATAGGAACATTTTCCATGCCTCCGCTCTGCTCTCAGTAATGAGTGAGGATTAGCTGAGGTCACCTTGAAATCAAAAGGCAAGGAGCAGGACCGAGATTCCCAGACCAGCCATTCTAAAGGTGTGTGCACTCATTTAGAGAGAGTCTTATTCTTCTTTGGGTGACTTGACTTTCCCCTTATTTTCTGACAGTTTTGTAAAATATATGTGCTGTCATCCAAAATAGACGAAACTTTTGTCCATATATGCATTAAAAGGATGGTGTATTTTGTAAGATCGTTAGTGTCCAATATTTGGTGTGCATTCAATTATTATCAGTTTAGCACCTGTCCTGTGAGAACCTCACCCAAGTCTCAAAATTCATCAGGAACCAGACCGACTGGATTCAGGATCCAATGAGTTCATCTTCCCATGATAAGAGACAGGACAGAAGTAAGCTCATCATTCTTGCCTAACATCTCACCTGTTTCTAAGTTCTAGGATGAAAAATAAAGCAATGCAGGACCATGGATTGTATCTGGATACATTTTTGGATGAAGACAGAATTTCTAGACTAAAGGATTTTGAGTTAGCTTTGAGGAGAGTTGGACGAGTAAGATGAGTGTTTACCTGGTACAGGAATCTGCTGGGAACAAAAGCTAAAAAGGTGTTTTGGAAGGTCTTCTCAGTTATTTTATCAGTATTCTAAAGGTGTGTGCACTTTGGTAAGGCATTTCCATTTATCGCAATCATGAACTCATTGAGATATATAAAAATTGTTACTAGTATGTTGTTGTGTTAAAACATTTGAATATAAATCTAGTAGTCTTTTAGCTGGACACATTCGTAGTAGGCAGTGGAAGAAATTACATTCACAAAGTAGATCTCTTTGAAGTAAAATATGAATAATCTTCAAATTATGACTAACTGAAATGAAGAAAAATATGATTCTCTTGATATTTTTATTCTGCTATATGTATAAAACGAAGGTTGCTATCCAATAAATTAGTATGTTTGTGCATTAATGAAAATGCATGCTTGTATAAAATGTAGACTTTGTATCAATCTTCTTTTAAACAGTTTTATTGATTTATAATCATTTTACAATGTTGTGTCAAATTCAAATGTAGAGCACAGTTTTTCAATTATACATGAACACATATATACTCATTGTCACATTCCTTTCTCTGTGAGCTACCATAAGATCTTGTATATATTTCCCTGTGCTATACATATACAGTATAATCTTGTTTATCTATTCTACAATTTTGAACTCCCAGTCTATCTCTTCCCACCTCCTGCCCCTTGGCAACCACAAGTCTATATTCTATGTCTGAGTTTATTTCTGTTCTGTATTTATGCTTTTTTTTTTTTTTTTTCAGATTCCACATATGAGCGATCTCACATGGTAGTTTTCTTTCTCTTTCTGGATTACTTCACTTAGAATGACATTCTCCAGGAGCACCCATGTTGCTGTAAATGGCGTTATGTTGTCGGTTTTTATGGCTGAATAGTATTCCATTGTATAGATATAACACCTCTTCTTTACCCAGTCACCTGTTGATGGACATTTAGGCTGTTTCCATGTCTTGGCTATTGTAAATAGTGCTGCTATGAACATTGGGGTGCAGGTGTCTTTCTGAAGTAGGGTTCCTTCTGGATATAAGCCCAGGAGAAGGATTCCTGGGTCATACGGTAAGTCTATTCCTAGTCTTTTGAGGAATCTCCATGCTGTTTTCCACAGTGGCTGCACCAAATTGCATTCCCACCCGCAGTGTAGGAGGGTTCCCTTTTCTCCACAGACTCTCCAGCATTTGTCATTTGTGAATTTTTGAATGATGGCCATTCTGACTGGTGTGAGGTGATACCTCATTGTAGTTTTGGTTTGCATTTCTCTGATAATTAGTGATATTGAGCATTTTTTCATGTGCCTATTGATCATTTGTATTTCTTCCTTGGAGAATTGCTTGTTTAGGTCTTCTGCCCATTTTTGGATTGGGTTATTTATTTTCTTCATATTGAGTCGTATGAGCTGCTTATGTATTCTGGAGATCAAGCCTTTGTCGGTTTCATTTGCGAAAATTTTCTCCCATTCCGTAGATTGTCTTCTTGTTTTGCTTCTGGTTTCCTTTGCTGTGCAGAAGCTTGTAAGTTTCATTAGGTCCCATTTGGTTATTCTTGGTTTTATTTCTATTGCTTGAGTAGACTGTTCTAGAACATTTTTGAGATGTATGTCAGATAATGTTTTGCCTATATTTTCTTCTAGGAGTTTTACTTTATCTTGTCTTATGTTTAAGTCTTTGATCCATTTTGAGTTTATTTTTGTGTCTGGTGTAAGGGAGTGTTCTAGCTTCATTGTTTTACATGCTTCTGTCCCGTTTTCCCAACACCATTTGCTGAAGAGACTGTCTTTATTCCATTGTATATTCTTTCCTCCTTTGTGGAAGATTAGTTGACCAAAAGTTTGTGGGTTCATTTCTGGGCTCTGTGTTCTGTTCCATTGGTCTATATGTCTGTTTTTGTACCAATACCATGCTGTCTTGATGACTGTAGCTCTGTAGTATTGTCTGAAGTCTGGGAGAGTTATTCCTCCAACCTCTTTCTTTCTCTTCTGTAATGCTTTGGCAATTCTAGGTCTTTGATGGCTCCATATAAATTTTATTATGATTTGTTCTAGTTCTGTGAGATATGTCCTGGGTAATTTGATAGGGATTGCATTAAATCTGTAGATTGCCTTGGGCAGTGTGACCATTTTAACAATATTGATTCTTCCAATCCAAGAGCATGGAATATCTTTCCATTTTTTAAAGTCTTCTTTAATTTCCTTCATCAATGCTTTATAGTTTTCAGTGTATAATTCTTTCACCTCCTTGGTTAAATTTATTCCCAGATATTTTATTACTTTGGGTGCTATTTTAAAGGGGATTGTTTACTTTCTTTTTCTGTTGATTCATCGTAAGTGTAAAGAAATGCAACTGATTTTTGAACGTTAATCTTGTAACCTGCTACGTTGCTGAATTCTTTGATCAGCTCTAGTAGTTTTTGTGTGGACCTTTAAGGGCTATCTGTAAGTAGTAACATGTCATTGACATATAGTGATATTTTTGCCTCTTCTTTTCCAATTTGGATCCCTTTTATTTCTCTCTCTTGTCTGACTGCTGTGGCTAGGACTTCCAGGACTATGTTGAATAGGAGTGGTGAGAGTGAGCATCCTTGTCTTGTCCCACATTTTAGTGGGAAGCTTTTGAGTTTTTGACCGTTGAGTAGTATGCTGGCTGTAGGTTTGTCATATGTAGCTTTTATTATGTTGAGATATGTTCCCTCTATACCCACTTTGGTGAGAGTTTTTATCATAAATGGGTGTTGAATTTTATCAAATGCTTTTTCTGCATCGATTGAGATGATCATGTAGTTTTTGTCCTTTCTCTTGTTGATGTGATGTATTACATCGATTGATTTGCATATGTTGAACCACCCTTGTGTCCCTGGGATGAACCCCACTTGGTCATGATGTATAATCTTTTTTATGTGTTGTTGGATTCTATTTGCTAAAATTTTGGTAAGGATTTTGACGTCTATGTTCATCAGTGATAGTGGCCTATAATTCTCTTTTTTTGTAGTGTCTTTGCCTGGTTTTGGTATCAGGGTGATGGTGGCTTCATAGAATGAGTTTGGGAGTATTCCCTACTTTTCAATCATCTGGAAGAGTTTGAGAAGGACTGGTATGAGTTCTTCTTTGTATGTTTGGTTGAAAACCCTGGTGAAGCCATCCGGTCCTGGACTTTTATTTGTAGGAAGGTTTTTAATTGCTATTTCGATTTCATTTCTAGTGATCGGTTTGTTCAAGTGTTCAGATTCTTCTTGATTCAGTCTTGGTGGACAGTATGTTTCCAGAAACTTGTCCATCTCCTCTAGGTTATCTAGTTTGGTTCCATATAGTTTTTCATAATATTCTCGTATGATATTCTGTATTTCTATTTTATTTGTTGTAATTTCTACATTTTCCTTTCTTATTTTGCTAATTTGTGCTCTCTCTTTTTTCTTATTTGTGAGTTTTGCCAGAGGTTTGATGATTTTACTTACTTTTTCAAAAAACCAGCTTTTGGTTTGGTTGATTTTTTTCTATGGCCTTGTTAATCTCTATTGTATTTATTTTCTCCCTAATCATTATAATTTCCTTCCTTCTGCTGCCTTTTGGGGCTTTTTGTTCTTCTTTTTCTAATTCATTCAGGTGGTGGGTTAAATTGTTTATTTGAGATTGTTCTTCTTTTTTGAGGAAGGCCTGTATCACTATAAACTTCCCTCTTAGCACTGCTTTTGCTGTGTCCCATAGATTTTGAGTGGTTGTGCTTTCATTGTCATTTGTCTCAAGGTATTTTTTAATTTCAGCTTTGATTTCCTCATTGACCCATTGTTTTTTTAATACCATGTTGTTTAATCTCCATGCCTTCCTTTTGTTCTCCTTTGTTTCTCTGTTGTTGATTTCTAGTTTCATGACATTTTGGTCAGTAAAGATGCTTGAGATAATTTCTGTCTTCTTGACATTGTTGAGGTTTCTTTTGTGCTCAAGTACGTGATCGATCCTGGAAAATGTTCTATGTGCACTTGAAAAGAATGTATATCCTATTTTGGGGGGGTGTAATGCTCTGAAAATATCCACCAAATCTAGTTTTTCTATCGTATTACTTAATTTCTCTGTTGCCTTATTTATTTTCTGTCTGGAAGATCTGTCTAGTGATGTTAGTGCAGTGTTAAAATCTCCTACAATGATTGTATTCCCATCAATATCCCCCTTTATCTCTGTTAGTAATTCTTGTATGTACTTAGGTGCTCCTATATTGGGTGCATATATATTAACGAGTGTAATAGCCTCATCTTGTATCATTCCTTTAATCATCATAAAATGTCCTTCTTTATCTTTTTTTATGGCCTTTGTTTTAAAGTCTATTTTGTGTGAAATCAGTACTGCAACACCTGCTTTTTTGGCATTTCCATTTGCATGGAATATCCTTTTCCATTCTTTCACTCTTAAACTATATGTGTCCTTCTCCCTAAAGTGGGTCTCTTGTATGCAGCATATTGAAGGTTCTTGCTTTATAATCCAGTCTGCCACTCTGCATCTTTTGACTGGAACATTTGATCCGTTAACATTTACAGTAATTAATGATGGATGCGTGTTTATTGCCATTTTGAACTTATCTTTACAGTTGTTTTGGTATTTCCTCTTTGTTCCTTTCTTCTTCCTTTTGTGGTTTGGTAATTTTCCTTTTGTTATTATGGATTTTATTCAGTTTTTGTCACTCTCTTGTAAGCTTTTGGCTTGTGGTTACCCTTTTTCGTAAATCTATTAGCCCATTACTATAACTTTTTATTAAACTGATAGTAACATGATCTCAAACCCATCCTACCGAGAACAAAAAATTTAAAAAAGAAACAAAAAAAATTCTTTATTTCCCTGCCTCTCTCTCCCACTTTCAATGATTTGTATGTCGTCTTTTATAATTTCGTGTGTATTTTATTTGTAATTCATGAGTTATCACCTTTCCAGTTGTGAGTTTCTCATTTCTGTAGCATCCTGCTACTTTTGTATTTAGAGTAGACCTGTCAATATTTCTTTTAGCATGGGTATGGTGTTGCTAAACTCTTGTAGCTTTTTCTTGTCTGTGAAATCCTTTATCTCTCCTTCTATCCTAAAGGATAGCCTTGCTGGATAAAGTATCCTTGGCTGCATCTTTTTTTCATTCAGGACTTTGAATATGTCTTGCCACTCCCTTCTGGCCTGTAGTGTTTGTGTAGAGAAATCAGCTGAGAGCCTTATGGGGGTTCCCTTGTAACTCACTCTTTGCTTTTCCCTTGCTGCCTTTAGGATCATCTCTTTAACCTTGACTCTGGCCATCTTGATTATATGTCTTGGTGTGGGTCTATTTGGGTTCTTCCTGTTTGGGACCCTCTGAGCTTCCTGTACTTGGATATCTGATTCCTTCTTTAAGTTTGGGAAGTTTTCAGTCATGATTTCTTCAAAAACCTTTTCAATCCCCCTTGATCTTTCTTCCCCTTCTGGGACCCCTGTTTTGCAAAGATTGGCGTGCTTTATATTATCCCATAGGTCCCGTATGATATTTTCATTTGTTTTTATTTGTTTGTTTTGTAGCTCTTCTGATTGGGTGCTTTCTGTTGTCCTGTCTTCTAGGTCACTAATTCGTTCCTCTGCATTATCTAGTTGGCTTTGCACAGCTTTTAGATCATTCCTCATCTCAGTCAATGAGTTTGTATATTCTACTTGGCTCTTTATAGCTTCAATTTCATTTTTGACATATTTTATATCTCTGAGCACAATGTCTTTTAATTCTTTCAGCTCTTTGATCACTCCTTTTTTGAAATCTTTATCTAGTAGGCTATCGATGTCTATTTCATTGATCATTCTTTCAGGGGATTTGTGTTTTTCTTTTAATTGGGGGTGGTTCCTCTGCCTCTTCATTTTGCTCCTATGTCTAGCACTATGGCTTAAGGAGTATTAGTTATCTAATATGGTCCTTAAGGAGTTTATTTATCTATCTAAATTGAATGTAGAAATAGAACTTAAGGAAATTTAAAAGAAGAGAAAAAAAAAGTTTTAAAACTTAGTATAACAGTAACAGAAGAACAAATTGAGATAAAATAAAAACTGAGTTGAGACGCTGTTTTAAAACCTTAAAAGAGGAAAATAAAATTTGAAAACTGGGTATAATCAATAACGGGAACAAAGCCAAGAGAATTAAAAATGAAAAAGGAACATTTGAAAATCATAATAATAAAAGTATTTTAAAACAAAATTTTAAAAGGGATTAAAAATAGAGACTTATAAAATTGTTTAAGAAGTTAAAAAGTAAAAAAGAAGAAAAATTTGATGGGAGAAAAATATGAGTAGGTGTGTTCCTGCGGAGACTGTGCTCTTAATGATTTCGTCGAGAGGTCCTTCTTGAGTGTGAGTGGTTGCCAAGTCTTACTTTGCTTTGGTTAGGGGTGTGGCCCTTGACCTGATAGTCAGAGCCTGCCCTTGTTACTGAATGGCGCTTCCTTTTGTTTTGTTGTTGTTGCTGCTCTTGCCCTTTCCTTGCTGCACAAACTCAGCTCGCTGTTTCCACAGGCCATCTGTTCGCGCCCCTGGTCTGTGCTGTTTCCAGTGCAGGTTGGCAGGCAGGTCCTGCACCGACCCAACACCAAGGTCAGGTGCTGCTCTCCTGCATAGTAGGTGTGTGAGTCACGCCTTCTCCTGGTGCTTATCGCTCCTGTGCTCTGTGCAGCTGTCCGCACAGCCTCGGGTCCATGCTCCACAGACGGGCTTGGGGAGAATGGCAGAACAGCACTCACCCTTGCTTCGTACCAGAACTCTGCTCCCTGTTCGTTTGTCTTAAAGGCTCAAGTTCACAGAGGCACCAGGACAGAAGGATCCTATCTCGCTCAGGTTGTAAACAAGTCTCAGTCCCGCCTATGAGCTAATAAGCCCCTAGGTATGGATTCAGGTTCTGACACTGCCCCTGCCTTGGGAATAAGCACCAGAGGATGTGGTGCCTGAGGCTGAGCCCCGCATCGCATCTCTTCTCCCTAGAACTCTCCATTACTGGTTCCCCGGGTTTTGGAGACAAAGGATATGACACCCTTCCCCCCAGGGCACACCAGCCCTGTTGGTTTGTTTTTTGTTTGTTTGTTTTCCTACTTTATGGAGGACCTAGGTTGTTCTGGTCTGTATACCCTCCCAGGTATGATGCACAGCACCCTGAGGTCCCCGGAGGTTACCTCAGTGCAATTGCCCCAGTCCTCTGTCCTTCTCCGGCAGCCTTTACCTTCCCACAGCTGCTGGCTCGTGTCTCGGGCTGGGTGTCACAGGGATACTTTGTGCCCATTTAACTTACTTCTGTCAGTCAGGGGGTGCTCTGTACAGATCCGAGCCTTGGAGGTTCCCCCTCTATCCCACTGGCCTCTCCTTTGGAGAAGGAGAGAGCCAGCGAACCAGCGCTATTCCTCCTTTCCTGCTCCCTCCCCATGGGACTCATCCTGCACTTTTTTGCTTTTTCTTCTTATTTTCCTGTTTTCCTATCAGATTCCTGGCATATTTTGTTTTTTGAAAAAAGTGATGTTCTTTCACAGTTCAGCAGGTGCTCTGATTGGCTGGGTTTGTGGATGCGAGTCGTGGTGTATGTCTGGGACACGGTGAGCTATGAGCATCCTTCTACTCCTCCATCCTGGCCGTTCCCTCTCCTTTGTTCTTCTGTGTTTGATTTCTGATTTCATGGCATCATGGTGAGAAAAGTTTCTTGAAATAATTTCTATCCTTTTTAATTTGTTTAGACTTCCTTTGTAGCTGAGTATATGATCTATCCTTGAAAATGTTCCATGTGCACTTGAAAAGAATATATATTCTATATTGGGGAAGATGTAATGTTTTGAAACTATCAACCAATTCAAATTCTTTTATTGTGTTATTTAGTTTCTCTGTTGCCTTATTAATATTCTGTCTGGATGATCTGTCCCACATTTTAATGGAATGTTAAGGCCTCCTACTCTGATTGTGTTCTGATCAGTTTCTCCCTTTTTATCTGATAATATTTGCTTTATATGTTAAGGTGCTCATATATTGGATGCGTACATGTTAATGGGTGTAATGTCCTCATCTCATATTGGTCCTTTAATCATTATATGTTTTCCTTCTTTGTCTTTTTTATGACCTTTTAAAAAATGCTATTTTGTCTTAAATCAGAATTGCTGCTCCTACCTTCTTATTTCTATGTGCATTAAATATCTTTTTCCATCCTCTCACTTCTGATCTGTGTGTCCTTCTCCCGAAAGACTGCTCTCCAATATATTAGTGTGTGCATTAATGAAAATGTGTGGTTTTGTAAAATGTAGACTTTATACCAGTTTCTTGAAAATACTTAATTGTATCTAAAGATTAAGGAGTAGGTAAGCATATGAAATAATTTACTATGAAATCATGGTTATGTGTCTGTGGAAATGTTTGTCTAAGTTTAGGTATTTCTTCTTTGAATGTTTGATGGTTTTCACTAGTGAAATCTTTTGTAGTTGCAACTTCTTTATGCACAATTCTCTAATGACAGAATTTCTGTAATAGATGTAAGATAACAGAGATTTTCAGTTTCATCTTGAGTCAATTTTTGTAACATTCTTTTGAGGAAATGTGCCCATTTTCATCAAAAGTGTTACTTTGGTCTACAAAATTTAGCTTACTGTTTTTGTATTCTCTGTATTTCTGATGAAAATTCATATTTGCTTTATAGTACTGGTTTCACAAATATTCACCTGACACGTATGTATGTATTTATAAATGTTTCATATTTCACAATTTCCACTCTTTTTTGTCAGGTCCTGCCGTTCAACATTCCCTGAGTTAGTATTGTGAGATTCACCCCTCCATTTGTACTCAGTCACCTATCTGTATATGCATCCTCCAATCAAGCAGTCCCACAAACACTCTGTAAACCAGCGTCAGAAGCCTCCACACATCCCTTTTATATGAGAGGATAATTTGAACATGGCGGCCACATCTCTGTTACTTCCCTGTAAATCCATAGAAACCTTCCTTAGGAGTGCTTTTGGCTTTGCCCAGCTGAAGCCCATTTGGAGACTATCTCTATGTATTAACTGAAACATTTATTTTGTCGAGTATCACTGAGGTCTAGATTTGTATTTCCAGGCCTTGTGCAGATCTCTGTCCCTTGGCCCCAGATCTAGGGTGCAGGCTCTCTTAGATTGCTAACACCTTGAGGACCATGGGAAGCTTCTCCATGTGCTCTGCCCATTTCTTGCCAATCCTGTGTCTCTTGCTTTTGGAAGCATAGAGGAAAGAATCCTGTCTTCAGATCCTGTGTTCTGTGTCTGACATTACAACTTCCCACCTGAGCTCTCAGTCGCCTTCTTCCTATAAGGACTCGGCTGACTTAATGGTGCTCTGGAGGGACCATGTCTCAGCTGCTGCCCGTCTTGGATGACTAGTGACCCATCAGTAATAATTACTGGTCCTTTTACTGAATTTGAGACATGCTGTGCTATCGGAAAAGGCACATCCCCTCAGTTATGGATATGGCATCTCACACTTCCCCTGCATGTATTTGAGTGAGTCCCACACACGTTTCTTTCCCCACAATGAATAAGGTGCCCTGTGAGGACTCTTTTTTGACCACAGTGCCCCATCCCACTACAATAAAGAGAACATAGTCCTCTTCCATTCCCATGATGGTGTACTTCTTTTTTCTCCCTCTGACCGGGACACCCTGAGGACATCTCTGTTTAACCCTCATCAGACTTGTCTCTGGCGAGACATCTGTCCTATTAAAGGCCCATTTTCCTGGATGTTTAATGTGGCTGTTGGTGAGTTTTAAATTAGGTGACTTTCTGCAAAGATACACATGCACAGAGTACTTACTAAATCAATTTATTTAATCTGTCAGAAATCAAATACCACCAAAGAGGATACGAACGCTGAGCAGGAGAGAAGAAATGGGAAAGGAAGTGTGACTTTGGGGAGAGAGAGAAATGATGTTATGCGGGAACCAGGAATGTTGTCTCCATATTGTTGATCCTGATTCCATGGAGAAGATGCCGTGCCAGGTTCTGTGTGACATGTTCTGTAGGTGAACAAAACAGGACAGGGGTTAGTTCAGTTGACTGTCTTAACAGGTGACAGGTTCTCAGCCTCAGGGAGTAGCATGTCTGGAGTCAGAGGAGCTGTTAGTGAATCCTGTGGGCAGATTCCATGTGGAAGTTAGTCTCCCCACATCTCTGATGTGTGGGCATCCATTGGGAATTGCCCCAAGTATTTACATATGGCGGGACCTCTCCTGGGTAGGATTGATTCTAGGGGTCTTGTGATTTCCTGATGCATGGTCGTGGAATGATTCATCAAAAAATGTTTGGCAGGATCTCTGATTGAGTTACGCTTTTCTAATTTTTAAATTTTGCCTTTGGTGGCTTCAGAATTATTATCATTTGGAAGCTACTATTACTGTCTGGCTTTTTCCTCTCTCTGTTCCTAAAAAAATAAATAAATAAATAAAGCCACAAGTTAGCCTCATTCCAGGTCCTTTTCCTGGGCTATCTTCTTCTAGAAACCTTAAACATCCCACTTTAGCAAAATCAGCCTCTAAAGAGGAATATAAAACAAAGCTGTGTTTCAGACAGTGTGGTTGGAAGGTCTTCAGTGGGGCAATCTCATTTGTGTGCAGTTAAACGTAGCTTCTGCAACTGTCAGCCCAGTTCTCCTGGTTCAGGATGTGTATGGAGATACACCAGCTCAGGATTGATGGGGAAATTAATTAGTTTTCATTAATTTCTGGCAATTCCTGCTTCTCTCTAAGGTCTGTCATCTGCATAAAGCCTGCATGGTGGTGATTTCTCAACAAAATTGCACACAATTAAATGGCCAATCATTAATATGTAATTTAATAAGACTCAAGAGATGTGAAAACCCCTCAGTGTAAGAGAAAAAATTGTGTAGTGACATAATTTCAATGAGTGAGGCAAAAGACATAGTAACCTACAAAATTTGGCTGATATTAAGTCACAGAATGTCTTTCCTGATTTGTTTGCTGGAACAGCAGTAACAAGAGTTCATTTTAACTTACAGTTGGTTTTGGCAGCATCTTCTTTTATTAAACAGACATCTGGGGGAAAATCAAAGACAAGAATAAAAGAATAGCCGAGCATTACAATTTCCCAACATTCCGAAAGTTTTCTTTTTTCAGTTATGGGTTTTATAAAAGATTCTTTATGGAAGAAAATTTAAACAAATCAAGTTGTTTCCAGACAGCCTATTTACATCCCACATGAATGATGTATTCAGGATAAAGTGTAGTTTTATTACCAAGGCAGAGGACTTTCTGAAGATTGTTTTCTGATATCCCCTTCTCCTTCAGCAGCTCCTTGATCTTCTGTAAGACTTCGTCTGTTGTATCACATACTTTGGCTGAAAATCGTAATGCATAAAGCAGAATCGTGACCATTAGAATCCTTGAAAATTTCTGAGCACGGTATAAGAAATTGTACGTGCAAATCATATGTTCACTTCATACAAGTTTAACAGAGTCTCAAATAGACACAGACGTCTTCAGAATGAAACCTTGTGTGACTCTAACAACATTCTCTCCAGCATCAGCACCAAGGCTGCAAAGACTCCTGAGGACCTCTGTGAATCTAACTTCTGATTCATCACAAATATGGAAATTATCTGCTTATTTATCAGCTTCTTGGAAACTCTATCTGACATTCAAGCCTCATTCTGGAGAAAATATTCTGGAAACGTGTTCTAACGTCCTTTAGACACATTGACCATGTTACACATAGTCATGGGAGATGATTTATTCTTTAATCAAACCACAGTTCTCCATAGTGCACTTCTGAAATAGTCACCTGTTGTCACAGGGACTACAGCACACCTGTCAGTGAGTCTACGTGGTCACCTGTGCTGATGTCTGCGTTCTTCAGAACATGACATGAGAGAAATTGAACAGGATGAAGAATTATTTTATGAACTTCAGTTCCAGGCCTTAGAATGCATTGGGAAGTAGCGTAAAATGAAGTGACTGAGGTCAGTCAGATCATAGCCATGCCTTAAGGTTAGTTGGCAATTTCAGATACTATTTTTAAAACAAGTGAATTTTCAGAATTCTTTCTTTCAATTTTAACACATGGTACTTATTTTGAAAGGTCAGATGATCTGTTACTTCCCACTGCTCCCAGCTCGTCTTTTTACCTTTGTTTCATCGTAGATCACATTTCTGGATCTTAATGCACACAACGACCTAGGCCTTGTCAAAGGGCAGTGAGTCATATGCACACCTGGTGACTTTCTGAATAAAAATGCTGACAGTGGAAGTGTTAACAGGCACTGACCATGGGGATGTTAGGATGTGATACATACCAAGCACTTCGAGCACTTTGCTCTCGTTGCCTGCTGCATCCACCTTGACAATAATTACTATCAGGACATCGTCAGATAGTTGAATAGTTTGCAATTCTTTTATACAGTCATCTGTGAGGGAACAAGAAAAGACATGTATAGTTACACGTTTTTATTGGTTGTGCGTTAGCATCATCATGACACATTTAGTGGATTACTACCCACAGTCATGCCTGTGGTGGTCCGTGTGTCACTCCATCAGTGCGGTGACACTACACTTGGTTACAGTGACAGGGAAAGTGGGGAAGACCCTCCTTATCACCACCCTCTCATACAGTTCACCTGGTCACACCTTGCAGAATTACTAGCATGTTTCCTAGAACATGTTTTCTACAGCAGTTAACATGTTTGTTTATTTTTTAACCACATGTGCATATTACCACATGCAAGTTCAAGAACTCTGTATATATGTTTTTTTATCCCAGGAATGGAATTGATTTCTCTCGGTGACCAAAAGCAGCTGACTATTCATCACTGGTTGTTAAGAGTGCTGCCCTGTAGCAACCACCTTCTGCACACTGTGTAAGAATGAATGCATTTCTTCTGCCCTGCACTCTCACTGTGTGACGTCACAGATGTGCAGAGGACGCTTGTGTAGGTCAGTGTTAGGACAGGTTTATTTGCCAGTATATAGAGGAAGTGACCACCTCACACTAAACTCACACCCCGTGGAGGGGTGCACCTGACCCCTCCGGCTCCGTCCGTCCACCTGCCACTTTTCTCTTCAGATGAAGCAGCACTGATCTACTCTGTGTTACCTCTCAATCCATTCTCCCTTCTAGCCCTCCTGACACCGTATTGGAATCACTCATCCAGATCTGATTTAAAACTGCCCAGCTGTGTCCCCAAAACACAAAAACAGCATTACCCACTCTCTGGAGCACTGGAACATCGTGTGACTGCCAGAGCAATGACTAAGTAACAGCCAGCACAGCTTCAGAGTTTCAGCCGAGTCTTTGTGTCTTGCCCAAGGCCACTCCAAGGCCGTGAACCTTCGGTTCCACTGGGAGCATTTAAATAAGCATTTATGCATCTCTTCAGATTCTCAGTCCCCACCTGTGTGATACCCATCGTTTTGCAGAGGAGGGTTTCCACACAATCTCACAATGGGATGTACACGTTTTCAAGATGAAGGAGACAGTGAGAGCGCATCTCCCGGGCCCCCTGTTGTGGCCAAGGCGCCGCTGGTGCTGTCCTGGCCGTGGCTGCACGTCTCGTCCCCAGAACAACGCTGGGAGGCTGCAACCTCTAGTTCCCAAAGACTGTAGAACAGGCCAACTGTTCCTTTCTCTCCCTTCTTAAGTTGCCCTGTCAACATCCAGGTAGAAAAGATTCCCCAAAATGGAGACATTTAAAGGAAGAGTCGTAAAGGCAGGAATGATTCAGCCAAAGGAGAATGATAATAGGGGAATAAAAAATAAAAACACCCATTTAAATCTCCTGATATAAAAAGCTATTTATGAAAATATAAGGAAGTGTTTCCAGCATACATTTTACGTATTTGTGTTCATTGAACAACCCCTGTGCTATTTTTTCAATTACACAAGGGTTGGGACCTCATATTGATTTATTTAAATCTTCACCAATTATGTACCCCATAGACCATTTAAATTTAGGAATGCTGTTTAGGGCCATTAGATAGAACTTAGAGAGTTAAATCTTAACCACCAACCCCATTGCTTTGAACAGAAACTGTATTTATGAAGCAATATGCTTGGTGTTTGAAATGACTGTTTCGTGGCTGTAAAGTCCTTGGCTATATAGGAATGGATTATCATGTTCTAAGATTGTCTTCAAAAAGCATATTTTGCAGAATGAATTTGATGTCTTAACATCAAGAAAGACCCTTGAGACAGTAGTTCCTAGGGTGGTTTTAAAGAACCTAGAAATAGTTTCCTGCACCTGAGAACCTCCTGACATAACAGTTCTATGTCCACGTGGTTAGTCTGTCACTGGCTACGCTCAAGATTGAGAGGGGCCATCCAAGTCATGTGACTTAAGCCTTTGCTCGTGACAAAATAGTGCCTGGAAAATTTAGGGCCTAGTGCCTGTCTGGTCACACCTCTTCTCTGTGGTAGAGCTAAAATCATAAAATACGCAGTTCTTGAAAGAACTTGTGGCCAAGATTCCAACCCTAATATGCTTTTTCACATAAAACTGTCACACTTACCTCCGGCAGGATAAACACCGTCTTCTTGCTTTGTTTCCTTGATAATTGTTTGTGTGCTTTTTCCATTGAACCTTGCAGGCAAAACATATTCAAACTGGTGTTTAAAAATAATGAACAATTTAACATTTAATTAGGATTTTTTTTTTTGTTTAACCCTCCCAAGTCCCTATGTCACCTATCACCTTTGTGCCTGTAAACAAGGTCACATTCAAAAGAGAAGTCCTCTAAGATCAAGTAACTGTCCAGTGGCCTGAATGCCTGGTTATACATAAAATCTGAGCAGTAGTTCACAAGATAAACTTTAGAAACCAAAGAGATCGTGTTTAAAGCCTAAAGAACATAAATAAATCTAGAATTTGGAGAAAGAAAAGTAAAAAGGCTTTTCTTGAAACTGATAACTATCAGCACACATTTTAGTTGTGTCACAACCCTGGCCAATAGTTTTTACAGAATATAATCAAAGAACAACAAAAAAAAGACAAACGTGTTTAAGTGTATCCAAAACACAAACTCTTCTATCAAAACCCTGTGAGAGAATGAAACATTGAAAATCATATGTATGTGTGTCAAAAAGTGTGACTTCATGAACAGTCAGTTAAACATAGACTATTCAAAGTTACGGAAATAATAAACAGGAAGATAGTATGGTGTTAAACTGTGTGACAGCTGACAGGTATGTTTACTGGGATAGGGTATGTACGTGTGTGGGTATAATTTGGTTATATGTAAGCTATCAAATATGTATAATACACAGTCAGGTATATATATTTGTTTAAAACAATCTCTCAAAAGTTAAAGCTCTTAGTTGACTTCTTAATACTTTTATTCTTCAAAATATCTATCTGAGTTTGCATGTTCCTAGTAAAACCCCTGCCACGTGGAGAACATTCCCTGAGCAGCACTGGGAGCTGTGGCGACCTTAATACCTTTAGTGATGATTGTAAATCGCTGAGAGGCAGCCCTTCACGGTCGAGGCCACTTTGTCACCCACGTGCCCACATCCTCTGGGGCTCAGGGGTAAGCATGTCCTACAAGTTGGATGTGGACTCAAGGCCCTAGGACTGAAGGGTTGGAAGACAGGGCCCTCTATTTCCCGGTACATTGGTGCTTCTTTCCTTTAAGATTTGGCTCCAGTGGAGCATCTGTGACCTTCCCTCTAAGGAAAGGCTCCAGGATGTTCTCTAGAGGCTGATCCTGGACCTGACTCAGAAATTCCAGAGACGCTTCTAATACTCACAACCGCAGGAGTTGCAGTGTTCCACCTAACCAAGGTATTTCTCAGCAAGTGTGGAGGCCAGGCCTTTTCTCAGGGTTGGGGATTTATGTGAGATTTATGTGAGTTTTCCCTTTGTGTTATTTTTACTTACCTCTCAAAAATCGTGAAGGTGATTGTGCCTGCTTCATCGTCTATTTCAACCTCACAGATGAAAGTTTTGCATGGGCACTTCTCACTGGTGTTCTCTGTGTCACTGGCTGTGACATAAATGGGTTTCCATACTGAATTCTGAAAGCAGAATTCCTTAGTAAATGTAGTTCATATCTTTTCATTGTGTCCAGCATCATCCATCACGACTGTCCCTTCACTTCTGCACATCAGCACAGATTACTACGTACTTTGCATGGACAAAGCAGGATTCATAAAAGAATGTGAAAACCCAAGTCAAAGGGAAATCATGGAGTTTAGGTTATTCAGAGACCATTTACCCCCCATGAAATGAAAGATTTCAAGTGGGACCCGTTTTGGGGTGACCCCCTTCACCTGTACAAGAGCAGTAAAGATGCAGGAGAGCCCAGGAATAGGTGGTGGAAAGAAGACGGAGGCAGTATAGAAGTGCAGGTGCCTGTGAGAGGAGCAGTTCTGAGTTGGAGCTAGGTGCCCAGGTGACGTTCACAGAAACATCAAAACACATAATCACAATCCAAAAGTACACACACACACACACACACACACGCACACTTACAGATATACGACCTCCTCCCGGATGAGCCCATCCCAGGTACCTTAGATACAACCTCCACATCTGAAGTTTCTTGGGCGGTTCAAAGCACACCAAGTACAAGAGTCAGGAAGAGAATCTTCATTGTGTTTGTTCTTCAAGTTGTGCTGTTGGAGAAGCTGTGCATGCTGTGTGTCAGTTGATGGAGAAAACTTGAATGTGCCTCTTTTTATAGGATCCCTCTGGTGTTCTGACCCATAACGAACCAATGGTTGTTAATCCAAGATCTGGTTACATAGACGTTTTGTTCGGATATCCTGGTTGGCAGGGAGGAGCTTTTCCGGACATTCACTGTGTTTATTTGAGATTGGTTTTAAGAGAAGCTGAAGTTGATCCTGACACTTGACCTTTAGGGTAAGTGAGAAATCATAGTACATCTGAGATGTTTCAAGGACAGTGATACTTATTTTCTTTTATATCCTGAGTTGCAGAATGGGATAAGTCCAAGATACATTTCCGCAAATAGAATGTTGTTTCTTTAGCATTGAGGGGATATGTTTAAGCATACTTTGTCAAACTAAAGATGCTGCTGTTCAGTATAACAAGATTACAGTGATTCCCTAAGAGACCTTAGGAAAGTCTCCAATCCCTGAGGGGAGGAACAGATCAGCACAAACACGTGTCTCTTCCCCAGACCAGGCTCTGTCATCCTTTTCACTAAGAGGAACTTTCATGCCGATGCCCAACTACCTCTAGTGAGGAAGGCACTTCAGCACTTCATTGTCATTGGTCTATTTTCCAAAGCTTTTATTACAATCTTTTCTTTAACATGTTATTTACCCATTGACTCAGTTGTTCCTCCAGGTAAGCATGCATGTGTGACTGCAGTTCTTAAAATTTTTACAAATTTGAAACGAAAAAGCAAACTAGCATTCTTTGTACCTCTGGTTATTTTCAAGGACACTGGAACAGGCAAGGAACACTTTTTGTTTGTTTGTTTTCCTGAAATTTTTATTCATAATCATTTTCTTTTCTAGTGTTTCATCAGATAAATTCTCAGTTATATTTCGTTCTGACTATAGAAATGGTAGTTGGATCATGTCCCACTCCATCTGAGTGAGATCACCCAGTGACCTGACTGTGTCCCAGCTGCTCCCGGGACACACAGCCTCAGCATTTGTGTCTTTGTTATCTGACCTTTGAGGAGAGTGGGATTGAAAGTGGTCTTCAGCCTCTGTCTTCTCTCTGACTCTTGTCTTCCTGCTCACAAAGACCACTGCTGTTCATTCACTGTGGTCTTTTCTCATTTGTTTTGGTCCCAATATCATATTTTCTCTTTTTTTCACAGACTCCTCTGTATATCGGTCTATCCAGTGTTCCATTGTGAAGTCTATGGGAGGGAAGGTTTTCATGTTGCAGAAAGAATGTCTTAGAATTTGTTCTCTTACCTCTCTGATTAGGATAATTCTGAGCAGGGTCATGATCCCAGCTAACACCCTCATCCACCTGTCTCAATCCCTCAAGCTCTGCCTGTTTCACCCCAACGTTACCAGGTTTTTTTTTTTTTTCAATCCTGGCAACATATATTCCCTGGCGATATACACCCAGGGGATCCCATCTTAGAAAGAGGTTTCTAAGTGTCAGTCAAGGGGAAATTAAACAGTAGTCACTCTCAGAGATTTTTGTGGCAACTTGTTCTTTGGATCCTGTTTATCCTGTTATTTTAGACCTACAAAAATCACATGACCTTTAATCCTTGTCTTGAATTCATGTCAGTCACGATGTGTTTTAGCAGTGTGACAGACAGTAAAGGAACCATCCTACACAAACATGAAGCTCTTGACCCCCTAATGTTGGTAACCCATCCTCTGTAGATGCCTCTGGTCTTTCTTCTCAAATTTGTCCAGGTTTCTAGAACTCTGTACCCCACCTCCCAGTTTATAAACTAAATTATGTCTTCTTTTTCTCTTCTCTCTGTGGTCATTGTTTTTACATCTTAAATTCCATAATTCCTCTCTAAATATTGCAAGGAACAGTTCGAGACTCTACAGCAGACACACCTCACTCCCTCAAGGATTCTGAACCGTGATACCAATGAACTTAGAATCTGACTTGATGTAATTCACCACATGCCCAATTTTTGAGATCTGATCCTGGTGAAATTCTCTTCTGCAGTGTCCCTCAAATGAGGAGCAGCTCAGAAATCCCAAGTGTGTTTTATTGATGATGTTGGTCCAGATCTAGGGTGTTCAGTCTTGTGACTGGACATCCGCCCCTCTACCCAGCACACCAGGACAGGGCATTTCTCCTTGTCTCACAGCACACTTCTCAGCAGAAGACTGTTGGGCCCTCTTCCCAAAGCTTGCCCTGTGTCAAGATTTTCTCAGGGCCCTGGTCCCCTTGGTCGATCTCTTCTAAATCTCCCTCTCTCCCTCTGGATTTGTGCTGACTTGGGTGGTTTTCTACTTACTCCTGCCCACAGTGTAGTAAATCCCTAACACCTTTCTGCTTCCCACTTTATGAGCACGTTTTTCTTTTCATAAGCAGTCTTCATCTATTAAAGAGCCACTTCCATAATGTCATAATCTTTGGTCTTTGGAGTCGGCTGCATCCCCAGTGCCCAGGACTGGTGAGTGAATTAGTTTGTGTCCCCGGGGATTTCTGTTCCTGATGGGCACATGTGGGAAACGATGAATGTAATAGCGAAATTTGGTGAAAAGAAACCCTTAAGGACAGTATAATGAACTACAGTCCAGGGCCATGTGCAGGGATCATTCAGTTACACTCAAAGGTGTATGGGTGAAATAGAAAGGATTGTTTTCACCAGAGTTCCTTGGCGAAAGAAGCAAGGAGCTAGAAGGTTTGGTGGGACTGACTCATGTATGTTTGGAAGAAAGTCAGTGTTGGACAGCATCCCCCGTCTAGGATAGTTGTACTCAAAATGCATGAAGAAAGGGAAACACAGGTATGGGATGCTGAATAACAGAGGTGGTGTAGAAAGAAGGAGGTTCACACTTTCAAACCAATTTACGGAGAATAGGGATTATGGCGTTACGTAATTACCCAGGTTGTACATTTCACCATAGCTTTGAGGGACCTCTGTAGTCTGTCTCAGGAAAGGATCACCATATTTCCATGAAAAGTCAAGGGGTTTAGAAACACTTTGAGATGTTAAGCAGTGTCAGCAAAGGAGAGCTAAACACTTAATGTGAATGGCAGAGGCGATGTCTACATCTAATTTCAAATTTTCTGACTCGCCTTTTTTTTTTTCAGTCATTATCTTTGAAAATCCTTCAAACTCATCCATTGTTGAAGAAATTAGACAGTTAAAAAACAAGAAAACTTACATGCTCCATCTTCTGGAAAGTTCTGGGAAGTTTTCAGCGTGCAAAAAGATTTGAACAGGACTAAATGTCATATCCTGCAAATGTCAGAGAAGGCAGCTTCCAGGAGAAAAGGTCCCCATTGTCTCTTTCCTCAATTTACCTTTGACTTGCTGTCCCTGTCTTGGTATTGGTCAGTTGGTGTTTGTTAGTTCATTGTTTCCATTTCAGCATGTATGTGTATTTTAGTGAATGATGGACACTATTTCTGAGATATATTTCTATCTGCTCGTCTCTGGACATAATCCTTGATCATAATGTTTATTGTGAATTAAATAGGATTATTTTCCCCATGCGTCCACCCTGCTCTAAGTAATAAGTGAGGGTTAGCTAAGGTTATCTTGGAATCAAAAGCCAATGTGAAGAACAGTGGATTCCAGACCAGTCCTTCTCAAGGTGTGTGCACACAGTCAGAGAAAAGTCTCAGTCCTCTGTGGATTAATGTGTTTCCTTTTATTTTCTGGGAACTTAGTCGAATGGAAGTGGTATCAGCCAATATCCAAGAAACTTTTATCCACATATGCATTAAAAGCACAGTGTGTTCTGTGAGTTAAGTAGTGTCCATTGTTTGGTCTGCGTTCAGTTAATATGGATTTAGCACCTGTCATGTGCGAACCTCACCCAAGTCTCAAAATCCATCAGGAACCAGATAGACTGTATTTAGGATCCAGTGAGGTTATCTCCCTGTGAAAGAGACAGAAGATAAGCAAGCTCCTCAGTCTTGCCAAATATGTCACCTGTTTCTAAGTTCTAGGATGAAAAATAAAGCAAGGTTAGGACCATGGAATGTATCTGAGTCCTTTTTCTGGAAGGAGATGAAATTTTCAAAATGAAGGGTTTATAGTGAAGCTCTAAGGAGAGTTAGAAGAATGAGTTGAGTGTGTATCTGGGATAGGAGTGTGTGGGAACAGAAGGTAAAAAGGTGTTTTGGAAGGTCCTTTCTATTGTTTCTATCAATATTCTGAAGGTGTATGCCCTTTGTAAGGTATTTCCATGTATAGAAATCATGTTGAAACATACAGAAATAAATCTAGCAATCTTGTACCTGGACACATTTATTGTTGGGAGTGGAAGAAATTAAGTTCGTGAATTAGAAGTCTCTGAATCAACATATGAATAATCTCTAAAAATATGACTACCTGAGATGAAGAAATGATTCTCTTGATATTTTTATTCTGATATATGTATGAAACAAAGGTTGCTCTCTGATAAGTTAGTATGTTTGTGCATTAATGAAAATGCATGGTTTTGTCAAATGTAGACTTTTATACCAATCTCTTGAAAATACGTATTAATTCTATCTGGACATTAATGAGCAGGTTGTGATATGAAGTATTTCAATATGAAATCTCGATTATATGTCTGTTGAGGTCTTTGTCTGAGTTTAGTTATTTCTTCTTGGAGTGTTTGATAGTTTTCACTTGGAAAATCTTGTGGATCTGCAGATTCTTTAAGCACAATTTTATGATGACAGATTGAATTTCTTTAATATATATGAGACAGTAGAAATTTGGTTTCATCATTCTTTTTGTTTTTAGTATTTTTGAATCTAATTATTTCCTTATTATTTTATTCAATAATTATTTGGCACCTAGTACATGCAGATTAGTGTCTCTATTTTATTTACTCATTTGTTCATTAGTTTTATTGAAGTACAGTCAATTACACTGTGTCAATTTCTGGCGTACAGCACAATGTCAGAGTCTTGTATATACATACATATATTCATTTTCATATTTTCTTCATTAAAGACTATAACAAGATGTTGAGTATAGTTCCCTGTGCTATACAAAAGAAATCTAAAAAAAATCTTTATATGTGGTGGCTAAGATTTTTAAATATCAAAACTCCCAAATGTATCCCCTCCCAGCCCCTTTCCCCAGTAACTATAAGATCATTTACTAAGTTTGAAAATCAAAAATACCATATGAGATAGCTCATTATGTGGAATCTAAATAAATAAATAACAACAAAACATAAATACAAATCAGAAACAGACTCATAGACATAGGATACAAACTTGCGATTGCCAAGGGGGTGAGAGGTAGGAAGTGAGAGATTAGGATTTAAAAGTGCAGAATAGATAAACAAGATTATACTGTATAGCACAGGGAAATATATGGAAGATACTATAGTAGCTCACAGAGAAAAAAGTTGACAATGAATATATAATATATATATGAATATAAACATTGTGCTCTTCTCTGGAATTTGACACAGCATTGTAACATAATGATAACGCAATAAAAAATATTAAAAAGAAAAGAAAGTCTGTTTCTGTTTTGTAGATAATTTCATAGTGTACCTTTTGTTTTTTTTTTTTTTTTGATTTCACATGGTGATGTCATATGGTAATTTTTTTCTATTTCTGGTTTCACATATAATGACCATCTCTAGGTCCATCTGTGCTGCTGCAAATGGTGTAATTTTATTTTGTCCTATGGCAGAGTAGTATTCCATTGTATAAATATACCACTTTTTGGGGTGGGGGGAAGAGTTTGAGAAGGACTGGTTTGAATTCTTTGTATATTTGGTTGAATTCCCCAGTGAAGCCTGAATTCCCCAGTGAAGCCATCTGGTCCTGGACTTTTGTTTGCAGGGACTTTTTTTATTACAAATTCTATTTCATTTCATTTGATCTGTCTGTTCAAGTGGTCGGTTTTTCCTTGATTCAGTTTTGGTGGACTCTGTGTTTCAAGAAACTTCTTCTGTGTTACCTGATTTGTTTCCATACAGTTTTTCATAGTATTCTCTTAGGATATTTTGTATTTCTGTGATATTTGGTATAATTTCTCCATTTTCCTTCCTTATTTTGTTTATTTGTGTGTTCTCTCTTTTCTTCTTGGTGAGCCTGTCCAGAGGTTTGTCAATTTTATTTTCTCTTTCAAAAAACCAGCTCTTGGTTTGATTGATTTTTTAAATCACTATTTGATGTATTTCCTCCTTGATCTTTATTATTTCCTTCCTTCTGCTGACTTATGGTTTTGTTTGCTTTTTTTTTCTTCCTAATTCTTGCAGGTGATAAGTCAGGTTGTTTGTTTCAGATTGTTCCTTTTTCAGGAAGGGTTGTATCTCTGTGAACGTTCCTCTTATGACTGCTTTTGTTGCATTCCGTAGATTTTCTGTCGTTCTGTTTATGTTGACTTTTGTCTCAAAGTGTGTTTTAATTTGTTTTTTGATTTCATCACTGATCCACTGATTTTTTTTATTAGCATGTTGTTTAATCTCCATGCTGTCATTCTGTTCTCCTTCGTTTTACTGTGCTTGATTTCTAGTTTCATGGCATCGTGGTCAGAAAATATTCTTGAAATAATTTCTATCCTTTTAAATTTATTGAGGCTCCTTTCGTGCCCGAGTACATGGTCTATCCTAGAAAATGTTCCATGTGCACTTGAAAAGAATGTATATTCTATCTTTTGGGGATGTAGTATTCTGAAAATATCAACCTAGTCCAATTATTTTATTGTGTCATTTAGTTTCTCTTTTGCCGTATTAATTTTCTATCTTAAAGATCTGTCCAATGATGTTAATAGGGTGTGAAAGTCTCCTACAGTGATTGTGTTCCCATCAATTTCTCCCTTTTTATCTGTTAGTATTTGCTTTATATGTTCGGGTTCTCCTATATTGGGAACATATATGTTAACAGGTGTGATATCCTCATCTTGTATTGCTCCTTTAATCATTATATAGTGTCCTTTTTGTCTTTTTAATGGCCTTTTAAAAGTCTTTTTTGTCTGATATTATTATTACTATTACTGCTTTCTTACTTCTATGTTCATTAAATATCTTTTTCCAACTTCTCATTTTCAATTGATGCGTTATTCTTCCTAAAGTGAGTGTTTTATCTAAAACATACTGTATGTTCTTCTTCTTTTTATTATGCAGTCTGCCACTGTATGTCTTTTGATTGAAGCACTTAATCCATTTACATTTATGGTAATTATGGATAGATGTGTGTTTATCACAATTTTAAACTAATTTTTCCAGTCGATTTGGTATTTCCTCTTTGTTCCTTTCCTTTTATTTTTCTGTTTGTGGTTTGATAATTTTCCTTTGTATTATCTTTATTCTTTTGGTTTTTTTTGTTTGTTTGTTTGGTTTTTTTTTTTTTTTTTTGGTTTCTTGAGTGTTGCAAGCTTTTGACGTGTGGTTACCCTGGTTTTTAAGTATATTAACCTATTAATATACTTGTTATTTTAAATTGATAGTCATAATAGGTCAATTCCTTCCTTGAAAGACTGGAAAAAGAATCTATATTTTCTCGCTCCTCTCTCACACCCTTAATGATACTGATATTTTCTTTTACATACTCAATGTTTATTCTATTGTAACTCATTGAAATTATTGCCTTTCCATTTATGTTTTTTTCCTTTCTATAGCATCCAGCTTCTTTTCTATTTAGATTAGACCTTTCAATATTTCTTTTAGCATAGGTTTAGTATTGCTTAATTCTTTAAGTTTTTGCTTGTCTTTGAAATTCTTTATTTATCCTTCAATTCTAAAAGATAGCCTTGCTGGATAAAGTATCCTAGGTTTCAGCTTTTTTCATTCAGACTTGGAATGTATTTTGCACCCCCCTCCTGGCCTGCAGTGTTTGTGTAGAGAAATCAGATGAAAGCCGTAGGGGGGGTTCCCTTGTAACTACCTGTTTGTTTTTCTCTTGCTGACTTTAGAAATCATTTCTTTTTCTTTAACCTTGGCCATCTTGATTGTTAATATGTCTTGGTGTAGATTTATTTGGGTTTTTCTTCTTTGGTACCTTCTGTGCTTCCTGTACTTGGACATCTGCTACCTTCTTTAAGTTTGGGAAATTTTCAGTCATGATTTCTTCAAATACCTTTTCAATCCCCCTTGCTTTTTCTCCTTCTGTGACCCCTATTGTGCTTAGTTTGGCATGCTTTATATTATCCCATAGGTCCCTTAAGTTGTTTTCATTGATTTTTTGTTTGCTTTTCTGTCTACTGTTTTGACTGTGTGAGTCCTGTTATTGTGTCTTCTGAGACACTTAATAATTTGTCTGCATTGTCTAGCCTGCTTTTGACAGCCTTTAGCTTGGCTCTTACCTCAGCCATTGAGTTTTCTGTTTTTATTGGGTCCTCTTTATAGTTTCATTTTTTTCATTAAAACATTCTCTTGTTTCTGCTTACAATCTCTCTTGGTTCCTTCAGTGCTTTAGTCACTCTCTTTTTGACTCATGGTCTAGTAGACTCTTGAGGTCTATTTCATTAATTATTCTTTCAGAGGCTTTCTCTTTTTCTTTTAACTAGAAGTCATTCCTTTGCTTCATTTTACTCATGTCTATCTGGCACTGTGGATTATTTTGTATCATTTTCTACTTTAGCTGTAAATTGATTTATTTTCTCATTTAACTTTTTAAGAAGATGTGGAGTTAAAGCAAAACAAACAAAAAAAAAACCCCAAAACATAAACAGACAAAAAAAACAGCAGAGAAGAAAACAACAACAAAACCAACACAGAAGTTTTTTTAGAAGGAAAATATTTTTAAGTTTAAAAAGAGGAAAATGTTTTAAAAATCATAAAATAACAATGAAAAATTAAAGTAAAAACAAAGTAAAATTTTATCAAGATTTTAAAAGAAGAAGAACAATTTGAAAACAATACCATAACTAACAGAAGAATGAAACATAAAGAATAAAAATAAGGAAGAAATTTTAAAGTTTTTCGAATATTTTAAAAATGTCAAAGAAATATAAAATGATGAGGTTAAAAAGCATAGAAAATTAAGAAGTAGAAGATAAAAATTAAAAATTAGATTTAAAAAAAGGAGAATGTATTCCCCTGTAGACTGTGCATTCCTAATAATTAGGTCTTTTTTAAGTATGCATTTTTTCCCAAGTCTTCCTTGCATGCCTTTTGGCTTTGGTTGGAGATTTGAGTAGTGTTATGGTGGCCAGAGCACTCCCTGGCATTTGAGCAGGGTCTGCTTTTTGTTCACTAGTTGTCAATGCACCTGCCCTTGCCCCACTGTGCTAACAGGACCGCCACTCCCTTCTTCCAGAGGCCCTTCGGTCAAGCCCTTAGATCACACCTCCTTTCAGTGCCACTCCCTGCGCCTGTACTGCGCACAGTAGGCAGTCTCGCAGAAAATGGCTGCACCATCCCTCACCCCTACTGTGCACCAAACTGCGCTCCTTGCTTGTTTGTCTTATAGATGCCAGTCCACAGAGGCACCAGAGCAGAAAGGTCCCCTCTGCCTGGGGCTGTCGAGAAATCGCAGTCGCACCTATGAGTTTCCAGAGCCACTGTGTATGGATTTAGGATTCAGCCCCACCTTTGCCTGGGAGCCACGCACCTTAGAATTCGCCCCACCTCTCTTCTCCGGAGTGCACCAGCAGTGGTGTTGTGGTTCTGCTGAGAGAAAAGCTATGGCGCTCCTCCCCTCAGGGCACGGCAGCACTGTTGCTTTGCTTTTTTAAAATAATTTCATGGTGGACCGAGGCTATACTGTTATGTGTACCCTCCCAGCCACAGCACACAGCACACTCCAGTCCCCTGAGTTTGCCTCCGTACAGTGGTCCCCCATTCTCCGCTGGGCTTGGCAGCCCAGCCCATCCCACCTCCGCTGGTTCCTGTCTAGGGCTGGGGGTCGCATGGACCCTTTGTGCCCATTTTACCTAGTTCTGTCAATCAAGGGGTGTTCTTTACAGATATGAGCCTTGGATGTTCCCCCTCCGTCCCACTGATCTCTCTGCTGGAGAGAGTGAGACCCAGTAGATGAGCACTATTCCTCTTTTGCTGCTGTCTCCCCATCAGATTGGTCCTGCACTAATTTCCTGTTTTCTTCTTTCCTATTCCTTTTCTCCAACCAAATTTGTTAACGAGTTTTGTCTTGCTGAAGGAAATGTTCTGTCAAATTTCAGGAAATACTCTGAGCGATTGGGTGGGTCTGTGGATGTCTCTCTTGGTGTGTTCTTGAGGTAAGGACCTCCTACTCCAACACATGGCCGCTCAATCTCTGTTTGATCTGGAGTCAGTTTTTATAACATCTCTTTCAGGAAAAGTGCCCATTTTCATCAAAAGTGTTACTTTGATCAACATAACTTTGCTTACTGTTTCTGTATTCTCATTATTTCCGTAGTATTTGTGATGAAAATTCCAATTTGGCTTGTAGTACTGGTCTCAGAAATGTACACCTCACACATATGTATGTATATATAAATGAGTAATATTTCACAAATTTTCCACTTCCTTTTGTCAGGTCCTGCCTTTCAACACTCCCTGAGGTACTATTGTAAGATTCACTTCTCCATTTCTATTCAATCTCCTACCTATATATCTGTCCCCTAAACAAACATCTCCAGAAACACTGTAGACCAATATTAAAAGACTCCACACATCTCTTTAATATGAGAGAATTTAAACATGACAACACATCTCCAGTACATCCATTGAAAGCCATAGTAACCTTCCTTACTCATTGCCTTTGGCTTTAGCCAGCTCGAGCCCATTTGGAGTCTATCTCTGTAGTAACTGAAACATGGATTTTGTTAAGTAACACTGAGGTCTAGAGTTATGTTTCCAGGCCTTGTGCAGCTCTCTGACCTTTAGCCTCAGATCTAGGTTGTAGGCTTTTTAGATAGCCAACACCTTGAGGACCATGGGGAGCTGCTCCATGTGCTCTGCCCATTTTTTGCAGATCCAGTGTCTCTTGCTTTTGGAAGCACAGAGGAAGGAATCGCATATTCAGATCTGTGTCTGCACTTACAACTTCCCACCTGAGTTCTCAGTCACCTTTTTTCTCCAAGCACTGGTTGACTTTATGTTGCTGTGGAGGGAGAACGTCTCAACTGCTGCCCCTCTTTGATGACTAGTGACTCATCAGTAACAATTACCACTCCTTCCACTATATTTCAGATGTGCTGTGCTGTGAGAAAAGGCATATTCCCTCAGTTATGGAACATGGCACCTCAGACTTTCCCTGCATAAATCTCAGTGAGTCCCACACATGTTTCTTTCCACGTAATGAGTAGGATCCTCTGTGGGGACTTTTTCTTGAACAGAGGGCCCCATACCACTGCAATAAAGAGAACATAGTCCTCTTCCTTTCCCACGATGGTGTTCTTTTTTATCCCTCTCACCATGACACCTTGAGGATGTCCCTGACCCTCATCAGACTTGTCTCTAGGGGACATCTGTCCTATTAAATGCACATTTTCCTGGATGTTTAACGTGGCTATTTGTGAGTTTTAAAGTAGGTGACTTTCTGCACAGGTACACATGTACGAAGTAGTGACTAAATCAATTTATTTAAACCCTCAGAAATCAAATACCACCAAAGAGGACATGAACACTGAGCGGGAGAGAAGAAATGGGAAAGGAAGTATGATTACACAGAGAGATGATGTTATGCGGGAATCAGGAATGTTGTCTCCATATTGTTGATCCTGATTCTATTGAGAACATGATGCTCCTGGTTCCCACATGACATGTTCTGTAGGTGAATAAAAAAGGACAGGGGTTAGTTCAGTTGACTGTATGACAGGTAACAGGGCTCTGCCTCAGGGAGTAGGCTGTCCAAGGTCAGAGGAGCTGCTAGTGTATCCATTGGGCACATTGCATATGGAACTTAATACTCCCCATGTCTCTGATATGTGGGTATCCACTGGGAATTCCCCCAAGGATGTACATATGGTGGGACCTCTCCTGTGTAGCATTGATTCTAGGAATTTTGTGGTTTCACGATGCATGCTTGTGGAATGGTTCATCTAAATATGATTGACAGGATCTGTAATTGAGTTATACTTCTCTAATTTTGAAAGTTTTGCCTTTGGTGGCTTCAGAATTATAATCATTTGGAAGCTACTATTACTGTTTGTTTTTTCCTCCCTCTGTTCCTAAAAGAAAAAATAAAACCCACAATTTAGCCTTATGCCATGTCCTTTTTTGGGGTATCTTCTTCTAGAAACCTTAAAGATCCCACTTTAACAAAATAACCCTCCAAAAGGGAAAATAAACTAAATCCCTGTTTCAAACAACGTGGTTGGAAGGTCTTCAGTGGGCCAGTCACAATTATGTACAATTAAACATAATTTTGCAGTAATGGTGAGGTCTGTGTAAGCCCAATTCTCCTGGACAACCATCAGGTAGGGACTCACTGGGAAATTAATTAATTTTCATCAACTTCTGACATTTCCTGCTTCTCTCTAAAGTCTGTCATCTGCATAAATCCTGCATGTTGGTGCTTTCTCGCCAAAACTATTCAGCATTGATTGGCCAATCATTAATCTTTAATTTAATAAGACTCAAGAGAAGCAAAAAAAATCCTTCATTTAAGAGAAAAAATTGTCTAGTGACATAATTTAAATGATTGAACCAAAAGACATTGTCACCTAAAAAATTTGGCCCATATTAAGTCACAGTGTGTCCTTCCTGATTTCTTTGCTGAAACAGCAGTAACAACAGGTTATTTTTACTTACAGTTGGTGGTGTCAACGACTTCAACTGTTGTATACTTAAGACAGTCTTCTGGGGAAAAGTTAAAGGGACAAGAATAAAAGAATAGTGGATTATTATCATTTCCCAACCTTCTCAAGGTTTCCTTTTTTATCTAATGGATTTTATAAAAGATTCTTTTTGGAAGAAAATTTAAACAAATCAATTTACTTCCTGACAGCCTATTTACATACCATATAAATGATAAATTCAGGAAAAAGTGTAGTTTCATTACCAACACAGAAGACTTTCTCAAGGTTGTCTTCTGGAATCCCCTCCTCTTTCAACACCTCCTTGATCTTCTCTAATTCTTCGCTTGTTATATCACATAGTTTGGCTGAGAAATCACCATGCATAAAGCAAAATTTTGACCATTAGAATCCTTGAAAATTTCTTAACACAGAATAAGAAATTGAATATATGTAAATCAGTTCTTCACTTGGTATGATTTTAACAGAGTCTCGAATAGACACAGACGTGTGTTTCTTCTCTTCAGAATGAAACCTTGTCTGACTCTACATTCTCTCCAGCATCAGCATCAAGGCTGCAAAGACTCATCAGGACCTCTGTGAATCTGCTTCTGGATTTATCACAAACATGGAAAATATTTCCTTCTTTATCAGCTTTGTAGAATCTATACTTAACATTCAAGCCTCCTTCTGGACCAAATATTCTGGAAACATGTTCTCACCTCCTAGGGACACATTGACCTTGTCACGTATAGTCATGGGAGATGATTTATTGTTTAACTAAACTACAGTTCTCCCCAGTGCCTTTTTGAAATAGATACCTGGTATCCTAGGGACTAGAGCAAAGCTCTTGGTGAACCTATGCGATCATCTGTGGTGATGTCTGAATTATCAGAACATGACAAGGAGAAGATGAACAGGATGAAGATTTATTTTAAAAGCTTCATTTCCAGGGCTTAGAATGCATTGGAAAAGTGTCATAAAATGAAGAAGTTGAGGTGACCGAATCATAGTGATGGCTTGAAATTAGCTGACATGTTCAGAACCTATTTCTAAAGTAACTGAAATTTTAAAATTCTCAAACTTCAATACATGGGACTTACTGTGAAATGTGAGGTGATCTGTTACTTTCCACTGCTCCCAGCTCCTGTTTTTACCTTTGTTTCTTTGTAGATCACATCCCAGGATCCTTAATGAACACAACGATGTAGGCCTTGTCAATGGGTAATGAGTCATATGTGCAAATGCTGCCTTTTTGAATAAAAATGCTGACAGTGGAAGTGTTACCAGACACTGACTGTGAGGATAATAGGATGTGGTACATACCGAAGACTCCGACCAGTATGGTTTCTTTTACTTGTTTATCCACGGAGACATCAGATGCTACCACAATACTGTTGGCTCGTTTAGCAATTATAATTATCACGACATCTTCGGACACTTGAATAATTTGCAATTCTATTGTACCATCATCTGCGAGTGAAAATAGACACTTATACAGATGCATCTTCATTGACTGCACATTAGCTTCATTTAGTTAATTAGTGGATAATTCATCAGTCCACCTTTGTTGGTCGTTGTGTGACCCTGTCATTCTGGTGAATGGTACAGTCAACTATGACAGCAGGAAAGTGGGGAAGCCTTTCCTTGTTCACACTTTATTATACAGATGATCGTGTCACACCTTACAGTTGTAGTAAGATGTTTTCTTTTACCTGTGTTCTATGGAATCCAATTTGATTTATTTTTACAACATCTGCATAATATCACATGCAAATTCAGGTACTCCATATATTTCCATTATCCCAGCAGTGGAGTTGATTTCTCTCCAGGACCAAAAGCAACTGACCTTTGATCATTTTGCATTATGAGTGCTACCCTGTAGCAGGCACCTTCTGAACACTGTGGGTGAATGACTACATTCCCTCTGCTTCTCAGCCTTGCTGTGTTTTGTAACAGATGTGCAGATGGCACTACCTTATGTGTTGGTGTTAGGAAGGGTTTTAGAGGGTGGAACCAAGACAGCAGAGTAGAGACTCACAGTTCAGCCTCTCCCAAAAATACACCAAGAATTGCATCTGCAAACCCATCCAGTCACACAGAACACCTGCTGAACTCTGGCAGAATGTCTTTCATTTTGAAACACAGGAGGAGTCTCACAAAATCCGGTAAGAAAAAAGAGGAAAATGAAAGCATTCTGTGCAGGACTGGTCTTGCTGATAGGGTGTGGCATATGAAGAAAAGCACCCTCTAGATGTGACATCCCCTTTCCAACAGGGAGGTCAATGGGGACAGAAGCAGAGCTTCTGAGGCTCAGAGGAGAAAGTGACAGCAGACAGAACTTAGGGACTCTGACACCAAAGGTCCCTGCAACCCATTATTCTAGACGGGAGCCTGCAGCTATGAGCTGGGGCTGGCTGCTTGAGATCTGTGAGGAGCCCAGGAAGAGGGCAGGGGCCCACTGCACAGAAGTAGCCTCAGGGGTATGGAGGGTAGTGTGAGCTGTGGCTTGATGTGTGTATGGAACAGAAGAGATTCAGATGCCCATAAAAAGCAGCACTATTTGTGTGTGTTGGTGGAAATGACCTAACGCAGCCTCATCATAGCCACTTTGTCTGCTTGGCTCCTCTGTTGTTGTGTTCTCATGAGAAGTGAATTGTGACTTGGTCACAGCCATCATTGTTGCTTGGAGGCAGGGCTGAAGCATGAATCTACACCCTGGGGCCCAGTAACTTCATGGGTGGGACTGAAATTTGTTTATAGCCCCAGGCAGTTAAGGTGGATTTGTTCTCCCTGGACCACTTGTGGATTCATGCCTCTGGAAACAGTGAACAGAGTCCTGACTCATGGCAGCAGCTAGTATGGGTATTTCCAACAGGCCTGCATATAGTACTGTGCTGACATTGGCACAACACGGATTCAGGTGTGAGACTGCATATTTGTTGTGGCGGGTCCTAATGCCTGACATTGGTGGGTCTGCAGTGGTGATTCCGGGGACTCAGAACCTATAGGGCACAAAAGTCGGTGGCCAGCATTCCCACAGTTAAGGCAGGGACAAAGGCAGTATCAACAAAGAGTACACTGTAAGCCCAAATAACAAGTGACAGACAGCAGCACAGAGGACATTTCCCAGTGGACCTTTCCTGCCTACTCAGAAACAGGTTTAGAAGCCTCTATTCCAGCAACAGGGGAGCAGACCAGGCTGCTGTCAAGGCTGTGACAACTGCAAAACAAAAAAGATGGCCTGGCTCAAGAACAATCAGGGCTGTCTGTGATCAGCACAGAACCAACCACACACTTAATCAAATCAATAAGAGCCAACAGTCATTAAAGACAGATGTGGCAACGTTCCATACTAAGAACAGCCCTTACAACAAAACTATGAGGTGCACACAGTCTACATGGGAACACTTCTATGTTAAATAAAAACAAACAGGGGAAAAAATAAAACAGCCCTTCAAGACAACAGCAGATAACTGATATTCCTAAATCCATAGAGCCAGATAAATATAAGTAAAATGCAGAAGCAGAAGAACTATTCCCAGTGAAAAGAAAAAGAGAAATTTTGTGAAAGAATGATCAATGAAATAGACCTTGATAGTCTACTGGATCATGATTTCAAAAAGGGAATGATCAAGGCAGTAGAAAAAATAAGAGACTATCAGTTGGGACAGAGCATACTTTAAAAAGGCAATTAAGAGAATAAAAAGAGCCAATTAAAAACAGAAAACTCAATGGCTGAGATAAGAGCCAAACTAAAGGCCATCAGAAGCAGACTAGATAATGCAGAGAAATGAACAAGTGACTTAGAAGACAGGATAACAGACGTCACCCAATCAGAACAACAGACAGACTAACAAGTAAAAGCCAATGAAAGCAATGTTAGAGAGCTATGGGATAACACAAAGTGTGAGTATCTATGCATAATAAGGTTTCTAGAAAGATAAGAAAGAGGAAAAGGGATTGAAAAGATATTTGAAGAAATCATTACTGAAAACCTTTCAAAACCTAAAGAAGGAAACAGATATCCAAGTAAAGAACAGTATGCACAGAGGGTCTCAAACAAGAAACCAGACCTACACCGACATATTATAATTAAGATGGCCAAAGTTAAAGATAAAAGTTTCTAAAGTCAGCAAGAGAAAAACAAAGAGTTAATTACAAGTGAACCCTCATGAGGCTTTCAGCTTTCTGTATACAAACACTGGTGGCCAAAGGGAGTGGCAAGATATATTCAAAGTCCTGAATGAGAAATAGCTGCAACCTAGGATACTCTATGCAGCAAGACTATACTTCAGAGTAGAAGGAGAGGTAAAGAACTTCAGAGACAAGCAAAAGCTAAAAGGTTCAGCAATACTAAATCTCTACTAAAAGGAAAAATGAAAGGCCTATTCTAAATGGGAAAGAAAAAGGAAGCTATAGAAATCAGAAAACCATAAGTGGAAAGTGATAACTCCAGTGAATATCAAGAGAATAAGCATTAAGAATAAAATAAATAAATAAAAATAAAGAATATCAAAATAATAAAAGCCTCGGAAAGGGAAGCAAGAAGATATTGTTTTTTTTCTCTTTCTTATCTTTATTTTTCTTTCTTTCCATTGTTATTAGGATGTGTGTGAGCCTACATGACTATCAGTCTAAAGCAAGCAGATTTATCAAGGGGTTAGCATACATGAAAAACAGTGTAACCACAAATCAAAGCATACAACAGAGTCACAAAAAAGAAACAGAAACCAAGCTAATTCAAAAGAAAATGATCAAACTAGAACAAGAACAAGAAAAAGGAAAATAAAGGAACAAAGAAGAAATACCCAGTTATCTGGAAAACAGAGTTCAAAATGGCTATAAACACACTTCTATCAATAATTACCATAAATGTCGATGGACTAATTGCTATCAAAAGACATAGAGTGGTGGATTGGATAATAAAATAAAAGCCTACCATATGCTGCCTAAAAGACACCCACTTACAGTGAAGGACACACAGATCAAAAGTGAGAGGATGGGAAAATGTATTTCATCCAAATGGAATTGACAAAGTGGGATTAGCAATACTGATATCCAACAAAATGACTTTAAAACAAAGGTCATCAAGAGAGATAAAGAAGGGCAATATATAATGATCAAAGGAGCAATACAAGTTGAAGATATTACAGTTGTTAACATATATGTGCCCAATATAGGAGCACCTAAATATTAAAAAAAAAATATGACCAGAGATAAAAGGAGAAACTGATGAGAATACAATAATAGTAGAATACTTTAACACTCCACTAGCATCATTGGACAAATCTTCCAGACAGAAAATCAATCAGGCAACAGACATACTAAATGATGCAATAGAACAGTTAGACTGGTTGATGTTTCTCGGACATTATATTCCCCCCAAAACAGAATATACATTCTTCTCAAGTGCTCATGGAATATTCCTTAGGATAGACCAAACCCTTGGGCACAAAAAAAGGCTCAGGAAATTTAAGAGGATAGAAATTAGGATAGAAATTATTCCAAGCATCTTCTTTGAGCACAATGGCATGAAAGTGGAAATCAATCACAGAAAAATAAATGAGAAATATATGGCAGCTTGGAGACTAAACAACATGCTACTAAAAAACCAGTGAGTCAACAATGAAATCAAGAAAAAATTTAAAAATACCTTGAGACAAATGATGATGAAAACACAATCACACAAAATCTATGGGCTGCAGAAAAGCAATCCTAAGAGGAAAGTTCATAGCAAAAGAGGCCTTTCTCATAAAAGAGCAATCTCAAATAAACGATGCAACCTACCACCTAGAAGAAATAGAAAAAGAGGAGCAAACAAAACCTAAACTTAACAGAAGGAAAGGAATAATAAAGATCAATGAGGAAATAAATAAAAGAGATTAAAAAAATAGAAAAAAAAATCTATCAAACCAAGAACTGGTTTTTTGAAAGAGTGAACAAAATTGACAAACCTCTGCCCAGGCTCACCAAGAAGAAAAGAGAGAGCACATAGAGAAAATAAAAAATGAAAATACAGAGTTTACAGCCAACACCACAGTAATACAAAAATTGTAAGAAAATACTATGAACAACTATATGGCTATAAATTGGAAAACTTAGAAATGGACAAGTTTCTAGAAACAAACAGTCCACCAAAACTGAATCAAGAAGAAAAAAAAAATAGACCACTTGAACTGACCAATCGCTAGAAATGAAATAGAATCAGCAATTAAAAAAAAAAAAACAAACCCTACAAACAACAATCCAGGACTTCATGGATTCATTGGGGCATTCTATCAAACATACAAAAAAGAACTCATACTAATCCTACTCAAAATCTTGTAAGAGACTGAAGTGGAGGGAGTACTCCCAAACTCATTCTATGCAGCCACCATCACCCTGGTCCTAAAGCCACACAAAACAGTACCAAAAAAGAAAATTATATGCCAGTCTCATTGATGAACATAGATGCAAAAATTCTCAACAAAATACTAGGAATCAGGCTCCAACAAGACATTTAAAAGATTATACACCATGGGCAAGTTGGATTCTTCCCAGGGACACAAGGATGGTTCAGCATATCCAAATCAATCAGCATGATACAGCACATCAACAAGAGAAAGACAAAAATCACATCACCATCTCAGTAGATGCAGAAAACTCATTTGAAAAAATTAAACACCCAGTTATGTTAAAAACTCTTACCTAAGTCGGTATAGAGGGAACATATATCAACATAATAAAAGCTATTTATGATTTATGACACACCTACAGCCAGCATAATACTGAATGGTGAAAAGCTGAAAGACTTTCTGTAAAATTTGAAACAAGACAAGGATGCCCACTCTCACCACTTCTATTCAGTATAGAATTGAAAGTCCTAGCCATAGCAGTAAGACAAGAAAAAGAAATAAAAGGGATGTAAGCTGGAAGAGAAGATGTAAAATTGTCATTATATATGGATGACATGATGGTATATATATAGAAAACCCTAAAGGCTCCACACAAAAATCATTAGAGCTAACAGGAGAATTTTGGAGCACAGTAGGCTAAAATATTAACATAGAGAAATCAGTGCATTTCTTTACACTAAAAACAAAACATCAGAAAAGTAAAGTAAAGAAACAATCCTTTTTAAAATTGCATCGAAAAAATAAAATAGTTCAGAATAAATCTGACCAAGGAAGTGCGAGAGTTATATGAGGAAAACTATAAAACATTGACTTAGGAAATTAAAGATGACTTAAAGAAATGGAAAAATATCCCATGTTCAGTATAAACAAAAAGTTTATACTGTATAGCACAGGAAACCATATTCAATATCTTGTAGCAACTTGTGGTGAAAAAGAATATTAAATGAATGTATTTATGTTCATATGTGACTGAACTATTGTACTGTATGCCAGAAATTGACACAACATTGTAAACTGTGTGAACTTCAGTAAAAGTGTATTTTTTAAAAAAAAGGACGAGTTTACATGCCAGGATATGGCCGAAGTGACCACCTCACAGTGAGCGCACACCCCCTGGAGAGGTGCACTTCACCTCTCTGGCTCTGTCCATTTATCTGCCACATTCTCTTCAGAAGAACAAGCACTGATCTACTCTACATTACCTCTAAATCCGTTCTCACTTCTAGCCCTCCTGACACCTCATTGGAATCGCTCATCAGGATCTGATTTACAGCTGCCCATCTGTGTCCCCAAAACCATTATACCAAAAATACCATTAACAACTATGTCTAACACTGAAATACCACGTTTGCCAGAGCGAAGACTAGCTTCCAGCTGACACAACTTCAGAGTTTCAGATGAATCTGTGCGTCTTGCCCAATTCCACTCCAGTTCGATGGGCCTTCGGTTCCACTGGGACAGTTTAAATCAGGTTTCATGCATCTCCTCAGGTTCTCAATCTGCACCTCTGTGATCCCCATGGTTTTACAGAGGAGGGTTGCAGACAATCTCAGAATGGGCTGTACGTGTTTTGAAGGGGAGGCAGGCAGTGAGGGTAAGCCCATCTCCCGGGCCCCCTGCTGTGGTCACGGCGCTGCTGGTGCCGTGCTGGCCGTGGCTGCACGTTATGTCCCCAGAACAACACTGCGGGGTCTTCAACCATCAGTTCCCAAGAGACACCATGTATTTTGCTTATTTGTGTCTAGTGAGCAACTCTTGGGCTATTTTTTCTGTGACAACAGTGTTGGGACTCATACTGATATATTTAAATTTTCATCAATTGTGTACCCCTCAGATAATTTAAATTTAAGAATGCTTTTTAGGGCCATTAGAATGAACTTAGACATTTAAATCTTTGCTCTAAACTCCATTGCTCTGAACACAAACTGTTTATGAAGCAATGTGTTTGCTGCTTCAAATCACTGTTTTGGGGGATGTAAGGTCCTTGGCTGTATAGGAATAAGATATTCTATGATTCTTTTCAAAAGGTATATTCTTCAGAATGAATTTGATTTGTTAACTCAAAATAGACTCTAGACACGTTAGTTTCTAAGGTTGTTTGAAAGAATCCAGGAAGAGTTTCGTGCACCTGAGAACCTCCTGAAATAACAATTCCATGTACATGTGATGAGCCTGCGATTGAATAGTCTTAAGATTGGGAGGGACCATGCAAGTAATGTGACTTAAGTCTTTGTCCATGACGAAATAAAGTGCCTGGAAAATTTAGGGCCTAGTGTCTGGTCATAGTTCTCATCTGTGGGAGAACTAGAATTTTAAAATATGGAATTCTTAAAGGAATTTGAGGTCAGGATTTCAACATAATATACTTTTACCCATAATATAGTCATACTTACCATCTATGGTATAAAGACCTTCTTCATTTATTTCCTTGGTAATTGTTTGTATGCCTTTTTCTGTGAATCTTAAAAGCAAAACATATTCAAATTTATGTTTAAAAATAATGAAAGATTTTAAAGTTAATTAGGATGTTTTAAATTTGACCCTCCCAAGTCCCTAGGCCACCTATCACCTTATTTACTGTAAAAAAAAAAAAAAGGTGACATTCAAAAGAGAAGAAATAAGTCTTGTAAGATCAAGTAACTGTCCAGTGGCAAGGACAAATCTGAGCAGAAGTTCCACAGATAAACTGCAAATACAAAAGAGATCATGTTTCAAGCCTAATGAACACAAATAATCTAGAATTTGAGAAAGAAAAGAAAAGTAACAAGGCCTTTCTTCAAACTTGTCACTATCGAGACACATTTTAGTTGTTTCACAAAGCTAGCCTAGATTTCTTAGAAAATATAAGATTAAAGAACAACAAAAAATAGAGAAAGATGGGTTTAAGTGTATCCACAACACACGCTCTTCTATCACAACACTGTAAGAGAATTCAACATTGAAAAACACATATATGTATTCATGTCAAAGAGTGTGGTGCCACATGGGAAGTCAGTTGATTACAGAGTATTAAAAGGTATGAAAATGACAAACAGAATGATAATGTGGTGTTCTTAAAATGTCTGACAGCTGATAGGTACGTCTACTGGGATAGGATAGATACATGTGTGTGGCTGTAATGTGATTAGAAGTAGGCTATCAAATATATGTAATATACAGTCAATTATATGTATTTGTATGTCTTTAAAACAGTGTCTCCAAACTTAAACCTCTTAGTTGCCTTCTTAATGCTTTTATGCTTCAAACTATCTGTCTGTGTTTGCGTGCTCCTAGCAGAAATCCCTCTGGGTTCGGAGTACACTTCTTGAGCAGCACTGGGAGCTTCATGTATTTAGTGATGATTGTCAGTCGCTGAGAGTCAGCCCTTCAGGGCCGAGGCCACTTTGTCACCCAGGTTCGCACACCCTCTGGGCCTCAGAGAGAAGCATGTCCTACAAGTTGGACGTGGACTCAAGGCCCTAGAACTATTGGGATGGAGGGCAGGACCCTCTATTTCCTGTTGTATTGGAGCTTCTCTCCTTTAATGAGTTGACTCCAGTGGAGCACCTGGGACTTTCCCTCTAAGCAGAGGCTCCAGGACGTTTTCTTGAGTCTGACCCTGGACTTGACTGAGAAACGCCAGAGACACTTCTAATCCTCAAAACCCCAGGAGTCGCAGGTATTTCACAGCAAGGGTGGAATCCCGACCTTCTCTCAGAGTTTGGGATTTATGTGAATTTTCCCTGTGTGATATTTGTAGTTACCTGTCACAAAATGTGAAGGTGATTGTGCCAGCTTCTTCATCTATTTCAACCTTACAGATGATCATCTGGCATCGAGTGATCTCAGTGGTGCTCTCTGTGTTACTGGCTGCGATATAAATGAGTTTCCATTCTGAAACCTGCAAGCAAAATTCCCCTTAGAAACTGTAGTTTATTCCTTTTCATGGTGTCCACCACCATCCATCACAAATTTCCCGTCACTCCTGTACATCAGCACAAATTACCTACCTTGTATGAACAAAGCAGGGTTCATAAATAATACGGTCATCTGAGATAACAGGAAAATATGGAGTTGAGATTTTTCAGAAATAGCTTACCGCCTGTGAAACTGAACAGCTCCAGGGGGAAGGTTCTCTGGCTGAACCCTGTTCTCTTGTACAAGAACAGTAAAGATGTGTGACAGCCCAGTAAGAGGTGGTGTGGAGGTCACAGAGACATTTCTGAGTTGGAGGTAGGTGGCCAGGTGACGTGCATGGATATATGGATACACATAACCACAGCCCCAAAAGGGACACACACACACACACACACACACACACACTCTTACACACAAGCAAGACCCACTCCCACGTTAGCCTGTCCCTGGTACCTGTGATTGAACCTGCTGAGTTTCAAGTTCTTGGGCGGCACAAAGAACACCAAGTATAAGACTCAAGAATAGAGTCTTCATCCTGTCAGTTTTTCTAGTCCTCCTCCTGGAGAAGCTGAGTGTGCTGTGCACCAGTTGATGGAGAGAACCTGTGTGTGTGCCCCTTTTATAGTAACCATCTGTGTCCTGAGCCATAAAGAACCAAGGGCTGTTAATCTAAGACACTGGTTACATAGACGTCCTCTTAGGATATCCTGCTTGGCAGGGAGGTTTTTCTGGACATCCATTGTTTTTCTTTGAGATTAGTTTTAAGAGAAGCTCAAGTTGATCTGGACACTTGATTTTTATGGTAAGTGAGAAATCACAGTACAGTTGAGATGTTTCAAGGACACTGATACTTATTTTCTTTCATATCCTGAGTTGCAGAATGAGGTAAGTCCAAGACACCTGCCCTGAAGTCAGAACTTGTTTCTTTAACACTGAGGAGACAAAGTTTAAACTTATATTCTCAAACCAGAGTTGTTATCATTCGGTGTAACAAGATTACAGTGATTTCCTCAGAGACTTTAGGGAAGTTGCTGATCCCTGAAGGGAGGAACAGATCAGTACAAACAGCGGTCTGCCCCACCCTCCCCAGAACAGGAACTGTCATCCTCATCACTAAGACGACCTTGAATACAGATGCCCAACAACCTCTTGTGAAGAAGGCACATCAGCAGTTCATTTTAATATGTCTATTTTCCAGACACCTTTGTTACAATCTTATCTTTAACATGTTATCTATTCATTGAGTCGATTAATTCTCCAGGCAAGCAAGAAAGATTGATGGCAGTTTCCTCTAATTTTTAGAAGTTTGAAAGGAAAAAGCAAATATCCTATCTTTGTACCTCTGGTTATTTTCAAGGACACTGAAACAGCCAAGGAACCTTTTGTTTGTCTTTTCTTCCTGAAGTTTTATTCATGTTCACTTTCTTTTGTAGGAATTTGTCAGATAAATTCTGTAAGATACATTCTGTTGTGAGTATAGGAATGGTACTCAGATGATGTCCCACTGATCTAAGAACACCCAGAGTCGTGAGTCAGCCCCAGCTGCACCCAGGACACACATAACCTCACTGTCTCTGTCTTTGGTGTCTGACCCCTTGAGGAGAGTGTGGTAGAAAGTGGTCTTCAGCCTGCATCTTCTGACAATTGTCTTCCAACTCTCAAGGACAGACACTGTTCATTTTCTGCTGTGTTTTATTTTTCTTTTACTTTGGTCCTAATCTGATATTTCTCTTTGTTTCACTTACTCCTCTATATATTGTACTATCCAACCTTTGACTATGAGGTCTATGAGATGGAAGGCCTTCATATCTCAAAGTATCTTGGAATTTGTTCTCCTACCTCCCTGACTGGGATAATTCTGAGCAGGGTCATGATCCCAGTTAACAGCCCTCATCCACCTTTCTCATTCCCTCCATGTCTGCCCTCTTCACCCCACATTAGCAGGTTTTTCTTTCAGAGTCCTACAAACACGTGTGTTCCCTGGGGATGTGCACCAAGATCATCTTATCCTTGGAAGAGCTTTCTAACTGCCAAACAAGGGGAAATTAAATAGCAGTTACTCTAAGGGATTATTGCAGCAGCTTGGTCTTTGTATCCTGTTAATCCTGTTATTTTTGACCTACAAATGACACATGGTCTTTAATTTCAATTGATTCGAATTCATGTCAGTCGCATTGTTCCTTGATAGTATGACAAGTAATAAAGGTACCATCCTACACAAACATGAATCTTTTTACTCCCACATATTGCTAAGCCCTCCTGTGTAGATGACCCTGGTGTTTCTTCTCAAATTTGTAGGTTTCTGGAATCTGTACCCCATCCCTCCCAGTTTATCAGCTAACTTCTTTCTTGTTTTTCCGTTTTCTCTGTGATCATTGTTTTTACGTTTTAGATTCCACAGTTCATCTCTAAATAGTGCAAGGAAGATTTTGAGCCTGCACACCAGACACACCTGGTTACCCGATGGATTCCTAAGCATGATTCAAATGTATTTAGAATCTGAGTGGAGATAATTCAATACAAGCCTACTTTCAGAGGTCTGATCCTGGTGAAGTTCTGTCCCCAGTGTCTCTCAAATTGAGACAGGCTCGGTGACTGCCAGACTGTTTTATTGACAATGCTGGTTCTGATGGCGGGTGCTCAGTGTTCTTCCTGGTCCCCGCCTGTCCAACTAGCACCTCAGGAGATGTCATTGCTTCTGGTGTCACACCACACTTCTTAGCAGAAGGCTGCGGGGCCATCTCAAAGCTTGTTCTGTGTTCAGAGTCCCTCAGAGCACTGTTCCCCTTGGTAGATGACTCTGTTCTTAAACAGGAGCTGTCATTTGACCAGATACAAGACGGCTTTATAAAGCTATTTGGAGGGTATTGGTTCTGAAACAGGGGCCACTGTGCCTTCCAGTTGAGACAGTTTAAATGAAAGGTAACATGTTTGACTGTCCCAGTGGGATGGTGGATTGACTCCTTCCACCTAGTGGGCAGAGATGCAGCATCCTTGTATGTACCCTACAGTGTGCAGGAGAGCCTTCACACCCAGAGTTATCCAGTCATGTGTCAGTCATGTGAAGGTTGAGAAACGCTAGTTACTAAGAGTTAACAATCTCCTCTCACCCAGAGTACAACCTCAGTCCTTGTGGTGACTGCACATTCACACACAAGTTGCTTCTTTCCCCAGTTGCATACCAGGGAGTCTCCCTCTCTTCTCCTCTGTTCCCGCCACACTGGATTTGTGCTGACTCAGGTGGTTTTTGACTTATTTTTGTCCACAGTGTACTACATTCCCCCATTCCTGACACCTTTCTGCTTTTCAGTTTATGAGCATTTTTTTCTTTTCATAAGCATTCTTCTTCTACTAAAAAGTCCCTTCCACAAGGTCAGTCTATGGACATGGAGTTGGCTGCATCCCCAGTGTGCATGACTGGTGAATGAATGAGTTAGTGTGTGTTCCTGGGGATTTCTGTTCCTGATGGGCACATGTGGGCAACCATGCATTAATGAAGTTTTGGTGAAAAGAAATCCTGAAGGACCTGTGAATGAACTAGAATCCAGAGCCATGAGCAGGGCTCATTCAGGTACACTCACGGGACTATGGTTGAAGTAGAAGGGTTCTTGTCAGCAAAGTTCCATGTCCAATGAAGGAAGGCTCTACACAGTCCAGTTGGACTGAGTCAGGTGTGGGTAGAAGGAAGTTGGAGCTGGACAGCATCACCCAGTCTAGGGCTAGTTGTACCCAAAATGCATGAAGAAAGGGAAACACAGTCATGGTGGGTTCAGTAACACAGGTGGGTGTGTTTAAAGAAAGAAGTTCGCCCCTTAAAACTGATTCACATTGACTAGGGATTCGTGTATTTAATAGTTACCCGGGTTGTACATTTCAGCATAGCTTCCAAGGGTGACTCAGTAGTCTGTCTCAGGAAAAGATCACGACCTTTGCATTAAATGTCAAGGGGAAGGGGAACACTCTGAGGTGCTAAACAGCCTCAGCAAAGAAGAGCTAAACACTAAATGTGCATGGTAGGGGCAACATCTACACCTGATGTCAAATTTTCTCATTTAATCTTTTTTTATATTGTTGTTTGCCTTTCAAAATCCTTCAAACCCATCCATTGGTGAAGAGAATAAACATTAAAGAAGAAACAAAACAAAACTGACATAGTGTATGATCTTATTTTTTCTGAAAATTTCTGGAAACTTATACACATGCAAATACATTTGAAAAGAAATAAATATGATATCCTACAATTGTCAGAGAAGGCAGCTTCCAGGAGAAAAGATCCCATTTTTGCTTTTCCTGTGTTTACATTCCATTTGATGTCCCTGTCTTGGTAATGTTCAGTTGGTGTCTCTTTGTTCATTGTTTCTGTTTCATCATTCGTGTGTGTTTTACTGAATGATGGACACTCCAGTTACAGTGGTATTTCCATCAGCCTGTTTGTGGTCATAGCCTTTTATCAAAATGTTTATTGTCAATTAAATAGCAATTTTTTTTTTTTTTTACCATACCTCCACCCTCTTGTAAGTAATGAGTGAGGATTACCTTAGGTCACCTTGGAATCAAAAGCCATAGTGAAGAACTGTGACTCCCATACCAGTCCTTCTCAAGATGTGTGCACTCAGTGAGAGAAGCATCTCATTCCTCTGTGGAGTGACTTGACTTCCCCTGTACTTTCTGGCAACTTAGTAGAATATATGTGGTATCATCAATATACAAGAAACATTTATCAGTATATGCATAAAAGGTCAGTGTGTTTTAAGATTGCCCGTGTCCAGTGTTTGGTCTGCATTTAGTTAATATGGATTTAGCACCTGTCATGTGTGAACCTCCTGAAGTCTCAAAATGAACTAGAGTCCAAAGCCATGAGCAGGGATCATTCAGTCACACTCACTGGAGTATTGTTGACGTAGAAAAGGTTCTTGTCAGCAGAGCTCCTTGGCCAATGAAGCAGGGCTCTAGCAAGTCCAGCGGGACTGACTAATGTGTGTTTAGAAGGAAGTCGATGTTGGCCTGCACCCCCTAACTTAGGGCTAGTTGTACTCTAAATTCATGAGGAAAGGGAAACACAATCATGGTGGGTTCAGTAACACAGGTAGGGGTGTTTAAAGAAGGAGGTTCCCACCTTGAAACGGATTCACAGAAGATAGGGATTCTGGTGTTAAATAATTACCCAGGTTGTACATTTCAGCATAGCCTTTGAGGGACCTCTGTAGTCTGTCTCAGGAAAGGACCACCATATTTCCATGAAAAGTCAAGGGGTTCGGAAACACTTTGAGGTGTTAAACAGCCTCAGCAAAGGAGAGCTAAACACTCAATGTGAGTGTCAGAGGCAACATCTACATCTGATCTCAAATTTTCTCACTTTTTTTCTTAAAGTTGTTTGCCTTTGAAAATCCCTCAAACCCATCCATTGTTGAAGAAATTAGACATTAAAAAAAAAAAAAGGAAACTTACATTCTCCATCACCTTATTTCTTCTGGAAACTTCTGGAAAGTTTTCAGCATGCAAAAGGATTTGAACAGGACTAAATGTCATATCCTACAAATGTCAGAGAAGGCAGCTTCCAGGAGAAAAGGTCCCCATTGTCTCTTTCCTCAATTTACCTTTGACTTGATGTCCCTGTGTTGGTGTTGATCAGTTGGTGTCTGTTTGTTCTTTGTTCCATTTCATCATCCGTGTGTGTTTTACGGAATGATGGACACTCTGTTTCTGGGTGATATTTCCATCCGCCAGTCTCTGAACATAGCCCTTAATCAAGATGTTTAGTGTGAAGTAGACAGGATTTTCCTATGCCTCTGTCCTGCTCTATGTAATGAGTGCAGATCAGCTAAGGTCACCTTGAAATCAAAAGCCAATGTGAAGAACAGTGACTCCTAGAGCAGTCCTTCTCAAGGTGTGTGCGCTCAGTGAGAGAAAAGTCTTAGTCCTTGGTGGAAAGTCCTTTGTGAAAAAGACTTTTCTTTCTTTTTCTGGATGATATGTGGTATCATCCAATATACAAGGAATTTTATCCATTTATGCATTAAAAAGACAGTGTGTTTTGTCAGATTGCTAGTGTGCTGTGTTTGGTCTGCATTAAGTTAATATGGATAGGACACTTATCACACGCGAACCTCACCCAAGTCTCAAAATGCATCAGAAACCAGACAAATTGGATTCAGGATCCAGTGAGGTTATCTCCCTATGAAAGGAGAGAGAATAGAAGCAAGCTGGTCACTCTTCCACATATCTCACCTGTTTCTAAGTTTGACGATGGAAAAGAAATCAAGAAAGAACCATGGAGTGTATCTGGGCCCTTTTGTGGAGGGAGACGGGATTTCCAAAGTGAAAGTATTTGGTTGAAGTTCTGAGGAAACTTTTGATTCAATTTCTGAGGAAAGTTAAAAGAGTGTGTTGAGAATTCAGCTGGGACAATAATGTGCTGGGACAGAAACTAAAGAGGTGATTTGGAAGGTCCTTTCCATTGTTTATTTCAGTATACTAAATGTGTACTTTCTAAAGCATTTCCATTTATAGGAATTATGAAATAATTGAGACATATAAAAATTGTCACTGGTATGCTGATTGTCATGTTGAAACATTTGGAAAGAAATCTAGCAGTCTTGTAGCTGGACACATTCATAGTAGGAAATGGGGCAAATTAAAATCACAATTTAGACCTCACTGAATCAACATATGAATAACCTCTAAAACTATGACTTACTGAAATTAACAAAAATATGCCTCTCTTAATATTTTATTCTTCTATATGTATAAAACATTGCCTCCTTTACTATATATTAATGTGTTAGTGCATCAGTAAAATGCATGCTTTTATAAAATGTAGTCTTCATACCAATCTCTTTTTTTATTTGTTTTTGATGCTCTATTTTTTAAGTTATGGCCATATAATCATCCTGCCCCATCCCACAGGTGGCTTCTCAGTTTTGAAAGCACTAACCTTCTGTGAGTCCCCTTAGTCTGGCAAAGCATTAACACTATCTTTTTTCTTCTACTCTAAGACTCTGTCTTTGAGTTACTTGGCTTATCAGGGACAGGGGCCAATTTTTCATCAACACAGTGGTTTACAATGTTGTGAGAATTTCTGGTGTAGAGCTCAATGTTTCAGTCATACATGAACATATACACATTTGTCTCCATATTGTTCTTCAGCTTACATTACTATAAGATATTGAATATAGTTCCCTGTGCTGTACAGTATAAAATTGTGTTCACCCATTTTATGTATATTAGTTACTATCTTCAAATCTTGAACTTTCGATTTATCCCTTCCCACCTCCAGTAACCGTAAGTTTGTTTTCTATGTCTGTGAGTTTGATTCTCTTTTGTAAATAAGGAATTAGCCTTCTTTTTTTTTTTTTAAATATTCCACATATCAAGTGTTATCATACGGAATTTTTCTGGATTGATAGTTTTCTTTTCTATTAGCTTCGTTTCTTTTTGGGTTTTTTTGAGTCTCTTGTATGCTTTTGACTTCCGGTTACCTTGTTTTACCAGTATGTTAACCTCTTATTACAGCTATTTCCTTTAACTAGTAGTCATGTAAGTTCAAACATATCCTAAACAAACTGAGGAACAAAAAAGAGAAGGAAAAAGAAAGAGAGAAAAAGAAAGAGAGAGAGAAAAAGATCTCTATTTTCATACTCCCCTCTCCTACATTTTATGATTTTGATGTTTTTTTAAACATATCTTCATCTTTTTTCTATTGCCACTGATTGTAGTTATCACATTTCACATTATGGTTTTCTTATTTTTATAGCTTCCTGCTCCTTTTCTACATAGAGTAGACTCTTCAGTATTTCTTTCAGCAGAGGTTTCATATTGCTGAACTCTTTTGGGGTTTGCTTGTCTGTGAAATTGTTTCTCTCTCCTTTTACTCTAAAGAATAGTCTTGCTGGATAGAGTATCCTAGGTGGAGCTTTTTCTCATTCAGGAGTTTGAATCTATCTTGCCACTTGCTACTGTCCAGCAGTGTTTGTGTAGAGAAATCAGCTTAAAGCCTGATGAGGGTTCCCTTCAAACTAAGTTCTGTTCTCTTGCTCCCTTTACAATCCTTTCTTTATCTTTAAATGTAACCATCTTAATTGTAATATGTCTTGGTGTAGGTCTGTTTGGGTTCTTATCAGGACCCTGTGTGCTTCATGTACTTGGATATCCGTTCCCTTCTTTAGACTTGGAAAGTGGAAAATTTTCAGTCTTGATTTCTTCAAATACCTTTTCTGTCCAGTGTTGTCTTTCTTTTCCTCTGAGATTCCTATGATGTGTAGGTTGGCATGCTTTGTATGATCCCATAGGCCCCTTATATTGCTTTCATTGGTTTTTACTTGCTTTTCTACCTGCTGTTCTGATTGGGTGACTTCTGTTGTCCTGTCTTCTAAGTTACTTACTCATTTCTCTGCATTTTCTAGTCTGCTTTTGACAGCCTTTAGCCTGGCTCTTATCTCACTCCTCGAGTTGTTTGTTGTTTTTTTTTTTTTTTTATTGACTCTTCTTTATACTTTCTATTCCTTTCCATATATTCTTTGTGTGTAATCAAGGCCTCTCTTACTTCATGGTTTCTCTTATTTCCTTCAGTGGCTTGATCAACCTCTTTTTGTACTCATGATCTAGTAGATTATTGAGATCAATCTCATGGTTCATTCTTTCAGGAGATTTCTCTTCTTTTAATTGGGAATTGTTTTTCTGTGTCTTCATTTTCCTTATTTTCTCCTGCTCTAGGGACTAAGGAGTATCATGTATCTACTGTGGAGTACATACTGGGTTCAGGGCTATTTTATTCTTGGTTTATTTGTTTTTATTTAAAGTGAGAGCTTTCCTGTGTAGACTGTGTGCATCTAGTAATTTTGTTGTGATGGCTGTTCTTAGTATGGATGGTTGCCTTGTGTTTCTTCCCTTGTGTTGGCTGTTATCCCTTTGGTGGTGTTGTTGGTGTTCTTCAGAGTGTGCTCTGATTGTTGTTGTTCAGCTGGGCCTCTTTTATGTTGTTGTTGTTCTGTGATTGTCACAGCCCTGACAGGGGCCAGGTCTGCACTTCAGTTATTGGAATATAGGCTTCTAGACCCATTTATGATCTGTGGTGTATGGCAGGCAGGGCTGCAGCTTGCAAGAAGAGGAGGCAGGAGATGTCCACTGGGAAGTGCCCTCTGTGGTGCTGTCTGTCACTTGTTATGTGAGCTTACAAAGTGCCCTTTGTTGATGCTTCCTCTGTCCCTGCCTTAGCTCTGAGAATGTCAGCTACCTGTTCTGGTGTCCCCCAGGTTCTGGGCCGCAGGAAACACCAGTGCAGATCTGCCAATGGCAGAGCCTAGGACCCACCAGAACAAGCATGCAGTCACACACCTGAAACCATGATGTGCCACAGGGTAAGCTAGAACCTAGCCCCATCTCCATATGCAGGCCTGTTGTAAAATTCATACTGATCCCCGCCTTTACTTAGAACTCCACTCACTCACTGCATGTTCTTCCCAGGTTCGCAGGTCCACAGAGGTTCCAGACACAGCAAATGTGCCCTGTGTTCTGGGGCTGTAAAGAAATTTCAGTCTCGCCTGTTAAATTTCCGGGCCCTTGGGTATGGTGTCAGTTTTCATGTCTGCCTCCATTCAGCAGTGATGGCTATGACAGAGCCCCACCTCTCTTCTCACAAGAACTCACCAACAGTGGAGACAAGCAGAAAAAGTGGCTATGTTGCACTTCTCTTGCACCCCTCTCCCCATGCACACCAGCAATGGTGCTTTTTTATGGGGATCCCAGACTTCTGTTCTGCACACACCCCCAGTCAGAGCTCACAGTGACCTCCAGATTCTTAAGGCTATGTCTGTGCAGCTGGCCCCAACCCTCTGCCTGGTCTCCTCACCAATCTCCAGTAGCCAGTCCTGGCTCCTACCTGCTGACTTGCATCTAGGGCCAGGAATCACACGGACCCTCCATGTTAATTTTCAGTAGTTCCCATTGCAAGTGGTTGCCAATTCATACTGTGAACCTCAAAACTGCCCTTCTGTCTTCTACTATCCTCCTGGCTGGAGAGAGGACGTCCCAGCGTGAGGGTGCCTTTCTTACTTTGCCACTCCCTCTCTTAAGCACCCCCCACACACCTGTTTTTAGGTTTTCTTTTTCCTCTTACTGCTTTTTGTTTATTTTCCTGTGTTTCAAAGTAAGAAATTGGCCAGATTTTGGTAGGTGTTCATTGTGATTCACTAGGTTTGTAGTTGAAATTCTTGTTTTTGTGGGAGAGGGCTAGCTGGGAGCTTCTTGCCATCTTGGCATCTGTCTCTGTACATCCATCTCTTGAAAGTACCCTAATCTGTCTGGAGGACAAAGGATGAAATATTTCACGACGAAATCATGGTTATGTGCCTGTAGAAGAGTTTGTCTGAGTTTAGGTATTTCTTCTTTGAATGTTTGATAGTTTTCATTAGTGAAATCTGGAACTGAAACTTGTCTATGCACAATTTTATGATGGCAGATTGAATTTCTTTAATAAATAGAAAACAGTAGTTTTCATCTTGAGTCAATTTTTTAACATCCCTTTTAGGAAATGTGTTCATTTCGTGAAAAATATTACTTTGGTCAGTGTAAGTTTGTGTAGTGTTTTTGTGTTCTCATCATTTTTGCAGTATTTCTGATGGAAATTTCAATTTCCTTTATAATACTGTTCTCACAAGTATATACCACAGACACACATATGCATATATACACCTGTGTAGTAGGTCACAATTTTCCTGTGTGTTCATTCCAGGTCCTGCCTTTCAACCTTCCGTGAGGTACTCATGTGAGATTCACCCCCTCCCTTTCTAGTCAACTGTCTGTCCATATGTCCACCTCCCTAAAATCCAGCATTTCCACACACGTTCTGCAGACACGTGTCACAAGTCCACACACACACAGCTCTTTATGTGAAAGGAGAGTTTGAACATGGCATTCACATCTCCATGACTTCCCACAAGAGCCATAGTAACCTTCCTTGCAGTGCTGTTGACTGGCCAACGGAGCCAAATTGAAGACCATCTCTATGTAGTAACTGAAACATGGATTCTGTTCTGTAGCACTTTGGTTTAGTTTCACTTCCCCAGGCCTTGGGCATATCTCTGATCTTTGGACCCTATCTAGGGTGCAGGCTGTCGTAGATCACAAGCACCCTGAGGACCATGGGGAGCTGCTCCTTGTGCTCTGCCCATTCCTTGAAAATCCCCATGTTTCCTTCACTTGGAAACATAGAGCAAGGAATCCCTCCTTCAGATCCTCTGTTCTGTGTCTTAAGTACAAATTCCCGCCTGAGCTCTCAGTCAGTTTCTTCCTCCAAGCACCACACTGACTTCATGTTGCTGTGGAGGGACCACGTCTCACCTGTTGCCCCTCTTTGATGACTAGTGACCCATCAGTAACAATGAGCAGTCCTTCTGTTCAATTTCTGACGTGATGTGCTGTGGGACAAGGCATATTCCCTCAGTGATGGAGCATGGCACCTCACAGTTTCTGTGCATAAAACTCAGTGGGTCCCACACACACTTCTTTGCACAGAATGAATGGGATGCTCTGTGGGGACTTTTTCTTGACCACAGGGCCCCATCCCACTGCAGTAAAGTGCCCACAGTCCTCTTCCTTTCCCATGATGCTGTACTTCTTTTTTTATCCCTCCCGCCGAGAAGCCTTGATGATGTCTCCATTAGAGCCTCATCAGACTTGTCTCTCTCATGGGATATCTGTCCTATTAAAAGCACATTTTCCTTGATGTTTAATGGGGCTATTTGTGAGTTTTAAGTTAGGTGACTTTCTGCAAAGATACATATGCACAGAGTATTTACTAAATCAATTCATTTAAATCCTGAGAAATCAAATACCATGAAGGAGGACATGAACGCTGAGGAGGAGAGAACAAATGGGAAAGGAAGTGTGATTATGGAGAAAGAGACAGATGATGTTATGTGGAAACGAGGAATGTTGTCTCCATATTGTTGATCCTGATTCCATGGAGAAGATGACATGCCTGGTTCTGCATGACATGTTCTGGTGGTGAATAAAACAGGACAGAGGTTAGTTGAATGGACCGTCTGATAGGTGACAGGGCTGAGCCTCAGGGAGAAGGATGTCCAAGATCAGAGGAGCTGCTAGTGAATCCACTGGGCAGATTCAATGTGGAACTTAATACTCCCCATGTCTCTGATGTGTGGGTATCCACTGGGAATTCCCCCAAGGATGTACATATGGTGGGACCTCTCCTGTGTAGCATTGATTCTAGGAGTTTTGTGGTGTCAGGATGCATGCTCGTGGAATGGTTTATTTATAAGTGATTGGAAGGACTCTGAGTTACACTTCTATTTTCTAATTTCAGGTTTTGTGTTTAGTGGACTGAAGAATTATATTCACTTGTAAGCAAGTGGATTTGGGTGGGGCGGCGTTATTTTATTTCGTTGCTGTTTTTGTTTTTTGCTTTTAAAGGTCTGACCTTAACTGAATCACCTTCTGCAGGGGAATGTAAACCAAAGATGTGTTTCAGAGACTGTGGTTGGAAGGTCTTCTTTGGGGCTGTCACAGTTATGTGCAATTAAACCTATTTTTTGCAGCAACTGTGAGTTCTCTGTAAGCCCAGTTCTCCTGGAGCTGGGATGTATATGGACAACCATCAGGTCAGGACTGACTGGGAAATTAATTAGCTTTCATCACCTTCCGGCAATTCCTGCTTTTCTCTAGCATCTGTCATCTGCATAAATCCTGCATTGTGGTGCTTTGTCCCCAAAGCTGCTCAGCATTAATTGGCCAGTCATTCATCTGTAATTTAATAAAACTCAAGACAATCAAAATACCCCTAATGTAAGAGGAAAAATTCTCTAGTGACATGATTTAAATGGTTGGGACAAAAGACACTGTCACCTACAAAATATGGCCCATATGAAGTAGTCATGTGTCCTTACTGATTTATCTCTACAGCAGCAGCAACAACTGGTCATTTTTACTCACGTTTGGTGCTGTTGAAGTCCTCTTTCATTCAACAGTTATCACAGTCTAGAAATTAAAGGGGCAAGAATAAATTAACCGCCGAGTACTAACATTTGTCAATATTTCTAGGGTTTCTTTTTTTAACTAATGGATTTTATAAAAGGTTCCTTATGGAATAAGTATTTTAAAACGAATCAGTTTATTTCCGGACAACCTGTTTCCATCCCACATGCATGATGTATTCAGGAAGAAGTGTTGTTTCATTACCAGGACAGCTGATGAACACAGCATTTTCTTCTGTAAGCCCATACGTCGACAACAGGTTATTGAACTCTTCTAACAACGTCTGTAAGCGTGCCAGTGTAATGTAGTCTCCATTGCCTGAAAATCACCGTGCATAAAGCAGAATTTCAGCCATTAAAACCTCTAATAATTTCTGTACATAGAATATGAAATTGAATGTGCAAGTCAGATCTTCACTTGGTACAATTTTAACAGAGTCTAAAACAGACACAGGCGTGTGTTTCCTGTCTTCAGAACGAAACCCAGTCTGACTCTGTAACTCCATTCTCTCCAGCATCAGCACTTGGGCTCCAAAGACTCGTCAGGACCTCCGTGAATCTGGTGCCTGATTCACCACAAATTTGGAAAATGTTTCATTACCAGCTTTACAGAATCTATAACCTGACCTTCAAGCCTTTTTCTGAACCAAGTATTCTGGAAAGATGTTCTCACCTCCGAGAGACACATTGACCCTGTGACACACAGTCATGGGACTTGATACATTATTTAATCAAACCACTATTCTCCCTAGTACCATTTTGAAATAGACACCTGTTGTCCCATGGACTAGAGCAGTCCTCTCAGGGAGCCCAGGTGGTCATCTTTGGTGATGTCCACGTTCATAAGAACATGGCATGAGAGAAACTGAACAGGATGAAGATTTATTGTAAAATCTTCAGTTTCCAAGCTTAGAATACATTCGGAAAATGGCATAAAATGAAGAAATTTTGGTCAAGACAATCATAGCAATGGCTTGATATTAGTTGACATGTTAAACTACTTCTAAAGCAACTGACTATTTTAAATTCTTAAGAACACATGGAACTTATTTTGAAATATGAGATGATCTGTTGCTTCCCAGTGCCACCAGCTCCTCTTTTTACCTTTGTAGATCACACCACAGGATCCTTAGTGAACACAACGACCTAGGGCTTGTCAAAGGGTAATGAGTTATATGTGCATCTGGTGACTTTCTGAATAAAAATGCTGACAGTGGAAGAGTTACCAGACAGTGACCGTGGGGATTGTAGAGTGTGGTACATACCAAGCAATTCGACCAGTATGATCTGTTTGCCATTGTTATCCACGCCGAAAACAGTTACTACCAGGACATCTTCGGACAGTTGAGTAATTTGCACTTCCTTTCTACAGTCATCTGTGAGTGAGCGAGAATAGACATGTACACACATGGATCTTCACTGATTGTGCATTAGCCTGTGTTGGTCCGTGTGTGAATCTGTCAGTGTGGTGATGCTATAGTCGGTCATAACGGCAGGGATAGTGGGGAAGAACTTCCTCGTCGCCACCTTCTCATACAGGTAATCTGGTCACACCTTGCAGTCTTGCTAGGATGTTTTCTAGAATGTGTGTTTTAATGAAGCCAATTTTTTTTTTTTACCAACATGTGCATATTGTCACATACAAGTTCAAGAACTCTGTGTATTCCCATTATCCCAGCAATGGAGTTGATTTCTCTCTGGGACGAAAAGCAACTGACCAATCATCTCTTTGTGTTATGAGTGCAGCCCTGTACCAGGCACCTTCTGAACACTGTGAATGAATGACTGCATTCCCTCTGCCCTGCAGTCTTGCTGTGTGATGTTACAGGTGTGCAGAGACCACTGCTGTGTGTGTCTGTGTTAGGACAGGTGTACTTGCCAGGATATGGAGGAAGTGACCAGCTCCCAGTGCCCGCACACCCCTGGGAGGGTGCACCTCAGCAGTATGGCTGCGACCATCCATCTGCCGCAATTCCCTTCAGAAGAACAAGCACTAATCTATGCTGCATTAACTCCAAGTCTGTTCTCCCTTCTAGCCCTCCTGACACCTTATTGGAATCACTCATGAGATCTGATTTTAAACTGCCCAGCTTTGTCACCAAAACACAAAAATACCATTGTCCACTATCTCGAACACTGAAAAACCATGCTTATGCCTGAGCAAAGTTTAAGAAACAGCCAATTCAACTCAGACTTTCAAACATGACTATGTGTCTTACCCAAGTCCACGTGCCTCGGTTTCCACTGGGAGAGTGTAAATCAGGTTTCATGCATCTCTTCAGGTTCTCAGTCACCGCCTTTGTAATCCCCGTGGTTTACAGAGGAGTTTTGTGGACAAACTCTCAATAGGCTGTGCATGTTTTGAAGGTGAAGGAGGCATTGACAGTAAATGCATCTTCTGCACCCTTTGTTTTGATCAAGGTGCTGCCTGTGCTCTGCGGGCTGTGGCTGCACATTATGTTCCAAGAGTCACTGATAATTAGTGATATTGAGTCAGTTTTTGTACCATCTCTTTCAGGAAACGTTTCCATTTTCATCATAAGTGTTACCTTGCTTGGCATAAATTTCCTTAATGTTTTTGTATTCTCTTTGAAAGTTCCTATCAGTTTTTTCTTTCAATATTCTGAAAATGTGTGCACTTTGGTAAAGCATTTCCATATATAAGAATTATGAAATAATTGAGACATAAAAATTTCTACTGGTATGTTGATTGTCTTTTTGAAGCATTCAGACATAAATCTAGCAATCTTGTAGCTAGACACATTCATAGTTAAAAATGGAAGAAATTAAATTAACAAATTAGATCTCTATGAATCAACTGATGAATAATCTCTAAAAATGTGACTACCTGAAATGAAAAAAAAAAAAAAAGACTCTTCTGATTTTTTATTCCTCTATATGTGTAAGACAGAGGCTGCTCTTTGATATATTAGCGTGTTGATTAACGAAAATGCATGGATTTTGTAAAATGTAGACTAAACCAATCTCTTGAAATTACCTAATTCTATCTAGGGATAAGGAACAGGTTGGTATATAAAACATTTCAATGTGAAATCATGGTTATGTGTCTGTAGAAATCTTTGAGTTTTGGTATTTCTTCTGTTAATGTTTGATGGTTTTCACTACTGAAATCTTCTGAACCTGCAACTTCTTTATGCAGAATTCTATAATGAGAGATGAAATTTCTTTAATGTATGTAAGACTATAGAGACTTTCAGTTTCATCTTGAGTCAGTTTTTGTAACATCGCCTTCAGGAAATGTGCCAAATTTCATCAAAAGTGTTACTTTGGTTGACACAGCTTTGCTTACTGTTTTGTATTCTCTTTATTTCTGTAGGACTTGTGATGAAATTTCCAATTTGATTTTTAGTACTGGTCTCACAAATACACACCGCACATGTATGTATATATAAATGTGTCATATTTCACAAATTTTCCTCTTCCTTTTGTCAGGTTCTGCCTTTCAACATTCCCTTAGGTGCTATGTGAGATTCACCCCTCCGTTTCTACTCAGCCTCCTCCCTATGTATCTGTCCCCCAAACATTTCCACAAACACTCTGTAAACCCACGTCAGAAGCCCCACAGACCTCTTTCATATCAGAGGAGAATTCGAACATGGCAGCCACATCTCCATTATCCATTGAAAGCCTTAGTAACTTTCCTTACTGGTGCCTTTGGCTTTGGCCAACTGGAGCCCATTTGCAGACCATCTCCATGTAGTCACTGAAACACGGATTCTGTTAAATATCACTGAGGTCTAGTTTCATTTCCCCAGGCCTTGGGCAGATCTCTGACCTTTTGCCCCAGATCTAGGGTGCAGGACCTCTTAGATGGCAAACGTTTTGAGGACCACAGGGAGTGCTCAGTGTGCTCTACCCATTGCTTGCAGATCCCATGCCTCTTGCTTTTGGAAGCATAGATGAAGGAATCCCATCTTGTGATCCTGTGTTGTGTGTCTTAAGTAGAACTTCCCACCGGAGCTCTCAGTCACCTTCTTCCCTCAAGCACCAGGCTGACTTCGTGGTGCTGTGGAGGGACCACGTCTCAGTTGCTGCCCCTCTTTGATGACGAGTGACCCATCAGTAACAGTTACCAATCCTTCTGCTAAATTTCAGACATCCTGTTCTGTGGGAATAGGCACATCCCCCCAGTTATGGAGCATGGCATCCCACAGTTTACTCGCAAAAATCTCAGAACGTGTCACACACGATTCTTTTCCTGCAATGAAAAGGATGTTCTGTGGGGACTTTTTTTAACCACAGTGCCCCATCTCACTATGCTGAAGTGCCTGAAGTCCTCTCCGCTTTCACATGATTGTGTGGTATTTTTCCTCCCTCTCACTGGGACACCTCGAGGACTTCTCTGTTTGACCCTCATCATACTTGTCTCTGGTGGGACATATGTCCTATTAAAGGCCCATTTTCCTGGATGTTTCATGTGGCTATTTGTGAGTTTTAAATTAGGTGACTTTCTGCACAGATACACGTGCACCGAGTACTTACTAAATCAATTTATTGAAACCCTGAGAAATCCAATACCACCAAAGAGGACGTGAATGCTGAGCAGGAGAGAAGAAATGGGAAAGGAAGTATGATTATCAAGAGAGAGGGGGAGAGACAGAGAGAGAGAGAGACACGATGTAATATAGGAACCAGGAGTGTTGTCTCCATATTGTTGATCCTGATTCCATGGAGAAGATGATGCACCCGGTTCTCCATGACATGTTCTGTAGGTGCATAAAATACGATGGGGGTTGATTTTTGACTTTTGGACACATGACAGGGCTCAGCCTCAGGGAGCGGTATGTCCAAGGGCAGAGGAACTGCTACTGAATGCTGTGGTGAAATTCCACATGGAGCTTAATGCTTCCCATGTCTTTGATGTGTGGGTACCAATTGGGAATTCCACTAAGGATGTACATATGGTGGGACCTCTCTTATGTACCATCAGCTCCAGGAATTTTGTAATTGAAGGATGCATACTCCTGGAATGGTTCATCTAATAGTGACTAACAGAATCTGTGATTAAATGACACTTTTCTAATTTTAAAACTTTGGTCTTTGGTGGTCTCATAGTTAAATTCATTTGGAAGCTGGTATTACTGTTTGCCATTATCCTCCATGTATCCTAACAGAAAAAAAAAAAAAAAGTGACAACCTTGCCTCATTCTATGTCCTTTTCCTGGGCTATCTTCTTGAACCTTTAAAAGTCCCACTTTAACAAAATCACCATCTAAAGGGGAATATAAACTAAAGGTGTGTTTCAAAGAGTGTGATTGGAAACTCTTCAGTGGGGCTGTCACAGTTATGTACAGGAACAATTCTTTAGGGACATCATTTAAGTTGTTGGGGCAAAGTGTCACCTACAAAATTTGGCCAATATGAAGTAGTCGTGTGTCCTTACTGATTTATTACTAGAGCAGCAGCAACAGCTGGTCATTTTTACTTACGGTTGGCGCTGTTGAAGTCCTCTTTCATTCAACACTTATCACAGTCTAGGGGGAAACCAAAGGGGTAGGAATAAAGTAACCGTCGAGCACTACCATTTCCCAGGACTTTCAGGGTTTCTTTTTTTAAGTAGTGCATTTTATGAAAGATTCTCTATGGAATAAGTATTTTAAAATGAATCAGTTTATTTCCTGACAACCTATTTCCATCCCACATGCATGATGTATTCAGGAAAAAGTGTTGTTTCATTACCAGGACAGCTGATGAACACAGCATTTTCTTCTGTAAGCCCATACGTCGACAACAGGTTATTGAACTCTTCTAAGAACGTCTGAAAGTATTTCATTAGAACACAGTCTCCATTGCCTGAAAATCACCGTGCATAAAGCAGAATTTCAGCCATTAGAACCTCTAATAATTTCTGAACATAGAATAAGAAATAGAATGTGCAAGTCAGACCTTCACTTGGTACATTTTAACAGAGTCTAAAACAGGCACAGATTGTCTTCAAAACGAAACCCTGTCTGACTCTGTAACTGCATTCTCTCCAGCATCAGCACCTGGGCTCCAAAGACTCATCAGGACCTCCATGAATCTGGTTACTGATTCATCACAAATACGGAAACTGTTTCCTTCTTTATCAGCTTCCTAGAATCTATCCCTGACCTTCAAGCCTCGTTCTGGATCAAATATTCTGGGAACATGGTCTCATCTCCCAGAGACCCACTGACCCTTTCACACAGTCATGGGACTTGATTTATTATTTAATCAAACCACTGTTCTCCCTGGTACCTTTTTTAAGTAGACATCTTTTGTCCCACGGACTAGACCACTCCTCTCAGTGAGCCCATGTGGTCATCTTTATGATGTCCATGTTCATAAGAACATGGTGTGAGAGAAATTGAACAGGATGAAGATTTATTTTAAAATCTTCAGTTCCAGGGCTTTGAATGCATTGGGAAAATGGCATAAAATGAAGAAATTAAGGTCAACGAGATCATAGCAATGGCTTGAAATTAGTTGACACGATCAGAATCTATTTCTAAAGCAACTGAAGATTTTAAATTCTTAAGAACACAAGCAACTTATTTTGAAATATCAGATGATCTGTTACTTCCCAGTGCCACCAGCTCCTCTTTTTACCTTTGTTACTTTGTAGATCACGTCCCAGGATCCTTAATGAACACAATGACCTAGGCCTTGTCAACGGGCAATGAGTCATGTCTGCAACTGGTGACTTTCTGAATAAAATGCTGACAGTGGACGTGTTACCAGACACTGACCATGGGGGTAGCAGGATGTGATACATACCAAGCAATTCGACCACTATGGTGATGTTGCCATCCGTATCCACGCAGACAGCAGTTACGAGCAGGACGTTTTTGGATAGTTGAGTAATTTTCACTTTGTTTTTACAGTCACCTGTGAGTGAGCGAGAGCAGACGTGTAAACAGGCACATCTTCATTGATTGTGCATTAGCCTGTGTTGGCCCGTGTGTGACTCTGTCAGTGTGGTGATGCTATAGTCGGTCATGACGACAGGGATAGTGGGGAAGAACTTCCTCATCTCCAGCTTTTGATCACGGTATTCTGGTCACACCTTGCTGTCTTACTAGGATGTTTTCTAGAACGTGTGTTTCAATGAAGCCAGTATGTTTAGGGTTTTTTGTAACATCATGTGCATGTTATCCCATGCAAGTTCAGTAACTTTATATTCCCATTATCCCAGCAATGGAGTTGATTTCTCTCTGGGACCAAAAGCAACTGACCATTCATCACTTGGTGTCATGAATGCTGCTGTGTACCAGGCATCCTCTAAACACTCTGAATGAATGACCGCATTCCCTCTGCCCTGCAGTCTTGCTGTGTGATGTTACAGGTGTGCAGAGACCACTACTGTGTGTGCCTGTGCTAGGACAGGTGTACTTGCCGGGATGTGGAGGAAGTGACCACCTCCCAGTGACCACACACCCCTGGGAGGGTGCACCCCAGCAGTATGGCTACGTCCATCCATCTGCCACATTTGTCTTCAGAGGAACAAGCAGTAATCTACGCTGCATCAAGTCTAAGTCCGTTCTCCTTTCTAGCCCTCCTGACACCTTATTGGAATCACTCATGAGATCTGATTTTAAACTGCCCAGCTGTGTCCCCAAAACACAAAAATACCATTGTCCACTATCTGGAACACTGAAAAATCATGCTTCTGCCACAGCAAAGTTTAAGAAACAGCCAATTCAACTCTGACTTTCAAACATGACTGTGTATTTTACTCAAGTCCACTCCAAGTCCATGGGCCTTGGTTTCCACTGGGAGAGTGTAAATCAGGTTTCATGCATCTCCTCAGGGTCTCAGTCACCGCCTTTGTAATCCCCGTGGTTTACAGAGGAGTTTTGTGGGCAAACTCTCAATAGGCTGTGCATGTTTTGAAGCTGAAGGAGGCATTGATAGTAAATGCATCTCCTGGACCCTTTGTTTGATCAAGGTGCTGCCTGTGCTGTGCTGGCTGTGGCTGCACATTATGTTCCAAGATCAACACTTGGGGCTGCAACCACTGCTTCCCAAGTGACCTGTAGAACAAGCCAGCTGTAACTCTCTCTCCCTTCTTAAATTGCCCTGTCCACATCCAGATAGAGAGGATTCCACAAAATACAGAAATTTAGAAGAAAAATGATAGAAACCTGAATGATTCATCCAAAGGGAAATCATAATTTAGGAATAAATAAATCAAAAATCCATTTAAATCTTCTGATATAAAAAGTAATTGATGAAAAATGTAGCTAAATCCTTCCCTCATGTATTAGTGATTTGTGTTCTTTGCACAGCCCCTGTGCCATTTGTCAAGTTATACCAGGGTTGGGACCTTATATTGGTATTTTTAAATTTTCACTAATTATGTACCCCTTAGAGCATTTAAATTTAGGAATGATGTTAACGGCTGTTAGAAAGATCTTAGATATTTAAATCTTAGCCTCCAACCTCATTACTTTCAACACAAACCATTTTTATGAAGCCCATATACTTGGTGTTTGAAATCACTATTTTTTGTGGGATATACAATTCTTGGCTTTACAGGAATGGATTAAGGTGCTCTAGAATTGTTTTCACAAAGTGTAGTTTGCAGAATGATTTTGATGTGTGAACTGTAGATAGACTGTTGAGACATAATTCCTAAGGTTGTGTTAAAGAATCTAGAAAGAGCTTTGTGCCCATGAGAATCTCCCGAAAGAAGGGTTCTACGTTCATGTGGTTAGTCTGTCACTGAGGGCACTCAAAGTCAGGAGGGGCCATCCAAGTTATGGGATGTAAGCCTTTGTTCTTGACAAAATAAAGTGCCTGGAAAATGTAGGGACTACTTCCTGGTGACTCCTCTAGTCTGTGGTAGAACTAGAAGTTTGTAATTTGGACTTCTTGAAGGAACTTGAGGTCAAGGTTTCAGCGATAATACACTTTTACCCATAAAACAGTCATACTTACAATCTATGGCGTAAGTACCCTCTAGTGTCTCTATTCCTTTAATAGTTTGTTGAAAGGATTTTCCATTCAACCTTAAAAGCAAAAGATATTCGAATTGGTTGGTTAAAAATAATGAACAATTTGACATTTAAGTGGGATTTTCTTTCTTAACCCTCCCAAGTCCCTATGTCACCTATCACCTAGTGCCTATAAACAAGGTGACATTTAAAAGAGAAGGACTAAGTCCTCTAAGATCCAGTGGCAAAGATGCCTCATTACACATAAAATCTGAGCAGAATTTCCAAAGATAAACTACAACAAAAGAGGTCCCGTTTAAAGCCTAAGAAACATGAATAAATCTAGAATTTGGGGAAAGAGAAGAAAAGTACAAGGCTTTTCTAGAGACTGGTAACTTTCAAGACACACGTTAGGTTTTTCACAATGCAACCCAAAGTTTCTTAGAGAATCTAATACCAAAGAAGAATTAAAAAAACACAAAAATGCACTTGTGTGAAGACAGAAATCCTTCTATCAAAACACGAGGAGAATTAAACAATCAAAAACACATCTATGTACGTCTGTCAAAAAGAGTGGGCACATAAGAAGTCAGTTAAATATACAGTATTAAAAGTTATGGAAATGATTAACAGGAGGTAATATGAAATTCTTAAAATGTCTGACAGCTGACAGGTACGTCTACTGGGCTAGGATATACACGTGTGTGTGTGCTATTTGACTATAAGTAGACTATCAAATATGTGTAATATACAGTCAGGTATATATATTTGTATATTTTTAAAATAATTATTCCAAACATAAAGATCTTATTTGTCTTAATGCTTTTATTCCTCAACATATTGTGTTTACATGGTCCTTGTAAAATCCCTGCAGGATGGGGAACATTCCATGAGCATCTCTGGGAGCTGTGGTGACCTTCATACATTTAGTGATGATTGTAAACAGCTGAGAGACCTCCCTTCAGGGTAAAGACCCCTTTGTCATCCATGTGCCTACATCCTCTGGGGCCAGTGGGAACCGTGTCCTACAAGTTGTGCATGAAGTAGTTAAGCCCCTAGGACTGCAGGGATGGGGTCCAGGACCATCTTTTTCATGCCTCATGGGCCTCTCTTTCTTCTAATGAATTCAGTTGGCTCCAGTGGAGCCTCTGTGACTTTCCCTCTAAGGAAAGGCTCCAGGATGTCCTCTAGAGACCCGTCTAAAGCACACAACCCTGGGAGTCGCAGCCTTCCACATAAGTGGTGTATCATGGGAAATGTGGAAGCCAGACCCTCTGTCAGGTTCAGGGATGTACGTCAGTTTGGTTTGTATGTTATTTCTACTTACCTGTCACAAATTGTGAAGGTGATTATGGCATTTGTTTCATCAAATTCAATCTTACAGATAAAACACTGGGGCAGACAGATCTTAGTGGTCTCATCGCTGCTACTGAATGCTACAAACATGGCTTTCCATTCTGAAACCTGAAAGCAAAATTCCCCTGAGACACTGAGGTCCACCTCTTTTCATTGTGTCCACCACCCTCCATCACGACTTTCCCTTCACTCCTGCACATCACCACAATTTACCTACTTGGTATGGACAAAGAGGGTTCGTAAATAATGTGAAAACCCAAGGCAAAGGGAGAACGTGGATTTAAGATATTTCAGAGGCTTGGCTTACGCCCTGTGAAATGGAAGAGCCCCAGTGGTTCAGGTCTCTGGCTGACCCCCCTTCTCTTTACAAGAACAGTGAAAGTGCAGGAGAGCCTAGAAATAGATGATGTGGAGAATACGGGCAGAATATAGCAGAAGTGCAGGTGCCAATTAGTGGGGCAGATCTGAGTTGGAGGTAGGTGGCCAGGTGAGGTTCACAGAAATATGGATACACATAACCAGAGCCCAAAAGGACGCACACGCACACGCACACGCACACACACACACACACACACACTCTTACAGATGACGAAGCTGCTGTATCAGATGAGGCTGCCTCTGCTACATCTGATTGAACGTCCTCACTTTGAAGTTCTTGGGCGGCACAAAGCACTCCAAGTACAAGAGTCAGGAACAGAATCCTCATCCTGGCGGTTCTTCTAGTCCTCCCCCTGGAGAAGCGTGCCGTGCACCAGCTGGTGGAGACAACCTGTATGTGTGCCCCTTTTATAGGATCCATCTGTGTCCTGACCTATAACAGACCAATGGTCGTTAATCTAAAATGCAGGCCACATAGACGTCCTCTTAGGATATCCTGGTTGGCAGGGAGGAGCTTTTCTGGCCATCCGTTATTTTTATTTGAGATTAGTTTTAGGAGAAGCTTCAGTTGATCTGGACACTTGACCTTTAGGGTAAGTGAGAAAACACAGTGCAGCTGAGATGTTTCAAGGACAGTGATATTTATTTTCTTTTATATCCTGAGTTCCAGAATGAGGTATGTCCAAGACACCTGTCCCCAAACTGGGTGTTGTTTCTTTAACATTTTGGAGATATGTTTAAACTTATCTTTTCAAACTGAAGGTGTTACTGTTTGATATAACAAGCTTATAGTGATTTCCTTAAAAGGCCTTAGGAAAGTCTCCCACCCCTGAGGGGAGGAACAGATCAGCACAAACAAGGATCTCTGTCACCTTCTCAGACCAGGCTCTGTCATCCTTGTCACTAAGGAAACCTTCCATGCAGACACCCAACAACATCCTGTGAGGCACGCGTAACAGCATTTCATTCTCATTTCTCTATTTTCCAAACACCTTTCTTACAATCTTCCCTTTAACATATTATTTATTCATTGACTCAGTTGCTTCTTAAGGCAAGCAAGAAAGTTTGATAGTAATTCCTCTAATTTTTAGAAGTTTGCAAGGAAAAAGCAAATTTCCTTTCTTTGTACCTCTGGTTATTTTCAAGGTCCCTGAAACAGCCAAAGAATGTCTCCTTTGTCTTTTCTTCCTCAAATTTTTATTCATGTTCATTTTCTTTTCTAGTGATTTATCAGATAAATCCCTAGGATACATTTTATGATGATAGAGATGGTACTCAGATAATGTCCCAGTCATTTGAGGGGGAACATCCAGAGTCCTGACTCAGTCCCAGCTGCTCCTGGGACACACACAGCCTCAGCATGTCTGTGATGTCTGACCTTTGAGGAGAGCGTGGCTCAAAGTGGTCTCAGCCTCCATCTTTGTCTGACTCTTGTCTCCAACATCCATTCACTGTTGACATTTCTCTTGTTCTTTGTCCCAGTGTCATATTTTCTCTTTGTTTCACAGATTCCTCTGTCTGTTGTCCTATCCAGTCTTTGACTGTGAGGTCTCTGTGAGGGAAGGCTTTCATATCTCAGAATGTCATGAAATGTCTTCTCTTACCTCTCTGATTGTGACAGTTCTGAGCCGGGTCATGATCCCAGCTAACACCTCTCATCCACCTTTCTCACTCCCTCCAAATCTGCCTCATTCACCGCTGCCTCATTCACCGCTGCCTCATTCACCACAACATTAGCAGGTTTTTCTGGTGAAGTTCTACCAACATGTGTTCCCTGGGGATGTCCCCAAGATCATCCCATCTTAGGCAGAGCTTTCTAACTGCCAATCAAAGGGAAATTAAACTGTAGTTACTCTAAGGGATTATTGCTGCAGCTTGGTTCTTGGATTCTGTCCATCCTGCCATTTAGACCAGCTAAAGTCACGTGACCATTAATCCTGTTTGCCTTGTATTCGTGTCAGTCACAATGTGCCTCAACAGTATGGCCAATAATAAAGGAGGCATCCTACACAAGCATGAAGCTTTTTATTCCCTAATATTGCTTAGGCATCCGATGTAGATGCTCCTGGTGTTTCCTTCTCAAAATTGTCCAGGCTTTTTTTGAAGTCTGTACCCCATCTCTCCCAGTTTGTCAACTTGTGTCTTATTTTTCTGTTTTCTCTGTGATCATTGTTTTTTCATCTTAGATTCCACAGTTCCTCTCTCAGTAGTGCAAGGAAGCTTTTGAACCAGGCCACCAGACACACCTGGTTCCCTCACAGATTCCTGACCAAGGTTCCAATGTGTTTAGAATCTGAGTTGAGGTAATTCACCACAGGCCCACTTTTTGAGATCTGATCCTGGTGAACTTCTGTCCCCCAATATCTCTCAAATGGGGACATGCTCATTGGTCCACAGTGTTTTATTGATGATGCTGGTTCTGATGTAGGGTGTTCAGTGTTGTCCCTGGACCCCCACCTTTCTCACCAGCATCACGGGAGACCTCATTGCTCTTGGTCTCACAGCATACTTCTCAGCAGAGTGCTGTGGGGCCATCTTTCCAAAGCTTGTCATGCGTTAAGAGTCCCTCAGGGCACTGGACCCTTAGATCTCTCTGTTCCAAACCAGGAGCTGTGGTTTGACCAGATCCATGAAGGTTTCATAAAGTTATTTGAAGGGTATTTGTTCTCAACCAGGGGCCGCTGTCCCTCCCAGGAGAGGCAATTGACACGTATGGTGACATGTTTGATTGTCCCAGTGGGAGATGTGGTTTTGAGACCTTCCACCCATTGGGCAGAGATAAAGTATGCTTCTACACACCCTAGAGTGTTCAGGACAGCCTCTCACACTGAGAGTTATCCAGTCACGTGTCAGTCATGGGAGGTTAAGAAATGCTGGTTAGTAAGAGTTAAGAAGCTCCTGTCACCCAGAGTACAACCTCAGTCCTTGTGGTGACTGCACATTCACACATGACTTGCTTCGTTTCCTAATTCCTTTGCAGGGAGTCCCCCTCTCTCCTACTCTGTTCCCACCACAGTGGATTAGTGCTGACTCGATTGGTTTTCTACTTACTTGTGCCCACAGTGTAGCTACTCCCATGCTGCCCAACCTTTCTGCTTCCCATTTTATGAGCATTTTTTTTCTTTGATAAGCAGTCTTCATCCACTAAAGGGTCACTTCCACAATGTCACAGTCTTTGGACTTTGGAGCTGGCTGCATCCCCAGGGTGCAGGACTGGTGAATGAATGAGTCAGTGTGTGTCCCCTGGCACTTCTGTTCCTGATGGTCACATGTGGGCAACCATGCATGTAAAAGGGAGATTTGGTAAAAAGAAATTTGAAGGACCTGTAACACACTAGTGTCCAGAGCTACGTGCAGAGGTCATTCAGATACATTCACTGGAGTATGGTTGAAGTAGAAAGGGTTCTTGTCAGCAGAGTTCCTTGGCCAGTGAAGGAAGGCTCTACACGGTGCAGTTGGACTGACTCTGATGTGTTTAGAAGGAAGTCAGAGCTGGCCAGCATCCCCCACTCTAGGGCTAGTTGTACCCAAAATGCATGAAGAAAGGGAAACACAGTCATGGTGGGTTCAGTAACACAGTGGGGATGTTTAAAGGAGGAGGTTCCCACCTAGAAACTTATTCTCACAGAATATTGATTCTTGCATTAAATAATTATTCAGCATACTTCTGAGGGAGCCTCAGTAGTCTGTCTTAGGAAAGGAGCATGATGTTTCTTTTAAATGTCAGGGCGTTGGGAAACACTTTGAGGTGTTATACCTGATCTCAAGTTTTGTCACTTGAACTTTTTTTTAACTCGTTGTTTGCCTTTGAAAATCTCTCAAGCCCATCCGTTGGTGAAGAAAATACTCACTAAAAAACAAAATCTGACATACTCTATGACCTTCTAATTTCTTCTGGAACCTTCTGGAAACTTTTGGCATGCAAATAGATATGAACCAGAGTAAATATGATGTCCTACAAATGTCAAAGGATGCTGCTTCCAGGGGGAAATGTCCCCATTTTCTCTTTTCTGTCTTTACCTTTGATGTGATGTCCCTGTGTTGGTCTTGGTCAGTTGGCTTCTCTTTGTTCTTTGTTTCTGTTTCATCGTGCATGTGTGTTCTACTGAATGATGGACACTATTTCCAGTGATATTTCCATCAGCATGTCCCTGTACATAGTCTTTGATCAAAATATTTATTGTGAATTAAAAGGGAATTTTTTTCCGTGCCTCCACCCTGCTCTAAGTCATTGGTGAGGATTAGCTAAGGTCACCTTGGAATCAAAAGCTAATGTGAAGAATTGTGACTCCCAGACCAGCCCTTCTCAGGGTGTGTGCACTCAGGGAGAGAAAAGTCTCAGTCCTCTGTGAAGTGAGCTGACTTTCCCTTTATTTTCTGGCAACTTAATACAATATATGTAGTACCACCCTATATAAAAGAAACCTTTATCTGTATATACATAAAAGGACAGTGTGTTGTGTGAGATTGCTATTGTGCAGTGTTTCGTCTTTGTTCGGTTAATATGTATTTAGCACCTGTCACATGCAAACCTCACCCAAGTCTCAGAATTTATCAGGAACTAGATACTGGATTCAGGATCCAGTGAGTTAATCTCCCTGTGAAAGAGACAGAAGATAAGCAAGCTCCCCACTCTTGCCAAATATCTCACCGGTTTCTAAGTTCTAGGATGAAAAATAAAGCAAGGAAAGACTATGGAGTGTATCTGGGTCCTTTTGTCGAAGGAGACAGAATTTCAAAAATGAAAGGTTTAGAGTGAAGCTATGAGGAGAGTTGGAAAAGTGAGTTGAGTGTGTATCTGGGACAGGAATGTGCTGGGAGGAGAAAGTAAAAAGGTGTTTTGGAAGGTCCTTTCACTTGTTACTATGAATATTCTAGGGGTGTGTGCACTTTGTAAGGCATTTCCATGTATAGGAATTATGAAATGATTGAGACATATAAAAATTGTTACTAGTATGTTGATTGTCATGTTGAAACATTCAGAATTAAATCTAGCAGTCTTGTAGCTGTACACATTCATAGTAGGAAATGGAAGACATTAAAATCACAAATTAGATCTCTCTGAATCATCATGTGAATAATCTCTAAAACTATGACTACCTGAAATGAACAAAAATAGGATTCTCTTGATATTTTTATTCTTCTATATGTGTAAATCAAAGGCTGCTCTCCCATAAATGAGTAGGTTTGTGTATTAATGACAATGCATGCTTTTGTAGAATGTAGGCTTTATACAATCTTTTTTTCTTAACTTTGTATCCATGCTGTATTCTTTAAGCTATGGATATATAATCACCGTGCCCCATCCCCAAGATGGGTTCACAGTTTTGCAGGCACTAACCTGCTGTGATTCCCCCTTGCCTGGCAAAGCAATAGAACTGTAATTTTTGTTCTAAGTGCTAAGATTGTCTCTCAGTAATTTGGCTCATCAGGGATGGGGGACTGATCTTTTGCAACAGTTAGTTTAACATGTTGTGTCAATTTCTGGTGTAGAGCACAATGCTTCAGTCATACATGGACATACCCACATTTGTTTTCATATTCTTCTTTATCATAGGTTACTACAAGATACTGAATATAGTTCCCTGTCCTGTACATTATGAACTTGTTATTTATCTACTATATACGTATATTAGTTAGTATCTGCAAACCTCAGTCTCCCAGTTTATCCCTTCCCAGCCAATTCCCCACCCCTGGTAACTGTAAGTTTGTTTTCTTTTTCCTTGAGTCAGTTTGTTTTTTGTAAATAAGTTCATTTGTCTTTTTTTGTTTTTTGATTCCACATATAAGTGATATCGCATGGTATTTTCCTGGTTCTGTAATTTTCATTTCTATTAGCTTGGTTTCTGTGACTCTTTTTTATGCTTTTGATTTGTGGTTACCTTGTTTTCAGTCTGTTAACCCCTTACTATATCTGTTTGCTTTAGACTGGAAGTCATGTAAGCTCAAACACATACTAAAAATGGTAAAGAAAAAAATAAAGAAAAAGGAGAGAGAGAAAGAAATCTATATTTCCTTGCTCCCCACTCCCACCTTTTATGATTTTGAGGTCCTTTCTTTTTTTTTTTTTTTAACACATCTTTAAGTTTATTCAGTTGTCACATTCTGATTTATGGTTTTCTCATTTCTGTTGCTTCCTGCTTTTCTGTTTAGTGGAGACCTTTCGATATTTCTTCTAGCTTTGGTTTAGTTATGCTGAGTTCTTTTAGTTTTTGCTTGTCTGTGAAATTCTTCATCTCCTTTTCTCCACTTGAGGACAGTCTTGCTGGATAGTGTATCCTAGGTTGCAGCTTTTTCTCATTCAGGACTTTGAATGTATCTTGCCACTGCCTTCTGGCCGGCAGTGTTTGTGTAGAGAAATCACCTGAGAGCCTTTGGGGGTCCCTTGTAAGTAAGTATTTTTCTCTCGCTGCCTTTAGAGTCCTTTCTTCATCTTTAACTTTAGCCATCTTAATTTTAACATGTCTGGGTGTTAATCTGTTTGGGTTCTTCTTGTTTAGGAACGTGTGTGATTCCTGTAGTTGGATATGTGTTTTCTTCTTTAAGGTTTGGAATTTTTTCAGTCTTGATTTCTTCAACTACCTTTTCAGTCTTGTTTTCTCTTTCTTTTCCTTGGGGACTCCTATTATGTGTAGGTTGGCACACTTCAAATTATCCCGCAGGTCCCTTATACTGCTTTCATTGGGTTTTACTTACTTTTCTGTCTGCTGCTCTGGTTCAGTGCCTTCTGTTTTCCTGTCTTCTAAGTCACTTATTCATTTCTCTGCATTATCTAGTCTGCTTTTCACAGCCTTTATCTAGGTGCTTATCTCAGGCATTGAGTTTTCTGTTTTGAGTTGGCTCCTTTTTACAGTTTCTATTTCTGTTTTATGGTATTATTTGTCTCTAATCATAGTCTCTCATTTCCTTCCATGAGTTTATCACCCCCTTTTTGAAGTAATGATCTAGTATATTGTCAAGATCTATCTCATTATTTGTTCTTTAGGGGATTTCTCTTGGCCTTGTAATTGGGACTGGCTCCTCTATGTCTTCATTTATCTTATATTTCTCTGGCTCTATGTGTTTAGTTGTCTCAGTTATCTGTTGTGTACTTGAAGGGCTTTTTTTGTTTGTTTCTTTGTTTGTTTTTATAGAACGTGGGAGTGTTCCTGTGTAGACTGTGTGCATCTGATTGTGTTGTGATGGCTATTCTTAGTGTGAGTGGTTGTCACATCTTCCTTCTGTGAGTGATGGCTGTTATCCTTTTGATGGGGGTGTGATTGGTGTTGTGGTGTTCACAGCCTGCCCTGATTGTTGTTGTTAAGCTTGGCTTCCATTTTTATTCTCTAGTTGTCACAGCCTTGACCAGGGCCTGGTCTGCTCCCCTGCAGCTGGAATAGCAGCTTCTAGACCTGTTTCTGAGCTGTGGTGTGTAGTGGGCAGGGCTGGAGCCCTTCAGCTGGGGAGAGGAGTCGGTAAGAGATGTCCATGGGGAAGTGCCCTCTGTGGTGTTGTCTGACACTTGTTATATGTGCTTACAGAGTACTCTCTGTTGACACTGATTTTGTCCCTGCTTTAGCTTCAGGAATGTCAGCCCCCTGCTCTGGTGTTCCCCAGGTTCTGAGCTCAGGAACCACCCAAGCAGATCCACCAGTGTCAGGTGCTTGGACTAACCGTAACAAGTGTGCAGTCACACACCTGAATCTTTGGTGTGCCACACGGTCAGTGCAGACCCCAGCCCCGCCTCTGCATATCACACAGTATACCGCCCTGTTGTGGATACGGGTACTCCTCCTCGTGGTGCACCAGAACTCCACTCACTGCCTGTTTGTCCCAGAGGTATGAGTCCACAAAGGGTCCAGAGAGAGCAAATCCACCCATCCTGCCTGGGGCTGTAAACAAATCTCAGTCCAGCCTGTGAAGTTGCAGGCCCACAGAGTATGGACTCAGCTTCCATCCCTGCCTCCTCGCAGTGATGGGTATGACTAAGCCCCGCCTCTCTTGTAGGAAGAACACGCCCACAGTGGAGCCAAGGGAACAAAGCGGCTCTGGTGCGGCCGCGTTGTGCCCCTTCCCCCTAAACAAAGGAATAGTGGTTGTTTTACATGCGTTTTCCAGGCTCTTCAGTTCCCACGCACCCCTAAGCCAGAACACTTACTGGCCTTCAGTCCCATGAGGCAGCCTCCCTGCCGTGGGCCCCAGCCCTCTGCCTGAGATCCTCACAGATCTCCAGCCGCCACTCCTGGCTCCTCCTGGCTAGCTTTTGTCTAGGGCCGGGGGTTGCAGGGGCACTCTGTACCAGTTTGTCTTAGTTCTGTCTGCTGTCATTTTCTCTTCTGAGCCTTAGAAGCTCCGCTTCTGTCCCCACTGGCCAGCGTCCCAGCATGAGGGTGCCTTTCTTCCTTTGGTGGTCCCTTCCTGCAGGACTGGTTCTGAACTGATTTTTTCTTTTATTCTATCTCTCTCTCTTACTGGATTTTATCAGAATCCTCTTGTATTTCTAATTGAGAAAACTCTGTTAGTGATTGGTCAGTGTTCTGTTGGATCAGGATGTTTGTAGATGAAATTCTTGTTGTATTTGTGGGTGAGAGCGAGCTGGGAGTCTCTCTACCCCACTGTCTTGGCACTTCTCTCTGTATACCGATCTCTTAAAGTATCTAATTTACTCTGGGGATTAAGGAGCAGATTGGAATATGAAATATTTCAATATGAAATCATGGTTATGTGTCTGTAGAAGTCTTTGTCTGAGTTTATGTATTTCATTTTTGAATGTTTGATAGTTTTCACTAGTGAAATCTTCTGAACCTGCAACTTCTGTTTTTTTCCCTCCAGTTTTATTATGTAGAATTATTACAGTTAGACTGCACATGCACATTATATTGCATGCAAATACATATGAACAATATGCTGCACATGTTACTAGTTTTCATATATGTACTATTTATTGTTTCTAAGAATAAGTTGGATCTTTATCTTTTTTTTACATTTTTTATTGAAGTATAGTCAGTTTACAATGTTGTGTAAATTTGTGGTGTACAGCACAGTGCTTCAGTCATACATGAATACACATAGATTCACTGTCACATTTTTTTTCACTGTGAGCCACCTCAAGATCTTCTATATATTTCCCTGTGTTGTACAGTACAATCTTGTTTGTCTATTCTGCATATGCCTGTCAGTATCTACAAATTTTGAACTTCCAGTCTGTCCCTTCCCATCCCCTACCCCCTTGGCAACCACAAGTTTATATTCTGTGTCTATGAGCTATGAGTCTGTTTCTGTTTTGTATTTATGTTCTTTTTTTTTTTTTTTTTTGGATTCCGCATATAAGCGATCTTATATGATATTTTTCTTTCTCTTTGTGGCTTACTTCACTTACAGTGACATTCTCCAGGAGCATCCATGTTGCTGCAAATGGTGTTATGTTGCCAGTTTTTATGGCTGAGTAGTATTCCATTGTATAAATATACCACTTCTTCTTCATCCAGTCATCTGTTGATGGACATTTAGGCTGTTTCCATGTCTTGGCTATTGTGAATAGTGCTGCTATGAATATTGGGTTGCACGTGTCTTTTCAAATTAGAGTTTTCTTCAAATACATGCCCAGGAGTAGGATTGCTGGATCACATGGTAACTCTATCTTTAGTTTTTTAAGGAACCTCCATAGTGTTTTCCATGGTGGCTGTACCAGTTTACATTCCCACCGACAGTGTTGGAGAGCTCCCTTTTCTCCACACCCTCTCTAGCATCTATCATTTGTAGACTTTTCAGTGATGACCATTCTGGCTGGTATGAAAATTCATTGTAGATTTGATCTAAATTTCTCTGACAAGTGGAGATGCTGAGCATTTTTTCATGTGCCTATTGGCCACTTGTATGTCTTCATTGGATAATTGCTTGTTTAAGTCTTCAGTCCATTTTTGGATTGTGTTTCTTGTTTCTTTGATATTAAGGTGTATGTGCTGTTTGTATATTTTGCAAATTAGTCCCTTGTCAGTCACATCATTTGCAAATATTTTCTCCCGTTCTGTAAATTGTCTTTTCATCTTGTTGATGGTATCCTTAGCTGTGCAAAAGCTTTTAAAGCTTAATTAGATCCCACTTGTTTATTTTTGGTTTTAATTCCAGTACTTTAGGAGCTGAATCAAAAATATATTGCTGTAATGTATGTACGTGAGTGGTCTGCCTATGTTTTCCTCTGGGAGTTTTATTATATCTGGTCTTACATTTAGGTCTTGAATCCATTTTGTGTTTATTTTTGTACACAGTGTTATGGAATGTTCTAACTTCAGTCTTTTACAGGTAGCTATTCAGTTTTATCCAACACCACTTATTGAAGAGACTGTCTTTTCTCCATTGAATATCCTTCTCTCCTTTGTCAAAGATAACTTGACCATATGTGCATGGGTTTGTTTCTGGAATTTCTATCCTGTTGCATTGATCTATGTGTCTGTTTTTGTGCCAGTGCCATACTGTTTTGATTACTGTAGCATTTTTATGTCATCTGAGGTCAGGGAGCATGATTCCTCCCACTCTGTCCTTCTTTTTTCAAGATTGTTTTGGCTATTTGATGTCTTTTGTGTTTCCATACAAATTTTAACATTTTTTGTTCCAACCCTGTGAAGAATGTCGTTAGTAAGTTGATAGGGATTGCAATGAATCTGTAAATTGCCTTGCGCAGTGTGGCCATTTTAGCAATATTCACTCTTTCAATCCAGGAACATGATATATCTTTTCATTTGTTTATGTCATCTGCAGTTTCTTTCATCGGTGTCTTATAGTTTTCAGCATACAGGTCTTTTGCCTCCTTGGGTAGGTGTAGTCCTAGATATCTTATTGTTGTTGGTGTGATGTTAAATGACACTGTTTCCTTAATTTCTCTATTTAATTGTTAGTGTATAGAAGTGCAACTGATTTATGTATATTAATTTTGTATCCTGTGACTTTACCATAGTCATTAATGAATTCTAGTAGTTTTCTGGTTGCTTCTTTAGGGTTTTTTCTGTGTTTAGTATCATGTCAGCTGCAAACAGTGACCATTTTACTTCTTCTTTTGGATTCCTTGTATTTCTCTTTCTTCTCTGACTGCTATGCCTAAAACTTCCAAAACTATGTTGAATAAAAGTGGCGAGAGTGGGCATCCTTGTCTTGTTCCTGATCTTTGAAGGAATTCTTTCAGCTTTTCCGCATTAGGTATGATGTTAGCTGTAGGTTTTTTCACATACGGCCTTTATTATATTGAGGTATGTTCAGTCTGTGCCCACTTTCTGGAGAGTTTTGATCGTAAATGGGTGTTGAATTTTATCAAAAGGTTTTCCAACATCTATTGAGAGTATCATACAGTTTTTATTCTTTAATTTGTTAATGTGGTGTATCATGTTGAATTATTTGTGTATATTGAAAAATCCCTGCTTTCCTGCAATAAATCCAACTTGATCATGGTGTATGATCCTTTTAATGCATTGTTGGAGTTGATTTGGTAGTATTTTGTTGAGGATTTTTACAACTATATTCGTAAGTGATATTGGACTATAATTTTCTTTTTTTATGATATCCGTGTCTGGTTTTGGTATCAGGGTAATGATGGCCTCATAGAATGAGTTTGGAAATGTTCCTTACTCTGCAATTGTTTGGAATACTTTCAGAAGGGTAGGTGTTAACTCTTCTGTAAATGTTTGGTAGAATTCACCTGTGAAGCCATCTGGTCCTGGACTTTTGTTTGTTGGGAGGTTTTTAATTACTGATTCAATTTCAGTGCTGGTAATTGGTCTGTTCATATTGTCTATTTCTTCCTGGTTTAGTCTTGGCAGATTGTACCTTTCTAAGAAATTGTCCATTTCTTCTGCATTTTTGCTTTTGTTGGCATATATTTGCTCATAGAATCCTCTTATGATCCCTTGTATTTCTGTGGTGTCAGTCGTAACTTCTCCTTTTTCTTTTCTGATTTTGTTATTTTGGGCCCTCTCTCTATTTTTCTTAATGAGTCTGACTAAAGGTTTATCAGTTTTCTTTGTCTTTTCAAAGAACCAGCCTTTTGTTTTGTTGATCTTTTCTATTGTTTTCTTAACTCTCTATTTCATTTATTTCTGCTCTAATCTTTATGATTTCTTTTTTTCTAATAACTTTGGGGTGTGTTTTTTCTTCTTTCTCCAGGTGCTTAAGGTGTAACAGTAGGTTATTGACTTGAGAATTTTCTTGTTTCCTGAGGTGTCCTTGTGTTGCTAGGAACTTCCCTCTGAGAACTGCTTTTGCTGCCTCCCAGAGGTTTTGGATTGTTGTGTTTTCCTTTTCACTTGTCTCAAAGTATTTTTTGATTTCCTCTTTGATTTCTTCCGTGATTCCCTGGTTGTGTAGTAGCATATTGTTCAGCCTCCATGTGTTTGCAGTTTCTGCACTTTTTTTTGTAGTTGATTACTAGTCTAATAGCATTGTGGTCTGAAAATGTGCTTGGTATGATTTCATTTCTCTTAAATTTGCTGAGGCTAGCTTTGTGGGCCAGCGTGTGGTTGATTCCTGAGAATGTTCCATGTGTATTTGAGAAGAATGTGTATTTTGTTGTTTTTGGATGGAATGGTCTGCAGATATCAATTATGTCCATCTGGTCTAATGTGTAATTTAGGGCCTGTATTTCCTTACTGATTTTCTGTCTGGATGATCTGTCCATTGGTGTAAGTGGGGTGTTAAGGTCCCCCATTATTATTGTGTATATGTCAGTTTCCCCTTCTATGTCTATTAACAATTGCCTTATATATTGAGGTGCTCCTGTGTTGAGTGTATATATATTTACAATTGTTCTATCCTCTTCTTGGATTGATCCCTTAAGCAGTATGTAGTGCCCTTCTTTGTCTCTTGTAACAGTCTTTATTTTAAAACCTATTTTCTCTGATAGAAGTATTGCTACTCCAGCTTTCTTTTGCTTTCTGTTTGCATAGAATATCTTTTTCCATCCCCCTCACTTTTAACCTGCACGTGTCTCTAGCTCTGAAGTGGTTCTCTTGTAGTCAGCATTTATATGGGTCTTTTTTTTGTGTCCATTCAGCCAGTCTGTGTCTTTTGTTTGGAGTGTTTAATCCATTTACATTTAAGGAGATAGGTGTATTCTTACTGCCATTTTGTTAATTGTTTTGGACTTGTTTTTATAGGTGTTTTTTTTTCTCTCTCTCTTTCTTTATTCTTTTTGTTCTTCTTTCTTGTGCTTTGATGACTAGAGAAGGTCCTTTAATATTTCTTGTAAAGCTGGTTTGGAGGTGCTGAATTGTTTTAGCTTTTGTTTGTCTGTGAAACTTTTGACTTCTCCATCAAGTCTAAATGAGAGCCTTGCTGGATGAAGTATTCTTGGCTGTAGGTTTTTCCCTTTCAGCACTTTAAATATATCATGGCCCTTCCTTCCAGCCTGAAGGATTTCTGCTGATAAATCAGCTGTTAACCTTAGGGGAGCTCCCTTGTATGTTATTTGTTGCTTCTGTCCTGCTGATTTTAATACTCTCTCTTCATCCCTAATTTTTGTGAATTTCATTAGTATGTGCCTTGTTGTGTTCCTCTTTGGTTTGATCCTGTGTGGGACTCTCTGAGCTTCCTGGACTTGGCTGACTGTTTTCTTTCCTGTGTTAGGGAAGCTTTCAATTAGTATCTCTTTAAATTTTTTCTCAGGTCCTTTCTTCCTTTCTTCATTTTCTTGGACCCCTATAATGTGAATATTGCTATGATACATAGTGTCCCAGAGTTCTGTTAAAATTTCCTCATTTATTTCCGTTCTTTTTTCTTTTTTCTGTTCTGCAATGGTGATTTCCACTATTCTGTCTTCTAGTTCACTAATCCACTCTTCTGCCTTGTTTAGCCTATTATTGGTTCTTTATAATGTGTTACTCGTTTCAATAATTTTATTCTTCAACTCTGTTTGGGTATTCTTTATATTTCCCAGCTCTTTGCTAAAAACTTCATTCTGTACATCTATACTTTTCTTAAGTTTTCTGAACATCTTCACCATCATCATTTTAAACTCTTTCTCAGATAAGTTGCCTATTTCCTCATCACTTATTTCTTCTTTGATTTTATCTTGTGTGTTGTCCTGGAGGATATTCGTCCGCCACCTCATTTTGTCTGTCTTTCTGTTTGTGTTTTTAGATGGGCTACTTATGATTCTCAAACTTGGAGAAGTGGCCCTCTGTGGGAGACGTCCTATGCGTCCCAGCAGTACACTTCTCTCTTGTCACGCAAGGGGCACTGTTGAGCTGATCCCAGTGTAGGGTCTGACCTGTGTTTGTGGATTCCTTCCATAAGCTTGGGGCAATTGTTTCCCTATTTCAGGTGTCTGCCCCTGGTGGATGAGGGTGGGCTGGAGGCTTATGTAGATTTCCTGGCAGGAGGGGTTGGTGTCTGCCCACTGCTAGTGAAACTTGGCCTGGAACTCTTGTGGGTAGGGCCCTTCCTAGAGGCATTTGCTGCTCAGAACGTGTGCTGATGTGTGAGGCTGTGTTTCCACCCCATGTGTTGTTTGGCCTGAGGGTTCCCAACTCTTAAGCCTACAGGCTGTTGGGTGGGGCTGGGTCTTGGTGTTATTAATCCAATCAAGATGTCAGCCTCCAGGGAAGCTCATGTGGATGAACACTCCTGGAATGTCTGTCACCAGCTTCTGTGTCCCCAGGGTGAGCTGCAGCAGTCCCCTGACTCCCCAGGAGATCTTCCAAAACCAGCAATCTGGTCTGGCCCAGGTTCCTATGCAGTCATTGTCTCTGCCTCTGGACCGATTGCACGTAAGATCCCATGCATGCCTCCCAAGAGAGTTAAGTCTCTGTCTCTCTCAGCCCTGTGGGGCTCCTGAAGTTAAGCCCCACTGGCCTTCAAAACCAGAAGTCCTGGTGTCTTCTCCCACTGCTGGAACCCTGGTTGGGAACCAGATGTGAGGCTCAGAACTCTCCTGTGGGATTACCTCTGTGACTTAATTGTTCTTCAGCTTGTGGGTTGCCCACCCAGAGGGTATGGGCCCCGACTACATCGTGAGCACGTGCTTCCTACCTTCCTGTTGTGGTTCTGTCTCAGTGTTTCCAGATCAAGCAGATCCTTTTTGCTGGACTCTAGTCTTTTTTCTCGATGGCTGTCCAGAAGTCAGTTGTGGTTTTTATTGTTGTTGCAAGGAGAGGCAACTTTGTGGTTCTACTACTCTGCCATCTTGATTCAATCTCTCCAGACCTTCAACTTCTTGATACAAAATTCTGTGAGGACATATTGCGTTTCCTTGATGAAGACAACAGAGATTTTTGGTTTCATCTTGAGTCATTTCTTGTAATATCCCTTTCAGGAAATATGTCCATTTTTTCAAAATATTCCTTTGGTCAGTATAACTTTGCTTAATGTTTTTTCTGTTCTCTGTATTTTGGGAGGATTTGTAGTGAGGACCTCCTTTCCTTTATCATAGTGGTCTCACAAGTACACACCTTATACACACATACGTGCATAAACATGTGCAATGTTTCACAGTGTTTTTGTGCCACATCCGAGCTTCCAACATTCCCTGAGGCACTCATGTCAGATTCACCCCCTTCCTCTCTACTCAGTCGTCTGTCTATATATCCACTCCCCAATCCAGGATTTCCACTTACTCTGTAGACCATCATCAGAGTCCACACACAGACCTCTTTTACATGAGAGGAGAATTCATACACAGCCGTCACATTTCTGTTACATCCTTGCAAAGCCATAGTAACGTTCCTTACTCTAGTGCCTTTGACTTTGGCCCACTGGAGCCCATCAGGAGACCATTTCTATGTAGTAACTCAAACATGTATTCTGTAAAATATCAGAGGTTTAGTTTTAACTCCCCAGGCCTTGGGGAGTTCTCTTCCCTCTCTGTAAGATCTAATGTACAGGCTGTCACAGATGGTGGACACCTTGAGGACCATGTTGAGCTTCTCCGTGTCTTCTGCCCATTCCTTGGAGATGCCTATGTCTCTTGCTTTTTGGAAACAGAGAGGGAGGAATACCAATTTCAGATCCTGTGTTCTGTGTGTGCAGTTACAACTTCCCACCTGAGCTCTCAGTCACCTTTTTTCTCCATCACCACGCTGTCTTCATTGTGCTGTGGAGTGATCACATCTTAGATGCTGCCCCTCTTTGATGACTCGTGACCCATTAATAACAACTACCAGTCCTTCTGCTCAATTTCAGACATAATGTGCTGTGGGAAAAGGCATGTTTCGTTGGTTATGGGGCAGGGCATCTCACACTTCCCCTGCATGTATTTGAGTGAGTCCCACACACGTTTCTTTCCCCACAGTGAATAAGGTGCCCTGTGAGGACTCTTTGTTGACCACAGTGCCCCATCCCCCTGCCACAAAGTGCCTATAGTCCTCTCCCCTTTCCCATGACTATGTAGCCCTTTTTCTCCCTCTCACCCGGACAGCACTAGGACGTCTGTATTTAACCCTTATCAGATTGTCTCTGGTGGGACATCTGTCCTATTAAAGACACATTTTCCTGGATGTTTAATGTTGCTCTTTGTGAGGTTTAAATTAAGTGAGTTTCTGCACAGATGCACATGCACAGAGTACTTATTAAATCAATTTATTTGAACCCTCAGAAATCAAATACCACCAAGAAAGACATGAACGCTGAGCAGGAGAGACAAAATGGAAAGGAAGTGTGATTATGGAGAGAGAGATGGATGATGTTATGTGTGAACCAGGATCGTTGTCTCCATGTTGTTGATCCAGATTCCATGGAGACGATGACATGCGAGGTTCTCTGTGACATGTCCTGTAGGTGAATAAAACAGGACAGAGGTTAGTTGAGTTGACTGTATGACAGGTGACAGGGCTCAGTCTCAGAGAGTAGGTTGTCCAAGGACACAGTAGCTGCTAGTAAATCCAGTGGGCAGATTCCACGTGGAACTTACTACTCCTCATGTGTCTGATGTGTGGGTATCCACTGGGAATTCCCCCAAGGATGTACATAGGGTAGGACCTGTCCTGTGTAGGATTGATTCTAGGATTTTTTGTGATTTCAGGATGTATGCTTATGGAACGGTTCATCTAATAATGATTGACAGGATCTGTGATTGAGTTACACTTTTATTGTCTAATTTCAGGTTTCATCTTTAGTTGACTAAAGAATTATATTCACCTGTAAGCAGGTGGGGTTTTTTTCTTTGCATTTAAAGATCTCACCTTAAAAAAAATCATGTTCTGAAGGGAAATACACAACAAGGTGTGTTTCAGACAGCACGGTTGGAAGGTTTTCAGTGAGGCTGTGTCAGTTCTGTACAATTAAACATTGCTTTTGCAGTCGTGATAAGTTCTCTGTAAGTTCAGTTCTCCTGGACTTGGGCTGTATGTGGACAGCCGTCAGGTCAGGACTGACTGGGAAATTAATTAGTTTTCTACAACTTCTGGCAATTCCTGGTTCTCTCTAAGGTCTGACATCTGCGTAAATCCTGCATGATGGTGCATTCTCACCAGAACAGCTCAGCTTTAATTGGCCATTCATCTGTAATGTAGTAAGGCTCAAGAGAAGGAAAATAACCCTAATGTAACAGGACAATTCTCTAGTGACATAATTTAAATGATGGGGTAAAAGATGTTATCACCTACAACATCTGGCCCATAGGAAATCCCAGTGTGTCCTTACTGATTTATTTGCTAGAGCAGCACTAACAGCAGTTCATTTTTACCTACAGTTGGTGGTGTTGAAGTCCTCTTTCATTCACAAGTCAGGACAGTCGTCTGGCAGGAAATCAAAGGGGAAAGAATAAAAAAACTACCGAGTATTACCATTTCCCTATATGTCCAAGGTTTTGTTTTTTAAGTCATGGATTTTATAAAAAGATTCACCATGGAAAAGAAATCTTAAATGAATCAACTAGTTTCCTGACCGCCTATTTACGTCCCCCATGAATGATGTATTCAGGAAAAAGTGTAGTTTCGTTACCAAAACTGATGAGTTTCAGAATATTTTCTTCTGGAATCTCCTTGCCGATTGTCACCTCCTTGAACGTCTCAAAGAGTTCGTCATCAATGTCATCTCCCTTGGCTGAAAAATAACCATGCGTAAAGCAGAATTTCACCCGTTAGCACCTCTGAAATATTCTGAATACAGAATAAGAAACTGAATGTGCAGATCAGTTCTTCACTTGGTACATTTTTATCAGAGTTTCAAACTGACACAGATGTCTGCTGCCTGTCTTCAGAAGGACACCCAGTCTGAGTCTGTAACTACTTTCTCTCCAGCATCAGCACCAAACTCCAAAGACTCATCAGGACCTGCGTGAATCTGGCGCCCAATTCATCACAGATGTGGAAAGTATTTCCTTCTTTGTCAGCTTCCTAGAATCTGTACCTGACATTCAAACCTTGTTTGGGTCCAAATATTCCAGAGTTACGTTCTCGCCTCTCAGAAACACATTGGCCCTGTGACGCATAGTCATGGGAGATGATTTATTCTTTAATCAAACCACAGTTCTCCATAGTGCACTTTTGAAATAGTCACCTGTTGTCACAGGGACTACAGCACACCTGTCAGTGAGCCCGTGTGGTCACCTGTGGTGAGGTCCACATTCGTCAGAACATGGCATGAGAGAAACTGAACAGGATAAAGATTTGTTTTAAGAGCTTCAGTTCCAGGGCTTACAGTGCATTAGAAAAGTGTCATAAAATGGAGAAACTGAGGTCAACTGGATCACAGCCATGGCTTGAAATTAGTTGACATGTTCAGAAACTGCTTCTAAAAGAACTCAATTTTTAAAATTCTTAAATTTTAACACCTTGGACTTATTTTGAAATGTCAAATGATCTGTTACTCCCCACTGCTCCCAGCTCCTCTTTTTACCTTTGTTTCTTTGTAGATCACATCCCAGGATCCTTAATGAACATGATGACGTAGGTCTTGTCAGTGGGTAACGAGTTATGTGTGCACTCGCTGACTTTCTGAATACAAATGCTGACAGTGGAACTGTTACCTGACATGACCTTGGGGATAGTAGGATGAGTTACATACCAAACACTCCGGTCAGTGTGGTCTGCATGCCTTCTTCATCCACGTTGATGTTAGAGGCTATCAGGACATTTTCGGATGCTTGAATTACTTTGAATTCATTTGTACCAGCATCTGTGGGTGAGCAAAAAACAGGCATGTATACTGATGCGTCTTCATTGACTGGGCATTAGCTGCATTTAGCTAATCAGTGGGTTAGCCACCAGCGCACCTGTGTTGGTCCGTGTGTCACTGCATCCATGCAGTGATGCTACGGTTCGTTAAGACGGCAGGGAAAGTGTGGAGGAGCTTCCTTCTCACCTCCTTCTCATACAGGTAACATGGTCACACCTTGCAGGCTTATTATGGTGTTTTCTACCACATGTGTTCTAAGGAAGCCAACACGTTCTTTTTTTTTATCGATATGTGCATGTTATCACATGCACGTTCAAGAGCTCTGCATATTTCTTTATCCCAACAATGGAGTTGATTTCTCTCTGGGACCAAAAGTAGCTGACCTCTCATCACTTGGTGTTATGTGTGCTGCCCTGTACCAGGCACCTTCTGAACACTGTGCATGAATGACTGCATTTCCTGTGTCTCGCAGTCTCAATGTGTGACGCCACAGATGCGCAGAGCCCACCGCCGTGTGGGTCGGTGTTAGGACAGGATTGCTCGCCAGGATGTGGAGGAAGTGACCACCGCCCAGTGACCGCACACCCCCTGGGGGGTGCACCTGACCCCTCCGGCTCCGTCCGTCCACCTGCCACTTTTCTCTTCAGAACAAGCGCTGATCTACTCCGTGTTACCTCTCAATCCATTCTCCCTTCTAGCCCTCCTGACACCTCGTTGGAATCGCTCATCAGGATCTGATTTACAGCTGCCCAGCTGTGTCGCCCAAACAGAAAGTACCATTGCCCACTCTCTGGAACCGTGAAACATCATGCTTCTGCCAGAGCAAAGGCTAAGTAACAGCACAACTTCAGACTTTCAGTCGGGTCTGTCCCCTTGCCCAAGGCCACTCCTAGTCCGTGGGCCATGGGTTCCACCGGGACAGTTTCAATCAGGTTTCATGCATGTCCTCAGGTTCTCAGTCCCCACCTCTGTGACCCCCATGGTTTTACAGAGGAGGGTTTGCAGACAGTCTCACAACAGGCTGTACATGTTTTGAAGGGGAGGCAGGCAATGAGGGTAAGCGCATCTCCCGGGGCCCCTGCTGTGGTCACGGCGCTGCTGGTGCCGTGCTGGCCGTGGCTGCTCGTCACGTCCCCAGAACAACGCTGGGAGCCTGCAAGCGCTCAGTCCCAAAGACTGTGGAACAGGCCAGCTGTTCCTTCCTCTCCCTTCTTAAATTGCCTTGTCAATATCCAGGCACAAAGGATTCCCCAAAATTTGGAAATTTAAATGAAAAGTCATAAAAGCATGTATGATTCAGTGAAAGGGAAATAATAATATAGGAATACAAAATAAAAACTTCATTTAGGTAATCCCTTGATATATAAAGTTACTGATGAATACGTAGGGAAATCCTTCCAGCATACATTTTACTAATTTGTGTTCCTTGCACAACCCCTGTCCTGTTTCTTCTGTTACACCAGGGTTGGGACCTCATATCGGTACATTTAAATTTTCATCAATTATATACCCCTGACGCCATTTAAATTTAGAAATGCTTTCAGGGCCGTTAGAAAGAACATAGACATTGAAATCTCAGCCACCAGCCTCATTGCTTTGAACACAAATGGTGTTTATGAAACAAGCAGCTTTGTTTTTGAAATCGGTATGGTTTTTTTGGAGTTAAGGTCCTTGTCTGTATAGGAATGGATTATGATGTTCTAATGTTGTTTTCAAAAAGTGTACTTTGCAGAATGAAATTTATGTGTAAACTCAAGACACACCCTTGAGACATCAGTACCTAAGATTGTTTGGAAGAAGCTAGAAATAGTTTCTTGCACCTGAGAACCTCCTGAAATAACAATTCTATGTCCATGTGGTTAGTCTGTCATTCACGACATGCAAGATTGGGAGGGGCCATCCCAGCCATGTGAGGTAAGCCTTTGTTCATGACAAAATACAGTGCCCCCCAAATTTAGTGACTAGTGCCTGGTTACAACTCTCATCTCTGGTGGAATTAGGATTCTAAAATGTGGAATTCTTGGAATAATTTTAGGCCAAGATTCAACCCTAACATAATTTTACCCGTAAAAGGATCATACTTACAACGTATGATGTAAACACCATCTTCTCTCTTTATTCCATGGACTGTTTTTTTTACGCATTCTCCATCCGACCTTAAAAACAAAACATATTCAAGTTGTTTGATTAAAAATAATGAACAATTTGATATTTAACTAGGATTTTCTTTGTTTGACCCTCCCAAGACCCTATGTCACCTTAGTGCCTGTAAACAAGGTGACATTCAGAAGAGAAGAAATAAGTCCTCTAGGATCAAATAACTGTCACGTGGCAAAGATGCCTGATTACACATTAAACCTGAGCCGAAATTCCAAAGATAAATTGGAAATACAAAACTGATCACGTTCAAACCATAATAAACATGAATAAGTCTAGAATTTGGGGAAAGAAAAGGAAAGTAACAAGGTGTTTCTTGAAACTGGTAAGTATCAAGACACACATTCGTTGTTTCACAACCCTGGCCCAAATTTCTGACAGCGCATAATGCAAAAGAGCAAGGAAAAGGACAAAAATGTGTTTAAGTGTATCCAAAACGCAAGATCTTCTATCAAAACAGTGTACGGGAATTACCCACTGAAAGACATAGGCATGTCTTTGTGTCAAAAACTATAGCCCCATAAAAAATCAGTTAAATATAGGTCACAGAAAGTATGGAAATGGTAAAGAGGGAGCTAATGTGGTCTTAGCATGTCTGACAGCTGACAGGTGCGTCGACTAGGGTTGGATGAGTATGTGTGTGTGGGTGTAATTTAGTTATAAGTAGACTATCAAATATATACAACTTGCAGTCAATTGTATATATTTGTATATGTTTTAACCACTGTCTCCAAACCTGAAGCTCTTCGTTGTCTTCTTAATTCTTCTACCTTTCAAAATATCTATGTGTGCGAGCACGCTCCTAATACAACCCCTGCCACGTGGAGAACATTGCCTGAGCAGCACTGGGAGCTGCGGTGACCTTCATACATTCAGCGATGATTGTCAGTCGCTGAGAGGCAGCCCTTCAGGGTCGAGGCCAGTTAGTCACCCACGTGCCCACATCCTCTGCAGCCCAGGGGGAACCACATCCTCTAAATTCTGCATAAAGGAGCCCAGCCCCCAGGACTGTGGGGATGGAGACCAGGAGCCTCTTGTTCCTGCCCCACTGGCCCTCTTCCCTTTAATGAGTTGACTCCAGTGGAGCATCTGGAACCTTCCCTCTAAGCAAAGGCTCCCGGGCGCCCTCTAGAGGCTGGTCCTGGACCTGACTCAGGAATTCTGTAGATCCGTCTAAACCACAGGACCCCGGGAGTCACAGTCTCCCACCCAATGCATGCATTTCACCGCAGATGTGGAAGCCACACCCTCTCAGGTTCAGAGATTAATGTCAGTTTTTCTTCCATGTTATTTTCACTTACTTGACAAAAAACGTTAAGGTGATTATGCCATTTTCATCATCTAATTCAACATTACGCATAAAAGTGTGGAATGGGCCGTTCTCGCTGATCTTCTCTGGGTTACTGGCTGCGAGATAAATCGTTCTCCAGTCTGAAACCTGAAAGCAAAAATCCCCTTAGAGACCAGCGCATCTCTTTTCACTGTGCCCACCACCCTCCGTCCCGACTTTCCCTTCACTTCTGCGCATCTGCACGGATTACCTACCTGGCGTGGACAAAAGCAGGGCTCATAAATAATGGGAAAACCCAAGAAAAAGGGAGAACATGGAATTGAGATATTTCAGATGTTTGACTTAACACCCTGAGAAATGGAAGAGCCCCAGTGGGACAGGTCTGTGGCTGACCCCCCTTCTCTTGTACAAGAACAGTAGAAGTGTAGGACAGCCTAGAAATAGATGATGTGGAGAATACAGACAGAATATAGCAGAAGTGCTGGTGCCAATTAGTGGAGAAGATCTGAGCTGGAGGTAGATGTCCAGTTGAGGTGCACAGAAATATGGATACACATAAGCAGAGCCCAAAGGGGGACACACACACACACACACACACACACACACACACACACACACACACACACACACTCTCTCTTAAACCGGGACAAAATGTCCTCACAGATGGCTCTGGCCTTGGGAATCTTGAGTGATCCCTCCCAAGTGGAGGTCCATGGGCGGCACAAAGCACACCAAATACAAGAGTCAGGAACAGAATCTGCATCCTGGCGGTTCTTCCAGTCCTCCCCCTGGAGAAGCTGAGCGTGCCGTGTGCCAGTTGGTGGAGAGAACCTGTGTGTGTGCCCCTTTTATAGTATCCGTCTGTGTCCTGGCCCATAATGAGCCAGTGGTTGTTAATCTAAGACACTGGTTACACAGACGTCCTCTTAGGATGTCCTGGTTGGCAGGGAGGAGCTTTTCTGGCCATGTGTTGTTTTTCTTTGAGATTAGATTTCACAGTAACTTAAGTTGATCTGAACCTTTAAGTCGATCTTGACCTTCAGGTCAAGTGAGAAGTCACAGTGCAGTTGAGATGTTGCAAGGACAGTGAGATTTGTTTTCTTGTCTGTCTTGAATTCCAGAACGGGACAGGTGCAGGACACATTCTGCAAATTGGATGTGATTTCTTCAACACTGAGGAGATATTTTTAAAGGTATCTTCTAAAGCAAAACGTGTTACTGTTTGGTTTGACAAGATTACAGAGATTTCCTGAGAGACCTTCGGAAAGTCTCCAGTCTCTGAGGGGAGGAACAGCTCAGCATAAACAAGGATCTTACCCCTCTTTACATCGGGCTCTGGCATCCTTCTCACTAAGGGGACCTTCCGTGCAGACGCCCACAGCCTCTCGTGAGGAAGGCACACTGGAAGTTCATTTTCATTGCTCTATTTCCCAAACCCTTTTATTACAATCTTATCTTTAACATATTTGCTCATTGACTCAATTTTTTTCTCCAGGCAACCAAGAAGGCTTGATTGCAGTTCCTCTAATTTTTACAAGTGTCAAAGGAAAAAGTGCATTTCCTATCTTTGCACCTCTGGTTATTTCCAAGGACCCTGAAACAGCCAAAGACCTTCTTCTTTCTCCCTTCTCCCTCAAAGTTTTATTCATGTTCATTTTCTTTTCCAGTGATTCATGAGATAAATTCTCAAGTTATATTCAGTTCTGACTCTAGGAATGGTTCTCAGATGATGTCCCACTGATCTGAGAGAGAAAACCCAGGGTCCTGCGTCAGTGTCAGCTGCTCCCAGGACGCACACAGCCTCAGCCTCTCTGTCTTTGGTGTCTGACCTTTGAGGAGAGCGTGGCTGAAAGTGGTCTTCAGCCTCCACCTTCTGTTTGAGGCTTGTCTTCATACTCACAAGGACCAACACTTTTCCTTCACTGTTACCTCCTCTTTTTCTCCTTTATTTTTGTCCCCATATTATAGTTTCTCTTTGCTTCACAGGTTCCTCTGTCTATTGTCCTCTCCAGTATTTCTCTGTGAAGTCTATAGGGGGGAAGCCTTTGATGTCTGCAAATGTCTTGAAACTCGTTCTCTTACCTCCCTGATTGGGATAATTTCACAGGGTCATGGTCTCAGCTGACGCCCCTCATCCACCTTTCTCACTCCATCCAACTCTGCCTTGTTCACCGCAACATTAGCAGGTTTTTCTTTTGGAGTCCTACCAACACCTGTTCCCTGGGGATGTGCACCAAGGTCACTCCATCTTAGGAAGAGCTTTCCAACTGCCAGTCCACAAGGAATTAAACGTTAGTTACTTAAGAGATTATTGCATCAGCTTGGTCATTGGATCCTGCTCATCCGTTATTTCAGACCTACAAATGACACAAGATCTTTAATTTCAATTGATTTGAATTCATGGCAGCCACAGTGTTCCTTGACAGTATGGCAAATAATTACGGAACCATCCTACACAAATATGAAGGTTTTAATCCACATACACTGCTAAGCCATCCTATGTAGATGTTTCTGGTCTTTCCTTTTCAAATGTGTCCATCTTTCTGGAATCTGTACCCCGTCTCTCCCAGTTTATCAGCCAACTTCTTTCTTGTTTGTCTGTTTTCTCTGTGATCATTGTTTTTACATCTTAGATTCACAATTCCTCTCTAAATCGTGCAAGCAAGCTTTTGGGCCTGGCCAGCAGGCCCACCTGGTTCCCTCATGGATTCCTAACCAAGGGTCCAATGTGCTTAGACTCTGAGTTGAGAGAATTCAACACAAGCCCACTTTCAGAGGTCTGATCCGGGGGAAATTCTCTCCCCCAGTGTCTCTCAACTGGGGGCCAGGCTCAGAGATCCCCAGAGTGTTTTACTGATGAAGCTGGTTCTGATGCTGGGTATTCAGTGTTGTCCCAGGACCACGTGTTTCTGCTCAGGACCCCGTGAGACGTCACTGTACCTGGTCGCACAGCACACTTCTCAGCAGAAGGCTGTGGGGACCGCTTCCCAAAGCTTGCCCTGTGTCCAGAGTCCCCCAGAGCACTGGTCCCCTTGGTAGACCTCTCTGTTCCTAGCCAGGAGCCATGGTTTGACCAGATCCGGGAAGGCTTTCTAAAGCTGTTTGAAGGGTATTGGTTCTCACCGTGCCTCCCAGGAGACCCAGTTGGTATCAGTGGTGACATGTTTGATTGTCCCAGTGGGAGAGGTGGGTGTTGACCCCTTCCACCTCGTGGGCAGAGATAAAGCATCCTTCTATATGGAATACAGCGTGCAGGACAGCCTCTCACACCCAGAGTTATCCAGGCATGTGTCAGCCGTGGTCAGGGTGAGAAATGCTGGTCAATAAGAGTTAAGAAGCTGCTCTCACCCAGAGTGCAGCCTCAGTCCTGTGCTGACTGCACATCCACACACGACCTGCTTCTTTTCCTAATTCCTCTGCAGATAGTCGTCCTCTCTCCTACTCTGTTCCTGCCCCACTGGACTTGAGATGACTTGGGCTGTTTTCTACTTACTCTGCCCACAGTATAGCTACCCCCGCGATCCTAAAACTCTTCTGCTTCCCACTTTGTGAGCATTTTTTCTTTCCATAAGCTGTCTTCATCCGCTGGAGAGTCACTTCCCCAAGGTCATAGTCCCTGGCTGCAACCCCAGTGCTCCGTATTGGCGAATGAATGGGACAGTGTTCGTCTCTGGGGATTTCCCTTTTCGATGGGCACATGTGGACAACCATGCGTGTAAATGGGAACATTTGGTAAAAAGAAACCCTGCAGGACCTGTTTAGGACCTAGAGTCCAGAGCCATGTCCGGGGGTCATTCAGGTACACTCGCCGGAGGATGGTGGAAGTAGAAAGGGTTCTTGTCAGCAGAGTTCCTTGGCCAACGAAGCAAGGCTTTTGAAGGTCCGTTGGGACTGAGTCAAGTGTGTTTAGAAGGGAGCTGGAGCTGGCCAGCATCCCCCACTCGGGGCTAGTTGCACCTGAAGTGCTTGAAGAAAGGGCAAGACAGTTATGGGGAAAGTTCACTCACACAGTTGTCGGTGTTGAAAGAAGGAGGGTCCCGCCCTGAAACTGATTCACAGAGACTAGGGAGTCTTGTATTAAATAATAAGCCAGGTTGTGCTTTTTAGCCCAGCTTCTGAGGGCACCTCAGGAAAGGACCACATGTTTCCATTAAATGTCAGGGGTTGGGAAACACTTTGAGGATTTCAACAGCCTCAGCCAAGAACAGCTAAACACTAAATGTGAATGGCGGGTGCAACATCTACACCTGATGTCAAATTTTCTCACTCGTCCTTTTCTTATGTCATTCTTTGCCTTTGAAAATCCCACAAACTCATCCATTGATGAACAAAACAGAGATTTAAAAAAAAAAAAAAACCTGACACACTCTATGACCTTCATATTTCTTCTCGAAACTTCTCGAAACTTTTACGGAAATAGGCTTGAGCAGGACTAAATGTCATATCCTATGAATGCCAGAGAAGGCCGCTTCCAGGACAATGGGTCCCCTTTGTCTCTTTTCTGTCTCTACCTTTGACTTGATGTCCCTGTGTTGGTCTTGGTCAGTTGGTGTCTCTTTGTTCTTTGTTCCCATTTCATCATGCGTGTGTGTTTTACTGAATGATGGACACTCTGTTTCCAGTGATATTTCCATCAGCATGTCCCTGTACATAGCCTTTGATCAAAATGTTTATTGTGAATTAAAAGGGAATTTTTTTTTCCATGCCTCCACCCTGCTCTAAGTCATGGGCGAGGATTAGCTAAGGTCACCTTGGGATCAAAAGCTAATATGAAGAACAGTGACTCCCAGACCAGCCCTTCTCAAGGCGTGTGCACCCAGGGAGAGAAAAGTCTCAGTCCTCTGTGGAGTGACTTGATTTTCCCTTTATTTTCTGGCAACTTAGTAGAATATATGCGGTATCATCAGTATACAATACACTTTTATCCATATATGCATTAAAAGGACAGTGTGTTCTGCAAGATTGCTATTGTCCAGTATTTGGTCTGCGTTCAGTTAATATGAATTTAGAACCTGTCTCATCCGAACCTCAGCCAAGTCTCAAAATCCATCAGGAACCAGACAGACTCACTTCAGGTTGCAGTGAGGTTATCTCCCTGTGAAAGAGACAGAAGATTAGCAAGCTCCCCACTCTTGCCAAATATCTCAGCGGTTTCTAAGTTCTAGGATGAAAAATAAAGCAAGGCAGGACCATGGAGTGTATCTGGGTCCTTTTTTTGGAAGAAGATGGAATTTCCAAAGGGAAGGGTTTATAGTGAAGCTCTGAGGAGAGTTAGAAGAGTGAGTTGAGTGTGTATCTGGGACAGGAGTGTGCTGGGAACAGAAAGTAAAAAGGTGTTTTGGAAGGTCCTTTCAGTTGTTTCTGTGAGTATTCTAGAGGTGTGTGCACTTTGGTAAGGCGTTTCCATTTATAGGACTTATGAAATACTTGAGACATATAAAAATTGTTACTTGTGTGCTGACTGTCGTGTTGAAACATTTGGAAATAAATCTAGCAGCCTTGTAGCTGGACAGATTCATAGTAGAAAGTGGAAGAAATTAAATTCACAAATGAGATCTCTCTGAATCAATATATGAATAATCTCTAAAACTACGACTGCCTGAAATGAACAAAAATATGCCTCTCTTGATATTTTTATTCACCTATATGTGTAAAATAAAGGCTGCTCTCCAGTGTGTTAGATGCTTGTTCATGAATGAGAATGCATGCTTTTGTGAAAGGTACACTTTATGCCAATCTTTCTTTCTTCATATTTGTTGTCAAACCTTTATTCTGTAAGCCATGGCTGTGTAATTACCCTGTTCCATCCCCAAGACGTGTCCACGGTTTTGAAGGCTGTAGCGTGTTGTGAGACCCTTGCTCGGCAAAGCCGTGAAGCTGTCTTGTTTCTTCGAAGCTTTAATCCCCCGACTCTGAGCTATTTGCGTCATCAGGAATGGGGGCCAAGCTTTCAGCAGCATAGTCAGTTTACAACGTTGTGTCAATTTGTGGTGTGGAGCTCAATGCTTCAGTCATACGTGAACATACACACATTCATTTTTAGGTTGTTTTTCACCATAAGTTACTACAAGATATTGAATAGAGTTCCCTGTGCTCTACAGTATGAACTCTTTTATTTATTATATATTAGTTACTGTCTGCAAATTTCAAACATCAATGTATCCCTTCTTACCCTCTCCCCAACCCTCAGTGAGCATAAGTTTGTTTTCTATCCCCGTGAGTCTGTTTCTGTTTTGTAAATAAGTTACTTTCTCCTTTTTAAAAAAAAAAGTAGGTTCCACATGTAAATGATATCATGTGGTATTTTTCTGCCTTGATCATTTTCTCTTGCATTAGCTTGGGTTCTTTTTGGTTTTTGTGACTCTGTTGTTCACTTTTGATTTGTAGTTACATTGTTTTTCAAGTACGTTAACCCCTTACTGTATCTGTTTGCTTTAGACTGGTAGTCATGGAGGCTCCAACACATCCTAAACAGAAGAAAAAGCTGTATTTTCTTGCTTCCTTCTTCCACCTTTTATAAAATTAGATGACCTTTCTTTTTTAAACACGTCTTAATGGTAATTCTCTTGCAACGCATTGTAATTATCAATTTTCCACTCATGGTTTTGTCACTTCTGTAGCTTCCTGCTTCTTTTCTATTTAGAGTAGACCTTTCAGTATTTCCTTTAGCCTAGGTTTAGTCATGCTGAGAGCTCTTTTAGTTTTTCCTTCTCTGTGACGTCCTTTACCTCTCCTTCCATTCTAAAGGACAGTGTTTTCAGGTTGAGAAGCCTAGGCTGCAACTTTTTCTCATTCAGGACTTTGAATATAACCTGCCCCTCCCTTCTGGCCGGCAGTACTTGTGTAGAGAAATCAGCTGAAAGGCTTATGGGGGTTCCCTTGTAACTAACTCTTTTTTATCTTTTCATGTTGACTTTATTTTTTTTAACATTTTTTATTGATTTATAATCACTTTACAATGTTGTGTCAAATTCCAGTGTAGAGCACAATTTTTCAGTTACACATGAACATATATATATATATATATTCGTTGTCACATTTCTTTTCTGTGAGCTACCGTAAGGTCCTGTGTATATTTCCCTGTGCTATACAGTATAGTCTTGTTTATCTAGTCTACAATTTTGAAATCCCAGTCTATCCCTTCCCACCCTCCGCCCCCTTGGCAACCACAAGTCGGTATTCTATGTCTATGAGTCTGTTTCTGTTCTGTATTTATGCTTTGTTTTTGTTTGTTTGTTTTTTAGATTCCACATATGAGCGATCTCGTGTGGTATTTTTCCTTCTCTTTCTGGCTTACTTCACTGAGAATGACATTCTCCAGGAACATCCATGTTGCTGCAAATGGCGTTATGTTGTCGGTTTCATGTTGACTTTAGAATCCTTTATCTTTAAACTGTGGCTTCTTTTAATTATCATATTTCCTGGTGAGGGTCTGTTTGGGTTCTTCTTGTTTCAGACCATATGTGCTTCCTGTACTGGGGTATCTGTTTCCTGACTTAGGGTTGGCAAGCTTTCAGTCTTGATTTCTTCAGAGACCTTTTCAGTCCCCTTTTCTGTTTCTCTTCCTCTGAGAGCCCTATTACGTGTAGTTTTTCATGCTTTTTATCATCATCCCATCGGTCCCTTATATTGCTTTCATTGGGTTTTACTTGCTTGTCTGTGTGCTGTTCTGGTTGGGTGACTTCTGTTGTCCTGTCTTCCAAGTCAGTTATTCGTTTCTCTGCTTGTCTGTGTGCTGTTCTGATTGCACGAATTCTGTTATTCTGGCTTCTATGTCAGTTATTCCTTTCTCTGCATTATCTAGTCTACTTTTGACTGCCTTTAGCCTGGCTCTTATCTCAGCCATTGAGTTTTCTGTTTTGAATTGACTCGTCTTTATAGTTTCTATTTCTTTTTTCTAGTATTCTCTCTCTATTCATAGTCTCTCTTATTTCCTTCAGTGGTTTTATCACCCTTTTTTTTGAAGTCATGAGCAAGTCGATTGTTGAGATCTATCCCATGGTTTAATCTTTCAGGGGATTTCTCTTGTTTGATTAGCTTTTATATGGGACTTGTTGACAGTGGGTGGGTGGGGCTTGGGGGTTAGGGAGACCACTCAGGGGTCTTGTTGAAAATCAGAGCAGTGGATGAGTTGGAATGGAATATAGTTGTTCTTAGTGGCTGTGGGCTCACTGAGGACTCATGCTTGCTTTGTGCAAACATTTTGAAACAGAACCTTTGTAATGTGCTTGAACGTCAAACATGAATGGTGAGACAGAGAACAGCCAAATCTGTAGAAGTCTGCAGACCCCTGAGACCCAGAAGGCTGGGCTTGGGTGGGTTGGGGACACATGGTGCTGGGTCCATGTTGGGATATGTTACATCTCCAGATGGATCTAACATTTTTGTCAGACCCCTTGGCTGGTGTCCCAAACAGCCAACCTCAGTGCTGGTTTCCCTGAGTCAGTGTTCATCTCACCCTGGGCTGAGCACGTAGCAGGTTGTATAAGGCTCTGTGCCGTGCTTTCTTGTTCCAGGACCTGCGAGGAGACCCAGCTCTTTATGGGGGAAGTGTCCACCATGCTGGTGACCATGGGACAGACAGGAACCCCAGGATGGCATTGAGAGTGTCTTCTTAGAGGTGGCACATGGGACAACATCTCACACGGTAAGAATTTGACATTATCCATTATGTTTAGTGGTGAGGAAGTCACAGTCGATAATCCTTTCTTTTTATCTTAGCTCATATCCATGTTACTGGCATAAGCATCATCTGCCCTAGCTTTGTAGTGCGTTGCAGAGAGACTTGCAGAAAAAAAAATAAAAGAGAAGAGACTTAAAAAGGAGGGAGAGGTGTACACATGTCTAGACAACTCCTGTAGAATTTTGCAAGAAACAGAGAAGCATGGCATATTTGGGGAGGAAAATGTACTGAAGAAACCTTTTTTTTAGTTTAGGAGGAATAAATTAAAATTATAATTGATTCAGAAGAGAGTGAAATAACCATGTATAGCAAATATATATCTCTCCAACCCTATAATATTTTTTGCAAACATAGAAAATACTTAAAATTTAATAATTTCTCAAGAAGGCTGTATGAGAATTCTCCAGAGAAGTAGAACATATTAAAGACATATAGTGAATATATATTATATGTAATAAGTATCCATACTATAAATGTATTTCTGTATCTTTTTATATATTTATATTAGACATATGTATTATATATTATACTTGTATGTAAATAAAACAAACATGTTTATCATAAATATTTATAGAAAATTGAAGTTGAACAGAGCAGACTATTTTTGCATGCGTAGAGAAATGGGTGAAAAAATTTAACATACCCTTATTGATATTTAAGCTCACACTACCAGATTCTTTGAGGGTCTCACCTGTTTGGATTTTATGGTTGAGCTAAATAAACAGTGAGGAAATTACACGTCCCCTCTGTGTCTGTACTTGAAGGCAAGGACAGATTTTTGGAATTCTAAGGGAAACACACCTAATTTTCAGCAGTTCAGTGCACGAGTTCCAGAACAGGAAATCTGGTGGCGCGACTCTGATTTTCCTGTCTGGGGGACTGTTGGATGTGAGTTTGAAATAGGCCCGATAGGCTCGGTGAAGGGGCACGTTGGACTGTCACTTCTGCGGGTACCAAAGTCCTACCCAGAGCCTGCCTCTCTGGGCATCACGTTGGGGCGAAGCGAACAGCATGGTGCTTGAGAGCTGGCGTCTTCACAGCGTCCTCAGGTGGGCTGGCGCCCAGGAAACCGTACACGGAGGTGTGCAGGGTAGCGTAAAATCGCTGAGTGGACAACGAGTGCTGAAATCGTAGCTGGAACCTGAAGTCAGCGCAGCTGGCACGGGGATCACAGATTACGGGGGAAGGGAGGGGAGATAAAGGGTCGGCCAGTTGTGCGTGTCACTAACGCCTCTGCTGGCGTGTGGGCTTGCGTGACACTGTTGGCTTCAAACCTACGAGAGGACCTTCTCCTGTGACCCTGTCGAGCACGTCATTTCCCGTTTCCATGTGAAACGTTCCGTTGACCCAGGAAATGCCTATTTAGGTCTGTTTGGTTGGCCTACTTCCAGTAAGAAATTCAGAAAGCTGTGAAACCGCGGTTTTGTGTTGGACACGAGGATCGTGCGAGCGTGTTTTGCCGGGGCTCAGCAGGTGTTAGCTAGCATTAACGTTCCACCCGGTCAGAAAAGTCTCCCCACGTTTCCATCTTTGTGTCTGTTCGTCAAAATAACGGCCAGGCTCATGGGCGCTTATGTCCACATCCCTGAGGTCAGCTGGCTGCACACTCAGCGGCGAGGACGCAGCAAACGTAACAGTGTTTCCTAAGTTCCCGAGTTTCCCCTGCAACCTGTACGTTATACTGACCGTGAAAACCTTGAATGAATAGTGTCCCTAAGCTGCTGGTACCAGCGGGTTGACAGTAACAGGCTGTTTGAAGTCTCACTCCCGAGACAAGGTGCTCTATTCAAAGTGTCTGCTTTGCAAACTTCAGTACATCTTCTTCCAACTCTGAAGACCGCTTTACAAACACACCAAATGCTTGTTTGGGCTTACTATTGATTCTTTAAAAAAAAAAAAAAGAAAAATGCATTAAAACTCTCTTTTATTGTAACTCAGATAGCTTGTCGCATCTTCCTTCTTTGCGAAGTCATAAGTGGGCAATTTTCTATTATTTTCCTTTTCTTTGCGTTTGAAGTTGCATTTTTTTGATGCCTGTGTTATGACTGTCTTTATTGCATAAAATATTCTTGAGTGCTCTGTGTACTTGTTTTTTTAAACATGAAAGTCCATGTCTGTATGAAAATTTCCTATCAACTAGTCCCTGTGAAATGTTGTTTTTGACAGTATTTTACCTTTTCACAGAAAGACTTTATTTTTACTTCACTTCCATGCATGTGTATGGTTATAAAGTGGAACGGAATTAAAAGATCGAACTTTAAATGCATTTCCATGTACCGCTGGTAAAGAGAAGGGTATTACATACAAATTCCAATAAACTCATATCTGTTTGTTCATATATGACCTTGCGTGTGCGTGTGCGCGTGCGCGTGTGTGTGCGTGTGCGCGTGCGTGTGTGTGTGTGTGTGGAGCACGGACACTTCCTCTTCTGTGACCAACAAAACCAAGTGGCCAATGCACGTGTGGGATAAAATTGCTAATATCCACGATGACAGAAGACCTTCTATTTGCTTTCCTCTGCTGCTTTTGCCTAAAGACTGATTTTACATCCTCTCTTTTTCAAAAGCTCTACTTGACTACGACACGGTATTGTCAAATAGAATAGAAATGAAGTGAAAGAAAACAACAATCTTCCTTTTAAGGACGTAACTTCAGTTAGGGAAAAGAAAAAACCCATTATGTTAAATATAAGAAGGTGGTAAACCACGTGGCAGGAGCCTCGATGAGCTTGGTTTCTGTGCTTGACTCTGACGCGTTAGCGTTTCTTGGGTAAATATTTGCTGTTTCAGAACAGAATGCTTTTATACGTTTTTGTTTTGCCAAGTACATGACTCCGGGTGTCAGAATCACGGGAGGAGACTTGTTTATAGACAGCAGGAGGAAAACAGTTGTCTGTTATATCTTTCATCTCTTATAATATTGCCAGGGAGGGGGAGGTTCAACCCCGCTCCCCCTCCGGACGTCTTGTGGCTGGGCTAATGATGAATGTGACACAAGGCAGGTGACCAGGAGCGAAAGGGGACACGTTTTAACTTCTGAGCACGGAGGCCTCATTGGAATGGGACCTAAGAAGTGGCCAAAGCAGGCACGGGTTATGCCTTTTAGAAAAAGAAACCGTATGTTTGTTAGGAACTGGCAGGGCTGTGCAACACAGGTGTTTAGTTAGTGAAGCATGTAAACTGAGTTCAGCCTTGGGGTAGTCAATTAAAGACAAAAAGAAGGTGCTGCACCCCAGAAACGACACAACATTGTAAACTCACTGTACTTCAATAATAAATATATATATATATATACATACACAAAAAAAAGGTTTGTTTATACAGGCTTCTCAGCGCCGAATTCCCCATCTCTGAGGATCAGGGCGTCCTGCCACCTCCAGATGCAGGGGGGTCCCCTTTCACAGGGGAGACTTATCTCCTGCTTCAGGGAGGAAGAGCGGAGGGTCACAGTGGCCCTCTTGCACTGGCCGCTTCTCAAGTAACTTTAATTCAAAATAATCAATATGCCATCGAGGTACATTTGGGGCAGCCTCCCTGGGCCATTACATATTTGCGCGCACACACACACACGTACGTTTCTTCCAGGTAACGGCACCATTAGATGGATGAAGGCGCAGGCAGGTGTTCTGTGCGCCGTGCGGCTCTCCCGGAGCCTCACTTCCAACACATCGAGCCGTGTCTCTCTTTCCAGAAACGTTCTCCGGCGCCTGAACTGTTAGATGACCATGGAGAGCCTGTAATGTTGAGCCCTTTTGTTTTCAGGGACAAAAAATTACCTGCCAACGATAGTCATTGCTCACCTGTTTTTAAAACAGAGCAGCAGAAAAAGCAGGTAACCAGTGGGAAAAAAAATAACCACAGCTTCTCAGAAGGAAAACATGTTCCCGTCCCATTCCAGACCAACATAAAGCCTGAACTGTGTAGCAGGTATTTAAAGCAGCCCTGGCTGCTTTTATTTTATTTTATTTTATTCTTAATTTTTTATTTTTTGTATTTTTATATTTTTTATATTTTATATTCTTTATATTTTTTATTCTTTATTTTATTCTTTATTTTTATTCTCTGCTTCCCATGTTTCTCCTAAACCTTTTGAAACTATTTAACAATATCTTTTATTTTTTTTTGATTGAAGGAAAGTCAGTTATAATGTGTCCATTTCTGGTGTACTTTCTTATTACTGTTCTTATTTAAAATGTAATCAATGAATAGTAAGATTTTTTTTTAAATGTAACCAGTGAATACAATGTGAACTTTGATGGAAAACTGAGACCCCTGTTCAGATGTGGCTCTGAGACCTGGGTTGAGCATTACTGGTACCAAGGAAAACGTTCTGTTTATGAAATAATGTGAAATGTGAAAACTCTAATATGAAAACTCAGTTTATTTTTTTAAGTGCCAGTGCCATATAATTTTTGATGTCAGGGTACAGTTTGGATTTCTTATTTTCCATGTATATTTATATCTTGAAATTGGGTGTGTTCTCTTTTGGAAGCTGGTGATTGAGAAAAAGGCAGTGCACCATGTATAATCTCTTTATCTGCAGGAAATTATATCTTAGAAAAAATCATAAGCAAAATGTCAGATATCTTTCACTCTGCATCAAGGATTTATTCTTTTTCCTTCAACACCATTTATTTCGTTCTTTAACCCTCAATATTGTAAAACAGTGTGTGGTTAGTCACTTAAATAATAGATATGCTTGTAGTTGGACTAGAACTGTTCGTTTGTTTGGGTTTTAGTCTTCTGCCCAGTTCTGAGAGTGGGAGCACAGCACAGGGGGCAGACCTCACTGTCGTCAAATCTGGGCTAGAAGTGGACCTGGGACTAGCTTTGTGGACGGATGTCTTCGTGCTGAACGTGCCTTGGGAGTTAGAAACAAAGGATTGGATAAATTAACTCTACTTCAGTAAAAATAATTAAAAAAAAATAAAAAAGGGTTGGGAGGAGGGCACTGGAAGAACGCGTGGGTCTCCCCGCTCAGCTTTGCTGAGTGCGTTTTCTAGGGTCCTCATCCTCAAGCTCCCACCTCACATTAACTTGCTCTCACGAGGATTTCCTAGAACATCTAGGAACCTTGCCTTCTGATTCTACTGAGGCTGTTGTCAGGAACTCAGATACAGTTCCTTCTTCTTAGCGGTCTGGCCAGGGTCCCAGTGAGTACATTCTCCTTGTCAAATAGCCATACCCGGTGGGGGGGAAAAACAAAATCCCAAGACAGGACAGAAGTCCCTCCAAATAGCCTCAAACAGCTCAGACCCACAGGATTCTCTCTCACTCATTTCATTAAGCACTTAATGCCCTTCCTTCCATGTGAAAATTTTCTCCAGTAAAAATGTGCCTTCCTCCTCACAGAAATCATCAAAATACTTTATATTTCTTCTTCTTGTTGTTCTCTGATGCAAAAGGCATCTATTTTTTTCTTTCAATCGTGTTTTAAATCAAAATGCAAATAATGATAGATACTGACTTTAATTTAGTAGAAGGGTGGCCCTTTGTGGGGAGGACTTGCCACTGGAGGAGGGAGACACAGCTGGGGAGAGGAGGACCTGCCCTTGGAAATTTGTTGTTGAAAGACAAGAAACTAAAACCAAAAAGCACGTAGTGAAAATTACCAGCCCTACAACGTCGAGAGTGTGCCACAGTTTGCGCTCTCCCTCCAAAACAAAACAAGCAAAAACCAAACCAAATCAAACCTCCGAGGGAGAGACAAAGCATTTTCCTTTTTGGGATTCATAATTATGAATCCCCTGAAACCTTGATAAATACAGGGAAACAGTTCTAAATGGCACAAAGGCAAAACCAGAAATCAGGGGAGATGGTTGCCTTTGAAAAGTGTTCCGCCATCAGTCTAATTAATACGTGTTTGTTCGTGGTCTTTTCGGGTCTTCCCTTTTGCTGACTTGTCCCACTTTGACGCGTCTCAGTCTTACTTTGTCTTGTCTGGGTCTGCGTCTCCATCCCTGTTGGACTCCAGTCCGGGTGAACTCCTCAGCACGCGCGTGTTGCACATTTTGCAGGAAGCTGGCTGGCTTCAGCCGGTGCCCGTCTGGAGCAATCTTTTCAGTCTGTGTCCAGCTCTGGCGGAGAAGCACCGGAGCCAGTCTTTCTGTCTCCTGGGCTCACGTAGAGATCACTTTTGTCACGCTCTCGTCCACTTAGGGACGGCCACGTGGTGGACCTCCATCCAGGGACCTGTGGATGGGTGCCCCTCATCCCGCGACGAATCCGTAAATGCCTCTGACATCCTCCCACCTTGTCTTTCTCTTCCCTCACCTGTGAGCTGAAACCGGGATCATCAGGTTCTGGATTCTGCAGGCTGGATGCGAGGCGTCTGAAGAAGAAACGCTTTGTGTTTGAGACGGGATTTCCTGAAGCCTCCGTAGCGTGCTCTGCGTCCAGTAATTCTGGCGGGTTGTTACCTGATGGTCGGTGAAGCCAGCACAGTGCAGAAGCATCACTCTGGCCTTTTAATGTGGACTGTGGACAGGAGAGGAAACATTTAGAGAGAACAAGCTCCTGTGTGTTGAGAATTGAGGTTCCTCAAATGTTAGCAAGTGTGTCTCTTACATGATAAACTTCCCTTCAGATAAACAGTGACCCCAAGTCGTCCATGTAAAAACTTGTTGGACACCCCTGGAAATGCTACAGTTTGCAGATTCCATTAATTATTAATCGTTAAAGGCCGTCAGGTCCTTACCCCAGGGCGCGTCTCTGTGTCCGTGCTCGGTGCTTCGTCCACCGTAAGGACTGAGCGGTTTCTGGGCTGCACAGATCCGAAGGGTCCTCATGCAAAGAAGGAGAGCCTGTGACTTGCCTCTTCAAAGGCGCAGGAAATGCTCGCATGTTCTCCACTTTGAAAACTACTGATGTCACAAAATATCTGACAGCCGTGTATTCATTAACCCATCACCGTTACAGTCCTCCTCGTCGTATCCCTTGTTACACAGTATCACAGATGAGTACTGAACGAAAGCGTTCACTTTTAAAAGGGGGGCCCGGCTTCCTTCACTCCCCAGTTCTGCCGTGCACCTCGACACGGTGTTTTGAAATGTCCTTTAGTGCCGGTTTTTTTCAACTGTGAAAAGGACCCCCCGGTGGCCCCTCTCTCTCTCTGTCTTTAAAGGAGGGACTGGGGATGGAACCCAGGACCTCATGCATGCTAAGCATGTGCTCTGCCCCTGAGCTGTACCCACTCCCCAGCTCTGTCTTTTGAGATGGGCCCGTAGGCAGTGGGGAAATGTAAATTCAGAAAATGACAGAGCAGTAAGCAACCTTAAAATCTGTCCACGTTTGCCCCATTAAAACATCTGTGGAAAAGTCCGCATCAACCTACCTCATTCAGACGTAAAGAGGACAACGTAAGACTTAATTCTGTGTCTTTTGACGCATTTCCATCGCCCTGCCTACCAAACCATGTTCAGTGACTTACATTTTTTAAAAATATATTTTATTTTCTTTATTTATTTTTGTCTGTTTTGGGGGAGGTAATTAGGTTTGTTTACTTAATGGAGGTACTGGGGATGGAACCCGTGACCTCATGCATGCTAACCAAGCATATACTCTGCCCCTGAGCTATACCCTCCTGCAGTGAGTTACATTTTTAATTGCAGTCACCTAGCAAAGACCAATCATCAAATGTAGATTATACAGAAATCTCCTTCCACATAGCAGCGCTCAGGGAGTTCTCCCTGAGCGGTGAGTTCCCGGGCGCTGGGAAACTGCCCCGACCTGCCTCGCTTCATCCGGAGCTGCTCCCGGATCACAGTCCCCACGTTCATGATTGCTCCTTGCTGCCGCACAAGTTCATTCAAACACGAGCTCTTTGTCGCCGGCTGGGCGCTGAGAACCCCCGTGGAGCGTTCCGTCAGCACTGATCAAAAGCCGAGCGTTAGTGCGGCTCAGAGAGTTTAACGTTCAAGCTCCCGTCTTAGGAGAGCTGAGCACAGACTGCTTTTTGATGTCAGACCCTGTCAAAACCGGGACCAGAGACGTCTTCTCTGGGTCAGGCTGTGCTGCGTGCTGGCACTCCTGCACGGGTGACACCGCCAGACGCCGAGTGAGCATCCGGGCTGCCGCTCTCTGGGCTCACACACACTTTCCCCAGGGCTCTTTGCTTGAACGTGTTTATTCAGATGTTTTCCGAATTAAAGTCACGATTTGGTAAGGGAAGGCGGCATGGCAAAATTAAATAAGTCACAGTAAGTGACCGACTTTGAGGGGAGATGGGAAAGGCATTGTCCCCAGAACGAGAGTTTTACTTTCCTTACATAGAAGGAATATGTGGTCAATGTGGATGAGTATGCGATCAGCATGTCATGACCGTCGACTGCTGTTTGGGGAGGACTGCACGAGTTTATTCTGGCTGCCATCACAAAATAACCTTGCGCACTGGGTGGCTGCGGCTGCGGCTGCGTGCTGATCAGAGTGCAATTATGTGCATCGCCTCAATATGCTACACACCTGAGACTGATACAATGTTGTGTATCAAGTATGTCTCAAAAAAAAAAAAAAAAACCCCCACAAGACTTCCAACTATTTACTACGGGAGAAGGGAAGTATATATTACATATACTTTATATATGTTATATTTGTATATTTATATACATATATATATAAATTTTTTATATATATATAAAAATCATCTCTGGAAATGTATATGAAAATAAAGAAATGCAAATTTAAGACAATAGTAAAGGAATTTAAATATTAAACAAAGTCAAAATTTAAATATTAAAGAAAGTAAAGTATTGCCACTTCTCTTAACCCCCAGGCCGCTTTCACACTCACCGTGTTCCTCCTCTCCCTGGCTTCAGAGTGACACCCTTCTCGGCCGTACTGTCTCCTAGTGTCAGGTGTCGGGAGAGACGTGAGCGCTTCATGTAATTAACAGCAGATGTTGTCAGGGTGTTTAATTCCTAGTACATGTTCCATCCGCACCTCAGCAAAAACATCGTAACAACCTGCTGTACCCTGTTTCTTCCAAAGCATGAGAAGCGTGGCTGGGATTCGGAAATATCCACTAGGAATTCACTCATCCATCCGTTCATTCGTTGATCTAGTCCAGTCTTTAGCAAAGTTTCTTGGAGAACCAGCTGCAGGTGTTAGCAAGTTGCTATTAATAAGTAACAACTTTAATCATGTTCTACTCATTGCAACAAATCTGAAAACCCCAAAGCACGTTCTGCTTCCTCAACCTCCTGTGCAGTCTTGCTTTGATCAACAAGGTCGGAGGACCCTTCTCAAGGTCCAAACGTGGCCATTCCTCACCTATTACACTACTCAGTGCGTTGCAAATGCTAAGCCGCGTTTTATGAATTGACTGAGTCTCGTGAGACTTGGTCATCTTGAAATTTTATCTGATCATTCTCTTCTCTTGGAGTAGCTTGAACTATACCTCAACCCAGTGGGTTTCTTTTTTTTTTTTTTTTAAATATCATTTTTTTTTTTTAACTGTGCCCTTCAATAGTCTTTATTGTGTCCTGGGTCCACATCATGATTGCATTGAATGAAATTTAGCAATAACCCATATACAATACAGCCATCTGCCAATTTTTTTAAACACATGTATTTTTTTTTAAATCTTTATAGCAAATAAAGAAATGGATTTTCACCCCTAAATAGGCCAGTAGGAAGGGAACCTTGAACTTCAGCATTTGTACATTTATTCATTTCCAACTAATTCTCAGAACTAAGTTGCCCTTGGTTTTTACAGTCCTAGTCAGAAACGGGGAAGGTCTTAAAGGCTTTTATGGAAAGACGCCTTATTGTAAAGTAGCGTACAGAGTATCTGTCCTCCGCCGATGGCTCAATCGATGACCTCAGGCAAGCCCGTCTTCTTTTCAATGCCTTGTTTGCCTAGAAAATAAGATGATCTCAGTGGTTGCTTTCAATATAACGCACCACCACGCAGAAAGGGAGTGAACCCAGTGAGGGAGTGTTTACTTCAGGCACTCAAAGCGACCGAGCGGGAAAGCAATGTCCCTGAGTTAACATTTCATTATCTGCTCGCACCAGGTGGCTCCCGGTGCCCGTCAATTACAGAAATCTGGGCGTTAAGGAAACGGCCCTTGTGCAGGGCTGGTGCAACCGCTCTCTGCACGAAAGAGCTCAATGCTTAAAAGGAGTAAAAAAAAAAAAAGAAAAGAAAAGAAAAAAAGGTCCCCAGTTGACTGATGACATTGAAATATTCACGCAGGAAATAGGTCACCTACTTTGCTTAATGGCTCGTTCTTTCAACACACGTGTTTCTTTTTCATTTTCTGCCTTCATTTTTAACAACTCGCTTTGTAGACGGACGTTCTTGGCAAGCGCCACCTGTTGGTGGAAAACCTACGTGATAAACGTTTCCACAGAGTCCACGGCAGGATTCCTTACCGGCAGAATGTGGCCGGGGGTCAAATCGTGGAGGGATTTTTGAATTAAAATCTTTATAAAAATAGGACTTAAATTCTCATCTCCAATAGGAAAGCCTCTCGTTAGAAGGTACACGTAGATTTCTTACAAGCCTTTAATTTATCCACGTGTCCGACTGTCATGTTTTCTGTAGCAGAGTGAATGGTTTCCTAACGACTGCTGATTACCTAAGTCATTCTGGAAGATGGCTTTTAAGGGTATATATCCAAAGAGTGATAAATCCATACACTAAAGGAGCAGAAAAATAATGTGTGGCATTACCCCGAGTTACCTGTGTCGGCCCTTAAAGCATTACAACGTACTGACAAACAGTTAAATATGCAAAATGATGAATACGTTTAGCTAGATCATCACTGTGAACATTTAACGTAAGCTTGCATTTATATTTTGTACCTGACAAACTTTAGATAAAGCTGTTCTGGCCCCAACCGTCTTGGGCATTTGAATTCAACTGTCATTTCCTAGATCTGCACATTGCAATTATTCAGTCAGGGGCGTTCATTTTTTTTCCGTTGTGAATTTTGCCCAGAGAGGGGTTCCTCCGTCTTGCAAACTTTCCTAGCCTGTCAGAAACACTAGGGGCTGGATTCGAAGCTAGCCCACCACCGTCCCGCAGAAATCAACGCTCCAGGAACCTGCGGGGATGTAGGGGTCTGCCTGGTGCTCGTGTGTTTTAACTCGGAGTGTCCTGTCTGAGCTTGTGAGCACTTCTGTTTCATCTTCCCATTGTTCCAGCGGGGTGATTTTGATTAAACAGTCGACATTCATACCTGCAGTCAGGCAGGTGCATAGACAGCGCTATCTCCCTGCAGCTTCCTGTCTCTCAGCTTTGGATTTTCTCTGTGCAGAGTGCAGACGTGAGCCCTTCCACACGGCCTCCGTGCTGAGGCCCTGTCTGTATGTATTTTATTGAAGCAGGGGGTGGGCAGTTCAGACTAACTTATCAAACCCAGCTTAAGTAAAAACATGTAGTGTTTCGTAGGATGTTGCGGTTGAACCAGCAGGCTTTAATTCCAAATTCTCAGTCTTCTCTCCTGTGCATTCTTAAGATACCTTTCCCCCTTCGCGCAGTGAATGCCTGGCCGACGTGTTTGGTCTCCAATTTGATGGACATTTTGTGGACAGAGCCTTGCTGAGTCTGTTTAAGATTTCCCTTCTCTCATCTGTGGTATATTTTATTATCGCTTTGCATGTGTGCGCCCTCTCTGTAGTGGTATGACCCCCCCAGGACAGTGGCCCTCAGACTTCAGTGTGGGTAAGAACGCTCCGGAAAGCTTGTGAAGGCACGGATTCTTGCAAAGGCTTCTGATCTCGCGCAAGATGCAGGGTGGGGGCCTACAGTTTCATTTCTAAACTTCCCCAGGCTTCCTCATCTGGGGGGCTGCCGTAACACTTGTGGGGCTGTGACGCGGAGGGCTGCCTCAGGCGTTTCTTGCTGCAAATGTGGCCCCCAAACATTATTACGATGATGATGATGGCAGATGCCACACTTGCTAGCTTATTCAGCCACCTGAATATATGGGCACAGAGTAAAAGGTATCCTCGCTGGCCAGTTTGTTACTTTCACACTGACTGTCACAGTCACATGTTTAACTCTCGCAATAGAATGAAAACATGTGCAATTAATTTGGGAAGATGAAGAGAGAAAAGCAAAAAAAAAAAAAAAAGAGAGAGAGAGAAAATGAGTAACTATAGTAAAAAAAAAAAAAATACAGTATGTCTTTATTCCATTACATCCTTTTCCAGTAAGCCTTTCAAGTTATCATTGAAAACAGAATCAGGTGGAACATTTATGGCTTCACTGCTCCAGTTTTCATTCCGTAGGGCAGACAAACTCACTTCTGCATATCCATAGACATCCTGTATGAAAAATCATTTTCCCAACCTTTTCCCAAAGCTAAGAATTATGACATGACATGTATATAGGCTTGGAGCATGACATTAAAAAATCAGTCATGTTATTCACCCATTTGGGAGGTTCAGAGGTTATAAAACTCCTAGGGTTCATTTGCACATCTGATTTTTGACAGCCTAGAGTTTCTGATCGCCTTCCATTCATACTGACTTTTTTTTCCCACTAAGAGTGAAAACACTCACTGAAACCTGGTGTTCCAAGGTTTAAATAATGAAAAAGAATTGAACGTTCTTATCGTCTGAGTTGTGTGTGTGAAAAAATAAACAGTGATGGCTCGCCTGTCTGACTCGGCGTTTGGCCGGGTTCCCAGGTTCTGTGTGTTTCGACCGTAGGAGGAAAACTCGACGTGCAGCCACAGACATCCCCCAGGTGTGCCCCGCAGCAGTAAAACCTGTGCGTGTGACCTCTACACCCACAACACGGAGACACACGCACACCTGCCCGTGTGCTAGCAGCTCCTGGTTTTTCTGTAAAATAAAGGCTTGAGCTAAGGTAACTGAACGCACAGAAAGAAGCACTGGGTGAACGGAATGCTTGAGTGAGATGCACTGAGCTAAGCAGAGCTGGCAGGGCAGGGAGGGGACACGCTCCTCAGGCTTTGCGACCGTGGCTGGAGTCTGTCCTGGTGCCCGTGTCTCCACTTGTCTTCCATCATTTATCTTTCCCTCAGCTGATTTCACACGCAGCCGTCAGTGTTGGGAATAAGATAGTAACGGAGGTTAGACACTGGCTGTATGAGTTTGCACAGCTGTCGTAACAAATACCACAGACGGAGCAGCTTACATGACAGGCGCTTACTGTCCCCCCGTCCTGGAGGCTGGAGTCTGAGGTCCGGGTGTCCGCAGGGCTGGGGTCTCCTGAGCCCTCTCCCCTTGGTGTGTGGACGGCCGGCTCCTCCCTGTGTCCTCCCGTGGGCGTCCCTCTGTGTGTGTCTGGGTCCTCATCTCTTCTTACAAGGACCCCAGTCCTGTGGGATCAGGACCCACCTAGTGACCTCGTTTTACCTTCATCCCCTCCTTAAAGACCCCGTCTCCAAATAGAATCACATTCTGAGTTGCTGGGGGCCAGGACTTGCACACGTGAGTGTGGCGGGGGATGCAGGTCAGCCCTTCACACGGGCTCGTGGCCGCGGACGTGCACTCACGCAGGCCGGCGGGCACCAGGCACACGTTTCTCTGATGCCGCTCCCAGGGGCCGCGCCCTCTGCTCGAAACGTACGAATCTGAGTTCTGCTCTCTTTATGGCCCCCATTGTAATCACTTCCCCTCAATAAAGTGTAACAGCCGTCTTCGTATATTTTCCTGATTTTGGCAGTAGTTCCTCCTCCGTCTCATGTGTGCACGTCCCACCTGCTTTCAGCAGTGCTGCCCTGAACAGTGCGGTGCAACCATCTTTTCAAATTAGAGCTTCCTCTGGATACAAGCCCAGGAGTGGGATTCCTGGGTCATATGGTAAGTCTATTCCTAGTCTTTTGAGGAATCTCCACACTGTTTTCCACGGTGGCTGCACCAAACTGCATTCCCACCAGCAGTGGAGGAGGGTTCCCTTTTCTCCACAGCCTCTCCAGCATTTGTCGTTTGTGGACTTTTGAATGATGGCCATTCTGACTGGTGTGAGGTGATACCTCAGTGTAGTTTTGATTTGCATTTCTCTGATAATTAGTGATATTGAGCATTTTTTTTATGTGCCTGTTGGTCATTTGTATGTCTTCCTTGGAGAATTCCTTGTTTAGGTCTTCTGCCCATTTTTGGGTTGGGTTGTTTGTTTCTTTGATAGTAAGGTGAATGAGCTGTTTGTTGTTGTTTTAATAAAAAACCAACTGGTTTAGTTTTCCGATAAGACTATTTTTTTTAACATTTTTTATTGACTTGCAGTCATTTTACAATGTTGTGTCAAATTCCAGTGTAGAGCACAATTTTTCAGTTATACATGAACATGCATATACTCATTGTCACTTTTTTTTTTCACTGTGAGCCACCACAAGATCTTGTACATATTTCCCTGTGCTGTACAGTATAATCTTGCTTATCTATTGTGCATATGAGCTGTTTATTTTGAAAATTAGTCCCTTGTTGGTCGCATCATTTGCAAATATTTTCTCCCATTTTGTAGGTTGTCTTTTTTGTTGTTGTTGATGCTATTCTTAGCTGTGCAAAAAGCTTTTAAGTTTAATTAGATCACATTTGTTTATTTTTGCTTTTATTTCCACTACTCCAGGAGTTGATTCAAAAAGTATATTGCTGTAATGTATGTCCGCGAGTGACCTGCCTATATTTTCCTCTAGGAATTTTATAGTGTGTGGTCTTACATTTAGGGCTTTAACCATTTTGAGTTTATTTTTGTACATGGTGTTAGAGAATGTTCTAATTTCAGTCTATTAAAGGCAGCTGTCCAGCTTCCCCAGCACCACTTGAAGAGACTGTCTTTTCTCCATCGTATATTCTTGCCTCCTTTGTCATAGATGAATTGACCACATGTGCGTGGGTTTATTTCTGGGCTCTCTGTACCCTCTTCCATTGATCTATGTGTCCCATCTCTGTGGATGTTACACGTGCCTTCACCGTCCTGTCCTTCCAACGTTCCTGCGTGTTTGAGCGTTTTAATATTCCACATCGGAAAAAATAACATAACCACGGAACGTTATCTTAGAAAAACCTAGACAGACCATGGCGCACCCACAGAGGCAAGAACATAGAAAAGAATTTGTGTAAATGACCTGGAAATACAGACACCGGTGTTCTGAATGAATCTGAGATGTGACTGTTGTTTTTAAGGGGTCTCCAAATCAGCCACGTTGTTGAGTTTGCTTGATGTGGCTTTTGCTGCATTTGTTTTACAGGAGGAAATACTTTCAACTTCTTCATAACCGCACACAAAAAATGTAATCTGTATTTAATTGAGCATGATGGTTGGTGCAAGGAAGACTTGTGTCTCTTTGTTCTACCCGAATTCATAGATCTTTTATGAGTTTATAAACCGGAATCCTGCTATGAAGTGGATCATAAACCCGTCCTCCCAGCTGTTTCGAAGATATGTAAAAAAGTATTATTACCATGAGTGCCCACGACTGTTTGTTTTTCTCCCAGACATTCTTTAGAGGTGGTTTTACACGAGATGTAAATTATATTACTGAAACAATTTTCACAATTAAATTCAAATCATATTTCGTGGGAAAGAAGCTAGTAATAAATGCACAGCATCAAATTTAAAAAGCATTTGAATCAAGTCTTCATTATTATAATAATTAGCAAGTTGGTTGATTTTTTGTTTTGTTTTTTGCAAAAACTGACCACCCAGAAGCATCAATCACTCAAAAACGTATTATTTGGATATGCTTATTAATTTTAGCTTTGCTTTCTCCTACCGAATATGGGAGCCCTTTCAAGAAATGTAACCAACTTTAAATCTTTGTGACAAGATCTTTTTTTTTTTTTTGAGACGACAAAGAATATTGATCCTACATTAACTCCTAATATTAAAACTACTGTTGCAGCCTTAAGTTATTTTTTACTAGATTCTTAAACAAGCCACACCCTTAATCAACCATTGTACTTAGCATCATTCCAGTTAGAACAGTATTTCTAGTTTGTGATGAAAGTCCTCAAAAGTGTGAACTGTTCCTGACTTTCTTTTACGTCCTGTATTTTACCCCCTGCTCCCTTCGATACTCTTGTGTTTTGTCTCCAAAATTCAAGATATATTGGTGTGAGTCTATTTTATTGAATATGCTGGGAGTTTGAACCTTTTTCCGGAGGGGCTGTCTTTCCCTTCTGGGAAAAGGCATTATTCCTTAACTCATGTCCTGCTTGTAGATTTTTTTTTTTTTGACCAATTTTATCTGACGTTACAGGGAACATCCTTTGCCCGTGTGGTTTATTGCGTTTATGGATTCCTTCATAGGCATTTGAGGTTTTTTGTAGTTTTGGTCGTGATGTTAATGTGACATATTTAACCCGAAATCCCCCTTTTTTTAAAAATTTTATTGATTTGATTCAGGGACAATTCACTCATTAACTATTCAGTCCATCCCCTCCCGTCTGCTAATTGCAAGTTCTCCCATTATTTTCTGTTCCCTTGATAATACATACCCTCCGCTCGGCAAGTATATTTTAAAAAACTGTTTACAAAAATAATCCAGTTACTTATTACTTGTCGTTGGAATTTCTCTAAAACTATCAGCCCCTACTCTCTTTTCCATCCACAAAATTAGCACCATAATTACTAACTTCTTTCCCTGCCAATTCCCAAGTGTTCACTGGGTCATTTTGGGGGACATTAAAACCCTTCCATTTCGATAATTTCCCTAAGGTACAGTTACTACCTTCAGCAGTCCTCTCTTAACAGTTACGTTAACTCATGCAACGATTGTAGCCTCATCCACTTAGAAGTGTCATTCTCCACTATTTCATCCTCTCTTTATTGACATATGACCATATTTAATGGTGAAGCCCATTGAATAAATCAAATCAGGGGTCTGTCCCTAGGGGAATGCCTTTCCGTTAATTCAGGGATCTTCAAGATCAGGACACTTCTAGTCATAATATTTTCATTAAGCTCAGGAAACAACTTTAGTGTGGAAACTCCCGAAGTGTTACTGTTTTTAATTGTGTATATATATATATATATTTTCTTGTCTTATAGGATCATCCGTGCCTTCAATCACCCAGACTTGCGTTTTCCTATTCACTTACCTCTGTTGCTACGTTTTTTTAAGGAGTCTAGAGCATTCAAGAACTATCCTTCAATTTTAAAAAAAAGGATTTCTATTAACTCAGTTTCTGATATGCTCACTTTCTTGACTCACTTCATTCTTTCCTTCAAGAGGCATTTTTGGGGGAATTGTCCCCCAACTGTCTAAGGACACTTTACGAGCTGTGGCAAACTCACTGGTCTTGTGGATTTTTGGATGCCTTTTTCACATTATTGAAGTATAGTCGGTCTACAGTGTTGTGTCACTCTCTGGTGTAATGTTAATATAAATGGTATGGCTGAAATTTGGGCTAAAAATTCACTCATGGGTGATTTTAGTAAATCAAGTCAATTAGTTTAATTGGACCAAACTCCCTCTCGGTTAAATGGATGTAACCAACCGCAGAGCTGTGCTTTAATGTTTTTAAGTTGACGTAGAAGTCTCAAGCATTACCTTGGTGTTATGAACCTCACAAACATGTGTCCATTAAACAATATGAGAGATTCACAGCTAATGACATGATTGCCTAAAATTAGGAAATTTAGTTAGTACTGAAATGCATCCTCCTGGGCCTGCTGTTAATTTTGGGGTCACCAGCTCTGTCATCTCCAAAGATGTGACTTAACCTAGCACAGTAGCAAACAGTTTTTTTTTTTTTTTTTTTTTTACTGCTTTTGCTGAATGCATTTCTCCTGATTGTACACCCACTACTTAAACACGGAATGTTGGCATTTGGTAAATAACATAGCGTGGGTTTATACATCGCAGGCATTTGGTGGATTCAGTAAATATGTCCTTGCATTTTGTCAGTAATTAGAACATGCACCCTGGTGATTATTTTAAAGAGCATAAAATGTCACGTCCCTGCTGAAATGTGTCTAATGATGTAACTCACACCTGCCACACACCGTCACACAACACACAGGTGTGCATATATGTGTGTGTGTGCTTATTTCTGTCTCTGTCGCTGAATAAATTTGTCATGGGATCGCAGCCTTAAGAATGAAGAAAGGCGTTGCAAACAGATTTAAAAGATTGGGACAATCACGTCTGTACATAAATCGATGGGGTCTATGAGAGTGAGTTATTTTAATGAAGAAGGGGTATCTGTTAATGGCCAATTTAATATCAGATGAGTACTCTTTAATAAAGCGATGCCAGTGCTTCCACTGCTGTACAAGCCACACGGGTCTCTGTGTTTTTGTCTGATAGACTGAGCAGGGCTGTTCCTCGAGAAAGTCGTTTCACTGAGCACTTGCTTCTCCGGTGTTGAACCATCACAGTGCAGTGTAACTGCATGCAGTGTGCCCGGGTGTCGGGTGTCACAGGGATGCCCTTCAGGACGGTCCCATTGGATGCGCCCCATCCCGTTAGGATGATTTACATCCTTCGTATTTTGTGTGTATGATGATTAACCCCTTGTGAACCTTTCGAGATTATCTGCACCCAGTACGAATGCAAAGAGGGGACACACTCTACTTCCAAACTTTGCTTGCTTTTTACATTTAAAAAACAATTATTTTATTGAAGTGTAGTTGACTTACAATGTTAGTTTCAGGTGTACAGCAAAACGATTCAGGTATACGTATACATACATATATGTATTTTACTTTCAGATTCTTTTCCATTATAGGTAATTGCAAGAAATTGAATATAATTTCCTGTGCTGTGCAGTAGGTCCTTGTCATTTATCTCTTTTATAGATAGGAACGTGTATCTGTTAATCCCAGACTCCTGATTTATCCCTCCCCTCCTTGCCCCTTTGGTTACCATAGTTTGTTTTCTGGTTTCCTGAGTCTGTGTTTAGTTTGTAAATAGAATTTCTATCATTTCGTTTTTTTAGATTACTTGTATAAGTGATACCATATGATATTTGTCTTTCTCTGTCTGACTTACACTCTCTTACCTTGTTTTTCCTAAAAATTAATTTCTTTTTTATCACGTTAAAAAAAAATGAACTTACCGTCCTAAGCGTTTTTGAGTGTCCAGTTCAGCAGTGTTACGTGCATTTGCATTGTTATTCAGCAGCTGTCTGGAACTTCCTCGTCCTGCAGCGCTGAAACTCTCCAGCCATTACGTACCAACTTCCCGGGCCCCCTGCTCCCAGCCCTGGGTGCGCACTTTCCTGTTTCCTGTTCCTGTGACTTCAACAATTTAGGTACTTTACACGGGTGGGTTCCTGCCCTGTGAGTCGTTTGTGATGGGCTCATTCCTTTGCTCAGCGTCATGTCCTGAAGTCCATTCATGCTTTAGCAGGGGATGAGGGTCCCTTTTTTTGGTTTAGTTTTAAGGCTGCATAATTTCTTGGATTGGACACCAAAACCAAAGGCAACAAAAGCAAAAACGTACTGACAAGTGGGACTACAACAGACTTAAAAACGTCGGTGCCTCAAAAAGTAACTACAAAATCACAAATCTGATAAGGGGTTGTTATCAGGAACATATCTGCAACTTCCACAGCTCAGCAACCAAACAAATAATCTGGTTAAAAACAGGCAAAATGGATTGAACACACATTTCAGCCCAAAAGACATACAATTGGCCAACAAGTATGAGAAAAGAAGCTTAAGGTCGCTAATCATCAAAGAAATGTAAATCAAAACCGCAGTGTTATCACGGGTCAGGATGGCTACTATAAACAAAACAAAAACAAGAAACAAAACAATAAAAAAACCAGCAAGTGTTGGCAAGTATATGAAGTTGGAATTCTCTGGCATTGTTGGTGGGAATGTAAAATGGTTCAATTGCTGTGGAAAACAGCGTGGAATTTCCTCAAAAACTTAAAACCTGAATTACCGTAGGACCCAGCAGTCCCCGTTATGGGTGTCTACACAAAAGAATTCAGCCACGGTCTTGAAGATACATTCGCACACTTGTGGTCATTGCACCGTTGCTGACAGTATCCAGGAGGTGGAAGCAGCCCAAAGGCCCACGCATGGCTGAATGGAGGAAGGAAATGTGCTGTATGTCATGCAGTGGACAGTTGTGCGTTCCCGAAGATTACTTACTTCGTGGCTTTGTTTTCAAGGTTTCAGTCCAACCGTCTAAGTAAACTGAATCGTTTAAAAGCCAAGTGCAGAGTTCTGAGTACTGACCAGACCCCTGGGAGCGACGTCATTCTTTGCGAAGTTGGAAGCACGAACAGAAACCTGCTCGGGCTAACACGAGCAGCACTGAGAAAACTCCAGTTAAGTCTTGAGTCTCAAAGTAAAATAAAGAAATGAGAAAGGCGGGAAAGAAAACCCATCACAGACAGCAAGATTTTGCTGGAGACGTTCCTGTGAACTCCCCGTGGGCACAGATTAATTCATTCGGAGAAAACTCCGTCACAGACTTTGCAGAGTTTTACCCGACAGATGCATCTCACTGGTGAGTATCTCTCTATGTAATATTTGCACTTACCCTTGTCTTTTATGTGAATATCGATCTTACGTTAATATCTATATATGTTTATATGTGCATTTTCTAACGTGAAAATGAATAGTCCTCGTGAAAAGAGAGTTGATTTCAATTTCATCCTTCTGTGTGCGTGTCTGTGTGGTCGGGAGTTTGTTTTTTCATCATAGCTCGCGTGGCCAACCTGTGGTGTGTGCATGCTAACATGGGGGGCCTTCCGTGATGGGGGGTGTGTGATAATATTTTGAAACTTATAAACCACCACGCGTGTTCTTGGACGAAGGAGGTGAGCATCACGTACGTCCAGTAACCATCTTGTGAGAGTCGTGCCACCCGCATCATCCTTCAAGGAATCACGTCCACATGTTTGTCCAGTAACCATCTTGTGAGAGTCGTGCCACCCGCATCATCCTTCAAGGAATCACGTCCACGTGTTTCTAAGTAATCACCACAAAGGCACTCTCAGCACATCATCTTGGGTTGGTATTTGTGTCCCGCCCGTCCGCCCGGTGGATACCACCCTCTCCCTCTCATAGCACAGGTCAGTGACGGCAGGAACCACCCAGGACCGTGATGTCCAGAGTCCAGATGATAAATGTGGGTATTCGGGTGTTTGAAGGGCTCAGCAGGTGACCGACATCACACGTTCCTCGTGGGACTGCAAACCTCCTGGTTTTAACTGCTTTCATAAATTCTTGCCATGGCTTCACAGGCATCGTTAAAAACATCAGAGTAGCGTGTACCGACTTGAGTAACCATTTGATGACGTGAAACGTTAACATAGATTACAAGCATTTGCTTTCCGTGGTGCAGAAGAGTTCTGGAGTGCTCTGAATGTCCACTGTTAACCATTTTAAATCTTCTAAATCAACGGGAGACTTTGAACGTCTCGTTTTCAATTAGGAGTACACAATAACAGAATGAACTTCAGAATGTAGCATCTCATCCGATAATGGTAATGTGCAATAGAAAAAAAATCTTTAACTTATTTTTTAATGATTATTTAATTGTGGGGGTTAATTAGGTTTATTTATTTATTTTATTATAAATACCAGGGATTGAGTCCAGGACCTCATGCATGCTAAGCACACGCTCTACCACTGAGCTACACCCTCCCTCCTGCAATAGCAAATTTAATAGACGTCTGCATTCAGGGAGAAGAGGGTTTTACAGCCCATTTTATGAGCATGGTACTGCACACATTCCAATGTTTCAAAATTCTGGCCGAGCACCTCATTTTATAGTTAATCCGATGTAAAATATTCCACTGAATAAACTAGACTCTGAGGGAGCTCCCTAAATTAGGTCTTGAAAGAATAAGCAGAAGGGGGCAGTTCAGGCAGAGAGCGGCTGCCCGGATTTCTCCAGGCGTCTTTGTTGTGCTCACATAGGCGATCCGTACGGACTCAATTACTAGAAATCATGGGAATCGTTAATACCTCACCTTGGCACCTTCATACGCTTGCATGACTCAGTGTCATGCTTTATTAGCCAAAAGGAGATTTTACCGTTTGCAGGTGAAGGTGTCATGCTTTAGAACTGAGATAACTCAGGTCTTGATGTGCAAGAAGAGCATTTATGGATGGAGGACAGAGTGCGAGTTCTGAGACGTCACCGAGAAAGGAGGAAGCAGCCTGGGGCCAGAATCACGTGCAGAACGTTCACTGAGACACTCACCCCACCGTGAGGAGTCAGCCGTGCTGTGTGAAGGCCGCAGGGCTCGGGTCACGCAGCCTGGGTCTCGCTCCTGATCCTGGCTTCACACTGGAGTTGACCTGGCTCTTGCGGGGGGTGGGGATGCCTTCCGAGTGTCCCCTCCTGACTCTAAAACCCCATGCTGCTGCGACTGCGTTCAAGGAAAGCTGTGCCTGGATCGAAGGGTACTTAGATGGAGACGCTCAATATTATAGGGTGTCAACAACAAGCATTCCCAGCCAGCTTCTGTGCTAAATCTGCCTGTTTCTAACTTTTCCTTTCCGTGCATTCATCTGATAGAGACCAACCACAACCTAATTCCGTTTTTAAATGGCTCGTGACAGACGATAAACAGTGTCCCAAGGACTGCACGATAAATAGGGCCTAAGAGCAATGATAACCACTTCCTAAATTCCACACACGCAGAAAGGTGATTTCACCAGAGTACAGCCCCGAATTACACAAGGCAGAGTGCTGGGGTGCCAGTGTCAGGAAACCGTGCTCTGGTCCGCTCACCGGACGCACCGCAAAGCCGATCTACCCACACCAGGTTGTGGGGAAGGAAGGGTCAGCATTTGTTTGCAGGGCGCCAGGCAAGGTGAATGGGCAGCTCATGCACAAAAGACCCAAACTGCCCGATGGCTTTCAGGGAAACGTTTTAAAGACAATGGTGGCCAGAGGGTCCCAGGGTGTGTGGTCAGCTCATGCGCCTTCTTCTGATCGGTTGGTGGTTGGGGAACAGGGTGATGTTTCTGGAACCTCAATCATCAGCCTTCTGGTTCCAGCCAGTCTAGGGTCCGCGTGCATGTAGTATTCATGCAGTCACCGTCCTCCCCCAAGTGGGGAGGTCTTAATTCGTGTAGAACGCCTTGACGACATGCAACAGGGACACACAGCAGTCTTTTTTTTTTTTTTTAATATACATCCATATTTATTTTTACTTACCTTCTTGAGAGGAAATCACACGAAATTATTCCAAACTGGGACCGGAAGAGCTAAAGGTGCTGAATTCTACCACTCAATTAAACCCCGCCTGGGAGCCGGGTGTGGGCACCTTCCACCTGGAGGGACGTGGAAGCCCTGAAACCAGCAGGAAGCTGCCCTAAAGGACATGGTCTGGGACCATTTGCCCTCAGGAGTTCTCTCATTGCTTTCTCATCCCTGCAATGACAAAATAAGACAGCGATGGGATGGAAATCTTGAAGGGAAAAGTATCTGGGTAGACTTTGCAGAGGAAAACAGACTCTACCTCTAATATTTCTGCACTGACTGCAGCAAAAGGTCATAAGATTCATGTGGTCAAAGCAAGTCTGGGAATAAACTGTTTAAAATACGTTTTCATTGTATACAGAGTCTTTTCTTTATTGAGGAAAACGTTCCCGGTCATACCTCTTCACAATTCTAAGGGAATCAGAATAGCCTTACCCATTAAAGTCTTGTCTCAAATTATTTTATTTTGATTGGTAACGATTTTGCTTACTTCCCCCAACTGTGTACTTTTGGTGCCAATGTAAACATTTTCAAATCTCCAAATCCCCAGTGGAAGGCATGCTATTTTCTGGGTCTCAAACACAGATCTGGTGAGAACAGTGAACATGCTGGAAATAATATCATTTTTCGGATGGAGCCCGTTGACAAAATGATGGTTGGAAATGAGCATGAATGCATTACGATAACATCAAGTCTGGAACATCTTTTTGAAGGACAATTTCATTGGGAATTATTTTCATACAGAATTCATGGAAAGCAAGACGATTTATGCAAGAGAACTCACTTTTCTGAAATACTCTAAACATAAGGGTCATTTGGAATTTTCATTAAACGCTGAAAGTGTCTGAGAATCTGTATATTAAAATGAATATGTTTCATATACCATTTCGTGCCAACAAATGAAACATGAAATGTATGTAAGTGATTCCGTGTTAAAAAAAAAAAAAAAAGAGGTGATATTAAGGGGATCTGTGGAGAGTCAGATTCAACAAAATCCACAGCGTGATTTCAATGAAAAGGCAATGCTGCTAAACAGACAGAAGAATGGTTCACTTCATAATTTAGAAGCGTGCTTTCAATATTTAAATATTGTGGCAGCTCATTTATGAATGTAAGTATTTGCCACATATAATCTCACTTATTAGAGATTTATCAAAGAAACGTATCTGTTAATTTTTTAACAATATATCTTTTTTTATTGATTTATAATCATTTTACAATGTTGTGTCAAATTCCAGTGTAGAGCACAATTTTTCAGTTATACATGAACATACATATATTCACTGTCACATTTTTTTCTCTGTGAGCTACCATAAGATCTGGTGTATATTTCCCTGTGCTATACAGTATAATCTTGTTTATCTGTTCTACAATATCTGTTATTTTTTAAACATACGCAGGTTATCCTGTGTCTTTTCTCACCTCATATAAAAGTGGCCAGAAGCGTGGTTGCGATGATGAGGTACAGAATATACCGAGGTCTTGAGTGCGAAATTCACCAGCAAATCCTCAGTCTAGCCTGTTGAGAAAACTGGCTTTTTGTGCCAATAAAGTAAAAGGCTTTGTGAAACACGCCTGAAGTCCAGAGCAGCAAAAGCAGCTATGTCAGCAGGCAGGGTGATGTGTTTGGGTGTGGGAAGTGGACAAGGACCGGCAGGGAGAGGCAGCTCTGCTCCCCAATTTTGGGAACTGCAGGACAAGGCTTCCCCGAGGTGTACGCTCACCTGTGAGAACTCGGTACAGCCCAGGGATGCTGGTCTTCTGAACGAGAAGGCATCACCACACGTGCACACGACGCAAATCACTGCGAGAAGACGGATAAGAAGCCAAGTTGGGGTTCTCTCATAAGCCCCAACTGGGTTTGGATGGAGACCGGAACCACTGGTGTGCTCAGTGTTTCCAGCGTCCTTGTCATTTCACCCTGGCTTAGAAAGGTAAGCCGGAGGCCCAAGGGCATTCCCGTGGAACCAGTGACAGACTTCAGAGTGGCTGACAATCTTAGCATCTTAGGCCGCTGGAGCTGCCGTAAGGAAGCACCACTGCCGGGGCGGCTTAAACACTGAACATTTATTTCTCACGGTTCCAGAGGCTGGACGGATGTCCGAGGTCAAGGTGCTGGCAGATTTGCTGTCTGGTGAGAGTCTTAATTCCTGTTCAAAGCATCTCCTGTGTCCTCACCTGGTGGAAGGGGTGAGGGGGCCGCCTGGGGTCTCTCTACTCGAAGGGCACTCATCTCATTCATGGGGGCTCCACCCTCATGACCACATCACCTCTCGGAGTCTCCACTTCCTCAAGCCATCACCTCGCAGGTTGGATGAACTTCCGGGAGGACACAAGCACGATCACACCATAGCACCAGACGCCAACAAAAGGAGCACACAGCCAACTACGGGCAGATGAAATGGCGCCTTCCAGCAGGTGCAGGGGTGGGAAAAGGCGATCTCATTTCCTCCAACCCTCTTTTGCTGTCAGGCAGCAGCAGCGCTCAAGGCTGCTGGCGTTGGAGAGGCCGCTGGCGTCAGAGGATACGCCGCTTGGCTGTGTCCACGTCAGCGTGAGGCATTTCTCACCGGAGCACCACGGTTATGCACGTGTGCACCTGACACAGACCAGCAGAGCAGCTGCTTCTCAGAATTGAAACCATCGCCTTTCTGGAGTAATTACCTCCCTTCCCACATTCAGTGGGTTCCCTCAACCTTCCCGATTCTTGGGACTGCCATAAGGCATCCCGTGGGATGTAAATCTACCCGATGCATAAAACCCGGGGATGTGAAATGCTGCTTGCTCATGGGAACCACCCCAGGGGGGAGCTGCCCGGCCGCATCAGAACCCGGATCATCATTACCTTTGTGCAAGTGTCTGATAAACTCCTGCTTCAAGTCGCTGCAGCTTCCCGCCCGCAGCAGCAAACTCGTAGGATAACACTGGAGATCCAACGTGCTATCTAAAAGCTTGCCTGAATTTCTGCACTTCACTGAAGCCGGCAGACCTTTCCCACGTCGACATAATTAAGTGCACGGCTCCACGTGGTCAAGGGTGGCACCGAGAATTTGCATTTCAAACAAGGTTCCCAGTGATGCTGACATTGTGTGCCCAGGGGCCATATCTTGAGAACCCCTGGTTGAATAAACGGGGAACTCAAAGTTTTGAATAATTTTTTTAAAATGAACAGAATGACGTTGGGTCCCACGAATGGATTCATCTCTGCCAAAGAGGATTGGATATAACTTGGTGCCGATGCTGGGTAATTTCTTGTTTATTTTATTTCACTGGTTTAGTTTCTAAGCTGGGTTTACTTCTTAATGACTGCTAAGTGAAGGCAGCGTCCTCACGCATGGATGTGGTTTTGCCTCAGGAAACATCGTTACTAAACACATCAGATAAAGTAAATGGTATCAGTGGAGTCGTGATCAGTCCGAAGTGCAAACGCCATATTAATTTGCATTGTGTCTTATGTAAAGATTGCTGAAAAGTACGTTCCATGACTAGGTATCTGTTCTTACAGTGTCAAACAGCCGTGAGTTACGAATGCAAAACCAATTGTGACCAAAAGCCTTGGTTAGCATCGTTATAAAGGGAAGTTTATGAAAACCAAACAAATCAAAAAATCAAAGCATCGTAACTAAGTAAATAGTCTGTGAGAGAACAATTAAACTAGCAGTTTAATTCTAATTCAAAAAGACGCCAGCCCCCTCTGCCCAACGTTCATAGCAGCACTGTTTACAGTAGCCAAGACGTGGAAGCAACCTAAATGTCCATCGACATATGACTGCATAAAGAAGATGTGGTATATATACACAATGGAATACTACTCGGCCATAAAAAGGAATAAAATAATGCCATTTGCAGCAACATGGATGGACCTGGAGATCATCATTCTAAGTGAAGTACGCCAGAAAGAGAGAAAAATACCATATGCCATCACTTTTATGTGAAACCTAAAAACACACAACAAACTAGTGAATATAACCCAAAAAAGGGGACAGACTCAGAGTTACAGAGAACAAACTAGTGGTGACCAATGCAGAGAGGGAAGAGGGGAGGGGCAAGGCAGAGGTAGGGCTCTAAGAGGTACAAGTTATTAGGTATAAAATAAGCTACAAGGACATATTGCACAACACGGGGAATATGGCCAATATTTTATAATAACTATAAATGGAGTGTAACGTTTAAAATATGTAAATTACTATGTTGTATACCTGTAACATATAACATTGTGCAGCAGCTGTAATTCAATTAGAAAGAAATGACTTCAGGTATAAAAGAATAAAAGCTAGTCGTTTCAGTGGACAGCACACTTTTGGTACAGAGGGCACAGGACTCATGCGTGTGTGCATGGAGGCTCACATAAGACGTATTTCTGAACTTTCGTGTGTTCCTCAGGGTGTCAGGGATGGTTGCTTTTCTCAGCTCATCCCCAGAAGATTATTTCATAACAGACTTAATTCTTCTATCAAATCTGACTTCAAAACTAACCTAATCACTGCATCATCTTTGTTGTTTCACATGCAGAGAAATTTAAATCCTTTTCTGAAATGCACAATATACACAGCATAGACCTTCCCAGTGCAAAAAAAAAAAAAATCATCTTCTGTGTAATATTAAAAGTCTGCTTTACATCAAGAGCTGGTCTTGGATTTGCAGCCTCTCCGGGTAGATGTGGTTGCCAGTTTCTCTTCTGTTTGGTGCCTGGAGGGTTTCGGTGTCCCTTCTGAGTCGAAATCTTAAGGGTCTTTTTGTCTTTATGTTCATTTCTCCCTGGTCAGGTAGGGAAGGGCCCCCCCCCCAAAAAAAAAAACATTTCAGAGTCCCCGGCTCTTCCTTCAACCTCCCGTGCCTTCTCTCTCCACCGGCAGAGCATCCTCGCCCAGGACTTTCTTCATCCTGCTTCAGATGCACTTAAATTTGGGGGTCCGTGAAATGGCTTCCACCGTAGGGTCAGGCTTTGAAAATGCTGCTTTCTGTGCCATGCCCTAGCAAAGTCGGCCTCATTTTCTAGGAGGTTGACTCCTTCCTGTAGCTTAAGTTTGTGAAGTCTATTGCAGATCGAACAACATAGTCATTCCCCCTTACAGGACTGGACGAAGGCTGGACTCCTCAGCCTCTGTCTTTGGAACGGGGGTCGCAGAAATGGGGAAGACGTGTTCCCTTCACTCTTGGAGGCTGTCTCTCTGCAGAAAATAAGTAGATAGGTACTTAAATTAAGTTAAAATGTCCTCTTTTTCAAAATGTGTTCTCTTCGTCTTAAGCATTTCCTAACCTGCTCCAGCCTGGTTCACACGGCTTGACGTTTATTCAAATCGTGCTCGGTGAAGGAATGTGCATCACCCCCGTGTTCCTAAATGCGATCTCTTTATCTTGCATTTAAATTCCGACATCATTTCATACTACTGACTGCACACATTTCCAATGACATGTTCAGTATCTCAAAAAATATTACATTGAAACCAAAAAACTTTTTTTTTAAGTAAAACGAGAACTGTATAACTGAAACTCTGTTTAAACGCCTGTATTAATTTCCCATGAAAATCGAATTGATCAAATTTAATGTTATCATGATATCACTGTTACCCGGGACCAATAAATAACGCTGTTTACTTTCGGGAGCCAGAAATCAAATGCGGGTTTGGCTGGGATTGCTTCCCTGTGTACGGCGAAGTCATTGAAATTCATGAAAATAATGCATTTCACATTGAAGGTGAGGATGAGAGAGCTGTAAAGGTCTATTTAAATTGTTTTCTTCCTGTATCGTTAAAAGGACAAACTGAACTCTGCACTCTTACATACCTTCTCAACAATAAACAAAAATAAATTGGAATCACGTTCACTTCACTAACGTACGGTGCAGAAAAACAAAAGAACAATAAAAGTGCCAGCTGTAGGCCCATCAGTGTCCCAGTAAACAAGCACGGAGTTTAAAGAAGTTATTTTTAGAAAAGAACAAAGAGATGTAGTTCTGTGTGTGAGTTTGTGTAATGTCTAACTTCCTTCCCACATTTGATATTTAGATGATTCCCTTTGTACGTTCTTACCTGGTTTAAATGTATCAAAAACACTCAGCTGTTAAAATTTTAGCCAGAGGCAGACATGGTGACAGAGTATTGGTTTTTTTCTGTTGAAATATTTTTTTTCTACTTCATCTTTAAGAGAAAAAAAAAATTCTTTAATTTAGAATAATTAACTCAAGTTATTGTCTGCGCTCATTTATCGCGTTGAGAATTGAGCTGTTCATCTTTGTAAGAGTAAAGTATTCTCTTTTTTTGTTTGTTTCTTAAAGAGAGGAAACATAAAGGAGGAACAAATTAAAAAAGTAAATCAATGAAGTGCTTCCTGAAGAGACTACTTACTTCTCGAAGAAATTTATGGGAAAGTTAGACACCCATCTCTGACCCTAGGGGGAAAGGCGTTGCCATTCATTTGGAGTGTTTTCAGTCTGAAGATATTTAATGTAATTTTAGGCAATTTGTGGCGTATGTGTTTTTATTTCAGCGGCGCTGCGGATAGGCAGTAAATGTGTATTGGAGCAATAGCATTTCACAGGAGTGACTGAAAGTTCAGGAGAAGCCATTCTTCCATGCGCACTTTTTACAAATAGATGTGAAGTTAGCTTGGTAAAATAACTCCTGAGGCTTGCCGATGGGGTAATCACTAGAATTTTACCCCATCAAACTGAATCCTGGGCCACGACGTTAATTTTAATCGATGACCAGTGTCTGTCCGTACGTGCTAATTACGTGTGTAGACGTCTATTGGTGATTGTAACGGCTCTCTGTATTACTGTCCTCGTTGAACCTGGTTAACTTGTTCCTTTTTTCACTGAACCCTCTTAAGCTCTTCAAATTCTCCTAGTTGCAATTTTCTCTCACGCACACGTTGCATCTGCCTCTCTGTTTTAACATCCATCACCTACTTCCTCCATTTCGGAAAAGAGGCTGTATCCACTGTCTCGAGTTCAATTCAGAGGCAACAGTGTATCTCAAGTAGGTTTAAGTCCAGGCTCTTTCTGTGAAGCTTAAGTAATAATCCTTTGGCACAAGCGTTTGTTTACTTGACTTATAAAATATGACCTATTAGACCCTCCATCGAAGGGTACTTATGAGAATCCAGTGCAGTGGGAATAAAGCAAGCAGCTCACTGCAAGCTTTATCATAATCAGTCAAGGAATGGGAACGGCAGATACAATGATTATTCTGTTGTAGGTGACAGCTGAAACGAACAATCCCAAATCAAAGACGTACACGTTGGAACACGAGAAGGATCGAGTTTTAAACCCAGCATCCCGTCCCATATTTTTTTCAAGTTATGCATTGACAGAGCGAGTAGAAGTTCTTCTGTAGCAGAATGGCTCAAAATTAGATTTTTGCCACGTGAGCTGCTGGGAAGAGCATTGTATCACCGGCGGACACCCGCGGTCACACTTGAAATCCTTACGTGACCGGGGTCTCTTTCCAGTACACTCCCTTTCAGTCGCTCCGTCTCTGTTCCCAGAGTGACACCCACAGGACACATCCTTCAGTTCTCAGCAGAAATTTCTAGCATCCAACTGATGGTCCTGAATCTACAACGTCACCGCTTGCTGTGCCCTGCCCACCTTTGATGTCCTGACCCGTGTGCACGTTGCATGTGCCATTTCTGCTGACTGTGTTTGCTGGGATGTGGACAGGTCCCTCAGCCACCTGTCTCCTCGGTCAGGAGAGAGGGAAAGTAATCACTTACTCAGAGGATCATTCTGAGGGATACACAACCATGTCGATCAATGACTTGAACATGATGCACCTTGCAAGTGTTTGATAAATACTACGTGATGACTACACTTTACAAGTGACAGTAAGTACATAAGGAAACACACATTATTGTTGACTTGGAAGTCAGGATGAGAAGAAAATAATGTAGCAGGCATGTCCGGGCACTCTCAATCCAGGAGAGGGTAACATTCAAGGGAAATAACAAAACAAGATGGTCTGGGAACCCTGCATATTTCTATGCGTTACCCGCACACTTCCAGCCCATATGGTGGAAACCCAACAACAGCCAGGTGGCCGATGTTGACATTAGAGACAGGTAATTTGAGTGTAGAACTTCTCTGTCAAATACTCACCTGTCAAGAATATCATTGGCACTATCACTGGCATTATAGTTAAATTGTCTTTTTTGCATTTAGATTTTTGGTCATGTGACACCAGGCAGAAAATTGGACCTACACACACACATATGCACACACACAAGATCACTGGCAATGGAATAAATGAAAGGAAAATCAAATTAATTTTTCCTAATTGAATTGCTCTCAAAGACAGGTGTTGGAAGCAAAAATAAGAGCAACGTTTGGTATGTTTATAGCATCTGTGAATGTAAAGCATATTCTCTTTCTACCGTCAAGTATGAGAGAAAGACATTGGGCATATGAATATGGTTGTAAATTCCTTACCCTACAGGCGAGGCAGTATAATGTTATTTAAAGACAGACTGCGATGAATTAAAGTTGTACATATAAAAAACCACACCATCCTCTAAATGGGACAGATTACCAGGTTGGATAGAAGAGCAAAGCCTGATAAATTATATGCTGCTTACAAGAAACACGGTTCAAATAAACACATAAACTAATAATAAAATATTGATTCTAAAAACGCATGCACACGCTAAATGAAAGGTACTTGGAAGAAGCTATATTTTTATCAGATGAAGTAGCCAGAGGAAAAACGTAAAACATAAAAGGAGACATTGAATAAAGACAAAGGGATTTATTCTCCCAGAAGATTTTAAAATCCTGTGTGTGTGTTTGTAACGGAAAATAGGGATTGGCGGAGGACAAGGTATAGGAAAAACTATGGAACTGAAAGGAGAGATAGATGAATCTGCAATTACATTTGTTGAATTCACCATTCCTACCCCAATAATGAATAGAATGAGTGAATAGCAGAATAGCAGAAATTCTATCAGGGTATAGATGACCTCAATGAGAGTGTCAGCCACTTCATCCAGTTGACGTTTTTTTAAAACATCACACAAGAACTGAAGAATACACATTCTGCTCAAGTGTTAAAAGGGGACTCCCTCAGACGGATCATGTTCTGGGCCATAAAAAATAAAAAGAACATAAACAACTTAAGAGAATAGAAATGGCTACAAAGGATTATTTCAAACTCTTAACAGAACGTCCTAAGAATACATGACAAACAAATCTGGAATTCCTAAGGTTTTGAAAATTAAACATTCTAAATAACGTATGAACCAAAGAGTAAGCTTCAAGTGAAAAGAAAAAAAAACCTGCATAAAAAAAAATACAGCACAGGGTTGGGTGGAACGTATAGCTCAGGCATATAGCGCGTGCTTAGCATGCACAAGGTCCTCGGTTCAATCCCCAGTACCTCCATCAAAAAATAATAATAATGAAATAAATAAATAAGCATAATTACCTCCTCCCAGCAACAACAATAAAAATTAGTAAAAGATAAAATTTTACAAAATGTAATTCCATTGCCTTCTGCCTTCTTCTGTTGATGATGAATTTGGATGTCAGACTCGGGACCCAGCTACACATGCCTGGGAAACTTCTGGTCTCGTGTGTGAGGAGAGCGACAGAAGAATGTTCTTAGCAGCATTGCAAGGCGGCGCAAAACCCAGGGGAGCCTCAAAGTGTGTTGGAAGAGGAAGCAGGTACAGAGAGCTTATTATACACAGAAAATGGAATATTACAGAGCAGGGAACAGAAATCTTCTTAACAACTTGCCTACTTGCAAACGTGGATAAGCACGTTTATTGATTTAAAAAATTCCTTAAAAAATTCCTTATTCAATATCTTGTAATAAACTATAATGAAGAAGAATATGAAAAGGAATACATATGTATAGCCAAAACATGATGCTGTGCACCAGAAACTAGACATTGTAAACTGACTATACTTCAATTTAAAAAAAACTTTATTATAAAAAAAACTTTAAAAAAGAAAATATAGAGTATAATGCTCTTTTAATAAATTCTAAATCTGTAAACAGGCTGTGTTCTCCTTTACATATGTGTGGGTGCACATACACACACGTGTACACACGTACACATATACGTACGACATGTGCACGTGTCTATATAAATATGCATGCATACTATGTACGTACACAGTTCTAAACTTGAAACATTGTATCCTGTCAGAAATGAGGAATTGTGTTCGGTGTGTTCTGACTTGAGACATGCTTTCCTTTTGAAGAACTTGACTTGAAGAAGCTGTAAGTTTCAAAAGATTCAAGAAGTAGATGCTAAGCCATTAAGACAAATGGGTTCAGAGGCTGAAATGAAGCAGCCAGAGATTAATTGCCCGTCAGGAAAGGGAAGACGTGAACTCTATCCAGACACATCCAATAACTGAACACAAGCAAGTTATGTTTGTGTTCAGTTATTGGATACAAAATAGAAAATACAAAAAAAAATTTTTTTAGGAAAGCTTTTGTTTTTTTTTTTCCCCTCCGCTTTAGGAAACCTCTCTGAGCAAAATGACTTCCACCAAAGTGATGTCTAAATGGCATTGTCAATAGCACTATTAAATTACACCGTTAAATTCGCTTTGCAGGCAAGTCCCTGCAGTTACCTACTGAATAATCTCTGCTCGTCAATTGTATGCCCCTCCTCTGTTTCCTGAGGTTCATCACCAAATAACCTCACGTAAAATACAATTTGAAGCCAGTCGACAGAGCTCATCCTTTTTTCAGTCATGCTACGTATTGTAAATTCTGCCTCTTCCGACGGGAAGACAGTAAAACGGGACACAGTTGTTCTGATAGCAGACTGCCAAGTTAAATTAGGACAGATTGGTCATAGGCGTTATTTCATATGAAAAAAACACAAATGTATATGCTCATCACATAACTTTAAGTATGCAAAATAAATTTCCTGTAATTCTTCCACTTTATAGCTGCAGAATTAAAACTCAGGAAAAGTAAATGGTGTATTAAGGGTAATGCCACCGCCAGCCATGAAACTGCAATGACTGGCTGTCAGATGCTAATTTTCCATGCACTATCTATTTACATTCTGAATGTTACACATGGGAATTAATGTTTGCAATGGAGGAGGGTATTTATATGCTCAGAAACTTCATCTATCAAACCTCCAGAATTTGCTTCCTGAACCTTGACAATTATAGATAATCTTAACATTTGTATTCGACATCCGTATTATAATTCATTTTGCATTGGTGGTATTTTTGTGCAGTTACACTAAAAAAAAAAAAAACCTTTATCATTACATTCGTGGAGTAGAAGATGGACAGGGTAAACTTCTTTTTTTTTAAAATTTTTTATTGATTTCTAATCATTTTACAATGTTGTGTCAAATTCCAGTGTATAGCACAATTTTTCAATTATACATCAACATACATATATATATATATATATATATATATATATATATATATATATATATATATATATATTTATTGTCACATTCCTTTCTCTGTGAGCTACCATAAGATCTTGTGTATATTTCCCTGTGCTATACAGTATAATCTTGTTTATCTATTCTACAATTTTGAAATCCCAGTCTATCTCTTCCCACCCTCCACCCCCTTGGCAACCACGAGTCTGTATTCTATGTCTATGAGTCTATTTCTGTTTCTAATCATTAGAATCATAGGAATTCTTTTAATTATGAGAAAGTGATGACTGTAATATAGAGAATAATTCTAGAATGCAGATACTTAAAAAACCTAGGAAAAGTGTCAGCTAGAAAACAAACAGTAAATTCCTTTTTAGGCTGCAAATGGTCAAACAGTTATACCATATAAAAAACATATCTTTACTTGTCCACATGTTTGCAAGATACACTGTGAAGTGTCCCTGGGAGCCAATGATGTCTTATTAGCAAGAATTGCACACAGTAACGTATAAAATAAGCCAGGGTCTTCTGGAAATTACAAATGATATGTTACCTTCAAATTCAAGAAAAGCAGTAATCACTAGAACGGGGATCAGAGAAGATTTTCAGGCAACAGAGCTGAGCCACGGAAAGGAGAAGGTCCCTCACAATGGGTGATAAGAAAATATATTGCTTGCAAAAGGAGGTCATGATCAGAGATGGACTGCAGAAATGGGAAATTGGAGTAAAACCTTCTGTACACCAGCAAGGATGGACTGTCTTAACCTAACTGTTAATATTTTGAGGAATTATAAAGATACCTTTTGTATGTATGTAAAAATATACACACAGTATGTATATATATATATATACACACACACACATACATTGTGTATATATATATATTATATACAATATGTATAATTGGTATGTTTACTGTATATATATATGAAATCTGTATAGCCTCTATGTACAATATAAACATATCTCTATATATACATGGAATCTCTCTCTAGAATATACACAGTGTATTTGTATGCGTATATATGTATATGTATACATATATATGATCAGATTGTGTTTATAGAAGAACATAATAAATCTCTTTCAGGAAGGTAATAATCCAAAATCTCAGACCAAAGAAAGAGTGGCTGGAGTTTCTGTATCCAAACTGACCCAAGAAGTTACTTGAATATCCCTCTCAGATGCAAGTTATAGAATGATCTCACATGGGCTTTTTAGGATATGACATAGTTATGGTCCTTAAAAACTATTGAGAAAAGTCTTTGAAGCTCACAGTGACGTTAAATTAATGGATGCTTAGAAGATACTGTCATTATAACTAGATTCTTTTCTCTTTCATTGTTTTAAAAGAAATTCTGTTAAGAGAATTCCTGTATCAGATCATTTTTCTGCCAGTTAAAAAAAAAAACAAAACTCAGGCAAATGGACTAGTTTACATTTTCAGCCAAATGTGCTAATGTGGCCATTTTACAAGTGTTTATTACAACTAAACCTTTCGGTCATTTATGATGGAACTGAGGTGTAAAATTATGTTCTTGGAAACACATTTTTAGTTCTATGTTGAGGAGTAAGTAAGATTAACTATCGTCAGTCCCCAAAGTGGGCATGTAAATATGTCGAATGATTAGGGAGTGTAGCAAGATGGTGCTGTGTATTTTTCATCTTTTTTTAACCTCACGTGTTTCTGCAAGTTGATGGTCATTCTTTTTTTTTTTTTCAAGGTAGTTCATCTTTTTGTTTTGTTTGTTTGTTTGTTTGTTTTTTAACATTTTTTATTGATCGATGGTCATTCTTCAGTTGATATCACCCACAACATGCAGGGGGTTTGTAGCTCAGTGGATTGACCATGAGAGGCCAAGTACCCCGTGCTGAAATGTAAGGACATGTTTTTATTTAATACTCTCAGAGTTTTCTAGTAGGTCTTCAGAATTGGAATGAAAAATACCAGTTCTTTAAATGTATTCATTCTTGCAGCGTAAGCAGAGATCTTTGGCCAAGTGCGTGTGATCCACCCTATAATGTGTGACCGTTACTATGAAGGGGAACTCTTGGAAATAGTAATCAGATTGGCTAGTTCTTTCTGAATTAACCTTAAATTGGGGCGGCGGGATCTCCACACATTCACGGCTCAAAAAAGTTAGCTGTATCACTGGAATCGGACGAATGTTTGTTAATGCTCCCATCCAAGGAATGACTGAACTCCTTTACCAAGAGGCACTAAAATGTATGGTCTCAGGAGAACAGTGCGGAATGATGATTCCTCCTACGCCGCGCCGGTGGGGCACCTGAGAAGGCATGGTGCCTTCATGGGTCTTTGCTTTCCTCTTTTCACGTCACGGTTGTCTGGATGAAAAATTAATCTATTGATCTAAGAAAGAAACAGAAAATTTTATTCGAGCCAAATTTGAGGATTATAACCCGGGAAGACCATCTCAGAAAGTTCTGAGAAGTGTTCTGCCCGTTAGAAGTCAAAATTTGCACAAGTTTTTCGAGACAGAGGGCTGTGCATCAAATGACGTAGTGCTGACAGTTTACAGAGTCCAGGTGTGAGCATCATCCTGGTGGCTCACCTGACCCCTTCCAAGATCCACAAGGAACATTCTCTTTGAGGCGCTGTCTTGTTGATGCTGGGAGAATGTTGCTCTCTATGGCTGAGCAGGTGTTCCTGCCGACGGGGGAAGATTGCCCCATGCCTGCCGCAGACACGCAGTGCACAGTGTGGGGAGACAAAGCCAGAGGGCAGACAAGAACTTTTTATGTAGATTTTCCTTGTGTTGCCGTAAATATGAATTTTCTTCACAGTTGCTCAGTAACAGTCACTTCCTGGCTCCATTCACCACCTTGAGGCGATGGGGTAGGTACACCGTTCCTGTCCGGGATGGTACCACACTTTCGCCAACACGCATCCTTGGAGATCTCAGGCAGCCACGGAGTGTGGGGGGAACACGAAAAGTTTCCATTTAGGGGCGCGGTGGCTAATTTTACCGTCTCCACTTGACTGGGCCAAGAGGCACTCACATGTTGGTTTAAACATGGGTGTGTTGGTGAGGGTGTTTCTGGACGAGGTTAACATTTGAGTCTGTAGGTTGAGTCCAGCAGATTATTGTCCCTGCCTGACGTGCCTGGCACGATTCAGTCCACGGAGGACCTGAACGGAAGGAGAAGGTGAAGGAAGGGTGAATTCAGTCCCTGTTGTCCTGCCTCTGCACTTGAGCTTGGACAGGACATGAACTGTCAGATCACCTGGGTGACAGAGACAGAGATACATAGATTTCTCGTAATAGGTTCTCTTCCTCTGAAGAACCCCAACCCACCTAACTAATACAGGGGGCTCTTTGGGGCCAAGAGTTCTAAAATGTGGAATATCCCACGTAGTCACGTCACATTTTGGACATCTTCAGGGTTGGCTGACCCAAGGATTATGGGATCTGCTCTGATATGTTCGTGGGGGCCCAGATAGGCAAACCATTTTGACAAGAATCAGAAGTTCTGTACAAAGAATTGTCTCTTTTCCCTCACTGTTTTGAGATATCCTCCCAGACATAAATGTAGTAAAACAAGAAACAAAAACCAAACCAAACCAAACGAAACAAACAAACAAAAATCCCACCAAAAACCAGTTTATAACACTCTGAGTCTAGAAATTAAATCCATTTTACACGTGAATACAAATAATGTTTTGGATCGTTGTAAGACACGTTGAATTTTCAAGGAGGACATTTAATTATGTAAATTTGGGGGGGGGGTGACATTTTGTTTCCTTTTAAAGGTCTTTCCTAAGGAAATCTTTCTTTCAAGACAGACTCGGAGCAAATTCCACCCAGGTTGCAAGTATAAATTCTACTGGAAGCGACAGTTCTCTCTGCACCACTGAGGTGCTAAAGGAACCGAGCTCCTCAATAACCATTCAAAACTCACCTGGATAAGTGAAAGCATTTCCCGCATTTTACATACAGTCGCACTTCGTCGATAACAGGTGAACGTTTGACTGTGATTCTGTCTCACCCAGATTGTTTCCCCTTAGGGCGGGGAAAGAGACGGGGAGAGAGTTTCTTCCCTGAAAAGAAGAATTTATGGAAAGATAAAAACCTGACCATCACAAGATTATCCTATTCTTCTTTTTTTGTTGTTGTTGTACTTCTTCTCTGCGTGCCCTGCCATGTTCAGACACCAAATACTTCCATTGGCCGTTCTTTCTAGTAAGTTCTTCTGTTTTGGAAATTCAAATGGCAGGCACGCTGTGTCATCATTGACGGTTAGACGGTGTTGCCCCCTCCCCGAAAAAAAGGATGGTAATGCAATTCAGGATGCCCAGACTTACAGTCTGTGGTTTGTCTGAAACCTCCCCGGCCGGAATAAGAAGCAGAATCAGGCAAGTTCTGAACGCAGGGCAGAAACCTGACCCAATAGACGAATATACTACATTCTCTCATGCGATTTCAAGAAGGCTATTATCTGCAGAAGTGGCCTTAAGAGCAATCTATGATTCATGAATTGCTCCAAATGCATCTTTCAAAAGAAAAAGAAAAACAAAAACGATGGAACGTCCTTTGAAACAGTTGCTGCGACCCGTCTCGGTGAGGGTCGAAACAGTTCCAGGCCATTCATCACCATACACACCCTTCTTGAGTAAAATTGCTAGAAAATGGCATTGAAAGCATTGAAATTGCCTTGAAATAGCCACAGAGCCCTCCTGTGAAAGGTGACCAGGGGAAGAGCGTGGATCTGGGATGCGGGAGAAGGAGAGGAGGCCGTGGACAGAAACGGAGTGATTGAGCCCCACGCAGAAAGGACCTCCCTGTCCTATACGTTTCCTTGGGCCAGCACATCCCCTCGTCTTGTTAATGCCATCAGGAGATGCAGAGATGGCTTCTACGCAACCCGCCCAGGAGCTTGGGTGCTGGGCTCTTGGAGAGCTGGGGTGCCTCTCGGCGTGGTCCGCTTTCCATCACTGCAGACCCACACCTCTGAGTGGCCTCTGACACCTCGCCCGTCTATAGGGTGTGACCCGACTCATCACGGGATCCGGGCTGTCGACGTGAGCCCTTTTCCTGTAGACTTCTCAGCAGTGTCTGTGGGTGGCAGAGGGCTCCTCTGGGTAAATGAAAATCAGAGCAGTTCTGCGGCAGGAGCCACTCAGGAGGAGGGCTGGGGGGAAATTACCCCTGACACCAGAGTAAGGAGGTGGGAGGCATGCGGTGGGGCAGAGAGAAAATACTGTCCACCCTCTTGGGTCATTTGACCTATGAACATCTTGTCTGCTCTACTGCGTGTCTATCTCAGCATTAAAAATCCTGATGGAAAACAAGTGCCAACGTAAGATGTAGGTGCATTTAAAGTACTTGGAAATCTGAAAATGCCTGTCTTCCACGTGACTTTTAACAGCACAGAGAGTCAACGACGTCCTCCGTGGCTTGTACTTTGGAGAAGCAGTTTTCCAGACTGGAAGTGACCAGTGAAACACTGCCTTCCCGTGATGCTGCTGTTTTCCTGGTTGTTTAGTGACTAAGGGAAGAGGACTCTTCCTAAAATGTAGACCATGTGGAACCAGAGGAACCCATTCTTCCAATAGCAACTAGGCAGTGAATTCCCGCTCAGGGCTGGGCAGTATTGAAAGCCTGTGGATTTAGCAGGAAACAAAACCGTCATGGCAGGTGAGTTCACATCAGTGACATGGACCCGGCTGGGAGGCGTTGCTACCGAAGGGAAACTCAGGAGATTGCTTTTTTTTTTTCTTTTTGCATTTAAAAAAAATTATATTGCCTTATAGTCAGTTTACAATGTTCTGATAGTTTCCAGTGTAGAGCACAATTTTTCAGTTATACATGAACACACGTATATTCACTGTCACATTATTTTTCACTGTGAGCTACCACAAGATCTTGTATATGTTTCCCTGTGCTATGCAGTATAATCTTGTTTACCTATTCTGCATATGCCTGTCAGTATCTACAAATTTTGAAATCCCAGTCTGTCCCTTCTCACCCCTCTCCCCCTTGGCAACCACAAGTTTGTATTCTGTCTATGAGTCTGTTTCTGTTTTGTATTTATGTTTTTTGGTTGTTTTTTTTTAGATTCCACATATGAGCGATCTCATATGGTATTTTTCTTTCTCTTTCTGGCTTACTTCAGTTAGAATGACATTCTCCAGGAGCATCCCTGTTGCTGCAAATGGCGTTATGTTGTCAGTTTTATGGCTGAATAGTATTCCATTGTATAAATATACCACCTCTTCTTTATCCAGTCATCTGTCGATGGACATTGAGGCTGTTTCCATCTCTTGGCTGTTGTAAATAGTGCTGCTATGAACATTGGGGTGCAGGTGTCATCCTGAAGTAGGGTTCCTTCTGGATATATGCCCAGGAGTGGGATTCCTGGAGTTTTGCTCTTAAACGTAATATTTTGAGGGGATCATTTCAGTGTTATATAAAAAGTCAAATGGACTCTTGGTTTTGCAAGTCTTGCATTCAGGACAAGAGGGTAATTTGGGACAATGGGCACACCAGTAGCATGGACCCTCTTTCATGCCCCAATCTTACTGGGAACACCTTCTGCCGTTTTAGAATTAAATACTGCCCACTGTTCATTCTTCATGACCACCTGGAGACCGTCTGTTTTTCCCCCCCATATGAAGCTTCTGTTTCTTTTCCCATATGTGTGTATGTATTTATACACACACACACATTTTTACCTGTAACATCATACACGTGATATCAATTTTACGACAGTAACCATCTGAAAAAGTACAGCGCAGTGGCATTTAGTACATTTACCATATTGTGCAAACATCATGTCTGTCCACTTCCAGAACGTTTTTGTTCCCCCAGAAGGAAACCGCATACCTCTTAGCACTCGCTCCCCTACCCGCCCCCTCCACCCCTGCCCCTGCAGTGTAAGCAGCCTTCAGCCGCTAAGAATGTACCTATGCTGGACGTTTTAAGCACGCGGGACCTGACAGCGTATGGCCTTTCGTGCACCTAGCGTGATGTTCTCAAGGTGCGTCTGCCTCGTACCACGTTATCGGACCTTCAGTCTTTTCTGTGCTGTGTACCGTCGACACGAGCAGAGAGACCTCGCCGGAGGAGAAATACGTGGGGTATCCCACCATTCGGAAAGGAACCCGAGTCCCGGGAAACCCCAAACTGGGAGTCAAGAACCTTCCAAAGAGAGAGCAGCCGACACCCCTGGCTCTGCAGCTCCGTGTCCTGTTTCACGTCCCCACGTGATCGTGCTTCTGACTTATTAAAGGGCTGAGAGCAACTCTCAGTGAATGGAACTCTTCTCTTTGGTCCATCCCAGCTTCCTAGAGACTTTCCTCTTATTTAGTAACTCAGTTCTGTCAAGTGTCACTGGCTCACCCGGAAGCAGAGAAGAGAGTCTTTGTCTCTCGTGGAATCGGCATTTTAATTAGCAAGCCCTTCCCGGAGAATCAGGCCTGCGTTTTCCTGACTTATGGGAAATAAGCCTCCCGGGAACGTTCCAGGCCCAGAAGGGCACACTTGCAACGTTTAGGAAGGCTCTTGAGGCTCCTTTATAATTAGCTTCTGGAAACCTTCAAACAAGGTCACGGTAGCTTCATAAGGAGAACAGGTCCATTTAAAATGCAAACCATTTAAAACGGAAAAACAGCGGGATGTGACAGCTGCCTAGCGGAAGCCACTCAGTGGGTGTTTTGAAACAGACACCACCACTCGTCCCGGCTTCTCCCCTGAGACGCGCGCCCTGCCTGTGGTCCAGCCGCCCCGCATCTTCACTCTTTCTCTGAACGCTGAAGCCGGTCAGCGCGGTACGAGCCAGGGCCACGGGGGAGTTTGCGCAGGGCGAGCTGCCGGGGCAGCATTCAACTTTAAAACGTCGTGCCCAGACCGAACACCCTGGCCTTGTGGCCGTTGCTTGAAAACAGAGATGCGCTTATAAATAAATATTCAGGGAGTACCGGCTTCCTGTCTTTTCCCTTTTCAACACGATGGCGAGCATATCTGTTTAATGGAAAACACCAGAGTTTAAAGCTGTAAAGGTGTCTTACAGATTATTGTATTCAACTGTGCTGTAAAGATGAAAAAAGTGATTTCTGCAGATGTCCAGAAATGTGTCCAGGGTCTCACAGCAGAAAGGTTGTCACTGCCAGGTCGAGCTCAGAGCACTGAATTGTCAGTGCAGAACTTTCATGTCTGTTGCTAATATTGGGGGAGAAGCGGGGGAAAAAAGAGTTGGGGAGGAGGCGTTGTATGGTGTGAATTTTTCGTTCAGGCCGTTGTAGGAGGGTGAGGGGTGCAGGAGGACGATTTGAGAAGCTCAATTTGCAGATCTGTCCTTTACAGTCCAGAATGCACGTTTCCACCCATCCCGCTGCGTCTATAATCTTGGTGTTTCTCAGTCACCATCTGGAGGTGAACATAACATGGAAACAGAATTGAAACTGAGTCCCTCTAAAACCGACTCCCTTACTGAGTTTAGGATGAACCTCTCTGTCCAAAACTGCATTCCCTTTCTTGTCCCATCCCCTGTTCCCCTCAGGATTGAGGGGTATGAAAGCAAAGAGGGGAATGAAACCGAGCAGGACCCACCAGCCCCTCCACGTCCCCTGTTTCTTGTTCGTAGAAAAAGGTTTTAGTTTCCAGGACCTTCCCCAAGTCCCAAAGAGCAGACTCACGCAGTTAATGGTCAGGACAATAGAGTCCCAGGACCCCAGTCCCTTCTGAAGGGACACATGTGACAATGTGTTGCATGTCTTTGCGGTGATCTGCAGAAACTAAGACCCCATACTCAGCTGATGATTGAGGTTCCAGAGACATCACCCTGTTCCCTCCCCACCAGCCAATCAGAGGACGGTCCCCCAGCTGACCACACATCCTGGGACCCTCTGGCCTCCACTGTCTTTAAAAACGCTTCTCAGAAAGCCATCGGGGCATTCGAGTCTTGGGGCAGAAGCTGCCCTGCAAATAAACCCTCACTTGGCTGCAAACACCACTGTCAGAGTTTGGCTTTGTGCGCTGCCAGCCCACCGGCCCTTGCTGGGAAGCAGAATCAATTGCTTTTTTTTTTTTCTATTTTAAGTGAGTTTTTATTGAGAAATACTGAGAGTGCACAAAGCAGAAACACAGACCTCAGTGATAAATTACACAGTGGCCCAAAGTAAAGAAATAAGACAGCTGCACCCCTGGCGTCTGTCTGCACCCCTCACCGACATCACCTCCCCTGCTCCGTCCAAAAACAGTGCTATCCTGAGCGTTTCGGCCATTGCCAGCCACCGTGGTGGACTTTGGGGTCATATCCAGGCTGAGGATACGAAAAATAAACCTGCCATGATAGATGCACCGTAGGTGTCATTCCTGCATTTCAAGGGGGTCTCCCTGCCAGGCATGGAGATTCTGTCTCTTTCCTACATGCAGTAGCGCCTGATGGGTTTTCAAAGCTGGGAACCAGCTGACTGTCCCCGCTCAGTCTATGGAAGTTCCCTTTCCGCGCCACCCGAGCAGCACAGGGTGTCGTCAAACCGTTTCTCTGTAGCCGGCGTGTGTGTTGATGTACGTGGCGGTTGTTACAATGTGTATTTTCCTGTGCACACGGAGTTGGCCACTTTCGTACGCTTACTGGTTATTCAAATACTGTGTTCTCTTTTGTGAGGCTCCTGATGAAGGCTTTGACATTTTGTCTCATTCCTGAGTCTTACTTTCTTCTGGCTTCCACCGTGGGCTTTATGAGCCCTCTCTGGTTACGTGTGTTACGAAATTCCGTGCCTGATGGCAAGACTGTGTTTCATGCCAATCTGGTTACATTTGAAGAGGACCAGTTCTGAAACGTAACATCCTCGATTTACCAACATCTTTCTAATATAAACACTAAAAATAAACATTAGGATTTGTGTGCCTGGCATTAAAATTTCACTTTACATTGGAATCATAAAAAAAAATCACTCTGCAATACTATTTTATAGATCCGCGTGCACCACCATTTTTCTAATGTAAATATTGCAAATGAGTATTAGGGCTTGCGTGCGTGACGTTAAAGTTTCACTTTATGCTGAGCTCCTTAAAAACACTCTGTCATATTATTTTATGGATCTGCACCATCTGGTAGAAGGGTCTGGGATGACGGAGATGTCCCCACCATTGCTGTCCAGTGCCGTGGCCTCTGCCACCCATGGCCGTGAGCACTTAGAAGGGGCTAACTTAGACGGTGAGCTTAAACTCTAACGTTACTCCGTTTCCACGTGAATCGGCAGCTGTGCCGTACTCAACAGGTGCTGTTCCAAGTGCTTCATAGTTTTACTTTCTTCCTTCATAACATTTACATTGTTTACGTTTCTCATTCGTAGCTCTGACATTGCTGAGCAATCATTTATTCACATAAGATGGATGTATTTCTGACCTCCCCGGTCTGTTCCCTTGGTTTATTTTTTGATCTTCGTCCCATTTTACTGGCACTCAATTGAATATAGCCTCACATCCTGTAAGACAGCGGGCGCTCTCGTAACGCACGACCAAGCCCTATCAGGCGCACGTCAGTGCGTGCTAATGAGGTGGGCTTATGCTAATGAGTTTGCGGTCCTGGGTTTATGGTAATGAAGTGACGCTGGAGGGCCGCAGCGCAGCTTCCAGCTGGGAGCTGGTTGCCTTAAAGGCCGCCCTGCCCTGGTGACGAGAAGGTTGGAACGTCCGGCTTGAGCTCTTGACTCCCAAGGAGGAGAGAGGCCTGAGGTGGAGTTCAGCGACCAATGGCCAGTGATGGAGGCCTCATAAAATCCCATAAATACTAGGATTTGGAGAGATTCCAGATGGTAAACAGCGGGAAACGCTGCGAGGGCGGGCCATTTGAGGACAGGGTTGTGGGTACCCACACCCGGACGTCTAGTGCGTTCCACGTGCAGGTGGCCCATGAGGTTTTACAACTGGTGTCTGAAATGGGAGCAGTGTTGTGAGACTGAGCTTTTCCCCTCGCGGGGTCTGTGTTAGTGCTGGGAGTTCCCCTCAGAACCAGAGAACTGGTTGTCCCTGTAGAAAACGCCGCCACACTCCCAGATTTCCCCTCTTCAAGACAAAATCTTGTTAGTCTTTGTCCATCACAGTTACATATAAATTGTAGACTTAATTAATCGGATTCCCTAATAACCCGTTGGATTTTGGGCCTGGTGGATGGATCGGTTGGTGGAAAATTCAAACTTGTACAATATTGATTCTTCTATTCCACTAAATACGTTGGAAACCTCCATTCATTAACGTCTATTATTTTTCTCTTTTGAGTGCTTAATTTGCTTTTGTGATGACTTCCCCTTTCACCGTATTTTGTTTACATTTGTTGTAGGTAATTATTACTGCGATACTATTCTAAATGGTGTTATTTTAAAATTTTGTTTTCTCTTTTATTACTCTTAAATAAGAATTCAGTGATTTTGTGTGTGTGTTGTTTTTGAACCTAATATTGTTACGAAACTCACATATTGATGACATTACTATCTCTGGCTGCTTTTGGGTTTTGTGTGTCCTCCAGATACTGCCATGATTATTTCCTCTTTCTAGTTTATGTCACATATGTTTTTTTCCTTGCCTAATCACCCAGGAAATTACCTCAATACAATGCTAAATAGAATATGTTTTTGAAATACCTATCTTGTTCCTTATTCAAAAGGAAAGGTTCCAGTGTTTCGCTATTAATTAAGAGGTTTGTTAGAGGTATTTTAAAACTATGTACTATTTATCAGTTTATAAAAAATCTATTATATTTCTGGTTCAGTTACTTATCAGGGACTGATGCAAGATTTTAAATTATGATTTTTCTGCCTCTATTCAACTAAAATGGGGAATTATTTTGATGGGTAATAAATGATAAACTAAGTTAGAATTCCACATTATGATATGTATTTCCTAGAAAATGTTTTGCATAGAATTTTGCCAATCATGGTATTGGGAAATTGCAGACTGTAATTTCCCTTTTTAATGCTGTACTTTGATGGGTTTGGTATCAAACTTAAGCAGGAGAAGAAAAAGCTATTAGGAAATCTACTCTCTTCCTGTTAACCTGTCAGTAACAAATGGGCTGCTCTACCGGATATTTTATTATGTTTTGTTTAAAATATGCAGCAAATTGACATATTTCTGCAGCAAATACCTCTGTAAACCACCTATTTTTAACCGTTAGCATTTTCACTTTGCTGTTATCAATCACATATCTGTCTGTATGTCTGTCTGCCTACCTATCTATATCTGTGCATCCGTGTGTCCATCCGTCTTCATATCTAACTATAGCCATCTAAGCAGTCGCTCAGCCATCCGTATAATACATAATGCATTTAGCGCACAGATAATTCATAGCACAGAGTACTGAAAGTCCACCACATGGCATATGGCAGACAGCAGTCTTGTATATATTTATCCTGGGTTATCTCTGGACCGCCTCCTCATTTTCTTTGTGAGGACCTTTGATGATCAGACATTTTTAAGTTTGATGCCATCTAAATTGTCAACCATTTTTGTACATGATGGTTATTTCGGGTGACCTAGGGCGTGTGCTTTTCCCCAGTTCGTGGAGATAATCTCCCTTGCTCTATCTTTCATATGCAGGTCCCTCAAATTAATTTGTAAAAACTTTTGTTTGCAGTGTGAGGCAGAGATTACGCTTTATTCATTCCATAGAGATCACTAGTTATTCCAGCATCACTTGTGGAACAAACCCCGTCCTGCCTTCCGTGGACTGCTTTCTCGCCTTAGACAGAATCCCAGTGGCTGTAGAAGTGTGACCCTACTTCTGAGTTCTGGATTCTGTGCTGTTGGTGTAGTTACCGGTTGGTCTTCATGCCGGTAGCACATTGCTTGATAACTGCTGATCCGTTGTTGTCCTGGAGGTCATTTGGTATAAGTTCTGCATTTTTTTTTTCTTTCAAATCCCTTATGGATATTCTAAGTCCTTTGACTTTAATATAAATTTTAAAATCAGCTTGCCAGCTTCTGTCCATAATTTGCTGGGATTTTGATTGAATCTTTAGATTATTAACAGGAAACTCTCACACCGTCACTCTGCATACTTCAGTTGGCCAAGTCAAGTGACCATGTCCAATGTTAATGAGATGACAAAGCATACACCTCACCAGCAGGTTTTGCTGGAGGTGGCATGATGGTTAATTTCATGTGTCACCTGGCAGCGTGTCTTGGGATGAGATTAAAATTTAGATTGACGGACTCTAAGCAGATTGCACTACATCATGTGGGTGGGCCTCGTGTAATCAGTTGAAGGCCTGAATAGAACAAAAAGATAGACCTCCCTCAGCAAGATGGATTTTTCCAGAAAATGGCCTTTGGACTTGATCTGCACCATCAGCCCTTGGGTGTTGAGCCTGCTGGATCATCCTACAGATTTTGCTATCCTCCATCATTGCATGATCCAGTGTCTCATGATAAATCTCTTTCTATACACACACATCACACACACACACACACACACACACTGTTGGTCCTGTTTGTCTGGAGAGCTAATATGGGTGGGAAAGTATGACTGTTTGCTTATCAGTAATCTAAGTGGCCACACTTAATTACATGTATTGCTAGCCTATCAATCACTTAGATAGATGGTCACTATGATAAACCATTAACAATCTTCCTTTTTAAAAACATCTGGAAAAAGAATATTTAAAATGTGATGGTCTAAATTCAACGTTACGGTCTTCTCAATCTTTTTATTTAACTCTCTTTCATTTGCCTACATGAACTGCCCCATTTTAATCACACACTTATGGTTTCTGAGCCATCTCCTGTTGCTGCTCACAGGACCCCTGTTATGCGTGAGTTCTGCTACTGCTTCATCAGGTAACAAATGTGGCCTCACCAAAGGTCTTGCACTGCAGCTGTGACGTGTGTCCACCTCCTCTGTGTTATCAGGGTGTGGGTTAAGTGACCCTGCAACTCATAGCCTTGTGAACAATGTCTTATCATCACTAGAAGAACCTTCTGAGTGTATATGGCATCCCAGAGGGAAAAATATTTTTTTGCTTTAGTGCAGGCATAAATTATTAAATACAGCAACAGCAGGATGTATTTAAAATTCTTTCTACTGGCTTTGAAACATTCCATCAATTATAGAATAAGCCATATTGAGCAGGTAGAGTGTCTAAAGGACTTATTGCTTCAGTTGAATGATACTGGTCCAGTGTCAAGATCTTAAGCATTGAGCCGCTAGCGGGCCAGTAAGTTTAACATAATATTCAGTACAAGTCAGTGCTATTTTTCATGTAGAGATGAAAAATTAAACTCAAACTAGTGAAAGAAATACAAAAAAAAAATGGGGGGGAGGAAGAAAATTAGAAAGGTAAAATTTCAAGAACTATGCTGGTTATCCACTAAAATGGGCAAGAATCTTTCAAAATTGCAATTCTGCTTTCATTTGTATCATCTTCTTGAATAGTCAGGTTCTTCCCTGTGGTGGTGGAGAAAAATTGTTCAGAAGGAGTTTGCAGGGAAGCAGATCTAGTGGACGTAGGTTTTCTTTCTCTATTTTCTCAGCAAAATTACTAGGATTCACTCTTGGATGAACTTGGACCACCTTTATGTCTAAATATGTTAGTGATGGGATGGGAAGGGATGCTTCCTTGGGGTAGGTAGTGCGCCAAGATCTCAGAAGGAGGGTCAGCTCTACTCAAAGGTCAGATACTGAGGGTGACAGGAGCAGGTATCATATACCCCAATGTTCAGAGCAGTATCATTTACAACAGCCAAGACATGGAAGCAGCCTAAGTGTCCATCCACAGATGACTACATTAGAAAGATATGTGTGGTGTATATACACATACACAATGGAATATTACTCGGCCATAATAAAAAAGAATGAAATACTGCCATTTTGAGCAAATGGCACCTAGAGAATATTAATGCTGAATGAAATAAGTCAGACAGAGAAAGACATAGTCTGTGATATCACTTATATGTGGAAGCTAAAAAATAATACAAATGAATGTAGATACAAAAGAACAGACCACAATTGCAGGAAACAAACATGAGGTTACCAAAGGGGAAAGTGGCAGGAGGAATTAGGTGTATGGGATTCACAGATACAAACTACTGTTTGTAGAAATAAGCAGATACCTAAAATAGATAAGCAAGAAGAATTAACCGTTCAGCACAAGTAATTATAGCCATTATCTTGAAATAACCTATAATAGAATATAATCCGCAAAAATTCCGAATCACTATGTGCTACACCTAAAACTAACACCACATTGTAAATCAACTATACTTCAATTTAAAGAAAAAAAGATGGACCATGTATCAAAAGGGAACTCAAGTAATTGCTCTTTGGTTATAACTGTTCTGCATACAGATATATCCTTAAACATGATTTTCTTTTGTTTGCTATGGGTTTGGATTTTGTACAAATTCATCTCAACTGTGTAGAAACTTATGCTTACTGCGTTCCTTACTCAACATCAGGCTTATAAATGCACTTTCATTTTAATTGCAATTAAGTGAACTTCACCAACGTATACATTCCAAAATATGACTAGGACAAGCTTTTTCTGTTCTCTTGTGTTTGAGCAACCTCCTTGTTTTATTTTCCCAAAAAATAAATTTTTTTTAATGAGTGCTGGTTTGAGGATTCTTTTCCAGACCTCCCACTAAATTTTATCTAGAGATGGTGTGGCCCTAGGTGTTAGAGTTACAAGTGAAACAGCTCGGTCCTGGTAAACACACTTTTACGTCTGATCAGTATATCCACTGCGTGCTTGACCCCGCTGTCGCACGTCCTCGCAAACACCTATTGCCACGGGATGGTTTCCTCCCAAACTATTGGTGGAAACACGTGTCTTACTGTAGTTCTTACTTTCAGTTCCTCCTTCCTGCTGAAGACAGTAAGGTGTATTTTTTATCATGTTTGGTCCATTATTTTTACCTATGAAATGTTTACTCGTGCCTTAGCATTGATTTTCTTTCTTTTTTTTTTTTAAGTACTTGATTCCCTTATGCCTTATGCATATTACCATGTTTTCATTTATAAATACTACAGAATTCTACTTGCACTTTGGGATATTTTGAGATTTTTTTTAAGTGTCATCACTGGATAAAAACGATTGAATTTCTGTTGTATTTGAAAGCATCAGTCTTCCCTTTTACAGTGACCATCTGTGACTTTAAAAATATCTTCTTCTATGGAAAAAATCATCACAATCATCTTCTATATTATTTCCTGGTAAATCTTAATATCCACAATGGCACGTGATCGCAAATGAATGCCTCCTTCTTGTGGAGCAGGTGACGTTCGAGGTACCTCCATCATTTACCCCATCATAGAACCGGAGTTAGTATTCCAACTTCTAAGACTCTGCCCCCTTTGCCTTGAGTCTGAAACTTAAGGCCCCAACATTTTGCAAGAGCAAATTACAGAAAGCAAATAACTCTGAAAAAAAATAGTTATTTTTGCCAAAATGGAAGATTGAAAGCATTTGCACTGCCTGGCAGTGCTTTTATTTGAGTCAAAACCATTTCTTTTGGCCTGTCAATACTGAAACTTTCTCTAAAAAAATTTGCTAAAGTTTAACAGGAAAAATATTCATCTAGTTTAAAATTTTTTAAGTTTGTGTGGAAAAATGCAGCTTAAAATACAGCATATAAGGAATGAAACTGTATGTCCACAAACTATTGTTTATATACATATATAGTTGTATTAAATGTTTTTAACTCTGAAATTTAAGGCAACAAGGTTGTGCAAGAACAAATTATAGAAAGCAAATACCTGAGAAAATAATGGTTTTTGCCAAAATAGGAGACTGTATTATAACTATAATATGTACTTTTTTGTTCATATGCACACGTCTTTCTTCCTTTTTGTCTGTCTGTCTGTCTATCTAGCTATCCATCCAATCTATCTATCTTTCCATCCACACAACCATCTATCCATCCATCTATCCATCCATCTATCCATCCATCCATCCATCCATCCATCCATCCATCCATCCACACACCTATCTCTCCATCTGTCTGTCTGTCTGTCTGTCTGTCTGTCTGTGTATCTATCTATCTATCTATCCATCCATCCATCCATCCATCCACCCATCTATCCATCCATCTGTCTGTCTGTCTGTCTGTCTGTCTATCTATCTACCTACCTATTTATCCATGGAGAGCATGGAAAAGTATAAATGATGATATCAGTTACTTTCTCTAAGTGGTGAAATAATTTTTTCTTTCCTCCGAGTTTCCTGCATTTTCCATAATCTTAAAATGAGTTCCTCTAACTTTGGGTTAAAACAAAATTAATTTTGAATATAAGCGTTTACTCACACGTGAACAGTATGATATCAGATGTTACTGAAGATCTCTGTAAAAACTGATCTGTGAAGGGGTTTGCCCTCTTTTTCTAAGAGAGCCGTCTGGAAAGAACCGTCTCCCTCCTGTGTTCAGACTAAGCCCCACGCATCCTCTGGTAACGGGAAGGGAGTTTGCAGCCTGGATGCAGGAAGGACCTTAAGCCCCACGGGGAGCTCCCCAGGGCTTTTCTGCACTAAACTTTGCTTCCGCAAAAAGAAACCCTGAAGCGAAACGCTGTGTAGGGAGCCAGAGATACTTTATACCAAGAACGTGAGAGAGAAAGTCTGGCTGTTTCCACAAAGCAAGATGGTCCCAGAAAAAAAAAAAAAAAAGAATGCATGGGTAAATGAAACATAGGTCTCCAAAACAAAGTCTCAACTGGCAAGAGTGGATGGTTTTCTTAACAAGGCACAGAATAAATGATTTCCCCTCTTTAATGTTACACCTGATTCGAAAACACTCCCAGCTTTCCAGAGTTTCCATTATGATTTCCAGATAGTTCAGCAGTAAATTTTAAACCTCACAGGTATTATTAACAATGATATTTCAGGGTACAAAGATAATATGTCATTACCACTTTTCCTCAAAAGTTTTAAAAAGTTGTACTGATTAGTGTGTTCACCATCCCACCTCCTCCCCAAACACACACACCATCACCATCGCCACCACCACCACCAAATATTAAAAGCATGTTTGCAGTGTGTTAACTATAGTTAACGATACTGTATCATATACTTGAAAGTTGCCAAAAGAGTAAATCTTAAAAGTTCTCACCAGGAAAAGAGGAACTCTGGGAGGTGGTGAATGTAGTAACTAACCTTAATGTGGCAATCATTTTGTAACATATACATGTATCGAATCATCACACTGTGTACCTTAAACTTACACAGTGTTCAGTGTTGTATGTCAAGTGTATGTCAATAAAGCTGGGAAAAAGGCGGGGCGCAGGGGAGCCAATTGTATCCACAGCATTGGCCAGGTTTTCCCCAAGACATCATCCATTCTCAAACTGTAAGATCCCATTTTGCATTAAAACAAAGTAGACTGTGACACAATGTAAAACGAAACAGCACTTTCTTGCCTTGTAAACATCGGAAAGTGGAGCAGAGGGCATGCCTGCACGCAACGTCTCCGAGAGTGCATCCGCCCGGCGTGGTTAGCAAACACGCCACGTTTCTCAGAGGCATCTGCGTGAGGGAAACAACGAAGTCATTGTCTGGGCAGAATAAAAGGCGCATTAGCAACTTTGCTGATACAGGATTGGACAGATCCATTTGAGGTGATGGATGACTTGCCATTATATGGTCATATCCCCTTTAGCAGAACAAGTAAAGATTACACAGAAGTGTGTCCGTCCTGTGCAACGCTCCTCTTCCAACAAGAAAAAGGGTGCTGTATCCTCTACCCAGGTCCTTCCTCTGGATGATAAAGTTTATTCCACAGTAGGGAATCTGTCTAGTCTTATCAAGAGTAGAAGGCAGAATATTTGTCTTTTCTGTGTCCAGACTCTCATCAATAGAACACGATTTCCTAAGACAGTTTTAAGAAACAGGAATCAGGTACTTCGCAGCTTTCTCTCTTTAGAATTTCGCTTTTAAGTCCACTTATAATTTGTCCTCTATGCATTTTCTTTAAGCTTTGTAGATGATCTGTTTTTCTTCTCTTGGCACAATTCCCTGTTAAACGTTTTCTCACAAAACTGGCCCACTTGGTAAGCCCTGGTCTCAAGCACCATCTCACTGACATGTCGGACCAGACGGCTCTGTCGCGGGCGTCATCCTGCACATCGGAGCAATTGATCGGCTATTCCTGGTCTCCACCCGCACCCAACACAGCACTCCCATCAAGTTGCGATGACTCAGAATCTCCCTCTGCTTTGACAAACATGACCTAGGGGCAAAATCATGCCCAGTTGGGTTCCATTGGTCTGGACTCCACCACCAAAGAGTTGGAAGTAGATGTAATCACTTCCTGATAATTCTTCCTCCAATTCTGTCCCTCCACCTCCGTGGCCACCACCATCACGTGTACAGTACAGATCAGCAAACTGCAGCTTGTGACCCAAATCCGGCCAGCTGCATGTAAATAGTTCCCTTGGCATACGGCCATGACCATCCCTATGTGTGCGGTCTACGTGTCTCTGGTGGGGTTCACACTATAGCTCTAGGCTTGAGAATTGTTGATAGGGACCATATGGCCTGCAGAACCTAAAGTATCTACTTTTTATTTGGATTTTTGGGAAAAAAATGTTGCAGACTTATGGTCTACATCATCTCCAGTGCTCTCCAACTTTCTCTCTTCATGGGCTTCATCCGTTTGGTGTTTTTAGAGTTCTCCTGGTTTTTCTTTTCTTTTTAAATTGAAATATAAGTGACACGTAACATTATCTTAGTTTATGTGCAACATAACAATTTGATATCTGTGTATATTGTGAAATGATCACCACCACAAGTGTCCTTAACATCCATCACCAAACCTAGAGACAGAATTGTTTCATATGATGAGAACTTGTGAGATCTGCTCTCTTAGCAATTTTGAAATATGCAATACAGCATTACTAACTGTAGTCCCCATGCTGTACATGGCACCCCAGGACTTATTTATTTCGTAACTGGAAGTTTGTACCTTTTGTCTCTCTTCACCCATCTTGCCCCCCCCACTCCTTACCTCAGGGTGAATGGATAAAGAAATGTGATGTGTATGTAAGAGATAGATAGACAGACAGACAGACAGATGGATAGGTGGATAGATGGATGTATAGATAGAGAGAGAGAGATAGACAGACAGACACAATGGAATATTACTCAGCCATAAAAAAGGAAATCTTACCATTTGAGATAACATGGTTGGATCTTGAGGGTGTTACGCTAAGTGCAGTAAGTCAGACAGAGGAAGAAAAATACCGTATGATCTAACTTACATGTGGAATTTAAAACAGATAAACAAAACAAACCAGAAAATTCAAAGTCCTAGACACAGAGGACAGATTGGTGGCTGTCTAATCTGCGTTTCATGGAACAACTTGAGCAATGTATTTCTTTTTAAAATGTCGACATGATTATTTCACTCTGCTGTCTAGAGGACTGTGTATCTCTTTGCAGTGAACTCAGGACTAATCCAGTCTCCCTAACTTCTATCTCCCTTGTCCAGGTACTCAGGTCGGTGTGTCCTCCAAATCCTTACCCACCAGGGGTCTTTCCAAATGCTGTCTTCTCTTCCTCCAGTGTGGGCTGCCTCCTCCTTTTGTGTGAATCCCTCGTCTTTGTTCTTCAAGTTTTAAGCTAGACATCATTTCTCTAATAAGTTTTTTTTTTTTTCAGTGACAACCACTACCCATTTCAAGTGTACACTCCCCCCTCCCCTTGGCCATTCTCCACGATGCTGCATCCACAGGGATGCTCAGCTGCAGACAGACACATCCACATAAGCTCACGTCAGCAGGATGGACTAGGACAGGGTGAAAGCTTGAGTGTAGACACCAAGCCCACACTGCAGGACTTCTCCCATCAGGAGGCAGCTGCGTCTGCCCACAGGTTGCCTCTGTCACACCAGGAAGTGGTCAGTTCCATCACCAGGCTCATCCCCTGGCAGCTTCTGTCGCCATCACTACCATGGCGGTAGCTTCTGCTGCACCGTTGGGGTGTATTTCCAATGAGAAGTCACAATCTTGGTCCTCACCCACAGAGTGACAAAAACTTGAAATGGTTCTGTGGATTTCCACCACGGGAAGGAGTAATTCACAACTGAGGGAAAGACTCCCTAAACAAGGAGCCAATTAATAAATAAGGAGTGACCAGTGTCAGGGGGCAGGAGGATTCTCCCATGGTAACAGAAACGACTGGGAAATGGGGGGAGGGGGTCATTTTCTACAAGGAAGTCTTCCATCTGAGGCTTTCTACGTGGACAACAGTGGTGACTCTTAACTCTATACTCATAGAATGTATACTCATATTTTCCTACTTTGCAAGTCGCAGTGACTACTGTATACTTGCCCTCTTTCCTCAACTGAAAAGTAAGTGCTGGGATTATGGAACCACAGCCTACATATTTACACGTCGCACAGCATGAGGATTTGCTGCCAGCTGAGGACCTCAATGGTGCCCCTTTGTTGAGGGCGATCATTTGTGCCTGCTGTGTTAAGTGGCAGCCGGTGCCCTGCCGCCATGGTAGATTCAGAGTGTTAGAAAAATGTAATCAAAATGGAACGATCAAAATGTAGAGGAGCACTTCGAAGTCCTCTGGACTCTCAGAAAGTCAGGGACGCGTCAGGGATGAGGTGAGTTAACGTGGCGTTTTCGCACAGCCGCTCAACGCGAGAAAAATGGGACGCAGACTCGAAGAACACCATTAAACTTCGGGGGTTCCTGTGATTATTTTCATTTGAAGTCATCAGAGAAAGGGTGAAACAGAAGTTTAGCGATAAAGTGAGGATGGGAGAGATATTTGATGCTGGATTTTATGAAGTTGTTATGAAGATCGAAAGACATCGACTTCAGGCTCCTTCTGATCTCAGACAATTTTGAGGCAAATCGGCATTTTTTCCCCCCAGGGTCACAAAAGATTGTTTCAAGCAGACCAGTCATAAGTGCATCACCTCAGAGGCATCTGAATTATATATCAGACCCTGTTACTTTTCTTCTTCAAGTACGTCTATAGCTCTTTGCTGTCCCCACAGAGATGCCCAGCGCCTTCACACAAGCAAGGCCCTTCATGATTTAACCCCCTGTATATCTCTCCTAATAGCCTCCTTCTGGTCACTGAGCCCAGCCCTCCACACGCCATCACCCTCCCATTTCCCACAAGGGTTCCTACAGCTGTCCTTTACCGTGTAGACCCATGCTCAGAGGCTTTGCTGAGGCTGATCCCACTCCATATACATGCAAATCCTTTTCACACTCTTCACCTATAAGCAGCTCATAACTAAATCAAGACACAACTTATCTGTTACTCTTCTGAGCATCTAATCCTCCCAGACTCGATAGGATTTCAGATCTCCTCAGTGCGCCGTGTGATCACTCTGCATGGCCTTCTTATCCACTGTGTCTTGAGTATCTTGTAACATACCTGTCTCCCATCCAGGATGAGGAACCAGGTCTGTATCTAACGAACTTTGAAGCATCCAGGGCCCATCTCAGTGGCTACTCAGAAGAAAAATAATTACTTCTGGGATGTTTAAATCAAGGAATGCTTGCATACATACTGTCTTGCCTTTTTTCCTGGGCTTTTTTCCCCTTGTTTTAGAATTTATTTTACTCTAGAATTCAAATGCCTTTGATGCAGAACAGCTAATGCTCAGTGAATTCTAAGAAGTGAGTGATAGATGTCATCCTACTTATAAATTGTTTTCACCAATAATCTGTGAGGCTCCACATGACCTATCAGAAGGCTAAGTTCACAGTAAGGGGCTATTGAATACTTACTGAATTCAGAAAAATGGATAACTTCCATATCTGTCTGGTAAGGGTTGGTTTGTCAGCATCTGATAGAACAGCCAGTCACAAAGCAAGCTTGTTGTAAGTGAGAATTACATGCATCTAACTGATGCAATTCAAATGGATTATTTGGTCTACGTGTCTTCATACTGATCTACACCATTCCTTCACCACCACCACCAACAAAGTACCCCTCCATCTGTTCATCTACGTGTAATCTGATCTGACATCTGTTTGAAAGCAGATACAGTGTTGGAGATAGGCATGAGGACATAAAAAGACAAACGTGGTTACCACCCTGCTGGAGAAGATTCCCTAAGTGCTGAACATCCAATCAATAAGCAATATATCTAGAGATTTCTTATAAGATTGTACTGTGAATTTGGTGGTGGTGGTGGTGGTGATTCTAATGATGTTGACGGTGGGATCACAGTGATGGCGATAGTAATGATTATGACAATTATGGTAATGATGATAATGGTGACGGTGATGATGGTGGTGGTAGTGATGATGGTGATGCTGCTGATGATAATGGTGGTGCAGATGATGGTAGTGATGATGGTGGTGATGGTGGTGGTGTTGATGGTGATGTTGGTGGTGGTGATGATGGTAGTGGTGATGATGATGGAGATGGTGATGATGATGATTATGGTGATGGTGATGATGATGATGATAATAATGATGATGGAGATGGTGATGATGATGATGGTGATGATGATGATGATGATATGATGGTGATAGCAATGATGACAAAGATGGAAATACGCAGTTTTAATGGCCATTTACTTTTTACCTAGTCAGAAATCACTGCCTGACTCAGTTTAGCTTGTAGATAGAGAGCCTGAACAGCCAGATTTCATCCCAAGTGAAATGTAATTATTCCATGTCTGACAGTACAGCCCATTTTTGCTTTATTTGACATTTTGAGAGATGAAAAACCAATTTAGCAGAAACACCTTTTTGCAGTTGGTAACACACCAGCCAGCTGTCCTGGCCTTCACTCAAGTGCACAAGAACACTACTGAAAATTGGTTTACCAACACATATTAATTGAGCCAAGATAGTTGCTCAATCCATAAAATTGTCTTAAAACTGTAAAAAAAAAAAAATCCCCTGATTTACTTATAAGCTGATTATTCCTGGGAGATGTTGCTCAGTGGATGTAAAGTTTCAGTTGTAAGTTCAAGAGATCGTCTGTACAACATGGTACCTAGACTTAACATGGCATTGTGCACTTAATTGTTAAGAGGGCAGATCTCGTGTTAAGTTAGTTCTCACTCACGTGCACACACACACTCTCACACACACAATAAAGAGAGGCTTCAGGAGGTGATGGATAAGTTTACCTCCTTGATGGTGGTGATGGTATCACGGTCTGTGTGTGTGTGTGTGTGTCCAAACTCATAAAACTTTATATATTAAACTTGTTCAGGTTTTATTGCACATCAATTACATCTCCATAAAGCTGTAAAAATAAAAGAAATAAGCTTCAGTGTTATCATCAAGGTAAGCAGAACCTCTTGATTTATGTGTCAGTTTGAAAGAACATGGAAAACTCCAGCTCAGACTGAGCACAGCAAATTGTTTTCCTTGAAATATTGGAATATAAAAAAACATCTGCAGATCTAGTAAATCAATACCTACTTAGAGTTGCAAAGGTCACAAAATTTATCCGAATTTTTTTCTGTTGTTTTTTTTCTTTTTTTTGGATCATAATATTTCATGTGGCACTTTGAAAACATCAGTTTACACATGTGACTTTCCTTTGAGACTTGAGCTTTTCCAAGATGGCAGTTACCTCTAATTCATCTTGGCATCTTCAGATTTGAACCCAGTGCCAGCATTCGCAGTGGACTCGGCCAATGTTTAATGTATTAATGAAAAGTGAGAAATCGGGGATGGGAGACCTTCACACTGAGATCATGTCTCAACAGCTCCTGTCTTTTGAGTAGAGAGCTGCATTCTGTGTGTCACCAGAAGGCATCTTAACAGCTAATCAATTCTGTTCCGACAAACACGCTCGGCAACTGTGTAAAAATAAGACGAGATTGCCAAGCAAAGTAAATATTTAATTAAGTAACAGCTAATCAGATTCCCCTTTGCTTTTTTTTTCTGTTTATCGTTAAGCAACTCTATCTAATCTAAGACCATTTCCATGAATATTTTAAAATCCCTTCAGCGTTTTTTCATTTCAGTTTTCTGCCTCATTATATTTTACTGACCATAATGCCAAAATTGATTCTGACTGTGTTACTCATGGGGATATGGATGTATATAAAACTTAAATTCAGTTAGAATTTGAAATCATATCATCATAAAGTTAGAACTGATCATCTTATTTAAAACAAGCCTCTCTGCATAGGCAGAATTAGAATTAAACTGCCCTCAAACGATAGTTAATTAGGTTTATCATAAACTTTCATTAAAACATGAAATAAATAGAGTCACGCTCTTAGAGGCTAAATGCAGCGCCTTGCTACTAATTTAGGAGGAGCAAATATTCTCAAAATAAGGGGAAATGTCTCAATTTTTTTGTGTTTCAAAATTAGAACATGCAGCAAACTGGCAAACTTTCATTTCATACCTAAGATTTCCACATATTTTTCAAACAGGGTCTTCTTGATTTATGAAGAGGTACAGCACCTTTTGTTTGTACTGTTTAAAAATAAATCGAAGAAAATAAGCCACTCATTGCGGATAGTAATCTAAAGCCAGTTTTCAAAGGCAGTGCTGCAGTGTGGTCTCAAAAGGCCACCAGAACCATACGCTGCAAGTAGTCTTGATTTTACAGAGAGCTCCAAATTTTGTTCTGAAATAAGTAAATCCAACTTATTTGGGATGAAACTAAGCATGAGAAAGGCACATAGCATTCAAAGTGCTGATTATCTCTGGAGAATAATAAAGGGAAATGGGTATAAATACCTGTTTAAGGCGGGGAGGGTAGAGCTCAGTGTTACGGTGTGTGCTTAGCATGCGTGAGGTCCTGGGTTCAATCCCCAGTCCCTCCATTAAAAAAATAATAAACAAACAAACAAACAAATAGATAGATAACCTTAATGACCTCCATCCCGCCAAATAAAAAGAAAAATAAATAGATTACTGAAAAAAAGATGCCTCTTTAAGAAGAAAAAATAAAGCAAAGAACTATCTATAGATGGGGGGTCGAGACTTTCATGAAAACGGAGGCACTCAAAGGGTCGGAATTTCTCTCAAGAAAAAAAGATAAAGTTGCTTCAACCATTCTCTTTATGGAAATGATGTAAAAATCATGGGTATTTTAAAGTGAAAAAAATCAAGATATTTTAACCTTAAAATCAAGTTGGATCAAGAATCTGGATTATCTGTCAGTGTAGAAAGATGAGCCAGCTTATCACTGAGTCAAGAGCACATTTTAAGGGATTTGGGAACACAAAATGGATTCAACTAGAGAGAATGACGCAGATGCTCCCCCAATATTTTGGAAATAAAAAAAAAAAAAAAACCCTTAGGCGAACACAAACACGTGTGGAATGAAAAAAACAAATTCCGATGAAGTACCCGGATACCCGAGTTCCTAGTGAATGTTCTGATTGGCTCGGTTATGTCTGGTGGGTGAGCAGCACTGTCAGGTCCACTGAGCTCTGGTTTGGTCCAGCTCATCACCATCCACATTCTCTGTCACTGCTGGCCTGGTGCTTCACAGAAGGGCGTATGCTCAGTTCTGGCTGATTTCCTGGCTCTCAGAGTCTGACTGTCAGGACTTAGTTGCCCAAGGAGCTCAATCAAACAGCATGAGCTCCTGTGAACGCACGTCTGACTGTAAGGATGACCAGGTTGGAAGTTGCTTTTTCCTGTTCCCTCCTAGGAATTCTTAACATTCTACCTGATATTGCTAAGTTTTCCTGTCTGCTTATTTCCTGAGTGTGGTGAATCCCACCCGTGGGTTCTGCAGGTAGACTGGCTAAGACTGCACTTACAGATGCTGGGGGTGGCCACGCCTGGTACTTCCAGCTTCTTAGGTGACAGTTTACAAATGGAAGGAACGAAGGATGGATGGAAGGAAGGAGGGGAGGGAGGGAAGGAGGGGAAGGAGGAGGGAAGGGAGGGAGGGAAGGAGGGGAAGGAGGAGGGAAGGGAAGAACAGAAAAGTATGGAAAAAAGAGGATAGGGAAAAAAATGACAAAGAGAAAAGATTTTATAAAGACAGAGAAGAACCAGAAAAAGATCTTGAAAAAAGCAAATGAGTAGATTTCTGCAAAATAGTTTTCCAGTATTGACTTAGATGGTTTTTCAATTACTGAGTTAAAGGGCCTGCAGGAGGGTGTCCCCATCTCTCACGGCATTAGAAACTGTCCTCAAAGTGCAATGCCTTAAAACCATGGTGTTCCGCTATTTCTCATTAAGATGCACATTGTCTTGGCGGTTTCTCTATCCACCTGGGCTGGCCTCACTCACACGCTCACATTGAGAGAGAGGTTCAGGCATGACTGGGCTCCACTGAGGGGCTGGGACAGTGGAACCTGCCTCCCCATGTGGTGTTTCATCCTTATTTCCTTAAGTCCTGTAGCATTGAGGCTGCCTATCTCTGGTTATATTAAGTTCCCAGGGCTGCTGTGACCCAAATACCATGAACCATGTGACTTTGGTAGCCAGCCATGAGTTTGTTTCCTACGTCTGTGAGTCTGTTTTGTACATAGATTCATTTGTATGATTTTTTAGATTCCACACAGAAGTGATGTCACAGTGTATTTGTGTTTCTCTGTTTGACTTACTTCACTTAGTATGAGGATCTCCAGGTTCATCCATGTTGCAGCAAATGGCATTATTTCATTCTTTTTCAAGGCTGAGTAGTATTCCACTGTATGTATCTATCGTATCGCCTTAATCTAATTGTCTGTGGATGGACACTTAGGTTGCTTCCATGTCTTGGCTGTTGTACATGGCGCCCCTGAAACCTTGGGGTGTGTGATACCTGCTCCCTCCATCTTTACCCTCAGTATCTCACCCTACTCCTGAGATCTTAAGGCTGTACTTATCCCCAAGTCAAGTTGTCAACAGATCTCGTTCCTTCTGAGGACTCCAGGCAAGGATCCTTCTTGCCTTTTCTGGCTTCTGGTGACCCTGGACATCCCTCAGCTTGCGACTGTATGACTGCCATCTTTGCCTCTGTCTCCATGTGGCTTCCCCTCTGTGTCTGTGTGTCCACCTGGGTTCCTCCTGTCTTATAAGAACACCAGTGATATTGGCTTAGGGGGGCCCCTCCTACTCCAGGATGACTCCTCTTATCTATGTGAGAACATCTTCATTTGCCCTATTTCCACGTAAGGTCAGACTCTGCGGTGTTGGGACTTAGGACTTCAGTATGTCTTTTGGGGGAAGCAGTTCAACCCATAACACTGGCATATGTGTAACCCACCTACCCTAATATTTAATTCCAGTTTCTATGTTTTACCTGCCTTCTTATAACTTAACCTCTAATACATTCCTTCTGTGTTTTCTTTCCCCTGAGAATCTCATTCCACCAAGATACAAATAAGAAAAACACTATTGCTGGAAATCAAGATAGAAAGATTCGCACATTACAGAGGGAAAGACTTCTAGACTTGGATTTTCTGCAACATGGTTGACCAAATCTCTGAGCCAGTGTGATTGTAAACACAAATGCTGGATAAAATATACATCAGCATTATCTTGGATACATCCAGGAGCTGAGAAGAAAATTGGAAATGCTAAGGGGGGAAAAAAAAGGACCAGTAAAGTCAAAACAGGCACTGATGCTGGCTTTGGTTTCGAGATAATTTCTTGAATTGGTGAACGTGAGAACTGATATTCTACCAGGTCACTGCATTAAGGCTACAAAGACTAAAGACCTTGCACAGGTCAAAATAATTAGGTTCATGGAAAAGTGCTCCTAAACCTGTTGCTCCAGGACATGACCATGGCATGAAGTAAAAATCTCCTGGCAAAGTACGAAAATAAGTAAGCACAGTAGAGAAGAAGGGAAGAGCTTTAGAAAAGGTTAATTATCTCTTTTTGGAATTAATAAACGCTTAACAATGTAGGCAGTCTTGGCCGATGGATTTTTTAAAGTTATTGTAATTTTAAGACGTTCATTAAGATAGCATTGCATCCTTGCAAGATGGGTCCAAGATACCATGAGATACATGAGTATACTGACTCTGGTTAGACAGAGGTGGGGTTGCCAGTCATTGTGGAAAGGAGGGGCGCTCACTCCCTTGCATGCGTGCTCTAGTTCACAATAAAAACTGCAAGGAAACAAACAGCAGTTGATTATAAACCATGACTAGGATGAGGGAAATAAGGTTGTAAGATGTCCAACAAGAATGCTGCCTCCTGGTGGCACACACGCTGCCTAATTCAGTCCCCTTGAGTGTGGGTGGGGCTGTGGATGGGGTGGGATTTATTTCCCAAGATGAAGCTACTACCCATTTGGCTTTGACTTGATCACAAGGAGGGGGATTTTCCTGGTGAGCCTGACCTAATCAGGTGAACCTGAAAAGAGGTGAGAGCAGGTGCACTTCTGTAGGGCTCAGGGAAGACAGCAGTCATCTGTGGTGAGGACTGAAAAGGGCTGGCTTCTAGGGACTGGGTCTCCCGCAGCCAGCAGCAAATGACAGGACCTCAGTCCTACAACCCCAAGGAACTGAATTCCCAAAACTTCCAGATAAGACTGCAGCCTGGCCAACAACTGGACTTAATGCATGTGAAACCCTGAGCAGAGGAGAGAGCTAAGCCCTGGACGTCTGTCCCGTGGAGGCCATGAGATAATAAAAGTGTGTTTAGGCTGCTGCCGTTGGAGTTGGTTTTGCAGTGGCCACAAATGGATGGGGGTCATTAGGTTATAGAGATGATGATCGTCCAGATGTTATGTTCACCTTGAAATGATCAAATATCTTGTGAATGAGTCAGAGCTGTCGAAAGGGGGACAGTCAGCCTAGCAGATCGGGAAGGGGAATTAAAACTTAGAACATCCCCCACATCGCACAGAACATGGCCATATTCATTTCATTCAAGAACCTGTGCCTCTTACTGGACAGGACCAAGCGGGTGATGGGATGTTTTCCCATCTGAGGGGTGTCAGCACAGTTTTCAGAAGGACATTTTCATATCACACTCAGGCAAAAATCAACACATAAATAAGTGTAGCAGGCTGACCTTGAGGGGTCCCACATTCAACAACATGGCACGACTCCAATGGACTCATCCAGTTTCCAGGTCCCAGTTGCAAACCTCACCTCCAAAAATTTTCTCCATGCCCTTCGTAAGAGTTTGCCTTTTCTATTGGAACCACGTGGTATCCGTTATTTCCAGAAGCACAGTTCTGCAAAATGAGAAATCGTTTTTAATATTTGAAGGCTCAGTCAACAAATGAGTTGGCATTGGTTTGGGAAGAGGGAAAAAAAAAAACAGATTGCAGACTGTAAAATGGAGTCCACTCACCAGGGGGTTTTACGCAGAGTGTCTTTCGTGACAACGTGTGTAACAAACAGTGGCCTTCAGTAAACAAGAAATGTCCAAAGAAAGGCCGATTGGTGTCAGAATCCTTTCTTTAGAATAATCAGCCATCATTTCAGAAACTTCTGGCTCTGTTGCCTTTGCCTGGCACGTTCTGTTGCTACAAGGCTGCTTTCTCTTCAGCAGGGGACTCTCCATCCTGCTGGCGTCCCCTCCCCGGCCTCTGCGCCACACACGAGGAGGAAGGTAGGCTCCCCACCATCTGGCATCCATACCCTCCTCGCCAACTTCCCAGGTGAGTTTCTTGTCAATGAAACGGACCCCAGCCATGGGGAAAGACGCCGTGAGCAAATTTCTGCCAAAAAAAGCGTTACAACGAGAGAACGTCAAAGGTAACGATGTTTTGTTTCCGTAGAAGACAATTGTTCCCTGTAGAGCCAATTACATGTGATTAATATATACTGGTGTGGAGGGTATTCAACTCATCATCAGATTATAAAAAAGCCGAGGGAAGTCTGTCGAGCAGGGGCATACAATTTGGTCGCTAGTAAAACCCATCTTGGATTGTCTGCAAAGCGTTTATCACAAGGTAAGAATTCAGCAAATCACTACCAATCACTGTTTATTCATTCCAGCACCATTGGGTTCACCACCACCATGTTTTTCCATCAATTCTCCTTCTTTGCCTGGTATGTATTAAAAGCCAAGGTGTGTTGCTTACTGAGAGAATGTCTTTGCCTGAACACAGGTGGCAAGAAAAAGTGTAGTTTGCTTTTTAAGGAAATCAGTGGAAGCAAATTTGAGGATGATTAATGTCTTAATCCTGGTGGAAAGGAATTGATACTTAGTAAGATTTTATTTGGCAATCATCTTTTATAACAGTCAGATTTCATTGCTTTTTTTAATGTAAGCCGTACAGATATAAATTTTACTAATCTACAGATTTATCTGTCTTCCAAAAGCTTAGGAGGTGATATTTTCTTATCAACATAAGTACATACCAATTAAATAAATCCAGGGATTCTGCCCACAAAGAGTTTTGCTTGAAGAGTGTTTGAGTGTCTGTTTTATAGTCATCGTTGTGTTGTTTTTTTTTTTTTTAAACTTAATTGTGTTGTGCTTGGAGAATCTGGTCTGTAGGGTACAGATCTTAAGTGATTGGTTGAAGGGGACTGTCTGAAATACTTCTACTTTTTGAAAAGAAGAATGCGATATTTGGGCAAATTTAGAAAGTCTGTAAGAAACGTGCTTGCGGTTGGGCAAGTGAATGTTTTACTTACCGCAGCAGGAGAGAACGCAAACCAGGGGGCTGCGGGCTGTCTCGGTATGAAGATGCTACAAAGGAGCTCCTGCAGGATTTGCGTGTCGCTGGGCAGTTTATCTGGACTGGAGATTGTTGGAATATGGAGATATTTCTATGGGAGAGTATTTCAATAACTCTAATGTCCGGGGACAGCAGAAAGGCCGCCTGTGTAACTGGGGAATAGGCAGGAACCGAACCAGCCAGAGAGGGGGTTGTTCTGCATTCGCGGTCTCACTGTTCCTGGCGTGTCTGAGTTCAGACTCCACCCCGGTGCGGTCTGTCTGTGCGTGAATTCACCCCAACCCCAGGGTGGCCTCGCCATCTGCTCTTGGAGATGCGTGTGTCTAACTCCATCCCCGGTTCAGTCTCTCTGCTTTCTCTGTTTGAAAACGTGCATAACGTAAAATCCATTTTTCCAAACCTGATCTCTTAATACTTAAGGTGACCTGCGTCGTGGGACATAACTCAGTCATGGGCGTGCAAGCCGTCCCCCACCCAGCTTTACTTTTAGAGGAGTCAGTGGGCTCTCCGTCCTCTGGTCTTCAGCTTGTCCTTTGGGCGCAGCGCCCAGAACTGGGCTCATTTCCAGGAGCCCAGGCCCCTAAACACCCGGGTGAAACGGAGCCCCCTTCTCTGACCTCCGTGTGAGGCGAGTAAGGTGTCGACTTCACTCGTGTGAAGGCTGTGAGATTTGGCCGTCACCTGTCTTCGCACCTGCCCTGCTCACAGAAAGCTCGAAAGCAAGGAAGGTCCAGAAGAGTGAGGGTCTGTCTGTGACGGCCTCGGGGCTGCCCGGCTCTGCTGCCCTGGCGCCACGGGAACCGCAGACACGACGGTCCGGGTGCTGTGTGCCAGCGATCCGGCCTTTGTGCGGCTTCAGGATGCGATTGATCTAGTTTTCTAGTTTTAGCAGCTGGGTTTTGAGCATCAGTGATGGAGGAATAGTACCATCGTAACTGAGGTAATGAAGAATACTTTGCACTTTCTTTCGTAATCATGCTTGGCGTCACCAGGTCTTTTGACAACTTTAATGGGCTGAAATGTGTCCCCGCCCCAAATTCCTGTACTGAAATCCTAACCCCCCAGGGCCTCAGAATGGGGCTGATTTGGAGACGGGGGTCTTTAAAGAGGTGATGAAGGTAAAATGAGGTCACTAGGTGGGTCCTAATCCCATAGGACTGGGGTCCTTATAAGAAGAGGAGATGAGGACCCAGACACACTCAGAGGGACGCCCACGGGAGGACACAGGGAGGAGATGGCCGTCCACACACCAAGGGGAGAGGGCTCAGGAGACCCCAGCCCTGCTCACACCCTGATCTCAGACTCCAGCCTCCAGAATCATGAGAAAATAACTTTCTGTTAAGTTCTCCATTCTGTGATGTTTGTTAAGGCATCTCTTGCGGACTAACACAACAGCCGCATATATTCTCCTGTAGCTCTGCATTAAACCCCTGCTGGGAACCACCACCTGTATATCGCCACATTCTTTAGAAACTATGTTTCACTTAAACTCGTCTTTCAAGAGGACAATCATGCAATGCCTATTCTGCCTTCAAGATCAATACCATTGGGCCCCAGAGAAGAGGTCTAAATCTTAAAAACTTCAAAGCTGTTTCCATACTGTGTCATGATCCATTGAGATGTATAGAGAGGGAGACCTCAGAGAAACTGCAGGTTTGGTTCCAGACCAACACAATCAAGTCAATATCACAATAAAGTGAGTCACACGAATTTTTTGGTTTCCCAGTATAGCTAAAACTAATGTTTACATTAGACTATAGTCCATTAGGTGTGCAATAGCATTATATCTAAAAATAAGAAGGTACAGACCTTCATTGAAAATTGCTTTATTTTAAAAAAAAGTGCTAACCATCCTCTGAGTCTTCAGCGAGTCTTAAAAGTAACATCCAAGACCACTGATCACAGACACCACCACAAACATAATCGTAGTGAAGACGTTTGAAACACTGTGAGAATTACCAGAATGTGAAGCAGAGACACAGAGTGAGCACATGCTGTTGGGAAAATGGCGCCGACAGACTTGGTCGAGGCCGGATTGCCACAGTCTTCAGTTTTTGCCAAAAAATGCAATTACCTGTGAGGTCCAAAAACACGAGGTCTGCCTGTGTGCGTACGTGCAGACGTATCATGGCTTTCTCTCTCCCCTTGTTCCCTCTATCATCTTTTTAGTCATGTGGAATGACTGTTTCCGTGAGTTAAAATCTAGTACCTTAGAATCTCATGTGGAAGAATTATTTATTGCATGAGACTATGCACATGTGTTTTTTTTGTTTTGTGTTTTTGTTTTGTTTTGTTTTGTTTTTTTCTCGAGCAGCCTGTTCTGGTTTCTCTAACTTAAGGAGAAATTTGACTTTCTGCTTCTTTGTCAGAAAGATGGGAAGGATACTGAAAACAGAGGTTTCTCTGCCAAATAGCTGGCTAAGTGTAAGCCAGGCAGTTGATCAAACTGGTGTTTTATCTGGCTAAGTCAACATTCATAGTGGAGAGATTGGCAAATGAAAATCAGTCAGCTTAGCTATCAGCCCCAAGAAGATGTTTTTTTTTTTTCCCATTCCCTATAAAATGCTGTGATCTGTAAAAGCATTATCTGTAAGTAGTCAATGCAGGTGGGAAAGTCATTGGGATGAAGAGGAATGGGGAAGGAGGCTGATGAAAAGGAAGAAATTCAGTAACAACGTTATGCTTGTAAAAAAAAAAAGAAAAAAGAAAAATCTATTTAATTCAGAAAATACAGATCACTGTGGGAATATAATGACAGCCCATTCGTGGGTCTAACTAACTGAAATGTTTTTTGACAGTTAAACTGAATGATAATTTTCAGCTCTCTGTATGTTAATGTCTTGATAATATTTCCCAACCATCCTTTTTTTTTAATTCTCAAAATTACTTTTTCTTTACAATCATAATATTATACAATGTTAGCACAGAAATGAAATTTGGAGATAATCTGCAGCAACGTGCCTATTTTATACATGCTTTCAGAGCAGATACAAAGCAGTTAAGTACAGCAGATACAAAAGAAAATCCAGCTGTTTTCGAAGAAAACACATTTCAGTTGAAAGATGCATTTTTTTTCCATTAGTCTAGAAACCCTTAACCTACTTTGTAGTACTGTTAGCATTTTACCAACAAATTGAGACAGGAGGGAAGGGGGCAGGGTAGGCCACCACCATTAAAAGAATGACACAGCCCTTGAGGATACAACAAAAACTGGTTAGAACCAACCGGGCCCAAGATGGCAGAAGAGTCAACTCCCACTGGACCTTGAGCCTCATTATACGCTGACGGTAATACACCAGCCGCTAAATGGCACATCCACAGCTGCCATGACAGTTCCCAGGCTGACTGTCAAAGGCCAAAAAGTAGGCGGTGGCCTAATTTCTGGAAATCCCTACCCTCTTCTTTGAAATAATTGAAATAATCCTCCCACTTGTTAGCAGATGAAACTAGTCCATAAAAACTAACAACCCCATACCCTGGGGCCTCTCCCCTTCTGAGACGGCCCACCCTCTGTGGAGTGTGCGGCTCCCTGCATAAGTCCACTTTCACTCTCCTTTGGCTCACTCTTAAATTCTTTCCTGTGGGAATCTAAGGACCTTCCCTTGGCAGGGTGCATGCCAGGGACTCACCTGAGACGTGAGTTGTGACCATTTTCTTGCGCCCCTCATTTTCCTGCAACACAGTGAGTTAGGGTGTTGACTTTCCTAAGCATTGCCTGTCACTATGTGAATTCTGTGACAGGTGCTGTGTATTTCAGTCACTTCTTGTATTTTAATATGTACTTTTTAAGTGGCAATATGATGTATAAAATTCAAAAGAACCCAAGACATCCAGATCCACATCCTGGTAGCAGAACAGCATTATGCATTGTTTGGACCTTCTTGTGAAAAACTGTGTATTACCCACTTCCTATATAAATGTAACACATGGAGTGTGTGTATATGAAAACACACACACACACACACACGTGTGTGTTTGTTTCAGTCTGTCTTTATCTGTTCTACCAGAAATCATCAAATTTTACTAGAGGTTGGCAAAATGTGTTGTCTCCGTCTTGTAGAACTAATACAAGGTTTTCCAGTTGGCCCACTTCCCACCAGTCATAACTAACGTCTGTAATATTTACATTGATAAATCATATGTCATAAGTCTCTGTCAGGATCACTCTGTCTCTAAGGGGCAAGCCCATAATCCTTCCTGGGTTTTGCCAAATATCCACTCTTTGAGGTCAGATGGCAGGTGAACCTGTGTAGGGGAGCAAACCTCACCACCCCAAAATGTCTCCTTGGCAGGCAGATTATTTTGAGCTGAAAACAATCAAGGCTCAAGAAACTCAGGAAGAACCTTTCACCTTCCTCCTAACAGCTTAAAGAATGTAGGTGGGGGACCTGTCCCAGGATGGGAGTTGTCACCATAGATGGCTATTACATGAACCAGCTGTGCAGACAGGGAGGGACCCAGCAGAGTCTGTTTATTAAAATAATTCCTCTCCTTGTCCCCATTGTCTCTGCCTGTTCCATCGAACTTTTTTTTTAACAAACATTTGTTTTCCATCTCCATGTGAATTGCCTTCCTCCCCTTTGAAGTCCCAGACCGCTACCCCCCAACATCCTCTTTTGTCTTTAACTGAAGTTGGTGTTTAAGGTGAGGGTTTGGGCCACTTTGGTGAGAGACTCAGTTTTCCTGGGTCTCTCCCAAATGTTATTAAGCATTTGTGTGATTGTCTCTTTCCATCTGTCTCATGTCCTTTTAACTCTTAGACCAGCTAGGAGAACCCAGGAGGGTCAGGGACAACGTCTTCCACCCATCTGTGCAGTAGTGAGGCAGTGTGGGGAGACGCCAAATCGCAGGTAGCATGTGATGTTGAAATCCCTAGGCTTACAAGATGTGCTGTGTGTTTCCTCTGCTCAGAAGAGAGTCCATCTCTCCCTACGCTTCTTTTGACTTTCTGCTTTGCTTTTCTGTCATTAAACGGCTCGTAAAAATCATCTTATTCTTCCATAGCTGGTTTTTCCCTGTTGACCCCCTCCCGAGCCATCACCATGCATGAGAAAAAGGAAAAGAGGTGAGGTTATTGGAAAGGATTGATACATTGCAGGCCCTTTGTGTCCCCAAGTTACCGAAAGCATGTTAATTAGACTGTGTTCCTCTCCTTTAGAAAGATATGTAATTTATTTGGAGATGGGCGTTCTAAGCTCCAAATACTTGCAGCATTTCTCATTTCCAGAGGGTGACAAGAAACATTTTTTCAGAGGCATTTAACTGCTCATTTTAAGACGATTTATCTTAGGTAAAAGGCACAGTGAAAGTCCGAAATCTCAATAATGTTGTTAAATACAAGGGAAACGTGTTTCGGGAATTTCTGTAACATCAGAAGGAACAGTTTCATCCTGGACTGTACATATATTTTCTCCCCACTAACAGAACGTGAAATGGAGAACCATTGATCATGGATAATCATTTTTTTAAGAACTTGCTTGATCTCTGTTGATGCATAATGTTGCCTGGAATTACTGGAGTATTGCAAAGCTATGGGGATTTTAAAACACGTTAGAATGGTTTTATTTTACTGGTTGATGGTCTCCTTTGGGTTCAGGCTCCTGTGAACTGCCACCGCTGAGTAGCAACTGGCTTAATAGCATCAGACAGATGCGATCTTCATTACACTGAGAAAGCAAAGCGGGTCTCTCAGGCAGCATGTGGAGATTTAAATATTTAGTGAAAAATGGCACTGCACACATAGTGAGCTAGTGTTCATTGTACTTTGGCATGCAGTGAAATAGAATAAATCCCTTTTAAATTCCTCATTATGGTGGCATTATAGTGAAATGATGATGAAATATTATACAGTAGGAAAGCGGATTAACTGTAGCTACACAAAACTATACCCATGGGTCTTAACACATTAATCTATAGCTTTTGAAAAAAGCCTCAAGTCACTCTAAGCCATGACACTACTTTTTTAAAGTTTCAGCACAAAACGAAGTGACACCAATAATGGCTTTTATGACATTATATAACTTTATAGGATTAAACTTAATACATAAAGGAAACTTTCAATAAAAATTCAAGATATCAGTTACTTATGGAAATAGCATGTAGATTGATTCAAGTTACTGATAATATTCTCATTTTTCCTTTGGCTTGTGGGCCCATAGATAATCATTATATTGTTAAAAAGGAAAGAATACATGAATGGAAGGATGGATGGGTAGATGGATGGATAGATGGATGAAGGATGGATGAATAGTGGATGGATGAATGATGGATGGATGGATGGATGATGGATGAATGGAGAGATGGGTAGATAGATGGATGAATGGATGGATGATGAATGGTGGGTGGATAGATGGGTAGATAGATGGATGAATGGATGGATGATGAATGGTGGGTGGATAGATGAATAGATGGATGGATGGGTGAATGGATGGGTGGATGGCAGATAAATGGATGGATAGATGAATGATGGATGGATGGATGAATGGATGAATGGAGATGGACAGATGGATGATGGGTGGATAGATGGATGGTGGGTGGATGGATGAATGGATGGATGGATAGATGGGTGGATGATGGATGGATAAAGGAAACAAAACATCAGTGATACCAGTGAACTATGATTATTCCACATCTTTGCACCTGAATTACTGAAAGAAAGAAACGAATATCAGGGTAGATTATATGCGGATGAACATGTTTCATTACAACAAGTGTGTTCCTGTGTCTGAAGGGAATGGTCTCGTATTGGTAAGGGCTGCATGCGCACCATGAAGTGACTTTTTATGTTACTATTTCATTGTCTAAGTGCCCTGGCTGGGGCATGACATGGAGTGCAGTGGCTGTCCTTTGCCCTGGCCATGCCCTGAAGCCCCGGTTGAGTAAAGGACTTTAAGTGGCTAATTCCTGCCAACACTTCAATGATCTTTTTCTAAGATGGCTTCTGAATGTAATTGTCTTGATCCACCACACAGAGCAATCAAACGTAGACTCTAAATACCCTGCTTTTGCAAAGGAAACAGGTTTGTTTTATGAAAGAAAAGGACAAAGAAAGAAGTTGAGTGAAGCAGAGGTATCAGCTTTCTCGTAGCCCTGTCGCCTGTGCAGAATATCTGAGTAGACTCTTCTCAGGGCTGGAGGTTCTCTCCGTGCACGGGGATGAACTACAGTGGGAGAATTCCTGATGGCAGCACACTGGCAGGAGTGCTTGATCGCTGGCTGTCTTCAGCCCCAGATCCTTGTCTAAAGGGACTAGCTCGACAGTGAGCCCCTTCTCTGTGTCTTCTCTGGAAGATGCAAAAAGTGCACCGTCATGACTGGGTCTTCACTTCTGACTTCCCGTGTTTCTTTATGTTCTGAAGAACATGGATGGTCTCATGCTAAATAACCACTCAATCTTCCCCAAGATTGTGAGATTTCAACTCATGGTTTCACTCTCACTAGATTTATCTTTTATTCATTTATATGATCAAGAAAGCCGGGGTCCAGCAGGAGGCAGGCTTATAGCCCAATCCCCTTGAGTGTAGGAACATCTGAGCATCACAGGATGAGCTGTCACTCCCGTGATTAGACTGTGTCACAAGACACAGTTGATTTCAGCAGACGGAGATGATCCTTGCTGGGCCCGACCTAACTGGGTTAGACTTTCACAAGGAGAGCGTTCTTCTCTGCAAGAGAGATTCTAAGCACGAAAGGAATTCCAGCAGAGGGAGATTCTGCGTGGCTGTCTGTGAAGCCTGGACAACCCCCCGTGACAAGGAACGCAAGTGGCGCCAGCAGCTGAGCTCAGCCCCCGTTGAGGAAAGGAGCCAGCTGGGAGCTGGGGACGGGACTCCTACAGCCACAGGGAGCTGAATTTTGCAACCACTTAAGACAGAAAAAAGACTCTGAGGTCAGGAAGAGACCAGGTCACCTCCTTAATGTGAGTCTCATGAGGATACTCAACACAATGACAGACTGATGATTTTCAGGAATGTCTTAGGGTTGTTTCAAGCCACTTCGTTTGTGGTCATTTGTGATGTAGCAATAAAAAAAAAATGGATGTAGGACCTAATAATTGTTGAATCCTACAGTGGCCAGGGCAAACCTTAGCCATAGTAAGGGGGGAAAAAAGCATCCTTGTGGCAATGTATTTATGATCCCTACAAGATCACTTTTTGTTTTCTTTTAAACAGCAGTTTCCACAGTACGCCTACCAAGTCTTCTTTTCAAAAGTGAGATTAACTTCCGCTGCACTCCTGGGAAATTCCTCATTCGCAGATACCATTTATATTTCTTTTCAGATCCAAAAATGCTATGTGACCAAAACCAGGTTTTATGGAATATTTATAACTGGCTTACATTTCATTCGCAATTTGGAAACCTGATCCCATTGAGAAGATATTTCTTAATAGAAACAGCGCTGCAGATCTATGACAAAGACAGTGTACTCTCAAGAAATATAAAAACTTCAACTCTTCATGTCTGTCCGATTATTTTACCTGCAACGTCAGAAAGAGTGAGATTATTTTATAAATGTTAACGATCCTTTGCCCTTTTTTACCCCCCAGAAGCTTAGCATATTTATAAGTAGGGCATTGATTTTTTTTTTAGCATGGTTCTTTCAAATGAGATTATTCTGTCAGAATGCACTCGATAATTGATGAAGAGTGTGATTAAAACTGTCTGTCAGTATTCACCACATGGACAATGACTCAGCAGAATGTGCAGCTTTGCATTTCATCTGCGTGCATTTCTAGCAGGATATGTTGCAGAGGACGTGTTTATTACGCTTCAGGTAGCAGTTTCGCCAGTTTGAGAAACACCGTCACACTTCTGTCCACAATGACAGATCCATTGGGCTCACATTTATATGCTCCAGAAATGTCCAAAGTACATAACTATTGAGAATCGCGTGTTGCAGGACTTCCAGTCTTCTATTTCAGATTTCTCAAAGCATTGTAAGTAGAAGACCAATGTCTGTTATTGTTAAACGTCCCTGATGAGAAGGCATAGAAAGGTCTATATTGCTTATGGTTGTGATTCAAAGATTTAGTAATTCTAAGACACGGTGATTAACAAGGTCGACCAGAAGGCTGGGAAGCATGTAGCTTTGGTAATTACTCTGTTTACTTTCTCTCGGGAATGCTTCACCCTGGAGGGAGCACCCGAGTAAGTCCCTCCTTTTCTTTCACTTTGCTGGAACTCCAGGGAGCACGAGAGAAAGAATGACATGGACTGGTCCCAGTTTACTATATAAGGGGACGTTATCTCATGGCCCAGTGCAGAGGGATGGAATAAGGCAACTCAGATTAGATGCCCTTCCTGGGGTCAACACACACTGCGGTCGGAGGCGCTGTGAACTTGTAGGAACACAGAAGCTACTGAGTGGGAAGGAGTAGGGGGTGATGTCCACACACTAGGCTGACTGGGTGCCAGATGGTGACACCGTGAGGGTAGACAGTTACTGCAGGTTGACTCAGAGCCCCGCCGCGCACACAGAAGGCCACAGGTTCTTCAGAGGTACTTGCTGGACAAGATACGACTTGAAACGGATGTCAAAGGAGACGTGATGGAGAGTTTTGCTGTTCTGGAGACTTGGGGGGGTTCAGCAAGGAGACGTTCAGCGAAAGCCTGGTGGGACAGAACACTGGTTTTGACAAGACGGCCGTGTTGACTTCCTCTTCTGCCCTTCCAGTCACGTTTCCTGGTGTGATGTGTCCTTCTCCAGTGAGATTCGTAAATCCAGGCCCATTCTCTGAATTTAAGAAGAGGTCATTAGGGAGATGGCCAAGAAGGCAGAGAAGACGCATGCATAGCTCACCCTCCCCCACAAATGCATCAAAAATGCACCTACATACGAACAATTAGCACACGATAACTGCTCATTTGGCAAAGTATCTCTTACTTCAGAAATGTGAGAAGAATCCTCACAAAAAAAAAGGATAAACAACAAGTTTATACTGCAAAATACAGCACAGGGAGCTATATTCAATACCTGGTGGTCACCTGTAATGAGAAGGAAAATGAAAAGGAATATATGTATGCGTATGCATGACTGAAACATGACGCTGGGCACCAGACATGAACACAACGTTGTAGACTGACTAGACTTCAATTAAAAAAAAAAAAAAGAAAAGAAAAGCTCATTAATTCAGAGACTACAAGGTGCCAGGAGAAGTCAGTTCAGGACTGTCGAGTTTTCACATTCCTTCAGGAGCCAAATGCATTGAATGAATACAGGTCAAAAAAAAAAAAAAAAGAAAAAAGAATGTTTTCGCACTCTTCCCAGAGCGGATAGAGACTCCGAATATTGCAGGGAGACAGGTGAGTTGGAGGGGCTGTCAGGGAAGCTGAAATGCTGGTCTTTCTGGTGGGGAGCCTGGCGACGTATCCAGATGCGCAGGTGTCTTGGGGAGGGCTGAGATCCAGCAGGTGGGAACGGTCCTGCCCGTCGGGAGCACGTGGCGAGTCAGGGGCTGGGGAATAACTTTGACCCAAAGGGGATAAGAAGACACACAGCAGTGCCCAGCAGAGCCCCACCCCTGAGGACCACATGGCAATGAGCACGTCATGAGGAATAAAGTCTGAAGGGAATGCCAAAGGCAAGATGGTCCTTCCTTGCCGACCCCCACCACCCCCCAACCATCAGTGAGAACCCTGAAATGCGGAGTCAGTGCAAGAACATCAGTGAACAACAACAAAAAAAAAACACTTGCAGCCATCTGGGGAAGTGGGAGCTAAAAACAAAAATTCAGCTGCTGTTGGAAAAAAACAAGTGTTATCTTTACTGCACACAGGTTGGTACCCAACGATGCCAGCGTTTTCGTCAACCCCTTCCTTCCCTAAATAGCATTTTGGTTATTTTTAACATCCAGTCCAGTGTCACTAGCTCTGGTCTCGCAGGTTCCATCCATTGCCTTCCCCCGGGGACGCCTGTCCGTATAAGGGTCTCCTGCAAAATGTTCGTTTTCAACTTGCTGACTTGTAGGAAAACTTCGTCATAGATTTAAAGAGGGAGAAATCTTTACAAACAGTTAACAGGCAAATGAGCAACAACATTAAGGAGCAGGGTGACGCCGGCCCTACCCTGGGAACCTCCGGAGAAGGCCGCGCCCAGAGCTCGGCCCCTGCTGAGGGTCTCCGGCTCGCCACTGATTCCAGCCGTCAGCGGCCAGCCTCCTGCGTGTCCTTTCCCGGGACACGAGGAACGCATCCAGCCAGAATTCACCCCACGGCCCAATCCAGAGGGGAACGCTGTGTTTACATAAGGTCTGAGGAGGAGGGAAATTAGTCTGATTAGAAATTAAAAGGCTAAGGTCGCTGTGGAAGGTAAATTAGCTTGAGAAGAAACCTAATAAGGGGTCTCACACAGCAGTTATTCCCTGGGAGTCCATGCCCTCTTTCTCAAGGGGAATTAGAGGTGGGGATTACCAGGGGCTTTGGGGCATCTTACTGTTACCCACCTGTATTGTGGGAGGGGGTTAACGGGCTGTAAAGGGGACCCTGGTAGGAGAGAGACAGGTACAGAAACCAGGACATGGGATGTTGACAAAGCGTTCCGTCACTGTAGGACAGAGGACAGCCCTTACCGTGTTCTTGCACCTTGTCCATTCTTGCATCGTCATCTTCATTTGGTGAAGATGTGTTAACATCCTGCAACGTGGAAGAGTCGTCCTAGGGGCCAAGGCGTGTGCTGCCTGCCCTCCGAGACTCCATTCCGCTAGTGAGGTAGACACCTGCGTGACACAGCCCGTCAACGGTCCGCACGGGGTCCGGGGGAGCTGTGGACCACGTGCTGCGGAAGACGGGGTCCAGGGTGGCGAAGGCCTTCTGTTACCCAGCTGGGGTCCGGCTGCTCAGCCCTCAAACATCAACCCCCAGGAGAGGCAAATGTTGGTATAGAGGAAAGTTGCTTTTCATCACAATGCCAGCAATCTGGGGAGAAGGTGGACTCACGTTCCCCCAAAACCAACTCCCAAGATTCTGCTCAGCCATGAAAGTTTTAAAGGGAAAAGGGGGACGTGATGTCAGTGTCACTGAGGTGGGGGTCAGAGTCGCCGCCCGCCCACCCCACTGCCTACAGGCCCGTCGACCCCTCCTGATCTTTCTTTGGCTGCGATGTTGCTCGCACTGTCTGTTGGCGAGATGACTGAGGGGGAGGCTATGCAAGAGATGTGATCATCTGTTAATGGCTTCTCCTCCCTTCCCACATCTTTGATCTGCGGAGAGTTGAACCAACGGGTTGGGCAACAGATTGTGTGATGAAAGGATTTGAAAGGTGTGCTTGGGCTGCAGGTGACTGGAGCCTGGGTTGGGGCGGGGGCGGTGCCTGATTTAAACCTTTGCTAAAATGACAAGACAGAAGGGGTCTCCTGCTGAGGACAGTTTCCTGCAAAGAGCTACTTATGCTTCTGGAGAAGTCAGGGAGGTTAAAAGAAAAGGGGGCATTTGCACTGAAACATTTGTTGTGGGTTCTAGGCTTTTTTAGGGGGAGGGGGGTGGTTTGGTTTTTTTGTTTTCTTTTTTTCTGTTGCATTTTGGTTTTGTATCCACCCCTGGTGAGATCATTGAAAGAAAGGGGGCCGGCAGACATGAACAAATCCGTCACCACCTGGGAACGCGTTACTTCTAACCGTTGCGTCGTCCAAACTCACTGCACTGAAGCGTCCTTGCTACGATCTCCCGCGAAATTATGCACAAATCACGGTGAGTTAGGATGCTCTCCTAGTGAACCCGGGCTGCTGTCACCGAACAGCCCAGACTGGGTGGCTTAGAGGACACAGATTTGTTTTCTCACGCTTCCGTCGGCTGGAAGAGTGACAGGTAGGGCTCTCTTCCTAGCCTGCAGACAGCTGCCTTCCTGCTGGGTCCTCCCGTGGCTGAGAGAGAGAGAGAGAGAGAGAGAGAGAGAGAGAGAGAGAGAGAGAGAGAGAGAGTGTCATCTCTCTGCTGTTTGTTCTCATAAGGACAATACCTGCATTTTGAGGTCCTCACGCACATGACCTCTGTAACCCTAATCGCTCCCTCCAAGATCCCTTCTCCAAACACCATCACATGGGGCTTAAAGGTTCAACATGCGATCAGCAGACAAGCTGAAGACCCTTCAGCCTGAGTCTGCGAAACGGTTTACAAATGGAAAACGACGCAGCGTTTGATCACGGTGGTGTATTTTTGCAGAAAAAAGATAACACTTAGGCAAATAACACTTAGTATGCTGCTAAAAGGAACGTCAGTGAAGGGTTTCAAACGTTTAAGAGGCACACAGACGACATATTTACAGGCAAGGTTCATGCATTTTTTCTTAATAGGCAAGGATCTGTTAGTCTAAAAAAGATACCCAGGGCGGGGAGGGGAGAGCTCAGTGGTAGAGCGTGTGCTTACCACGCACGAGGTCCTGGGTTCCATCCCCAGTCCCTCCATTAGAACAAGTCAGTAGGGGACGGGGGTGGGAAGGGATAGACAGGGAGTGTGAGATTTGCAGAGACTGACTGGTATGTATAAAAGAGATAAACAAGTTTATACTGTAGAGCACAGGGAAATATATTCAATATTTTGTAGTAGCTCATGGGGAAAAATAGTATGAAAGGGAATGTATGTATATTCATGTATGAAATAAAATAAAGCAAAATAAAATAAAATAAATAAGTAAATAGATAAAAACCTAGTTATCTATCCTTCCCTCCCCCCAAAAAAGAGATATCCAGACAACATTATTTACAGGCAAGGATCCATTAGTCTAAAAAAGATACATGTTTATGGGCAAGGTTAGTCTAGAAGTACCTGAAAAAAATTAATTTGAAAGAAGCAGGTGTTAGCTTATTTCTACTCCAGACAGAGAGCATCTCTCTATACAACCCTGTTGTGCCGAGGGGCACCCCCTACAGACAATGCAGAGATGGACACTTTGACGCCAAACTCCCCGTGTCTCAGGAAATACCTTGTTTTTCATCAGTCAGTGACACCAATAGATATCAAATTTCTGTAACTAACATACCAAAAAAAGCTCCAGAGGATGAGTATGTTTCATTTTCTACGAAACCTCCTAGAGAAACAGGAGGAGAGACGTGAGCGGTCTCCCCTCCCCCTAATCCCCCGTGCAGGGGAGAATCGCCCCTTCTGGATGTTGGAAAGATGTGACTGTGCAAAGCCCCAGGTGCTCCTTACTCTGTCACGGCACGTAGACCCACTTGTGTCTTCCACAAGGTACCACCTAACTTGCATTTTTGGCACAGAGTTGGTGGGGTGTCACGTCCAACTCGTACTGGCTTGAGAGAGCAGATTATTCCATTTCCCAGAATTTTCTGAGCTGCTCCATGTCACTTAGGTAGCTTTAAATGTTCAACGAAGGGGATAGTGACATCAAATAACTTGGGAACGGCTACAAATTAGGACTCCCCCCCCCCCCCACTGCAGACAGTTCCTAAATATTTACCAGCAGACTGTTGCATAAAACTCAAATATTCAATTTATTCCTTGAATATTAAAAAGCCAAGTCTGCCACTTGACATTTGCTTATATATGAGTCGTTTCCTTCTGTCTGTTAAGGACCAGAGTTTCTTGTTAGCTCTGGTGCTGCCAATAAGAGTCAAAATGTCTAATTTGATCCAATAGTACGATCTGGAGTGACACAAAGGGTACCTGCCTCCTGTGCAGCCAAGACAGTTTGGACCTCGGTCTCCCTACACAACAGAAGGCAAGTTCTCAGACCCAGTGTCCCCCAGCCTCCATCCTTGCATCCAAGGGTGGCTCTGGAAAGCAGCCTTTTCTACCTGAGAATAATTCATATGCAAAGACCGTGGACCTAAAATAGTTGAAACCATCTGAAAAAGAAGCATCAAGTAAGCAGTGTCATGCTGTCTTATAAGAAGTCTTGCCTCACGTCCGTAGTCATCAAGACAGCGTGGTTCGTTGGTGGAGGGACACACACAGCTCGGTGGAATGCAGCTGTGAGCCCAGAAATAGACCCACACAACCTACAACCCACCTTTCAACTGATTTCTGACAAAGTTGCAAAAAACAATTTACTGGAGGAAAGCTCGCTTGTCAACAAATGGTGTTGGAGCAATTAGACATCCATGCGTAGGCATCCAAGAAACAAGTCGAAACATCATCCAAAAATCTTGTACAGAAATGAACTCAGAGTGGATCATAGACTCCAGTGCAAAAGTGTTGTTTATAAAGAAAAATACAGGGGGGCAATTTTGCAGCCAAGGCTAGGCTAAGAGCTGTTAGACTTGACCACAAACCCTTAAACACAAGATCCATGAAGAGGGGAACAATGATGATGCATGAAAATTAGAAACATTTGCTGTTTGAAAGCTCATGTGAAGACAATGAAAAGACGGATTACATACCAGGAGAAAACATTTGCCAAGTCCACATCCAATACAGGACGGGTATCCAGAATTCTTAAAGAATCCGCAAGGCTCAACCATTTTTGTAAAATCCACTTTGAATCGGCAGAGCACAGAGCACATGGGGGGCAATGGAACTGTTCTGTGGCCACAACGGTGGATACATGTCATTGTACCGCCACACGTGGTCCAAACCCAGGATGAACGCCACCAACAGTGACCCTGAGTGTCAGCTGTGGAAGTCGGGTGATGATACATTCTCTTGTAGGTGTGGACAAAGAATGTCCCCTGTCATTTAGGAAAACAAAGGAGGTTCCAGCCATCCAGCCATCACCACTGCAGCCACAACCTCCCATCAGTGGTGCCCCCTTGAGTGGGTTCGGGATGGAGAAAAACAGGACAGTGGCTGTACATTAAGATGCACATCAAAGGAATTACTCCAGTGAGCCCAGACTCTTGGCATCTTCCCACACGTAGAAAAGTACTAAAAGCATTGATCTGCGATGTCTGGTTTTCTTTAATTAACAGTAATCTTTTGATGTTCTAACTACCTGGGCTTTTTTTTTTTCCTGCAAAACAAACAAACAAACAAACAAAAAAACTATGTATCCTGGCTCATCCTTTACCTCCTGGGAACAGTCCCCAAGAGCGATCTGAGAGGCTGTCTCCTGGGCTTAAGTCCTCAGAGCGTCCCCTGAATTAAATATAATTGTCAGCTTTTAGGTTGTGCATTTTGTTTTCAGTGGTGGTAGGTCCTGCTCTAGTGCAAGATACCAATTATAGTCGGAACCATGTGTATCCGGAGACAGTATACAGGAACGCTTTCTAATTTCTGCACAAGTTTTCTGTAACCCTATTGCTGCTCTAAAGAAAAAAGTCTCCAACTTTTTTTTTTTTTTAAGTGTAAGATAATCCATTATGTCAGCTGGAATTTGCTCATTTCACCATGGACACGGGGAAAATTACAGTTTGAATCTTGACTGACCTTGTGCCTATTTCTTGAAGGAAATGGGTTTCAAATGGTATGAAAATTAGTCCAAATAAATCGCTGGTGGCAACAGGCACAATGAGTTTAAAATTTGCCTTGCAATATACAGGGATGTTTGGAAGACATGAAGAGTACATGTTAATGTGGAAAATGTGTTATACAATTGGTGAAGACTTGATTTTGGTTGGATAAGCCAGATCAAGTTAGTAAGGTAATCTTACTGTTTTCCTTGGTAGAAAATGAGCTCTTTAAAAAATTTACCTGGCTATAAAGAATAGTCAATTCCACTGAAATTTACAATAGGCTGTTACAAATACAACTAAATATTTTAATTGTTTTAGCATCAAGGACCTAGTAAGGTAAATGTTAACATGCAGCTCTCATGTTCAATTTTATAATTTACAGTTACACCAAAATTCAGAAATGATTAATGTGATATTCATAGGGGTAAGGAATTAATAAATCTATTTCTTTGCATTAATAAGTCAAGCATTTTATCCAGAGGAACTTTTTTTTCTTCTCCTTTTTCACATTTTTTTTTTCAGGTCAAACTAGAATATTTTCTTCTTTAAAGATGAAGTTCCCTCATTAACATTCTGAGTCAATTTTTCCCCCATAAAAAAGCAATTTGAGTGAGAAGCATTAAGTGGAACGGAGTCCAAAAGCAATAATATAAACATTAAAAACAAGCAAACAAAAAAGTCTCCACCTGACCAAAATATAATCCCTGCATTTGATTTTCTGGGAAAAGAAGCAAAAGAGCAGTGTTAGGAATATTTCCATTCCCTGTAACCCACCAAAAATAGATCTGTAAGAAATGAGTTGACATACAAGCGTATTCAGTCCCTTTTGCCATGTCTTTTTTTTAAGAATACAAATGTGTAGCCGTCTGACAAGAAAGAGAAGATGAGATATGGCAAGTAAAAATGCCCAATTATGTTGAAATGTAACACTGACTTCAGAATCCTCTACTTTTGGTGCCGTAAATATACCCTTGAGAGAACTAACACCTTAGCTCCAAAGAGTGTCGGAATGGTTTCTTCAAACTTTAACACAGCTTCTGCCCAACTGTAATCATAATTTTTTCTGAAAAAAAAAAAAAAGATTACTCATGAAGGACATTGGGGGCCCCCATGATTGACTTGTGTCCCCTCAAGATTCGTATTTTGAATCTCTTAACACCCAGGATCTCAAAATGTGATGTATTTGGAGATTGGGTCTTGAAAGAGGTGGGAGGTAAAATGAGGTCACTAGGGTGGGCCCTGACCCCAGAGGACTGGGGTCCTTATAAGAGGAGGAGATGAGGACCCAGACACTCACAGAGGGACGCCCACGGGAGGACACAGGGAGGAGCCGGCCGTCTGCACACCAAAGGGAGAGGGCTCAGGAGACCCCAGCCCTGCTCACACCCTGATCTCAGATCCCAGCCTCCAGGCCTGGGAGGGAATAAATGTCCCTGTGTAAACTACCCGAGTCTGGAGGGCACCGTTACGGCAGCCCTCACAGACTAAGACAGGAGCTGTCCATGGTCCTCAAGCATAAAAATTACATCCGGTGATGTTCAGTGTGGTCACTGAGAGAAGAAGGAGGCATACTCTAACCAAGTAGTTATTTCAGAGGCACAGATAGAGCCGCTGGTCATTTCCACTGGACAGACTTTCCCTCCTGGGGAGGATCCATCTCGTTTCCTAGGCGACTGATTCTCCTTCACCACGCTGCAGGTTCCGATGAGAGCCTTGGAGGGTTTGGACCCCTCTGTCCCTTCTTCACAGCACCGATTCCGGAGCAGGACCTGCTTGCCCGTGTGTGAAACACTCCCCGTCTCTCTTGAGTGCCCACCTCTCAAATGAGATGCTTTGAAGTTGTGCTCCTTCCTCTTAGCATAGGCAGTGGATTGTGTGTGTGTGTGCGTGCGCGCTCGCGTTTGTGTGTGTGCTTGCTTTTTTGGTTTTTCTTTGTTTGACTGATTTTTAATGAAGAATTTTAATCTTCACATAACTCTAGATTTGTGTACTGTTGTAGGAAACAGTATAGAGAAATATCACGCATGCTTCCTGGTAGCTTCTCCCATGGTAGCATCTTGGTGAATTATAGCCTAATGTCACCAAGAGAATATTGACATTAGTAAATGGACCTTTCCCGGCGCCACAAGGTTCCCTCATGTTCCCTTTTGTAACCACACCCACCTTCCTTACCTTCACCCTGGAAGCTACCAGCCTGTTCTCCATTTCTGTGCTATAAACATGTTTAATTCAGTTCAGGCACCTGTAAGTATGATTGGGCAGTATTGAGGACTGACTTTCCCCAGTCAGTGTCCTTGGAACTCATTTTGATTCATATAAGGTGGTGCAGGTGCCAGCAGTTTATTCCTTTTTCTTGCTGAGGGACACACATTATGTGAGTGCACACAGCTGTGTCACAATTCCCTTGCTGAAGGATTTAGTGGCAAATTCCAGTTTGGGCCAATATGAATGAGGCTGCTAGAAATATTTAGCTACAAAAGTTTATGCACACGTGAAGCCACACGTTTCCATTTCTCTGAGATAAACGTCCAAAAGTTCTGAGTTGTATTGTTGGTTTTTTGTTTGTTTGTTTTGTTTTTGTTTTTGAAGAAACTTCCCAACTGTTTTGCAGAAAATTAGTTCCATTTGCACTTCCATAGAAATAGATGAGTGATCCGATTTCTTTTTTTAATCTTTTTTATTTAATTGAAGTATAGTCAGTTTACAGTGCATTAGTATTTCTGGTGCACAGCATCGTGTTTCAGTCATACATAGGCAAACATATATTCGTTTTCATATTATTTTTCATTATAAGTTATATGATATTGAATATAGTTCCCTGTGCTCTCCAGAAGAAACTTGTTGTTTATCTGTTTTATACGTAGTAGTTAATATTTGCAAATCTTGAACTCCCAGTTTATCCCTTCCGACCCCCTTTCTCCTGGTAACCATATGATTGTTTACTAAGTCTGCAAGTCTGTTTCTGTTTTGTAGATGAGTTTATTAGTGTCTCTATTTTTCTTTTTTTTATATTCCACATATGATTGATATCATATGTTATTTTTCTTTCTCTTTCTGGCTTACTTCACTTAGTATGATCATCTCCAGGTCCATCCATGTTGCTGCAAATGACATTATTTCCTCATTTTCATGGCAGAGTAGTATTCCACTGTATAAACATACCACAGCTTCTTTATCCAGGCATCTGTCAATGGACATTTAGGTCGCTTCCATGTCTTGGCTATTGTGAATAGTGCTGCTGTGAACACTGGGGTGCAGGTGTCTTCTCTAATTACAGTTCCCTCCAGATACATGCTCAGGAGTGGGATTGCTGATAAGTGATCCAGTTTCCACACATCCTTGCCAGCATTTGGTGTTCTCACTATTTTTTTATTTTGGTCATCTCATAGGTGTGGGTGACATCTCCTTTTCAATTTGCATCCCCTGATTCCTGATGGCACTGAATCTCTGTTTATCTGCTTGTTTGGCGTCTCTCCAACCTCTTTGTGAAATGCCTCTGTCTTTTGTCCATCTTCTCATAGGTTTGTGTGATTTATGGTTGAGTTGGGACACATTTTTTAATATATTCTACCTATTATTCTTCTGTCAGGTTTGTAGGTGGCAAATATTTTCTCCAACAGTGTATTTTTAATATGTTATTTTCTTATCTGTTTAATCATTTTATTAGGTTTCAGACAAGAAGCATTTGGGGATCTGATCCCTCCATAATTTTATCTTTTAAGCCCCGTCATTTTGTTAGAACTATGTTACATGTCTTTTTTATACAATTAATTGTAAGAAGGGCCTTTTGCCACGTAACCTTAATAATGCAGTTTGACTCAATGGCTTAGTCAAGAGGGACCCCTCAATGATGACCCCAGGTTACTGCCGCAGTAAGCAAGCGGTGGAGGGGATGGTGGGATTACAAGATACAGAGACGGAACGATCATAGAGGAAGGAACTTTTCAATAATGCAAAAAGAAAAAAAAACTCTCCAGGAACCTGTAAGAGAAAATTCCTCTTTCAGGTTGGCACGTTTGACCTTGCGGAAAACCCAAAAGCCGCTGCCCCCTTCTTCCCCATAGACAGGAGATGTTCCCTGAATTCCTGCTTGAAAATTGGGCGTCTCCGTCTAAATACGTTTTATGATGGCTTCATTCTCTCCTCAGTCCTCAGCTGCCTGTATCAGGGTTATAGCAGGGAGTCATAAAAGCATTCAAGCCTTTTTTTTTCAGGACGTCATCTGTATGAAACACATTTTGCCAGCATCTAGATTATACTGTGATATGTGTGAACGCAGGGGGTTCTCCCTTCCCTCAGAGATGGTCCGTCAGTGCGTGGGGACCACCCGGTCGAGGGACACGTGTGAACAGAACAGAAAGGAGCCAGTGGTTTCTTTTAAAGCAGCAGTAATCCCAAGTTAATACAAAAGCAAGTGCCCAGGGCAACCCGATGACCTTGCAGGTTCTAAGTCTGCAGGTGCGGGCTGGGACCTCTGGTCCCCTCTTTCTAGCAAGCTCTCCAGCGACTTCGACTTGATGGCTCTCAAGCAATCCATGTATAAAAAGTTCAAAGTGAATGCAAAACTCATCAATCTTGTTAGCTGTCAAGACAGTGTTTTACCATTTGGGAAGTCTGGTGCCTGGGGAGAGCTGGGCTTTGGTTTCTGACTCTCTGGCGATATTCTCTGTCTATCTGGACCCTGTTCACCACATTTCCATTTTGCACAAAGTCCACAGCACTGTCTACTTACTCTTGTAAATTTGTCTGCAGTTATGGTTTACTTGGATACAATGTGTTCTTAACTCAAAAAAGGAAAAGAAGACAAATTTTCCCCTGTAGTCATCCAGAGGAAATTTGATTCATTGTGAAGAAAATACTCAGTTTTGAGCACACGTCCTCTTGTATATTGGGCGCAAGTGTTTGTTAAAGTCACGTTGGCAAAATTCTGACCGCTCCGTCTTGATCAAACATTGCACCTCTTGAATGAAGTTCTGTGCAAAGACTCCAGCCAACGTTGCAAGAAAACAGCTGGCAATTCTAGAGGGTAAAATAAAATGAAGACACGTGTCTATCTTATTGCAGAATGCCATGCAATTTAGCTGTCCTGCAAAGGATGTAGCTTTGACATAAATGGCACGCTTTTTGCAACATGGTTATCAAACCAGAATAATGTGGAACCCAACTTATAGATTCCGCCTTTCTGTAAAATACTGTAAAATCCTTCTTCATTGAAGCCATTGAGAACGTCTTTGTAAATGTTACTTTTCAAGTTACATAAGGAAACATTCACTCAGTCACACGTACTTGGGAGTGAATGTTAAAGACCCTCACACAGGATGACTTCACTCACCAAAAAAAGTCACATAATAAGAGTAATTGCTTGGTAAATGTTTGCTTGCATGGATTAATTTTTTTAAGTAATGCGTCAGGTTTTCAGTTTCACAGTTACATGAGAGCAAATTTGAGACTGTGTATAAGCTATGTAAATCATTGCTAAGTCCCCAGAGTCCCTAGTTATGAAACATTATACACGGAAATATTTTCTGCCAAATAGCATTTACATATATCCAAAATGTAAACGTTACCTTTCGGTAATTCTTTCTGTCTTTTTCATGTAGAATTCTTAAATCTAAATTTGCAAACATGCAATACAGACCCTTAAGCTTGGGAGGCTTCACAAAATACATTCTCATTTAAGATTTTATTTTAGTGGAGATTTTAAAAATTTAAAAATTAAAATGTTACATCAGCATGGGTTGCAACAACAGTTGGGAAAAGGAGTGGACGATTCTTCAACGCTCTCCAGCAGTCGGACAACCTTTGAGAAACGCATGGATTCACTGATATATTACGTGCAGATTAATTGATACAGTATCTGCAGTGTTCCCCCTGAGGGGCGTGCTGTTAAGAATTCCGCGTTTTAGATGAACACAGTCATGCATGCACGCACACACCACCCCCCTTACACACACACACGAAGGTGTACACACACGAGGCCACACTCACATACACTCGCACTTTCTCTCTGACACACACACACAGCTCTTCCAACGCTGTCAACCTGGGACTGGAAACATACCCAGTGGGTTTTCCATCCCAGGTACCATCCTGACCTCTGGGAAGAAGCCCCCACTGGTTAAAGTCCTGTCTGTGATGCCCCAGGACAGTGTCCCTAAGAAGCTCAGTCAGCCTGATTGACACCAGGATCTTCTCAGTCCTTACACAGGGAGATACTATCTTTTGGGGAGGAGGGGTCAGGCAGGTAATTAGGTTTTATTTATTTAAATCTTTTTTTTTTTTTTTAATGGAGGTTGGGATTGAACCCAGGACCTCGTGCATGCTAGGCACTCACTCTACCACCGAGCTACACCCTTGATCCTTCCACTTCCATGTCCCTTTAAAGCTCTGAATGAAGTCTCCCCACTTCTCTCTGATTCCTTCTTCACAGACCTTTCAGATTTCCGCCTTCTTTCTCCCACTACCCCGGGCGGATTCATCGACTCCGTTTTACATCCGTCATCAGAGCAAAGTGAACCTTTCCTCCCACGTGCTGCCACAGTCCCCACCTTGGCAGCAAACTCTCCCGCTGCAAAACTCACTCACGCTGGCTTTGAAAACCACCCATAATCAGGCTTCCCTTTTGTATCCAAGCTGACCGCGCCCCTCCGGGAAATTGCACATTTATAGGAACTGCACTGTTGCAGGAGATTCCCCTGTAACATCAAAACGGCTTTTGTTCATTCACGTAATTTATTCTTTCCTCCCACAAATGTGTTTGGAAGGCTCCCGACACTTTGGGAACTGACACGTTTAACAGATGGTCTGCTCCTGGCTTCGAGATCCAGTGACTTTAAGTTCTTCCTGACTGCCTCTGATGGAAATATGCACCCCAGCTTCCTGGATGGCACAGAACCTGCCACGGCCTCAAGCTGTCCTTGGGCTTTCAAAATTGGAGATCCAGTCTGATCGCTAAGGACGTCCATTGCAACGCTCAAAAGTGGTTCAGTGTGAGATTGATGAGAAACGTTCAAAGCCAAACATTCTTGCCTCTAAAAAAAAAAAATTCCTCTCTGTTAGTCTATCAAGAAAAAAAAGTAGGAACAAAACCAACAAACTCTTGTAAATACTAAATATATAAAAACATAGATACATAATTATCAGCTGTATACTAGCAACATTCTGTGCAGTATATAGATGTGTGTATACATACAACCCCTGCATTGTGCAAATATTGTATTTTATATGAAGTATACAACAGAATAGCAGACGGTATTTATATTGAAACAGTGTATACCATCTATTACTAGATGTTACATATGCTGTGTATTGATTTGATATACGTTCATAATATACTGTGTATTAATTACATAATACTATGTATTACAGTATATCCCATCTAAACGGTGTGCACTTACGTCTGCACACACACAATTATATATACAAATAATTTGATTTCATATATAAGCTCTCCCTGCACACAGTTGCTATCTTCTTCTTTATGTTTTAGACCAAAAATAAACACGTGGGCTACATTCTTAGGGAGCAACATTTGCTAGTAAATTATTTTCTCAGCATTTCTGACCAAGCACAGCAACCGTAAATCAGAGGAAGGTGGCTTTAGTATCAACGTCCCCAGACGCCAGGAGCTGCCCTCCAGGGTGATGAAAGGCGCTTTTGCGTGAGTCAGGCCCCTTCCCGTGTCGAGTTCGCACCAGGCGTTCTGCTTTCGACGGGGTCCTTGATTCCCCCCAGGGGCTTCTGGGACGCTGCGGGCTTTCAAATCAAGGGAGGTTGACGCCCCGGCGTGAGGATGAGGAGATGTGTTCCTGCCAAGGACTCGGGAGTGCTTGAGAGAACAGAGTGTGCTTCCTCAAGACTCTTTGACAAAACATCTCTCACCAACAGGTGGAGAGGTGAAGAGAGACTTCTTGATTCCCCGGTGTTGGAAGACGTGCTTAAAAGGCTTCCCGCTGGCTTGGGTCGGTCTTTCGTCGCTAAAATACTGAACTGACGTTTAGAACCATGCAAATGACTGTACCTTTTAACGCAGACACCCTCAGTATCCTGATTTATAATCCCGTCATAAGTCAAAGTTTGCACAGCACACCCTGCCTGCAGCAAGGACTTGACTGATAAACTGAGAGGCTGAGAGATGCAGAATGGATTGACTCACATCCCAGGACCTCACCATCGTCGCAGCACTTGCGTTCCTGAGTTCCCAGCCCCCTCACCATCCCCACCGTCCGGGCTCCGTTTCCGAGTTCCCACAGTGTTTTCTGTTGCTGTGCTCAGAGCTCCGTGATCTTCTGATTGGCACGTTGATACGTCAGGGGTCTTCCAACCAGGTCCCTCAGTTTCTCACTGTTTTGCTTTCCCTCTGCTGGAGTCCTGTAGGCTTCCAACGCTGAGACACAAGTCAGTGACAACCCACCTGCACCCCATTAACAGGGGGCATCGTAGGGTTACATCCTACACAGTGTGTGTTTGGCATGCATGAGGTCCTGGGTTCAATCCCCAGCACCTCCATGAAAAATAAATACATAAACCTAATTACCGCCCCCAAAACAACAACAACAAAAAACCTGATATAAATAAATACATTAAAATTTCCCATTTACCAGCATCATTTAAGTCTCCCCGCTCTCTGTCTGTACCAGTGCCAGCGTGCACGCCTGTCCAGCGAGCCGTGTCAATGGTAAGATTCCAGTGCACGTTTGGAACTTTTGCTGGAAACCGTATTTCTCATATCATCCAAATACATTCCCACTGCACTTCATCTTCAAGTAGCCCAGTTCTTTCCCAGCTGGAGTGATGGGGGTGACAGTGTTCTGAAAAAAAAAAAAGAAAAATGTGTTTAGGTTCCTACATCCTTAACTGATTCACATGTGCTTTAAATTCTGCAAGTCACAGGGATCTTTGACCTGGAGCCACGACTTAAATCATTACCTGCCAAAGAAAGGAAAACTATATATATAAAATGTGCACAAACCTACGTCACCACCCGACGTATGTGAAAATCTCTTGCTCAGTTACTGCATTTCTGCACATCAAAGGATTGCGATGAGATTTAGGGTGGGAATGAAAAATCCACCAGTTTTTCTCAACTGGGAGAGCAAACCTGACTTAAGGAAAAAAAAAAGGTTCTCACTGTTTAAAGTTCTATTTTGGATAAATGATATAGGTATAAAATATTCAATATATTTTGTGGGGGGAAGAATTTTTATTGATACATAGGTTACAGTGAAATAAATACAGTGGTAGGTTTTTAGAGGAATCAAAAGATAGAATTTCAGTTAAAGTGTGTTTTCATTTCAAAAGAAATCAGCGTTCTCTGAGTCTCTCACTTCCTCTCTGTCTCATACATGCACACTCACACGGACACAGGTGTGCACACACAGGACCTTTGGGTGCACACACACTCACACGGACACAGGTGTGCACACGCAGGACCTTTGTGGTACTCAAACATCTTGAGCTTTAGTTTTCTCCCTCTCCTCTTTTGTGCAGAAAAGTCTTGCATCTACACATCTCGCCACGTGACCTAAATCAGATGCTCATTTTGGGGACAGATGCTCACTCCTGACAGAGATGCTTCCTTACCTCAGTTTCTCCCAGCACATGCAGGTCTTTTATAATTATAATAACATGCATATCCAAGTATGTATATTTATACCGTGTTATATCTCAAACATGTGCTTTCGGCTCCTTAAGTGCAACCCCGCCCCCTAATGCATGCTTCCTACCGAGGGATCCTTCGCTATTGTTGCCACGTAAGTTTCCTAGGAACTGACCATGCCTTAAGCAGGAGCAATGCAGAACAGCCAGGATCCGTCTCCCATTAGGTGGACGTCTTCGGTCTGGCATCTCCCGTGTCATCCAAGTCCAAACGCGTATCACTTGAAACGCACTACCTTAAAATATCACGGTGTGTGGTCCTGGCAAAATTCTGACAAACAGAAGTTATCTGACTCAATGCCAGCCCATGCCTCTCAGATTTTACTCTCTTGCTGCCCACATACTTGATTAGCACTTGTGTAATCTACTTGACATCAATATACGATCAAGTCGGTCTATTAATCCAAAAGTCAGCCAGTTTAACAGAAATGGATTGAAAGATAAGTGTGAAATCGTTGGCTTTATGTCACGTAGACGGCAGTGGCTAAGGTCACACCATCACTTCACTGTCAAGTCTCTGTGGTTTAATTTAAGCCCTCGTTTCAGATACAAAAATTGGGGTGTGGGTCCACGGAATGGCTGGCCGGTTTAGTGCAGATTCAAGAGTGGAAACCAGGATGAGACTTACTGTTTGCTTTACGATCACTTTTTAAACTTCTGTGTTGAATCTCCTCTGATAATGACGAGCGATACATTTTAGGTTGATGATGATTAACGCCTTAAAAGGACAGTTAGCGTTTAAGTAAGCTTGATTAAAAATCAACGGCCATGAACACCAATGCAGACAGCCCACTGTGTGGTAGAATTATCTTATGCTCCTGTGTTTTAGCCACAGGGGTTGTGTTTTTAAGCTTTTTAGTTTTTTAAAGTTTTTGGTTACTGAGAAGATTGCATTTTTTTCTCCCAAATTTATGCGGTTGAGAGTGAACCCTGCACGGTATCACAGAGGCAAACCAAGATATAACAGAGACCCAGGTTAATCGGTAATTTTCAAGAAAGGACTGACCTGAGTGGGGAGAGGCGTGGGCTGCACAGGGCTGCGGTGAAGAGGGAATCCAATGTAGAGAAGGACGGAAGGGTGTGAGGGTTTGAAAATCCTAAGGGAGAAAATCCATTCAGGGGAGACTGGAAGAGTCGGCCTGATTCTATGGAGATCCAGACTGTACAAAACAGAAAGGACCCATGAAATCCTTTGGCTTTTCAACGCCAGAGGAGGGGGCCAGATGTCCATAGGTTCTGACCAAGTGAAGTTGAGGCCGTCATAATGTGTCGATCGCATCACACTCAGTTGCCTTGGCAACGGCCCAGCCTTGACACCATGAGGGGGACACAGGTAGCCCGAGCAGGGAAGAGAGGCAGAGCCCACTCCCCGGGGTCCGGAGAGCTGGCCAGAAGGGGCACGGGGGGTGCGTGTGGAGCACAGGAAGGACCATGGACAGCGGCACTGGGCTGGCGCGTGAGCAGGTGCACTGGGCCTGCAGGCTCGGGGACCAGGTGGTCCTGAAGCCCCCGGAAGACCCCCTGGGACACTGGCTGTCGTCCGTGTCAACTCCGCGGTGAGTCTTCATACCTCTTCCTTGGTTCCTCGAGCCCACCTGATCCCAGCGTGCGGGGAACTGGACCTCCTGGGAAGATGGCAGGTGAGGAATAAGCCAACTGAAGGTGTCTCGTGACCCCTCAGAGTCATGTGCAGTAAAATATGGTTCCTCTGAGTCACCCCGCCCGTGATGACAGCTCAGCCCGGGTCAGCGCCTTTGTACACGTTCCCATCGGTGGAAGTCAGAGTATCGTTCTCAGAGCAGAGAGGCACTGACAGAACAGAAATCAGTCTGAAATTGTGACTTAACTTGTAATAGTTTTCCTTGTTCAAGACAGTGTGGTGACGGTTCCCCTTTGAACAGAGGGTCTCACGGCCATTGTACCGTCCTTCTGGATTAAAATGACCCAGAAGAACATTTCCCTTGAAAATGTGGAATTTTTCTCTCTATCATCAGTAAAATTACCATTGTGTTAGCTCTTTATTCCCTTTTTTAAAATTCTTATTTTTCAATGAAGTGTAGTCGATTCACAGTGTTAGTTTCAGGTATATAGCAAAGTGATTCACTTACACATATACGTATATATATTTTTTCAGTTTCTTTTCCATTACAGCTCATTACAAAATATTGAACATAGTTCCCTGTGCTGTACGTCTTTGTTGTTTATCTATTTTGTATATAGTAGTGTGTATCTGCTAATCCCAAACTCCTAATTTATCCCTCTCCCCATTCCTCCCTGGCAATCTGTTTTCTATGTCTGTGAGTCTGTTATTTCTAGTTTGTAAGTAAAATTTGGTGGATTTTTTTTTTCTTGTAATCCTGACACTGTCCCTTCATGTGAGGTACATAATTGTTACTTTGGTTGGTAGATACATTTGCAAAAATATTCTCCCATTCCATAGGTTGTCTTTTTGTTTTACTTATGGTTGGTTGGTAGAAACAAAATTAGGAAGTTAAGTGAGTAACCATGTGACAGAATACTATTCAGTCATTCTGCAAAACTGCGTGGTAAAGTTTTCATCCCCATTTTTTTAAGTATGTGAACATTTTTTTTTTCTGTTAAATGACATATAATCATGTGGGTATTTAAATACAGGTCTTACCGACGAACCGTGTCTGTCCTCTCAAAATGAATGTTTAAATCCTAACCACTGAAGGGATGGTGTTAGGACGTGGGGCTTTTGGGAGTTGGTGAGGCCGTGAGGGTGGAGCCCCCACGAAATGGACTAGTGTCCTCCTAAAACAGACCCAAGAGCGCTTCCTCCCCACTTCTCCATGTGGGGACACCGAGGACATCCATCTGTGAACCAGGAAGACGGTCCCCACCAGACCCTGAATCTGCCAGAGCTTTGATCTCGGTCTTCTAGCCTCCAGAACAGAGAAAAATAAATATCTGTATTTTATACGCCACCCAGTCTAGAAGCACAAACAGACTAAGTCAAACTGTTTAAAGCAACAGTTATTGGCCAGTATAGAATCCTTGAGATACAAAACAGAGGAATATGAGATCACATATCTAATATCTACAAGAAACTTTTATCAGAAAGACTAGAAGAAACTTTTAGATAAATGTATCCAAAGAAAAGATTTTTTTTGCAAAGTCATTATGAGTTTAGGAAAAGAGATGGTTAAACATTAATATGAATTATAAGTAGAAAGAAATGCAATGTCTAGTTTCCTAGGAAAAACGTGATTTAATGCTCATGCACAATTCAGTGTCTCATGGAATCTCACGTAACCATCAGAAATAGTTAAGTGAATTTTATTGCTGTTAGAAAGTGGATGTGGGTAAATATATATTTCTATGCATAATGTATATTATATGCACATAATGCTATAGGGAACTAAATTATGCAAAACTCTACTTAAGTAAATAAATGCAATTCATAAGTTTTTTTTTCACTCGAATTCTCAAGAGATTTTCCATCAAGGTAGCCAATGCAACGAGGTAATTATTAGCAGAATTGTCATTGGGTTCCTTAAAGGATATAGCTGTTTTCAGCTATAGACCAGAAAAAGGCATATCTTCAGAAATTTAGAAGTTTAGATACCATTTAAGGAAACTGTCTTCTTGGAATCTGGGTAGTGTGGAAATGTGATTTTACTAAAACCCTTTTATTTGGCCTTATTCAGGCTGTATGTCAGGCAACATTAAAACAGAGCGTGATGTTAGAGTACAAAGTCTCAATTTTGGTCAAAACAAATACCATGTTAATGCTATAATGTTTCCTCTCTAATTATTCTTCAGAGGAGTGATGAAGAATTTAACATCATTAGCTAATTGGTCCCATTATCAAAAACAAGACATGTGTCTCAGACTTCCAGCAGCCTTAATTAGGGTTCCTGGAACAAATTCACAGTCTGTCGCAACCTTCCTCCTGTTTTGTTTTTGTTTTTTTGCTTTTTTCTTTGCAATAATACAAAATTTTACAATATGAATAGCAAAAAGGCTAAGTCCTACCTCTGACTCAAAAATCCGCCACTAGCCTTCTGCTGAATTTGCAGCTCCCACACACGTCATGTGAAGAATATCAGCGATGTATCACCATTGAGGAAAAAGTGATAACCTTGGCTTCCCCTTGGCTTTCAGATATGAATATCGGAGAATATGTGTTTGCCTGTCATTTTTCATTTTCTGAGCATTTGATTTTGGGAGCAGCAAGAGTAAGTATTTCTGCAGAAGCGTTCAGGTCAGTTGCTGTGAACCTTTGCACGTCAAAAGAGTGGCCATCTGTGCGCTGCGATGTGGCGAGATTTGTTCCTGCGCAGCTGCGTTGGTCATCTTCTTGAGAGTCTGAGATTGGTCGTTCCGTTCCAAACATGTTGCTAAACATGACTCAGGTGCGTTGTGTGGACGTTCTTCAAAAAGATGGACATGACGTCATCTGCCAGAGGGAAGATGAGACCCTTGCATTTGCCATCTCATTGCAGCCATACCTGGATGCAGGTATGTTGTCTGTGCAGTGAACCAGGTGCCCACTGAGCTGAAAATCAGCTGCCCTTACCTCAACATTGATGGGGGACATGGCTGTGACATTGGATGTGGTCCTTGTCATCTGCAAACTATGCATAAAGGAGTAGGTGGTCTCTGTTTCCACCTCACTCTCTAGCATGTGTCCCAAATTTGGGGGGCGGGGACTTGTTAACACGGTTTAAGTAACCACTGCCGTATGATTTAATTTCATTTTATTCCCATATACAACCTCTCCTTCTAAATGACCCCCAAGGCAGCGTGGGATCCAGTGCACGAATTTGGGGAGATAAAACTTCAGTGGGGTACAGTTGAGCTAGGGATGTTGCAGATATTCATCAATTTTGTTTGTGCTTCCTGGGAAGTGTATCCAGAACGTTCTGTGCACTCAGCCCACACGTGTGATGATGAGAATCATTTCATCCTAAACGTACCTTTAAAGATACACTAGCTTGTCTTCAGCAAATGGTGTTGGGAAAACTGGACAGCAGCATGTAAAACAATGAAGCTAGAACACTCCCTTACACCATATACAAAAATCAACTCAAAATGGATTAAAGACTTAAACATAAGACAAGATACAATAAACCTCCTAGAGGGAAACATAAGCAAAACATTATCTGACATACATTTAAAAATTTTTCTCCTAGTAGAAATAAAAGCAAGAATAAACAAATGGGACCTAATGAAACTTACAAGCTTCTGCACAGCAAAGGAAACCAGAAATAAAACAAGAAGAAAACCTACGGAATGGGAGAAAATTTTTGCAAGTGAAACCGACAAAGGCTTGATCTCCAGAATATATAAGCAGCTCATACGACTCAATAAGAAAAAAATAAACGACCCAATCCAAAAATGAGCAGAAGACCTAAACAAGCAATTCTCCAAGGAAGACATACAAATGATCAAAAAGCACATGAAAAAATGCTCAGTATCACTAATTATCAGAGAAATGCAAATCAAAACTACAATGAGGTATCACCTCACACCAGTCAGAATGGCCGTCATTCAAAAATCCACAAATGACAAATGCTGGAGAGGCTGTGGAGAAAGGGGAACCCTCCTACACTGCTGGTGGGAATGCAGTTTGGTGCAGCCACTATGGAAAACAGTGTGGAGATTCCTCAAAAGACTAGGAATAGACTTACCATATGACCCAGGGATCCCACTCCTGGGCTTGTATCCAGAAGGAAATCTACTTCAGGATGATACCTGCACCCCAATGTTCATCGCAGCACTATTTACAATAGCCAAGACATGGAAACAGCCTAAATGTCCATCAACAGGTGACTGGATAAAGAAGAGGTGGTATATTTATACATCGGAATACTACTCAGCCATAAAAACCAACAACATAATGCCATTTGCAGCAACATGGATGCTCCTGGAGAATGTCATTCTAAGTGAAGTAAGCCAGAAAGAGAAAGAAAAATACCATATGAGATCGCTCATATGTGGAATCTAAAAAACAAAAACAAACAAAAAAACAAACAAACAAAAACAAAGCGTAAATAAAGGACAGAAATAGACTCACAGACAGAGAATACAGACTTGTGGTTACCAGGGGGGTGGAGGGTGGGAAGGGATAGACTGGGATTTCAAAATTGTAGAATAGACTACACTGTATAGCACAGGGAAATATACACAAAATGTTATGATAACTCACAGAGAAAAAATGTGACAATGAGTGTGTATATGTCCATGAGTGACTGAAAAATTGTGCTGAACACTGGAATTTGACACAACATTGTAAAATGATTATAAATCAATAAAAAATGTTGAAAAAAAAAGATACACTAGCTTGACTGAGAAGAAGAAAATATGAAAATTTCTTTGATTTAAGCACCAGTCAAACAGAACAAGACACATAGTCTGTAATGGGGAGATAGGTTCACGATGAAGAACAGATTGCTGCTTCCAACGACTGAGGTGTTCATCAGGATGTTGGAATATGGTGATTTTTGAACGTATGTTGCTCAGTGTCAGTTTTCAAAGACCTGGAGTGGAGAATGGTAGCATTCTCAAGGAGTAGTTCATTGATGACTTCCGTCCAGATCATTTGGAGGCTTTTAAATGGGCCGTTCCCTAGCTTCCCCCACCCCCCATACACACACCTGCTGGACTGGACCATCAGGGAATGATGTGCGCCTACCTGCGCATTGGAAAACCTCCCCAGCTGTCTTGAGTGCGTGCCCAGGTTGGCAAGACAGAAATCTTGCTCATGCACAGACTTGGGAGATGGCAATCCACGGCCTCCAAATGGGGCAGTTGTTTGAAGGGCAAGGTGCTGACTCTTGGGGAGGCTTGCTGTTCAGATAAGGATTAGGACTTTCGGAGCCCCAGCGAAGTAGGATGGGGATAAAGACTTCCCAACCTCAGCCAGGGAACATAGCAGCTGTCCTGCCTTGGAAGATGTCGCAGACACAGGGCCATGTTGTTTTGGAAGTGTCCGTTGAAGGAGTTGGCATGTGCCCCGTCCCCATCACCTGTAGTTGGAAAAGCTTAAACTGAGAGATAATGGGGTGGAGGAACCCCATTGTCTGGAACCTTGTGGCATTTAGAATGAGAAGGCAGGAGTTAGAAAACCGATCATCAGTGCCTAAGCCCAGGAAAGAAGCTACCTCCTCTCGTGCCTTGGAAGACCCCGTTCCTGTCTGGGGGTCTTAAGTCCGTGTAACTAGGATACAAAATTTCTAATACTGGTATGTTACCCTGTAGAGCACAGGCTCATGTAGAATCTGTTGAAATGGTGCATTGTCCAAAACAAAGAAACAAACAAACAAACAAACAGAACCTCTCCAAAAATAAGCAAGGAAAACCAGTCTTAGGGACCCTGCTCTTCTTCCAAAGTTTATTTTGCAAGTGGTAGCAGCAATAGGCTACAGATCAATCACTTACATCCAAGAGCAGAATCATCAGTGCCATCCTTGGAGAGGAAAGACTATATATAACTGGAGACTTCGACTTGAAGGAAATTACCTAGGTCCCTGCCAAGATAAATAACCCTAAAATTTTACCATGAAACACCACCAGCCAAAAAAAATAAATAAATAAAAGACATAAATGCATTACTTTCCACCTCTTCCAATTATGAAAGCCCCGCTATTAAAATAGTTCATCTTTGTCACCTGAAGGGCATTCTCTGAAGTGTTTATAGCGATCATAGACTTCTGTTGACTCGTTCTGTCGGTAAGAGGTGCTCTGGATGGGAGGACCGTTGGAGCAATGCCATCAACTGTAATTCTACTTAAAAACGGATTTTCCTTTCTCTTTATAACTTTTAAAGAGGCCCAATGTCCTTTTCACGGGCAGAAAGAAATCCAGTCCCTTGTAAGTCTTTACGTTAAAAATACGGACAGATGCTGTATGAGGAACAGGCAATGAGCAGAGACGTGCAGTTGACTAATCCAATGGGAACAAAGAGGAACGTATGAGTAGGTCCGACTCATGTTGTCAGAGCCTTGTCTGTGAATCACAGCACGCCGGGCTAAGCTTTTGGTTTTGTTTGTTTCCGGTAAAAATAGGTAAGCGGGTAGAACCGTCTCCCTTGCTGTGGGAATGTCATGGGGACGTGACACATAGGACAGAAACATCCTGGAGTGTGATCCCTTAGTCTCAGGAACTCACGGCCAGGGTGGAGGGTGCGCCTGGGGCCAGGAGGGAGGGTGGGCCTGGGGCCATGGGAGAGGGAGCTCCTGGGGCCATGGGAGAGGATGCTCCTGGGGCCAGGGCAGAGGATGCACCTGGGGCCACGATGGAGAGTGGGCCTGGGGCCATGGGAGAGGGAGCTCCTGGGGCCAGGGCGGAGGGTGGGCCTGGGACCATGGGATAGGGTGTGCCTGGGGCCAGGGCGGAGGGTGCTCCTGGGGCCATGGGAGAGGGTGCTCCTGGGGCTAGGGCAGAGGGTGCACCTGGGGCCATGGGAGAGGGTGCTCCTGGGGCCATGGGAGAGGGTGCTCCTGGGGCCATGGGAGAGGGTGCTTCTGGGGCCAGGGCGGAGGGTGCGCCTGGGACCATCAGAGAGGGTGCTCCTGGGGCCAGGGGAGAGGGTGCGCCTGGGACCATGGGAGAGGGTGCTCCTGGGGCCATGGCGGAGGGTGGGCCTGGGGCCATGGGAGAGGGTGCGCCTGGGGCCATGGCGGAGGGTGGGCCTGGGGCCATGGGAGAGGGTGCGCCTGGGGCCAGCTAGGCAGGATTCAGACACAGCAAACACGAAAGAGCATCCATCACCTGGTGAGTGGGTTGGAAGGAGCAAGATACCGTGGTCTCAGGCAGGTGATTTGAAACATCTAAAACCTTAGTGAGAAAGAAGATAAATGTCCTGTAAAGCTGAATTGACTGAATTTAGCAAGTCAAATGCACACAGCCATTTTTCCTACACACACACTGAGAACATGCACACAATTATGTATATTTATTTATATATGCATGTGGGTATTGATTTATATTTGTACATGTGTGGATTGATTTTTCCTATAAATATATGGAGGTTTTTGCTTCTGTCTCTGTATGTGTATATATATATATATATGTGTGTGTGTGTGTGTGTCTGTACACATATATATAATATATACATATTATATATATATATAATACAGCCACAGAGTGTATTGTGTGTGTATATGTATGTGTGTGTGTATATGCATATATATATATATGTGTGTATATGTATATATATATATTTATATGCAGAGAGAGAGAGAATGTATTCTCTATTGAGAAATCCAAAGGGATTTGGTTTACACAATTATCCATAGTTTTAAAAGAAGGTAACGAAAACAGTATCATAAAAGCAACTTCAGAATATAGAATATTTTTTTACTGTGATGATTTGTTATGGGATATAGTTTTTTTTTTAAGTTTTGTTGAAATTAATGCAAAATGAAACCATTCAGGAATCTGGAATTTGTATTATCTGATGAAGAAAATGATGCAGCTTACTTGGAAGAAACTCATTTTCTCTGGTACTTCATGAAATGATAAACTAATGGCCTGTTACAAATTTTGGAGCACTGATAGGTAAATCATGGGGAAAAAAAATTAAGGTGTCTGAGTGCAGTTCCCCAAAGAAATGTCCCAAGGACCAGACACGGATGCATTTCACGCAGCCGCAGTAGGAGGGGTCCTGGGGGGGGGGCGGTGTCCGTTTCTAGAAACAAGCCAAGTCAGCCCCGCCTTCTAGTGCTCTTCAGTCACGGACACCAGAACATCCCACCTGCGGAAAGGGAACAGGAGCCATGCTGGCCGTGTGAAGTCGCAGACTCAGGTAACCCCCTCAAGGAAGCAGGGAAGCGGGCAGTGTTTGGGGGGAGGGTATAGCTCACGTGATAGAGCATGTGCTTAGCATGCACGAGGTCGTGGGTTCAATGACCAGTACTGCCTCCAAAAAAATAAATAAATGAACCTAATTACACCCCCCCTCAAAAAAAACCCTAAAACTAAAACAACAAAAACAAAAATAAAAACCTCAGCAGGATAGCAAACAAACAGGTGCACAAACCGTCCCATTTAGCCCTCCTTCCAGCCGCCCTTCTCACTCACCACCTGATCTCAGAGGTGCTGCACCAGGGGCAGGGGTTGCCCACATGGTCTGCAAGCTCTGCACCTGCAGAGGATGCTCTGGGCAGACCGCACAGCAGGCAGTGCTGAGGTGTGGGTTCCAACCAAGATGAGAGGCACCAAGCAGAGAGGATGGGGGCAGACAGACGCATCCCAAGTCGTCATGGCAACTGCTAACCTCTTGTCTGTCTTCTTAGCTGACATGGAGATTAATGATCGCAAAGGCCACTGTTCTATTTATTTATGACAAAGTTTTTTTGTGTGTGTGCTTTTTTTGAAGACCCATTTGGCAGCTTCCCAGTTCATTTCTTGGACACTATTCTCAGAAATCGCCAAAATGATTCATTTTGTGGAATGTCTGGTGTGACGTGCGGGGACGAAGAGAAGTCATCCTAAAAGCAAAACCTCCCGAATTTCCCATCGCCCTTGCGGGAACATTGGATTTTCTCTTTTACGAACAGTTAATTATAAAGCAGAAAGGCGTGTAAATGCAGAAAAAAATTTTTATAACAGATAAAATTGTGGGTGCAAACTGTTTGCACAATGTGACACCAACGGCAAACATTTCAGTTAATCCTCGCTTTTACAGTTAGAAAAAGAAAGGTATCATGAAGACATTGTAGGTCAGCAGTGTTTGTGCAAAATACAGTTCCCGTAGGAAAAATAATTTAATTCAAATTTAAAAACACAAATTTCATGTGAAAATTACCCTAAAATTTATTGCTATAAAAATGAAGTTGAATAGATAGCCTTAAGAAGCATAGGGAGTAGTTTGATTAAAGAAAATATTTGCCATGTAGTGAATATGGATGGAATCAAAAGGATGGAAAATACCCCTAAAATCAAAACATTGGAGCATTTCTCCTAATTCATCCGGACAGTGCAGAGAACTGGCACCAAGTTCAGAGTTGCCCCAGAGGGAAGTTCTAGGCACGTGTGCATACGTGTCCACACGTATGATGTTATGCCTGCCAACCCTCTCCTGGACTCATCGTGCTCTGCCTGGACCTGCATCTCTCCCTGGAAGCACCACACTGATGCTTTTACCATCACACTGTATAATCAACCCAGAAATGCAATGTCCATCTACAAACCCTCTCTCCGTTCATAGCAGCACTATTGACAACAGCCAAGAGATGGAAACGACCTAAATGTCCATCAGCAGATGACTGGATAAAGAAGCTGTGGTATAGTTATACAATGGAATACTACTCAGTCATGAAAAAGAATAAAATAATGCCATTTGCAGCAGCATGGATGTACTGGAAGATCATCATTCTAAGTGAAGTTAAGTCAGACAGAGAAAGAAAAATACCATATGAGATCATTCATACGTGGAATCTAAAAAGAGAAAAAAAGAAGATACAAATGAACTCATCTACAAAACAGAAACAGACTCACAGACGTAAATAATCTTACGGTTACCAGGGGTAAGTGGGTGGGAAGGGATAAATTTGAGAGTTTGAAATTTGCAAATATTAACTACTATATATAAACATAGATAAAAACACAAATTTCTTCTGTAGAGCACAGTGAACTATATTCAATGTCTTGTAATAACCTTTTATGAAAATGAATATATGTATGTATATGCATGACTGGGACATTGTGCTGTCCACCAGAGATGGACACATTGTAACTGACTGTACTTCAATTAAAAAGAAATTTTCTACTTTAAAAAAATCCTCTTTCACAGCAAAGTGGATCATTTCATTCTGGTTTTAAACGGTGAAGAATTGGAAACAGTCTAAATATGCCCCCACATGTATATATGGATATAAACTGCAGGTGATTCACATAATGGAATCATATACACCATTAACAGAGCAACCTAGGTCTGGACTTTCCAATCAGAATAAATCCCAGAGACACAGAGTTGGGTCAAAAGATTAAGTAACTAAAGTACATGGAAATAAATGGAGAGGATGAGATAATTTATATCCAGTTTGAAATCAAACAAACTTCCTTTAAGTTACCTACTAAATGTAAAATTGTTAAAAACATAGATGAAAAGAATATATAGCAACATCAGGGAATTGGGAAATTCAGGTGGGGGCAGGGAGTGCGGATCTTTTGGCTGTATTTATTTTTAAAAATTGATATGAAACATAAAATTAGTTCCTTTTTATTGAAGTCTAGTCAGTTACAATGTGTCAGTTTCTGGAGTCCAGCATCATGTTTCAGTCATACATAGACATACATATATTCCTTATATTCTTTTTCATTATAGGTTATTACAAGATATTGAATATAGTTCCCTGTGCTCTACGGTAGGAACTTGTTGTTTATCTATTTTATATAGAGTAGTTAATATTTGCTAATCCCAAACTCCCAGTTTATCCCTTCCCACACCTCTTTCCTCTCTGGTAATCATAAGATTGTTTACTATGTCTGTCAGTCTGTTTCTGTTTTGTATATAAATTCATTTGTCTCTTTTTTTTTTAAGTTACCAAGTATCAGTGATATAATATGGTATTTGTCTTTCTCTTTGTGACTTACTTCACTTAGAATGATGATCTCTTGGTCTATCCATGTTGCTGCAAATGGCATTGTTTCATCCTTTTTTATGACTAAGTAGTATTCCATTGTGTGTGTATGTATGTATATATATATATGCATGTATATATGTATGTATGTATATCTCTATCTTTTTTATCCATTCACTGTTGACACTTGGGTTGCTTCCATATTCTGCAAAAGCCATATTTTTAAAACATAACTATTGGTTACGATTGGTGTCTTGAAGGAAAACCCAGGACCCACAGATGGAGTTGTGTAGGGTCTTTAGCTGCTGCAAAGCACTGAGCCGAGGCTCAAAGGCAGAATGAAATCAGGTTCTGACCTCCAAGCCCCGCAGTGGGATGTGGACCATGTCCTCCCAGAGCAGTGTGACATGTTTGCTAATGAGTGCTGTGCGCTGTGTGGGCCAGTGGGCATCTCTGTGCATAGGATGCCCTGAGGGTACACAGAGAGGTCACATGACCAACAATGAGGATCAAAGGATGAAAACTTGCAGCATCCTCCAGTCTGTTCCCTGACATTCCCTCTGTATCCTCTAGTGACACGTGTGCATCTTGCTATGGGGACCATGACGTATGTTTTCATATTTGGCATCTCTTCTGCTCTGTTGCCCTCTGTCAATCATTCTCTCTTCCACGTGTTGGCTGTTTGTATAGATTTGTTCCCCCAATGCATTGTCAGATTCTTTAATCCAATTGCAATAGGAATCCCAATGAATTAGGCGTGGATGGAGTGACACACACCCACACCACTGATAATTTTTAGTTTTCACTTTCCCATCAAAATTTACCTTTTACCACATAATACACTGTCCATAATTCGTGGTAAAACATAGTTTTCCCTCTACCCATCATGACTACATTTCTCTATTCACTTTAATTGCAGGACTAGAACATTTTCATTTTTTTGTTTTCTATTTTTTTAGACTTGAGATTGGTTTTTAAACTGAAGTTTTTTTTTTTTTTGGTATGTCTTCTTTTTTTGTACTGAAGTATAACCGGTTTACAATGTTGTGTCAATTTCTGGTGTGCAGCATCGTGATTCAGTTATACATCGCTATATATATTCATTTTCAGATTCTTTTTCATTATAGGTTATTATACAATACTGAATAGAGTTCCCTGTGCTGTACAGTAACACCTTGTTGTTTATCTATTTTATATACAGTAGTTAATATTTGCTAATCCCAAATCCCTAATGTATCTTTCCCGACTGCCTTTGCCCCTGGTAACCACAAGTTTGTTTTCTGTGTCTGTGAGTCTGTTTCTGTTTTGTAGATTTTTTTTTTAATTGTAAAAATGAACTTATTTACATAAGAGAAGTGCTGTTTTTTCAAAGATAATCAATTGTATCCAGCTAGTTTTCGTACTTCTATTATGACTTCTAGTTTTGGGGGTCTTTTTTGTTTTTTGTTTGTTTTTTTAATGGAGTGACTCAGAATTTTCCTCTATATGGTTCTATCACCGGGGGAAGAAAGATAACTGCGTCTCCTCGTTTACAACGTTCGTACCACTAATTAGCTCCTGTTTTACTAGCTGAAATCTCCAAGGCCGTGTTAAGCAATCCTGGCCACAGCAGGCGTCGCCTCGTACTTTGTTCTTAATTAAAGTCGGTCTGCTGTTCGTGTGTGAGGAGTGACTGCTCCTTATTGCTCACAGGTGTTTTTATTTAGTTCCTCACTTCCCTTTCCTCCCGCAAAGATGCTCTACTTAAAATATAACAGCCCGGTCGTTAACGTCCCTGGCACTAATCCCTTTGGACACATGGCAGTTAGGTTTTAGGTAAAAATTTTTAGAGGCGTCTGCCTCCAGAAAACGGTAGTGGGAACAGCGTAGAAACAGGGTGACTGACGGACTGGTGAGCTGGGCTCTCATTCTGTTTATCTTCAGCACGATTTTAAATAACACCCACGGCCGGTTTTTGTGGGTTTGTGGGCTTCCTGCTGGTGAAACAGCCTGTTTTTTGAGGGGCCCGTTTCCTGTTTCCTCCTCCAGTTTCAATGCGTCCTGGCAATGCGGTTTGTTTGTGCCACTTAGTAACAGGGATGAAATCGGGTCAGTGTGTGTGGACACAATTTGGACCGGTAACTGGATTCTTTAATTGGCTGCTGGAAACCAGGGTGGAATCAGCTTCCATTTACTCAGGCACCCTTCAAGACAGGGTTTCGTCTCCTGGGAACTTGAAGACTTAAAATGGCCAGACAGGTTTCCGTCCCTCCGTCCGTGCCCCGGAGCAGCCACGATCAACCAGTTCCGTGGAATCTCTTTGCTGATTCAGTCTCTTGGTCACAGACGCTCTCGTGTTCAGATTCACTGTGAAGAGACGGACCACGTTTCTAACAGAAGAGAAGTCCATCCTTTTGCATCCTCGAAAAGCACGTTCTAGTGCCTTTAAACGCAACTCTTTCGGTATATATGTTGCATCATACTTAAATGGTGATACTCATAGTAATATCGATAATGTATATTTGGGCAATTTCTCCCACTTTTTTTTTTTTTTTTTGAAGGCAGATCTTATCAAATGCTTGCAACACCAGCTTTCTACGCACCACCACTGTGAAGGTCGGGCAGACAATTTCCAAGCCATCCTCAGACCTGTCATTTTTTCAGCTGCATGGGACCAGCACTGAGCTACGGGGGTCACTTGTATGCCCATCACTAGCTTACCTGGGCGTATGGGGACTTTGGGGTTCTTTGCCTTACTGGAACTGGACAGAGTTTACACTCGTACACGGGGGACGGAAATGGACACGTCGTCTGCACAACTCATGCTTCGTTTCTGAACCACGGGTCAGTGCTTCCCGCCGAGGTTTTGGGTCTTCCCAAACCAACAAAGCCATCAGCCCGGAAGTGTGACTTACTTCATGCATCAAAAGTGGTACCCGAGTCATCATGTCTGGAGTCACAGGTGTCTCTCCCACAGAGTTATTAAAACACCCTGTACCTAAGTCTTAAAGATGAGGGTGCGATTTCTCTACCTCCACGTATCTCAGTCCTCACCCTCTCCATCAGGCAGCAGTCATGATTTTTCCGCAAGCATTGTCATTTATTTAATTCGTTCTTGTTTTTATGAATGAGAGGAGGAATCGGCGATGTGATAATATACTTTGTCGTGTTTTATGGCGACAAGCTGACAGGGTCTCCAGCTGTCTCTGGTGATTGCCTCTTCTCCTTCCTGGCAGCGCCAGGAGGTGGCAAATTAATGCCTGGCTTTTAGGAAGCAGGGGGAGGGCAGGAAGTGTTCCTCGTGTCTGCTTCTTGTCGGTTGCCTTTCAAATCATCCTTCCGCCAAAGCAGCATGGTTTGCAATGGCATGTCTGCCGCCTTCTGTGGCCAAGAGAAAGGCTTCTCTTGTTTCTGTCCCCTTTGGACACTGACAGTCATAGTTTGAAGGATGAAGTTTCTGTTTTGGCTTACGAGATGCTACATCCTATCGCCTTCAAATACGTGTGCTTTCTAGGAAACAACCCAAAGGTAACTGCAGATGAAAGTGTACCTATCCACACAGACGTGTGTTTAAAAGGTGAAAAAATTTAGTCCACCTGGTACCCTAGAAAACCTGAATTGAAGAAAAGAGAATGCTACCTTCTGCTTGCCACACAACAGGCCAGGACATTGGGAGACGACGTGCTGGGGCAAGGAATAGCGACTTTATTCAGAAAGCCGGCACACCCAGAAGATGGCAGACTGATGTCCTGGAGAACCATCTTCCCCAAGTCAGAATTCAGGCTCCTTTATACTAAAAGGTGATGGGGGGTGGGGTGGGGTTGGTTGTTGCAAACTTCTTAGTGTCAGAATCCTTTGTTCTTGCAGCTGTCCACCGTGGGTCAGGTCACAACGTTCCTGTTAACCTGCAACAACACAAATGCTGTTCTCTGCTCTGCAACTTTTTATCTCTGTGAATAAAGAAGTGTTATACCCTTAAAGGTCAGAGCCTCCAGAACTGGCTATTTTGTATATTTCAGGCTGGAGGCAACATTCTTTTACAAAAGGTGCGGAGTCAGCATGACTCAGCCCAGGGAACAGGGCACAGGGTTAGAGCCAAAGGAAAAGACCTCATATGGAGTCAGATTTGTTCTTCGCTCTGACAGGAACGGGCACGTTTGTTTCAATGACTGCATGAATGGCAACTTGAAAAGAGTAAAGTTGGATCATCAGTAACATTTACCATGTAAAGATTCCAAAATAATGCAACAGCTGTGACTGAGTAAAGAATGTATCTTTTTTTTTAACTTTATAACATTAACATTTAGATAGGTTCTCATGCATGTGTACGTAGAGAAAGGTCAGTGTTCGTATTAATTAATCAAAGTGAAACATCATGAAAGAACACCAAACTTTGCGGCAGCCACATCTTAACATTTTTAAAGGGAGGAGAGTCACTGAAATAAATAAATGACTTGATTTCAGCCTCATCTGAGAGCTTGTCATCCTTTTGTGACCAGCAGGTCCCCCTCCCACCCCTGACACGTAGAGTGCAGGGGAGGTGAGCTGGGCTGTGCTGGTTTCTGTCACGGCAGGTAGGATGGGATCGGACGTTTCTCTACAGAGGCATCATATTTCAGAATCGTCACTAGTCATAATTATTCAGCTTCAGTAACTGTGTCTATTTGAACCTAGAAAAGAAAACTTAAAAAAAAATTTTTTTTTAATTTTATGGAAGTGTAGTGGATTTACAATGTTAGTTTCAGGTGTGCAGCAAAGTGATTCAGTTCTACGTATATATGCATACATATTTTTTGTTTTCATATTGTTTTCCATTATATGTTATTACAAGATATTGAATACAGTTCCCTGTTCTATACAGTTGTTCCCTGTTGTTCATCTATTTTATATATAGCAGTGTGTGTCTGTTAATCCCCAACCCCTAATTCATCACTCCCCTCCTTGCCCCTTTGGTAACCATAGTTGGTTTTTTATGTCCATGAGTCTGTTTTGGGTTTGTAAATAGAGTTTGTATCATTTTTTTTTTAAGTTCCACATTCAAGTGATAGATGGCATTTGTCTTTCTCTGTCTGACTTACTTGACTTAATGTGATCATCTCCAGGTCCATCCATGTTGCTGCAAATGGCATTATTTTGTTCTTTTTATGGCTGAGTAATATTCCATTGTATATAAAGATCACATCTTCTTTACGCATTTTTAAGTCATTTAAAAATGAACCCAAACTATCTGAACATAAATACATTGATCAGTTTTCTGAAAAATCTAAACCCTGTATGTGCAAAGTTGAGTTGGTTTTTTCCAAGGGCACCTCCAACTGGCTCACGGAGGCTAAGTCACTCCATGCCGTGAAGGCCTGGTAGGTCAGTCCCGTTGCTCTGTGGACAATTTAAACTCTCCCTTGCCTCTGCTAATAACCCTTTCCTAGTACTGTATAGTTTGCCCATTATTTCCTTTATTCCTAAGTCTGTACTATGATAACCTACTTCTCTGGTTTCTTTTTCAAGGAAACAGCTTTTGTAATTATACATTATTGCTATTATTTATTAGTTTCTATCTCATGATTTCCAATTTTTTACCTTAATCAGTACTATTTGCCCACAATTTATTACACGGTCCATTTTATAATTTCTATAAGTAAACGCATTCTTCCCAATATTCGATATTTTAAAAGAAAATTTGCAGCCCCATAATCCGTATCTAGAGCATAACTGGCCGTGCATTTTAGCATTTAGTATAATAGATAGCTTTGTTTTCCAACGTTCAGCTGAATTTAATGTCAAAAATTTCATCAAAAGGTCATTTAGGGAAATGTTTCTTAATTAGTGAGCTGTTAAGATTTTGGCAATCCTTTGTTACTATCTTCCCAGCTCATAATGTTAGATTATTAAATATCAGCAAACATCACATTTTCATTTTATGAATATATTTGGGATCACATACTTAGACTTTTTTTCCCACAGATACCCCAGGGATGTAAAATAAGGATTTATGGAACTCCATCCTCTTTCTTTATACATATGCATGTTGGCTTTATTACCCATAGCCCTGCTCCGATTCCGCTCAGATTTATTAAGATTTAAAATTGACAGGAAAATTTAATTCCATGAGTTTAGCTTATTAAAATATTTAATTTTGCTGAAACGTCTACCTGATGTTTCTTTTCATATATGCACGTTTATGAATTCTGTATTTATCATTGCATGTACTATATTCTCTGCATCTTTATTATTATACTTTTGGCTTTTATGACTTTAAGTTCGTTTCTTGGAAACACTGTGAATCCATTTAGGTTATTAATTATTTTATACTTGTGATACTTTGGGGGTTTTTTGAGCTTTTATAATTCCTGACCTGGGCTAATTGGTGTTCATGTGTTCCCCGCCCCACCCCCGCCCCAGTTGGATAGTTTGTCATTTGCGTTATGATTTTCTGTTATCCTAGATGGCACTGCCTCCTTCTTCACAGTCATTACAACAACAAGAACAACAAAACGTAGTTATTCTTGTCAATAAGACATTCTTTCTGTACATTCTTCCCTTTCATTCTCACCCTGGTACATAATCTAACTTCCTTTCCAAACTTTCTTTAAATTCTGGGTTTCAGACAGTTCATTCTTTTATTTTATTTTATTTTTTTTAGCATTTTTTATTGATTTATAATCATTTTACAGTGTTGTGTCAACAGACAGTTCATTCTTTTAATCCCCTATTTTATCTATTTACTGTGTGGAGTTGGTCATACCAGGACTAAACAATAACCATTACACTAGAAAATAACATGACATTGTAAATCTACACACACACACACACACCACACACACAAAAGAGTAACCATTAATTCATTTCACTGTTGGCTTCTGTTCAAAGCCTGTGAAAAAAACCCAAATTTAATCTTCATGCTTATGTACAAAATAAACCTTGCTTGTTCTTTAAAGAAAGATTTTTTTAACCCCTTTATTGCGATATGGTTCCTGTACAGTAAACTACACATAGTTCAGATGTACAATTTGATGAATTTTGATAGATGGAGACACCACCACAGTCAAGATAGCAAACATCTCCATTACTCCCCAAGAGGGGCAGATTTCGAATTCCCAATGCGTCCCTTCCCACTCGCTTTAAATAGAGATTTTTCTTTTGTGACAGTTGCATAAATCTTTTAAGATTCACAATTCGTGCTCCCAAACTATGAATTTTTTTTAATCAGAGCTGTAATACATTTACCAGAGTTGTATTTCATCTTAGCACTTTAACATGTGTTTCTAAAAGTGGGTATTTTTCTTGGTCTGTGTTTTTAATTTATAGACATATCAAACTATTTACAGAGGCCCTAGCCAGTGGTTTCAAATGGCAACTGTAAGAAGTGTGGGGTAGATCACAGCTTACATGCGGTCACCAAGGATTAGACTGAAATATTAACAAAGTGCGATTCAGATACTGATGATGGTTTCGGGTTTCTTTTTAAACACCAGGGCCTGGTGTTCTATTTCTTCTTAACAGACTCTGAATAGCAGAGCTAACACACTGAGATCAACCACACGTCATGAGATTATTTAATGAACAGCAGAGAATGTCAAAGCAAGCACTGTAAATTCCCTGAAAATTGGACATGGCCCGGAGAAATTGGGCACTGATGTTCAGATAATTGCAAAAAAAAAACACCCCCTGCCATGAGTTCACAAAATTTTTTTTTAACTAAAAGCTGAAGTGAGCATCATTTGTGGTTTCTAACGTGTAATCTCTCTTGAGGACCTAGGGATTTACAGATCTGCTCACCCCCGGCTAATTTACATGTTGCGTGAGCTTGGTTCTTGAGAGGAAGTCCACACAAGGTGGTATCCACTCACTTCAGCAGCATCATCCCTGGATCGCAGACTGCTGCTTTGTTTTTTTTTTTTTAATTGAAGTATAGTCAGTTTACAATGTTGTGTCCATTTGTGGTGCACAACATAGTGATTCAGTCATACATATACATACATATATTCCTTTTCATATTTTTCACCATAAATTACTACAGGATATTGAATATGGTTCCCTGTGCTCTACAGTAGAAACTTGTTTTATCTATTTTATATACAGCAGTGTATATCTGCTAATCCCAAAGTCCTAATTGATCCCAGCCCCTTTCCCCTTTGGTAACCATAACTTTGTTTCCTATGTCTGTGAGTCTGTTTCTGTTTTGTAAATAAGGTCATTTGTGTCAATTTTTTTAGATATGAGTGATACCATATGGTATTTTTCTTTCTCTTTCTGGCTTACTTCACTTACTATGATCATCCCCAGGTCCATCCATGTTGCTGCAAATGGCATTATTTCATTCTTTTCTATGGCTGAGTAGTATTCCATTGTATAAATAGACCACAGCTTCTTTATCCAGTCATGTGTGGATAGACATTTAGGTTGCTTCCATGTCTTCTTGGCTATTGTAAATAGTGCTGCTATGAACATTGGGGTGCATATGTCTTTTCGAATTAGAGTTTTTTCTCCGAATACATGCCCAGGAGTGGGATTGCTGGATCATATGGTAGCTCTATTTTTAGTTTTTTGAGGAATCTCCATACTGTTTTCCACAGTGGCTGCACCAAAGGACATTACCACCAGGTGTAGGAGGGTTCCCTTTTCTCCATGGCCTCTGCAGCATTTATCATGTCTGGACTCCTGAATGATGGCCCACTGAGTGGTGACACCTTTGGTAACCCTAAGTGTGTTTTGTACGTCTGTGACTCTGTGTCTGTTTTGTAAATAAGTTTACATGTACCAATTTTTTTAGGTTCCACATATGAGTGATCTCATATGGTATTTTTCTTTCTCTTTCTGGCTTACTTTACTTAGAGTGATGATCTCCAGGTCCATCCATGTTGCTGCAAATGGCATTATTTCATTCTTTTTTATGGCTGAGTAGTATTCCATTATATAAATATACCACAACTTCTTTATCCAGTCATCTATGGATGGACATTTAGGCTGTTTCCATGTCTTGGCTATTGTAAATACTGCTTCTATGAACATTGGGGTGCAGGTGTCTTTTTGAATTAAGGTTCCCCCTGGATATATGCCCAGGAGTGGGATTGCTGGAATATATATATATATTCAGTGGACTTCATCTCAATGATGGCCCACTGTGAAGTGACACCTGACTACAGTGTCCTGCTTGTTTTAAAGGCCCCTCCCCGTGAAATGACGTAAGACTTTCCATCTGTAACTTTGCTCGCGTGCACTGGGGATCGGTGTAGAACTGGGAAATGATGCGTTGACACCAACCATATGTCGCTTCTTCCTGAACAGAATGGCTGTTTCAGTTCTAAATTCTCCAAATCACATTAAAAATACTGCAACAAATGATATTAATTATTGCCGGAAAAAATTATAAATTATTAAAATCTGGCCTAGACTTAAAGCAACATAAGCACTATTTAGGGCTTAGCTGGCAGCTGGAATCATATGGTCTCATATTCTACAAGAATCATTCTCATTATTTTGAAAAGACAAAATGGGAGTGAAATGTGCATTGGCTGCAAACATAAATTCCCAAGCAGATTATCATTCTGCCTTTTCCCCTATAAATCAGTTACATCAGTCCCTTCTCCTTAATTAACAGAGAGACTGTTGTTCAGTCATAAATGCAGTTTATTGGTGGGATCCTTTGATATATTGATCAAATCATGCATTTTGTCTAGAGTCACTCCTAGGAAGCTGGCCAGCGTCGTATCTAGACTGGATAAATTAGAATGGATTCACCAGAACCCGTGTCAAGAGACTTATTTCTTTAGAATAAAGCTAACACATTGTACAGTGGAATTCACACGTATTTTTCTTAGTTGTTGGTCACATGGTACAATAGCATTTAACGGAAATAACTGGGGAGATTGTCATTCTCACAAGATTCAGCTATATAAATCTTGAATTTCACACATACGCTGGTAATTTTATACACTTGAGTAGAATTACATAATAGATGTGAGTGTATTGTCATTCAAAACTCCCACAGGACCTCAGTCTTCTCTTCTTGTGTGTGTGTGTTTGTGCGTACACAGTCTTGTGTGTATTAAATCTTGATTGATGGATACTCCTGGCAACATTTGAACATAATTCACTCAAATACATTTTGAACATTTACTCTGCAGTGGTGCTGTCTGCCATGGAACGTGTAGAAAGGAGAAGACAAGAACAATTATAGAAAAATTGTAATAAATAAATCAGCTAAACCCAAAGAGAAAAATGATTGCCAGGATGGCCGACAGTTAAAGAATGGTAGACGGCAGGGTAGAGCTCAGGGGCAGAGTGCGTGCCTCACGTGCACGAGGTCCAGGGTTCAATCCCCAGCGCGCCCATTAAAAAATTAACACATGAACCTAATTACTTCCCCTCTCCCGCACCAAAAACAAACAAACAAAAAGCAATTTAAAAGAATGGCAGACGCTTAGAGGCTGGCAGAGAAAGACCAGAGACACATCAGAATTACTTTTGCCTTTATACCCCCTTTGCCCCCCAAAAAACAAGTATTAGAATTATATTTTATGACCACCCTGATACAGAAAGATGTACTGAGTTTCTGATTGACTATTACATGAGACTGGACGTTTGTTTCCTGAAATGAGGTTCTTCTGGGGATTTCAGGAACTGGAGGGCGATTTAGTATCTGAGACACACTGTTAAGGAACAGAGAGGACCTGGGAGTCCCCAGGGCAGGGAAAGAATAGAATTGGTTTCCACTTATATCTTACAAATCATCCTTGCACGATGTCACACCCGCACCAGCCAAGACTGGGACTCATGAACGTTCAAGAGAAACTCAGAAATGGCCAGAAAATGCAGGAGATGGTTTGGAATAAAAGTTACGATTTTTGTTTTAATGACGCCTTGGTTGGGCTGTGTTTCATACGTTGAAATCACTGATTTCCTTCATAGACGTTTAAGGAAATGACTCAGCTCAGTTCTCCATGTACTGTGCATAAACAAAAACTCTTTTGAGGTGTCGTAAATGACATGTTGATCTTGGCGTCTGGCAGCTAAAGGCGGGCATCGTAACGTGCGTCCGTCATGGATCCAAAAAGGAAAATACGTGTGAATGAGGACGATCGCAGGGCCCCCCCCCAAAGGAAATCCTTTATCCTCTGCTCCCCCAGGTCAGCATTACAAACTAGAATATCATGACTCTGCTCAGCCTTACCTCCAAACTCATAAACGAGATGCAGGGAATTCCAAACCAGACCCCTATCTCTCAGCAACCTTCGGATATTTCCTAATGACCCTGGATGCAGGAGAAATGCCTTCTTGGCCCCGCGCTCAGACCGCAGAGCTAGGCTGTCTGTTCTGGCCGGCGTGTGGCGCTCAGGTGAGACCCGGGGAGACGGCAGGCGTCCTTGATGAGCCTCACAGCGCCACCCGTACGGACCCTGGGGACGATCATTTAATCGAGTGCGTTTGCCCGAACGGCAATGTGAACAAAATGCTACAGAAGCGGGTCCTAGAGACGCAGGGGGAAAAGGTACATCCGTCATGAAATGGAAATCACTCGCCTGTGTGGAGGCTGGAATTTCTCCCTGGGAAGGAAACGGATTGTGAGAATAATGAACGCTTTCCCGCGGTCAGTTCCAGACGGACGGACTTCACCTCGCTGCTCACACTGGTAATTCTTGTTCTGATAAGTATCTGTAAACAGTCTCCATTTAAAACGTGCAATGGGAGGACCTCTGCCTGCAAACAAGTTGAAGTAACAGACACCAGGTGTTAATTGTAGCCGAAAGAAAAAGAAATCATATGATAAAAAAGAAATATATATATATATATTCTACCTATCTATGTATTCATCTATATATTTATGTCCTGATAGTAAAAAGTACTGTGGTAGGGATGAAGAACATAACATGATAAGGCAGTTGGAGGAGTTGGAAAACAAATGTAAGTCTGAATAAACATAATTTAGACGCTTATGTGGAACACCCCCACCCTCCGAGATCATTCGGACCTAGACTAAACTATTGCTAATGAGGAAAAATATAAATCGTATCATTTGGACCTAGGCTAAATTATTGCTCACAAGGAGAAATGTAAATCGTATGACAGTGACTCCAACAACCTATTTTGGATTTAAAAAAAAATTAATTAGACTTTTGAAGACAAAATGAGTTGTTGTAATAATTTCGAAACTCATTACAGTTCCATCTGTGCTGAAGTATGCGGCGACCTTTCCAATTAGCAATAGAAATTCGTTCTTCTGTTCTATTATTTTTTAATTAGAATGCGAATTGTACACGTTATTCATAGGAACCTGTAACCCAGCTGAGGTTGTGTTAGTAAAAAGTTTTGAATTTGTGATTGGGTGTATTTTAATGGAAAATGTCTCTGAAATTCACATGAATAAATGCAAGTCAAAACTGACTCGAGGTATAAGGCCCAGCATGTGGCACGGGGACCCTTCACATCTGCCCGCAGTAATCACATTATTTCAGTTCTCGGGGGATAAAGTGGAAACTTCTCTTGCCTTGCTATGCATTTAGCCTTTCTGCCCCGCTCCTTTCAGAGGCTTGAGAAATGGAACAAAGGCTGACCAAAAAAAAAAAAAAAAAAGTGTGTGTTAATTGTTGCAAAGAATCCTGCAGAGCTTCTGGTGATCTGGCTACCTGCTCACCTCCCTGCCCTTGGCCAGCCTTCCCGAAGTTCCTGGGGCTGGAAGTCGGCAAGCTACACCTCCCAGCTTCCTTGTGAAGCCTGTCCCAAGGGCGGAGGGGTCAGAAGACAGCTCTCTAAGGGGACACGGCTGTGGGTCCTCGTTGGCCATCCCCTGGGGTACCTGGGGACTGTGGGCAGGAGACTGGACTGCAGTTACACACTGCAAACCGTCTTTGGCAGCTCCTGGACCAGCTGCTCCAAACTCTCCATCAGTGACAGAGGAAGCACAGTAGGGCTGGGGGACTGCATCCTGGGGTTCACCTGCGGGCGTCAGTCCCTTCCTCACCCTGTTTCTCCGCTGCCCGTGTCAGTGGTCCTGCTGCTCCACTGGCATGTCTCGTTACCATGTGCAGAACCAAATCCCTGTAATGAAATCCTGGTTCGAAACAGCTGGCCTGCGTTCTGTTTACCTGTTAGACCTGAGTGAATAAATACAGCGCCTCTCTGGAGAGCTGCTCAGTGGGACTCAGACGGGTCAATTTATGTGTCAGGACAGAGAGAAAAGCTGGCACGTTGGGACAGAGGAGAAAGGTTTCCCCACCCTGGAGCAGGACACACGTAATAAAATTGTTCAGGGGGACACACAGGAATTATAAAGTACAGGGAAGAAACATTGACCCAAATGTCTGGGTCTTTACAACTGCAGATCCCACTTAATATATGTTTACCAGACAGTTTCAGGAGACCTAAAAGAGCAGGAGCCAGAGCAAGGGAAAATATATTTTGATCAAAAAATATATATGGAGATACCAAAATAAAAAGGACGTTGAGTGTAGGTAATGCTACTGTAATGGCCGAGAGGAGAAAAGAATGCATCCGTCGCTGGACCTGACATGACTGAGGGATGAACATCGATGTGTCTGTCCAGATGGACACGGATGAGAAGAAGGTGACCAACTCAATAGCAGTGCAGGGGGAGGAGGGATAAATTAGGAGTTCGGGATTTGCAGACACAAACTACTACATATAAAACAGATAAACAGCAAGGTCCTACTGTCCAGCACAGGGAACTATATTCAATATCTTGTAATAACCTACAATGGAAACTAATCTAAAAATATTCTGTATTATATATATATGTATTGTTGAATCACTTTGCTGTGCATCTGAAACTAGCGCAACATTGTAAACCAACTACACTTCAGTAGCAGAAAGAACATCAAATAAAATAATGGTTTGGGCCAAAAAAAAAAAAAGACTTCTTAGAAAATGACTTGAAGTTTAACAGAATGATCTCATGGGAAGAGACGGCAGTTCTGAACTCGCCTGTCCTAACTTACGTCCAGATAAATAAAACAGAAACCTTGAGTTGAGCAAAGGCAACTGAGCAGAATCATCGTGAAAGAGTGTGTCCTGCCTCTTGCACAAACATATGTTGCTGACCAAGAACGTTACATGGAAGAAGAGACACATTGTATCAACTGTTGTGACCTGTGAGCTGCTCTGATCTTACAGAACTACGGAAACACCTGAAAGGAGACGTGAAGACGTTACTGACTGTTTTAAGCACTCATTAAACATTCATCGAAACTAACCCTGCATTTGTCCTGAATACACTTCTCAAATCAAGCACAGGACACCCACGTACATTTAAATTTCAGCGAAACCACCCACAGAATCTTTGTGGACACGGGCCCTGAGCATTTCATGAGCCGTGTTAAGAAAGTGTTTGCTGTGTAGCTGGAATTCAAATTGAGTTAGGCATTTGGTATTTTTATTTGCGAAATCTCTTTAAGTCCAATCCTAAAGGAAATCGAAACAAATGACCAGAAAAAAGAAACACAAAGAAAATGAAGAACGGTTAAATACATTTCCTCTAACGATGGATTAATGAAGCTGGAAATCCATTTTTTTTTAATGCTCACAAACCACTTCTGTTTAAATAGTGGAAACATTCTAAGTAGCTGATTTGTCAGATAACTTGCGGTAGAAGTTATATATTTTTTTACAATCAAGAGGTCTTTATATCTTTTCTCATAGGGTTGACAAAATACTATTTTGTTAACAGTTCTTTAAAAAAGAAATTGAAGTGTCATTGACTTACAATGTTAGTTTCAGGTGTACAGCAACGTGGTTCACTTATATATATACATACAGATATAAAAATATATAAATTTCATGTATTTATAATAGAGCATTTCACTTCACTGTGTCACCTTAAAAAATAGATAGATAAATAAAATCAAATCAAATCAAGAAGTCTTGCCCAATATCAAAGCATATACACAATTTTCAGGATACAGGTAATTAATTGCACAAAAGCACAAGACATCGGGTGGTCCCAGACAGCCACCATCTGTGTTTGGATGTTTCCTCACATAATTCAGACCTCTCTCTGCCCAAAATTTAACGTAGAACGTTTCTAGGCGATGCATGGGGAGTATCTGTTATTTAAAGGTTTGCTGTTTTGTTCCTGAAACATTCCTATTTTAAACGCTCACAATTATTTTGCTCTGGTAATATATTTCCAGGGATCAATGCTCCGTAAACATCCACAGGTTCCATGTTGATTCACCAAAAAAAATCAACCCAGGCGAGCCCGTGGGTACATGCTGCCAGAACCCTCTTTCTTTCACTCCAGACAGGATCACTGTGCCTTATCAGGACGGCTGACACTTTCAACGTGACCCGAGGATTAGGTGGTCCGCTTCAGAGCAGCACGACAGAGTGAGCTCACAGAACTAGGAAGGAAAGGGAACGTACTCCATAAAAAGGGAACAAACACGATATTACAGAGAAAAAAAAGTGACCTTAAAGGTGAAAGGTTAGAGTCGTTCCTTGCGAATCAATAACAGGATAAATGTGTCCACTGTGACAATTCTATTTGGTACTGAACTGCGGGTCCCATCAGCGCAGAAATTGTAAGAAGACGTGATAGGAGCAGCTCTTCCTGCTGAATCATACCAGCAATATAGTTATTTTAGGCGGATATATTCGTGCATTAAATAATAAGGTGATTTGTAAAAGGTGTCCTCGGTAACAGCCCGGTGGACGTAAATTAGCAGTAACATGAGTTTCCAGGTACCAGATGGGACTGTTACTTGCTCAGAGCTCCCAGTCCGCACAGGAGGAAACGACAAGTTCTCAGAAATAAATATAATGTTACATAAATATAATGTTAAAAGACCTAAGAGCTTGTTGGAAAACAGAAGCAATGCAAAATCCCATCCAAGTTAATTGAGGTTTCTTCTGTGCATCACAGGGAACTCTGTTCAATACCTCGTAGTGAGCTATAATGAAAAAGAAGATGAACAGGAATCTGTGGATGTGTATGCATGACTGACACACGATGCCGGACACCAGAAATGGACACAGCGTTGTAAACAAACTGTACTTCAACTGGGAAGAAAATAAATACATTGGTACAGATGGTTAAAAATAAATTCTGAGATCTATCAGGGTTTGTTGTATGACAGTGTACACATGTCCGTTCTCCTCCAAGGCGACTTCAAATTCCAACTTATTCTATCTTTTCTTGACTTCACAAATTGATCCCCCAGAGTACTGGGAAATAGAGGCCCAAGTCTGTCCAACAAAGAATGGATGGTCGTTGCTATGATTCCTCCCCCTTGGATACCAGGATTTATCCGGTGGGATCTGGGCGAGGGGGGTCAAAGAAAACCCTCAGATACAGAGCTTAAATACAGACATGTGACAATTTTCTTATGACAAACTGTGTGTGACAAACAGCCAGCGGCTGTCATTGTCACCTACAAAATAAGTAATGGTGCCATAACTGGGTCTTGTGACATGTCCTTTCGCTTTTAGCTCTGTTGGGCCAGCATTCAGGCGTATTGTTCCCCCAAGGACTCCCTTCCTTAAATAAATAATGTTGTCACTCCAGGCAGAAAGACAGGGGTGCCAGAAGGCAGCGGGGACCTCTCAGACCTAAAGGACCCTTGCTTTGAGGAAAAAAGTCTTTTTATTCCAGAAGCCCACCCCGCTGGGTTGAACCCACCTTGCATTTTCCAGAAATGCATCCCGTGGGTATCTCTGGCTGCAGATGTGTTTGGAGAGGATGGTGCACCCAACTGTGGACGTGGGTCATCCAGAACAAACCCAAGACCTGGGGGAAGGAAGGCATTGTAACAATTGTCAGCCATTCTTTGTCGGACAGTCGGGAGGTCACATAGGAGCATTGCCACCCCCGACGACATGGAGGGAAACGCCCAGAGACGTGATCTCCGCCGTGCACTCGTTAATCACGTTGCAGGGGAGCACAACGGCTCACTGTCGCCACCAGACGCCTCGGACCTCCAGAGCGAAGCCCTGAAGACCAGCTGTGTGCTAGCGTGGGACGAGATCGTGTGTTCAGCCGACCACCAGGGCGTCTTCTGTAAAAGCGTACACTGGCAAACAGGACCACCTGAAAAATGCACCCGCTTTGTAAGACCCGAGCACTGTGATGACTCGGGAAAAATACTCAGACTACGGCATTAAATAACTAGGCTTTTTCTGAGTCTCTCGTTGTTAAAAAGACCTTAGAGAAATGTTCAGTCGTGCCGAGAAATAGATTGAATTCATGACACGGTTTCTCATAAAAATACACTTTTCGAAGGCTGTCTTTAAAACATTTATTGCTGCACTTCTGGTTTGCTCTCTTGTAACTGTTTAAAAAGCAGCATACCTGATTGAATTTTGTTTATCTGATTTGTTAAAACACGGCAAGCAGTGAATCGTCACGGCAGAGATGTCACCCGTTGTGTTCAGATTCACCTGATTAAGGAAACATGGCATCGTCTTGGTCGAGAACCATTTAAATATTTTTCTTTCTCCTTTTCAGCGATTCTGGATAAATCTCTCAGGTGAAATTCAGTATTTCTAATTTTCTGGGCATCGCCCATTAAAGAGTGAAAGGCAATTTGTAGGCGCAGTTCTGTACGATGTGGGAACATTTAGACTTCACCACGTCCTGGCATGGAATCATTGGTGGGTGGAGGGGAGGGGACTCCTCCGAAGGGAAGTAGAATACTTTAGAAAAGATTGCCTTTCGATGCTCTATCATAAATGGGTCCATTTTGTAGAATTACGTATTTATCGTAGCATCCACTCCAAGTGGGGAGGAAAAAAGGGTTTTCGATCAGGCTGTCACACATTTTTATGAGTACTCCCCTCCAGCATTTGCCGCAGAGCAGGCACATTGATTTTGCTCGCTTTGGTTTCTTCATCAAGTCAGCAGTCATCGGTAAATCACCATTGACCTAATGTCACTCAGAACTGTATCCTGTCCTGCTCTGGTTTAGGAAAGAGAGCCTAAAGCTTTCATCACTATTGCAGGTTCTGAATCGGTCCAATCCTCTTTTACGAGATGGAGGTATACGTGTGCTGAGCAAGAATGATCTTGGCAACTGATCGTCTTTATCAAACTTCTTTTTGTTAATTGGCTTCTTTTAGAACGTCAAACATATTTAGTTAGACATCTTAGCGATGTGAATAAGATTAAAAAATGCTTTCACGGGTAGACTTTTTGTCCTTCAAGAGAAATTTTCTCTAGTCTTTACCACTGTGGTTTCAGCATCAGAGTGGACACGGGGAATACAGCCCTGCCCACATCTGAGCCTTCTTCAAGACATTTATTCACCATCAGGGAATCATTGATATCGTGGGCCGTTAGGAACTTCATAGAAAATCGTAAGAACCGTAGCAGTTACTGTATCCACCGTAAATAATAATAACATATAAATACAATGTTAGCCTGCCTTTGCAGCGGGCAAAACGGAATAATGACTTTGACGTTGAATAACAATAGATGGAAAAGAAAGAAACCAATTAAAGAAAAGGAAGTGGTTTCCAATGAGATTCCCTGAGGGCAGATTTCTTCCGTGTTCGTAAGACAGCCGGCCTGTGTGAAGACAGCACTGGCTGTGGCAGGTCCTGTTAGGAGGAAGTGAGTGGAACTCTGCTCCGTGTCTCGCAGTGACCTCTAATGAGAAGGAACATGAAAAGGAATATACGTATGGACATGTGTGACTGAAACGCTGCGCTGTGCGCCAGACACACACATCCCTGTATACCGACCAGGCTTCGATTTAAAAGCAAATAAGAAGAAAAAGGACGTGAAGTCTTCTGCAGGACCTCCCGCCCTGCTCGGTCGTTCACTTGGTTTCAGGAAGAAAATAATTTTCCATGAAAATGTTACAAAGCCTCTAACATGCTTATGCAAAACACTGGGTAAAAAGAATAGGGAAATGTCCTCAGTTTATCGAGAGATGATGCTGTGGGACGTTGTAGGTGATTTTCGAGTCGGGGGTACATACATGTGTCAACGAGGGAAGAGATGTGGAAATGCTGTGGAGGGAAAATGCTGGGTCCTGCCCGCACCCCGAGTCCTGCCTCCTCCCGTCTCCCAGCGCAAAGCCTGTGGTCCTTTCTACTGGATGCAAAGATGCGGGCTTCATCCTTCTGCACCCTGTTTGGAAGTTTCTGAGAGAGGACACCGTAAAAATTCTCAGCAGAAGAAAAAAGAAATGCAATTATGTATGGTGACAGATGTTAACTAGACTTACTGTGACGGTCATTTAGCAATAGAGACAGATCATTCCGCGATGTATACGAATGTCGAATCGTTACATTGTGCGCCTGCAAGTAAAACACTGTTGTATGTATTCGTAAGGGGGATGAAAACAGAAACCAGGAAGCCAACACGGGAGACGCAAGTCAGGATGAAGGTCGACCACAGGCTTAAAGCAGACACAGTGGGTTTGGGGAGAAGTGGGGGGAAATTGGGATGCGTTCTCAGAATCACCCATTTGGCGTCCATCAAAAAACGATAACTCACACGTTTGTGAATTCAGCTGGTGTCTTGTTAACATAATTACGGATGTCTGAGTCATGTTTTGTATACCTGTATTCATTTTGTTTGTATCAGTACATACCGCGATTCTACCTGCTTTGTATCAAAGGCAGAACTGTGCTCTCTGGCATCAGGCTCCAGCTGAATGGCTACATGCTCTTCCGTGACGCAGTCAGGGCAGAATTTACACACAAAACTCCTTCTGAAGTTTTTCCTTTTTTGTCTATAATCTGCTCCTCTCCCCTCCCACCCCACTGAAAGCATTATGAATAAATCTGGCCTTTAATATTTTTTTACCCCAAAATTCACACGAGTCCATCACGATCGATTAAAAGAACCGGAATGACTTGGTTGAACGTAGGAGCGATTTAATAGGTTTTTGGTTCACGTTGCAATGGGGCTCTTCACAGCAGTGTTCAACAACTCCCATTTCATCTTCAATAAGGTGGGGGGGGGCAGGGGAAATGCTGTATGTTCAAAGAAAAATGCTGTAGAAAATTTACTGCTCTGACTGAGCTGGAAAAGAAAATGGTGAACACATTTCGAGGAAGATCCTGTCGGTGGGTGAGATGCTTTTGCAACATGCTGCGTTTCTCTTTGTTTGCCTCGGTGGAGGATGGGCGAGACTGGGGAAGAAACAGGTATTCGCTTTTAGAGAAAGTTAAACTTTTCTTTAAGGAGCAGAAAACCTGCGAATCAACGATAGTTATAATTTAGTCAGCATGCCTTGTTTCCAAGCTGTTCTTCATTAATTTGTGATTGATGTAGTTCAGCTCGTAGACCTGCATTCAGATGGAATTTCACACTGTCCCACCCGCAGTTTGTACATGTTCTGTAAACAAACACTTAGCGAGCTAAGAAAGCACGCATTTTAACAACACAAGTCGGTTTTTGAAAATTTGAACCACCTCTTCTTACTTAACGACTCTACCACGGGCAGAGTGTGGTTTTTTTTTTAAATTACATTATAAAATGGAACATTTTTACATTTCAAATTGGCAGAAGTGAATTAGAATTAATCATCTGAACTGTGCTCGGGGATTTTACGGACTTTTAGTTACACATCAGGCACGTAATCTAGTGATTCTGTTCAGTTTGGAAGGCACTGGATCGTTTGTCTCAATGTTAATAAATGTGAACAAAATGCCGACCACCTTGATACTACGATAAACATTCAGTGTATTCATGTGAGCTCTCCAGGGAAAAAGAACCATGTACATGTATATCTGTACATACATGTATATAATCATATATATGTATAATCACTTATATCTATATGTTTGTATCCATACTGATGGATTATATAGACTAGCCCCTTCACACTGTTTCAAAGGTGACTAGTTCAACTGTATCACTCAGAGACATCAGGAGAAAGAGGACAGTCGGATGTCTTAGATGCATAGATAGATAGAGATTTAGACAGAGGTGTAGCTACCTATACTTACTAACTATAAGGAACAGACTCCTGTGATTGGGAAGCTGAGAAGTCCTGAGATCTCTCATCAGCCAGCTGGAGACCCAGGAGACCTGAGAGGATACTTCTGCTCAGAGTCCAAAGGCTGAGATCCAGGAGAGCCTGTAGAACAATTTCCAGTACACTTCTGAGTCCAAAGGCCAGAGAAGACAGATGTCCAAGCTGGAAGACAGTTAGACAGAGAGAGAACATTATTTCCTACTTAGCCTTTATTCAAACCAGGCCTTCAACTGATTAGACGAGGCCCACCCACATTGGGAAGGGCAATCTGCATTATTAAATCTACGGATTTAGGTGCCAGTCTCATCCAGACATGCCGTCATAGACACACCCCAGATCATCTTTTACCAAATATCTGGGCTCGTCACACAGACAAGTTAACATGTAAAATAAGCCATCCCAACGGGTGAAGTGTGCACGTATGTGTGTGTTCACACAGACAGTGTATATTCATGAGTATATATACACGCACAATATGTTCATGAGTATCTACACACACAATGCATATATTCTTGAATATATATTTATGAACATTTAAATAATTAAAACATAATACTGACTTTTCAGTTTTAAAATATAGACATATGTTCTCCTATACACGAGCAGAGAAGTGCATGAGTTCCAGCCACAGGGCACGATATATTTGCATCCCAGCAGCAGGATAATGAGCACAGTATGACAAACAGAAAACAACGCGTCCTTCTGATTTACGTATAAAAATATTAAATAAAGCAAAACAGATTCGGCATGGGAGAGCGCCGACATGCTGCTGACGGGGTGGGGGCAGCCGTGGGGGGAACAGAACTCCTGGGAGCGTGCTGGAAACACCCTCTTTCTTCCTTGGTGGTCCGGGGGGCAGTCTCTTTGTTCCAGCTGCACAGTTTTTGTTTTTGGGTTTTACTGCATAGATTTTACTTGACTAAACCAGCTTCAGGAAGTAGTGTAGATAATAGTTACCCTGTGTTTAATTCCGTATCTCACACGTGTATTCATACCTGTATCTGAATGTAGACATACCCATTGGCATATGCATACACACACATTTATAAACAGAAACATCTAGAAATATGTGCAGAGATTGGCTTAGCAGACCCAGAAATGCATGCAATATATTTTAAATTAATGTCACACATACCTATTTGTATATACATACATAGCGAGAAATATGTGCAAACAGGCATTCTTAATGGGCATAGATCTTAAATTAATATAACCTACATTTATGTATTTGTGAAACATAGCCTAGAATACACTTTGTGTTGGTATTAATTTCTTATTATTTCAAAAACACTTTTTTTTTTGGAAAGGCGCAACTGTGAGGACTTGAGTTTCTCCTGTAACGTGTTTATGTTGCAGTTTCAGGCATAATCTGGAAAGACAAACAATTTCTCTCGCTCTGGGAATGTAATAACTAGCCTTCAAAAAACAGCCTCCTTCCGACAGCACTTAACGACGTAGACCTTGAGTGTTTAAATTTTCCAAAATACGCATTAGCTTCAGAATTACTTAATCTCAGTTTCCTCTAAGAATCATTTGCACTGAAGTCATATTTTTTTCCATTTTTAAATATTTTAATGTTGCACTCCTGTAGTTTTTACGTATCTTCTGTGATTCAAAAGAGGTGAACTCAGGTATGACTTGGTTGTCTGACATTACTGAATGAAGGGAGGGTTGTGGGGGGAAAAAACCCAGAATGCCCTCCTGTTCTTGGCAGCTGGGAGTCCCTTTGAGATGCACGTGGATATAAGTGTGATCTGGACTTACCTTGTATCAGTCGTTTTGCTAATGGTCCGTTTCTTTCCCATCACAAGTCGTTACTCTGGGGGTTCCCTGGCAGGTGGTGAGTACGTATGCCCTGAATTAAAGAATGGGCTCCTGGAGGTATTTCTTTTAAGTGCGAGATACTTTCTGGTGTGTTTTCCACTTTTGTTGGTCACGGTCAAAGAGATGACAAGGCTTAAAGTCCAATAGAGTCACCAAGGAAAAGGATGTCTTCCGCACCACCTTGAAATCTCACCTGGGAGTCTAAGGGCCCCTCTAAAAGCGTCCGGGCATTTTTGCTTTGCTTGACAGCATCTGTTTCTCTCTTTCTTCTCTCTCTCTCATGCATGTGTCGTGAGGCACGAACATGAGAACCTGGAGGAGGAGCTAGAGATGAGTGAATTCCAGGTGGAGACGTCTTGCAAAAGCATCCTGCGTGTGTGTGTCCTGATGTTCTCACGGAGGTGGAGAGACTTCCATTGTTGCGGGATGGGGTGGACCCTGCCCTCTGATACCTCAAGCACCGGACATTAAGAAGATAGAAAAACCATCTCTCAGCTACTGCGTTCTGTTAACAAATAATTGTGCACGTCTACTCTCCTCCTGGTATTGTGTCCATAAGGATGCAGACCCCCCTCTTAAAGACGTGTTCCATTCATTTGCTGCATTCCGTTTTCTCCTCTTCATTCATCCTATTTCAGTAGATTTTGCACACATCTCCTTGACCTCTGCATTAGTAAATGCAACAGAAAATTTCCAGTCCTTCTTGTAGTCTCGGTCAATATTCCTCACTGTTGCCCACTCCCAGTGACCGGAAGGCTCTGCTTCCCTTGTCTTCATAGACACAGGTCTCTCTGATTTCGCTCTGTTCTCTTTGATCTACTGTTCCCCTGCGATTCTGAAGCTCCATCCTGTGCTACCTGTTCGACCGTCACAAGTTACTTTCCACACTGGAAAGTCTTAGGGCTACCTGGGGTTTCTCTCATCTTGAGTCTTCACTGGCCGTTCTTCAGTTCTTGGGAAGCACCAGGTGTCACCCCCGAGGGATGTGGAGGGTGCTAGCCTCTCCCAGAAGGGTTCCTTCACATCTTCACCCGGCTAAGTCCATGCTCCTCTCCCGACCGTCTGTACACGACGCTTATTTAGAGAACCTCTGCTGACCGTCTGTACAGGGCTGATCCTCCTAGCCTATGACTCTCACTCAGCACAGCTCACCTTTCCTTCAGGTCCGTTGTCGCCAGTGTCATTTTACGCCTGTTTATGTATTGACCAGCGTTCTCCACGTGGTCCAGCCATGAGCTTTGCGAGGGCAAGAAAAACGTGTGTCTCACACGTACCGTTTATCCTTCACCGTATCACCCACGAAGCCCACAGACGCTCCTTCGTAAACAGTCTGATCTCCTGATATTTTTCCCATTTCACGGCGCCTCCCACGACAACTGATTCGCTTGCTTGATGAGCTCTTACATCTCGGGTGAGGAATCAGGATGGAGGAACCTGCGTGAACCACACCAGTGCATAAAGCGTCTTGCTGTGTGTGTGGTGCGCGCGTGGGTTCCAGGTGAGCCACGGGCGATGGGGCAGCAGGTGGTTTCCTGCAGCCAGCATGTCTCGCGTTCTCGGTAGATACCAACTGAGAGTTTGACGAGTCCGTTCGGTTCCGACACTCTCCACAAGCCTGCCTCCTTTTCAGACGCTGATCACACGGGGCGGGTCCGCAGGTGACCCGCCCTTCTGGCCCATTTGGCCAGCAATCGGGAGCCCCCACGACACCCCCTCAGGTTTAATGACTTCCTGTGACTGCTCGGAGAACTCAGGGAACCCCAGTTGCCAGTTTATTACGAAGGGTACAAATGAACCATGAGACGGGAGAGGTCTGGAAAGGTCCCCAGTGCAGGAGCTTCAGTCCCCGTGGACTTTGGGGCATCCCACGTGGACCTGTTCACCACCCTGGGAGCTCTACGAACCCCTTCCTTTAGGGCGCAGATGGGGCTTTTGTTGCATAGGTATGATTGACCAGACTATTGGCCATTGGTGCTGGCTCAACCTCCAGCCCCTCTCCTCTCCCCAGAGCTCAGAGTCCAAGATCGGAGCCGGGAGGAGGGGACGCAGAAGTTCCAACACTCTAATCACCTGGCTCCTCTGGTGACCAGCCCGCCTCCTGAAACTATCCAGGGTCCCATCAAGGGTCCCCTCATTCCCATAAACTCAAGTAACATTGAAAGGAACTCATTACAGATGACAAAGGCTCCTCTCTTGCCCCCTCACTCCCATCTCTCGGGGAAATACAAAGGATTCAGGAATTCAGTGCTGGGAACCAGGGACAAAGACCACATATATCTATACATTATTATATCACAATATCACGAAATGCCGATTCGATGTATCATGAGGAAGGTCAGGAAAGACTTAATAATCAGCAGCAGCCACATCCGAGCTGAAGCACAAGAAGAAAGTGTGTGATGGGGCATAGGGGGCACGGCGGGGACGGGGTTGAAGGATCAGTGAAGGGCCCCTCGGAGCAGGTCAGCGTGCTGCCCGCCTGCAGTGGGTGGGTGCCAGCGAGACCACAGCACCCCTAGGGCAGGGCGGGGCGCGTTCAGAAGATTGACAGACCTATAGTGACTGAAGCATTCCAAGAAGGAGGCAGTGGCCTGAGAGATACATCCTTTAGGAAGATTATTCTGTCCATAGTAACGCACGTCCCCAGGCTTAATGGCTTAAACCAACCCAAACGTTTGTGTTTAATTTTTTTTTTTTGGTCCTTATGGTTCTGGAGAAAACCCACATGGCCGTCTACAGCTAAGAGGTCTGCAGGGCAGTTTCCTTCTGGAAGCTCTGGAGGAGGACCCATTTCCCCGCCTTTTCCAGCTTCTGGGAGGCGCCCCCATTCCCTGGCTCACGGCCCCTCCCTCCACCTTCAAAGCCGGCCACAGTTCATCTCTCTCCGGTGACTCCTCCGCCCCTCTGACCACAGGTGGGAAATGTCCTGGGCTGTCAAGGACCCATGTGACAGAGCTGAGTCCACCTGGGTGAGCGGGACAGTCTGTCCACCTCAAGACCCGCACCCTTAATCAAACCTGGAAAGTCCCCGTTGCAAGGCGACGTGGTCACAAGTTCTGCAAGCTGTGGGCATCTCTGAGGAGACGTCATTCTGCCCGTGGCAGGGGGAACTGAGTCCAATTATTTGTCCCACGACGTTTAAAACGACGAAGAAGTGGGCAACTTCTAACACTGAGTTTTCTGCTCTTATTTATCTCCTGCAGATTAGGTGGGGCAAAGCTTTACTCACTGTCTTGAAAAAGAAACCATACTTTAATTCGATACTACACGGCGTCCAGATCTGGCTTGCAAGGGGGGTTCTGAGGACTTGCACGTAAAATAGGGACAGAGGAAAGAACCCTCTTTGTAGAATTTGAGAACATGACTTTTATTTGTACAAAATGCATATTTTGGATTATTAAAATCCCTGTCTAAGTTGACAATGAAATTAAAAGTGTCACATTAAATCTGCAAAAAAAAAAAAAAAAAAAGAAGGCTTTAGCATGATAATTTTAAATATAATCCAGATTCTCAGTGTGGCTTTAGAATTAGGTAGATCAGAGAGAGAGAAAAACAGAAAGAAAGAAGAAAGGCTACTAGACTGAAGTTAGTTTTGAGCTGCATTTGGAAAGATTGCTGTGTAAAACCGATAATCCTTAAATGTATTTTTAGCTTCCTAGGAGACACAGCACTCTGCTAATCACCTGCAATTATGAGGTTAAAAATAAGGAACTTAAAAAATATCAGATCTCATACAGAAATGGTAAGAGGCATGCAAAAATACACAGCAGAAGACTAAATTACTTTTTTTCTTAAAAGCCGTCTCCTGCCTGTCAGGTTCAGAGTGCTGCATTTCTCCAGGTAAATTTTGTAATTGCATCCTCTTGTCAAGGTATTTAATAAGTGTGATCAGCAGGCTCTCGACTTTTGAAAGAAGAGAGGCTACCTAGAGCTTGTTTGTTTAAATTCTGTCTCTCTCGTTAAATGAAGCTAGTGCACCCTGTCATTTCATAATATTTGATTGGGAATTATTTCTTACAAAATTAGTTTTTTCTTACTAGCAACATTGTAATGGATATCAAGTTGGGAGGTATGGTAAAGCAGAAAATATTCTGAGTCTTACTGTAATAATGCATAGTGAGAGAAGTAGAAAGAATCTGGTTGGTGCTGATGGTAAGACTTCATATGGCAACATATCTGTCACAGAAGGATGCACGAATACACTTAATATAATTAAATGAAGTGTGCATCAAATTATAATTCATATAAGTAAATGAAAATATCACAAATGGGCCTTTTTGACGCATAAAAACTGGCTAAAATCTCTGTACCTTCCTCTCAGTTTTGCTGTGAACCTAACATTTCTGCAAAACAATAAGGTCTTTTTAACAAAATAGCCATAAATCATTTCTTGGAAGAGGAGAATTATACACACGTTGCCATGGCAGGGTTTCTGCACATTTCCTGACTCAAAGGGGAGGGAGGCTGTCTGGTCTTGTCTTTCAGTAACTCATCGTTTTCATGCTTTGCCAATATAAGAATTATGTTTGGACAAGTGGCAGGTAGAGGCAAGTAAAGCTGAGAAACTGTAAAGGCTAAACAAGAATTCATTCTTATTCAAAGTAACATGTATTTTCTTAACATACAATGTAAAGGAAAGTGTGGCAGGCATAAGTCTGCATTGTGCTTGTAATCATACTGTTAAAACCTTCCTTGTGTTTTCCCTGTACGTATAGATAGAAGGTAGGTAAGTAAGTAAGTAGGTAGGTAGGTAGATAGATAGATAGATAAGATGGATGGATAGATAGATAGACAGACAGACAGATAGATTAGATGGATGGATGAATGGATGGATAGATTAGATTGGATGGATAGATGGATGGATGGATAGATAGACAGACAGACAGACGGATGGATAGATGGATACGTGGAAGGATGGATGGATGGATAAGATGGATGGATGGATAGATAGATAGACAGACAGACAGATAGATAATGGATGGATAGATGGATAAGACGGATGGATGGATAGACAGACAGACAGACAGACAGATAGATAGATAAAGATGGATGGACGGATAGATAGACAGACAGATACCTACATACATACATACATACATCGATGGAGAGAGAGAGATAGGTAGATAGATTGATAGATAAATGGGTAGATGGATGGATAGGTAGATAGATAGACAGACAGACATGACAGAGACATAGATAGATTTATACATAGACTGCATACATGTCTATATCTGGTTAAGTGAGTAATATTGTGCAAATTATATTTTACCTGGTTTTCCCCAGTACAGCATCATAAATCCTATCTAAACTCTTAGTGTCTTCAGTGTGTATGTAGCTGGTCCTTCTAAAATGTTGGCCTCTCAGATCCTTGAACTTCTCCATGGCTTTGTCCCTTTCACCACCCAGGCTCTTTCTTGTAGGAAAACAAGTGTGTTTCTTTATATAAGAATTACGCAGTTAGGGTCCTGTAGTGTTGCACACTCTCCATGCGTGTTACGTACCAAATATTCCAGTAACAAACCAGAGATCAGTATGGACAGAACCAGGATGAATGCACTTGGTGTTTCCTTCAATGTCATCCCTGGGTTGTTAGCATTCATACGATGAAGAAGACAGTCAGTTTCAATCACGTGCACCCAGACTCTGAGGGACCTAACTCCGAGATACAAGAACTCCTTTAAGTCCTTGCTTCCTCCAAATGCCTCTGAGACAAGTGCCCCAACCCAGTAACCGCGGGATTGACCGAACCACCGAAACCCAGCATGCCTTGGTCTTCCTCACGGCTGACGTCACATTACAAGCATCGACTGCCCAAGTCACTTAGTCACCCTTATACAATGTCATGTTTCGATTTCTACATTATAATTTTTTATTGTCCATACATCGTACGAAATTATAACCAGATACAATTCTGTAGTTTATGAAGTCAAGACATTTTAAAATACCACATTCTCTATATTGTCATCCATGACTGTGTTCTTAAGTATTTAGGTTTTATCTTCAAAAATGAGACGGTTGCTAGGATGCTGGCTATAAATAAGTAAAGTTTAACTTCTTGTCCCTTTTAAAGTCGTTACCGCTCTTGGTCCGGCTGTGGAGATGATGCTTGGAACAAGCTCAAAGTACAGCCATGATTCATCAGGGTGCAGGAGGCTCCGAGGGGGGGAAATGAGCCGATTCAGTATTTATTTTGCCAGGTTTCCCTCAGTCCTCTTTAAACATCATTGAACACTTAGATCCTTCTGTTCCGTTGCTGTGTCTTGTATGAAATACTTTTAACAGACGGGGAAAATGCGAGCCTTAAATTGAGAGCAATGCACATTATCAATATGACGTGCAAAATTGTTACCAGTGGCAGAAACTGACCCTAAAGTGTATCTAGGAAAAATGGAAACAAATACGGAAATATTTCTCCATAGAAATAAAGATCGCTACTGGGAAATAAAACAGGCTAGAATTTGGTGAATCAAACACTTTTCACAGTTCCATCCAGTAGGTTTCCATTTTTACTGAGTTTTTTTAAAAATAGTCTTGAAATTGTGATTATCTGTTGCTTGTTTTTTGAATCTTATTGTGAAAGAAACACTTTATATACCTCTTTGACTAGCTGGATAACCATATCCGGACGAATTTGCCTGTGGAACAGAAGCCATTTATTTTGTTTTATTTACTGAGGTTGAAACTGTTGGAACTGTGTGATCAGGGGCTTCTTTAGGATGTGATAGTCATTGATTGATCTGTTTCATAATTTTGTATAAATTTTCTCATCATTCATTTTGGCTTGGCTGTTTTTTGTTCGGTGATGCTTCAGTTTACTCCCTCCAGTATTAGACTGGCGTTCCAATTTAGATATATGCATATTTGCACATGTTCCATGAAATACAGCTGGGGCATTTATTTCTTCCATTTTATCTGGACTTGTAATAGCACAGAAATACAATCGACATCATTTTTGTCCCACTGCTATTTCTCAGCACAGTATACATTAGTTTTTCAGTGCAACAGAATGTTCCTTCAAATGTCATAAGAGGGACCTTTTACTTACAATTTCTCAAGCTGGGTCTTATGAAAAGAAAAAAAAAATTGGTTTGACTGAAAGAAATGATGACTTGTATTCCAGAAAGAATCAAACTGAAAATTACAGACTATTTTCTGGAACAAATGAAAAATACACAATATATATTTTAGTGTTGTGGAATTTCTTTACTCTCCAGTGTTTTGTAGAATTATCATTTTTTTCCTCACTAAGCAATGAAAGAGTGAAATAAATGTAGTTTTAGAAGTATTTTATCGATGTTTGTGTTTTTGCCCCGACAATGTGCTAAAGTTTTCTTTTTTTTTTTTTTCCTTTTTGAGCAAAGCTTCTGAAGATGTTATTTGTTTAGAATTTACATAGTGGGAGAGTTGGCAAAATAGGTTTTTTATTAGGAGTTTCCCTTTACTTCGAAATTTTTCTATCAACAGAGTAAATAATCCTGTAACGTGACCTTGCTTTGACAAGATAAATTCCACTTGAAAGGGTATGTGTATAATGCTGGCTTCCATAACATAGACTAAGGGAAAGGCATCACTGAAAACACAGACAAGAATGTAGAAGCAGAAATGAGAACTCTTTCCACCCCGGGTACCAAAAAGGTCGCACTGACCCTTTAAGTCAAGGCGATGTTGAGTTTGCTGTGTCTGTGCGCAGGCAGAGTGGGGAAGGGGAGGGTTAGATGTCCGCTTGGCCAGGCTGTGGGACCCAGTTACCCACTCGACGACTGATCTGGGGCTGCCTGGGGAGACCTTCTGCACACGTGGTTACCATCTGCAACCAGTTAACTTCAAGTCAGTTCAGTTACTCTCATGGTGAGCAGGACTCGTCCCGTCGGTTGAAAAGGCTTAAAGGCAAAAGCAGATGTTTCTTTGAGAAAGGAGAGATTGTGCCTCAGGACTGTAGATACAGTGGTTCCAACCTGCTGTCTGTCCTACAGATTTCAGAGTTGCCATCCTCCCCAAATGGCATAAAATTCCTTGAAATTTGAGAGATAGCTAGGTGATATGTAGATGGATACATATAGACAGATCAATGATACAGTTTATAAATAAATAGATGATAGATCGAGAGAGCGATAGAGATCTATGTATATACAGATGGATAGACAGATGTAGATGAAGAATAGATGGTAGGTAGATCAACAGGTAAATACAGATATAGAGATGATAAATAGAAGATAGATAAGATGGATGAATAGATAGATAAATAGGAAGATGGAAGGATGGATGGATGAAAGGAAGGAAGGATAGATAGACAGATTAGATAGATTAGATGGATGGATGGATGGATAGATAGGAAGAAGGATGGGTGGATGGATGGATGGAAGGAAGGAAGGATAGATGGATAGATTAGATGGATGGATGGAAGGAAGGAAGGATAGATGGATAGATGCACAGAAGGAAGGAAAGAAGGAAGGAAGGAAAGAAAAAGAAAAAGAAAGAAAGAAAGATGGATAGATGGATGGAAGGATAGATGTACAGAAAGAAAGAAAGAAAGAAAGAAAGAAAGAAAGAAAGAAAGAAAGAAAGAAAGAAAAGAAAAAAGTAAGAGTTGAATTGATGGATGGATAGATAGATATAGATAAAATAAAGAAAAAGGAAGGAAGGAAGGGAGGGAGGAAGGAAGGAAGGAAGGAAGGAAGGAAGGAAGGAAGGAAGGAAGGAAGGAAGATATGTCAGGTACAAAGATTTATCTTACTGGTCCTGCTTCTCTGGAGAACTCATCAAGGTGGAAATAACCAGCCCGGTCACCCCAGTTGAAATCAGACTGCTGCCACAACTGGGAACCCAGTGTCTCCTGCAGGAAGGTAGTAGCACCCCCCTCCCCACCCCAAAAGTCCATGTCAATGTGGAAATTCCAGTGGGACCTTCCCAGGAAATAGAGTCTTCGTGGGTGTCATCAGGTGAACACGTGGGTGGGCTCTGATCCAGTGACGGGCGCCCTTAAGGAAGAGGCCAATCTGGACACACGGCAGAGACAAGGTGACGGGAACCAAGGACAAGGTGACCATGGGACAGTGGAGGCAGCGACGGGCGTGATGTCTGCAAGCCAAGGAGCGCCAGCGTGGCCAGCAGCCCGCAGAGCTGGGAGACCAGCACGGAGCGGCTCTCACGCAGAGAAGCAGCCCTGCGGGCACTGCGATCTCAGACTCCCAGCCTCTGGAGCGGGGAGAGGACACGTCTGCCGCTCAGCGATTAGAGTATTTCAAGCGTGCTTGTTGGATCGAGTTGCTTCTTTCATGGGTCTTCTGAGACGAGGGAGAGAGAACTGACCACAGACCGGCACCATTTTGTCACGGGCAGAACCTGAGCCTGACGGACTTCAACCTGGGGCTGCCCTTCTTCTGCCCGACGCAGCTAGGAAGAAAAAAAAAAAAAAGAATTAAACTTGTAGACCACGTACTGTGGTTATGTAGCTGGCGCTGTGTCGGATTTGGCAAAAAGAGCCAGTTTCACGCCGACCCGGGGAGCACCTCCGCTTTTTGTACTGAATGGAAACTGGAGGAAGACGCAGTGAAGATGTGCTTAAAGCAAATTAAGCACTAAAAGCAAAGGCTGCGTTTTCCTGACGCCGCCGGGCGCGCCTGCCTTCGTCCGAGGTGCCGCAGCCCTCACACGCCGCTCACACGTCTACGGCTTTGAAACATCGGCATGTTGGCAGTTCACTTTCTCAACGTTTCAATATTTTGAAACATCATGATGCACATTCTGCTGGAAGCTGGGTACACGTTTCCCAAAATGTGCCCTTTGGAACTGGAATTCATAGGAACTATGTTTTAAAAGCAAATCCCGTGGTAAGAACCCGTGGACACAAACGGCGAGACACGGACAGCAGCACCGGTCACGTTTCACAGGTTTGCAGCGCTTCTCGGAACGCTTGATCCTGAAGGAGGCACTGTGTGCAATGCAACGGTGTCAAAGCTTTTTAATGAGTTTTTTTTTTCCTTCTTTCTGAGTATTTTAAGCATGAGCTCCAGGGAAGACGGAACTGTGAACTTTAATACATTCTTGTAGCAGTGAGCATGTACTGTTCTCGGGGAATGATGTCTCGTCTTATACATGTATTTTTTCTCTTTCTCCCTTAAAAATGACATCCTTAAAAAATGTTTAAACAAAAAAATAAAGAGAAGGGGAAACTGCCTTTTGGTACATTCCTTTAAAAAAGCGGTGACATCCTTTACAGCACCTAGTAAGGGCACAGTACATTAATTCAAATATACGGTAAGCACTTGTTTCAAGTTACCCTTACCGACTGACAGAGAGCTCTCCCCTCCTTTCCCTCTGTTTCTGACCATCCGCAGCCAGGCTGCCCAGTTCCTCCCTCCCTGATCCTGCTTCGCTGCGTCCGTCACCCATTCTACTGTATTCTTCCCCCAAATCACTCTCCCTTCCTTCTCCAATCAGCCATATCTGTCCCCTCTCTATCAGATGACATCCCCTCCCTCTGAGAGCCAGTGTCAACATCTTTTACGTGCATTTGACTCAGATCACCCAGAACATCTTCTTGTCTTCCTTCATATGTGTCCACTCACTCCAGAGAAACCCTTGTACCCTTCCCGACTAGGGGGGCACACAGACATTCTGCAGGATCTGCTCGAGGGACATTAACAGAATAAACGTCCTTTCGTGGGTGAGGTGCAGGTGGACATTCTTGGAGAGACAGGTACAGAATAGACATCCTTCCGTAGCCTTTGTGACATTACAAGTAAACAGTATCCAAATAAATACACTTTAAGTTCCCCCCAAGTTAGATTCATCCACAAATGGAATTCGAAGGCATTTGAAATTTATATGAAGGGAACCTCCAGATCCTATTAATACCTGAACAATGAGTGCTTCTATCATTGTTCTGCGTGCATTGACTGTTCCTCCAAAAAAGAATAAACACGGAGAATTAACGCCACCACACACGGATTGCTATTTCTAAGTAATTATGCGATTACACTGACAGTCAATTGAAACAAAGGCTGGGCAGGTAAGTGAAGGTCCTGATAAGCCTTTGAGAATGGCTCCACAATAAAATCTTAGCAAAGACTACGAGGAGGGTGTGGTAAGTTAAAAATTCAGTTTTCTACCTTCTCTGTCTCTGGACCTCAGTGGATACGGTCACACGGGTTTGTGCCGTGTGACAGATGACGTCAGTAAAAAAGATCCTGAGTCAGATGGGATATTTACTCGGCTTGTTTGAACAAATGCGCCATTGAGCTGAATTTCAAGCATTCTAGACACAAAATGAACAGAGAAGCGCTCTGATTCCAACCACCTCCCCCCAACATTGGGTTCGACGTATCACTAATCAAGATTCATTATTCAGCTCTCAATGTAAATGATTACCCGCACACTCTGACTGCTCCTCCTTAAGGGTAATCATGCCTGATCTATGTGTTAGGAGAAATAGACTGTTCCGGTGGAACTGTCAATGCCTGAATTTTTATTTGAAAGAATAAAGGGGTAGGGGGACGTGGAGAATTGTCCAGAATGTTTCTACCCAGTCCTTTTATGAGTCCTCCTTGTTTCTTCGCTCAGTTACCTTGGCCACGTTGAATTTCATGATGTCCAGACGTGGAAAGGCACACCCAGATACGTGAATTTGCAAAGCTTCTGAGACCATTAACATTTTACAATAATAATACCACATATTATTATTATTATTATGAATCTACCACCTACCAAACATTAATTCTGACTCAGTAGCTCTGACAAAACACTCAGGAGTTCGCATCTGTCACAGGTTAGCAGACATCTGGTCCTGTCCAATTTAGCCCACAGAAAAAAAAAAGAGCCTTCATAGTTGGTCTTATCCAGAATGTCCTTGAGACAATTGGCTCGTACGATATTTGGCGTATAAGATGTTTGGCTCACCGACATTCGGTCCATGCCAAAAGTTCCTCGAAATTTGGTCCTCTCCAAAATGTCCATGAGCAGATTTGGTCCATGCAGAGCTCTTGAGAGACACACGTGGTTGCATGGAATTGCATACAAAGATCAACTCCCGGCCCCCAGACATTCACAGTTTACCTAAGAGGACGGCTACACGTTTATTTTAAGGGAGCTTTTGAGTGGAACAGTGCTCTCTAGCAAAGTGCAAGCAAAAACCTTCATCAGCATGCAGAACTCTGAGCGTCTGTGACACTAGAGACACGCTGAGTGTTAATTGTCAACTTAGTGTTGAAGAGCTGCAGCTTTGCAAATTGTTCTGTTAGAGGACGGAGCAGGTCTCTCCAAACATGGGTGTGAATCATGCTAGGCCTACAAAATGCGGCTGCTTCTTGCGGATACCGGGACCATCTCTCTCCAGCATTCTATCCCCAGAGCTCAGGGGCTGAGGCGCGTAAGAGCAGTCTACCCCTAAATTGATAAAACCAGTGCTTTCAGGGACCTGGATTCTAGCACGATTGTTTTAAAGGGACAGGGTCCAGTCAGGGAGATCTCCATCAAGGGAATGGAAATCTGCACCACCCATCCTCTTAAGAAGATCCAAGGCAGGAAATGTGAAATTGGAAGGATCATAGTCCCCCTTTCTTTATTTCTGGACCTCATCATCTCAGACGGGAATGCCAGGGGGGTCTCCCCACGTGTTAGAGGTTTACCGAGTGGGAGAACCATTTCTGAGGGTTACCATAACAGAGGGCTACGCATTTCAGAATACAGTTACCATCAGAAATTGGGTAGCTTGTTGAAACAACAGAAATACTTTTTGTCTCATAATCACGTAGTCTATGAGCCCAAGATCAAGGGGTCAGCAAGGTTGATTCCTTTGGAGGGCTACCACAGAGAACTGGTTCCATATTTCTATTTGGATTTCTCATGGTTTACTGGAAATCTCTGACATTCCTTGACTTATCAGATTATCCCAATCTCTGGCTGCTTCTTTATATGGTGAAGTTCTTCCTGTGTGTGGTGTCTGTGTCCAAATGTCCCCTTTTAAAAAACACCAGTCATATGAGATTAGAGCCCAGCCTAATGGCCTCACCATAATTAACTCCATCTGAAACTATCCAATTTCCAAATAAGGTCATATTCTGAAGTTTTTGGGTTTAGGACTTCAACATATGAGTTTTTGAAGGATAGAGTTCAATCCTTTACGGTGCCTCACGGTGTCTTGTTACTGAACCAAACTTGAGTCCAGTTGCCTGGCATGCAACAAAGCCAGTCTACTGACAGGGGTTGTGGGGAAGGAATGTACAGTGTTTATTGCAGGCGCCCAGCAAGGAGAACGGGCAGCTTGTGCTCACAAGACATGAACTCCCCGACGGCGTGCAGGGGAGAGGTTTTAAAGGCAATAGTAGGGGTGGGGGTTGCAGGGGGCATGATCAGCTCCTGGACACTTTTCTAATTGGTTGGTGCTGAGATAATGAGGTGACAGTGTTTCAGCAACCTTACCCATCAGCCTTCTTTAAAAAAAAATTTAGTGTTTTTATGGATTTTTTTTTGTTAAATTTTATATTTTAAAGATGTGTTGAAGTGTTTCTACTCACTTTTTAAAATATTTTTGTTGAAGTAGAGTCAGTTTACAATGTTGTGTCAATTTCTGGTGTACAGCACAATGCTTCAGTCATACATGAATATACATGTGTTGGTTTTCATATTCTTTATAAACATAACTTACTACAAGATATTGAATATAGTTCTCTGTGCTATATAGTATAGACTTGTTGTTTGTCTATTTTACATACAGTAGTTAGTATCTGAAAATCTCAAACTCCCAATTTATCCCTTCCCACCCTCTTTCCCTCCTGGTAACCATAAGTTTGTTTTCTACGTCTGTGGGTCTGTTTCTGTTTTGTAAATAAGTTTGTCTTTTTTTTTTTTTTAAGATTCCACATATAAGTGATATCAAATGGTATTTTTCTTTCTCTTTCTGGCTTACTTCACTTAGAATGACAATCTCCAGGTCCATCCATGTTACTGCAAATGGCATTATTTTATTATTTTTTATGGCTGAGTAGTATTCCATTGTGTAAATATACCACATCTTTATCCAGTCATCTGTCGGCCATCAACCTTCTGATCCCACCTGGTCTGGGACCTATGTGCTAGTGGTCAGCAGTTTCTATCTGGTTGGGAGTCTGGTTTCTGTAAGAACAACTCAGGAATGTGTATCAGACAATGTTATCTTTGTCCTTCAGGGAGGAACTAAAGATTCGGTGACTCTGCCATATGGCTGATCTATTATTTAAAAGGATCCCAGTTTCCCAGCCCAACAGTTATTCTCTGTTCCCACATGTTCACATTTTCCTAAACATTAACTTTCTTTTTTAATTGAAGTACCATCAGTTACAATGTGTTCATTTCTGGTGCACAGCACATTGTCCCAGTCATGCATATACATACATACATTCATTTTCATATCTTTTTCATTAAAAGTTATTATAAGTTATTGAACATAGTTCCCTGTGCTGTACAGAAGACACCTTTTAAAAATCTATTCTTATATGTAATCTAACCATTAACTGTTGATCCAGTCTTTCGAGACTCAGGGGAGACCTGAAGCAAAGCCTTTCACTTCAAGGACAGGGGACACACGGCGCGGGAGCTCATATACCCAGGCTGGTCCTAAGAGGTCCCGCTCAGTTTCCGTCTCAATCTGAGGGCAGTCCAGGTGCAGTGGGAATCCTGCAGGAAACGACATGACAGGGGCCAGGGTGTCTGGGCTCGGGTCGCAAATCTGAAACTTTAGCCTCTTTTGCGAACTGTCCTTTCCTATTTTTTTAATGCCCCCAAGTTTCACTTCTTTCTTACGAAACACTGCAGCCTGATCTGAAGCCCGGTCATGAAGATTCGCCACAGAGCGGATGTCAGTGCTGTGAGGCAAAGCCATTGCCGGGACCCAGAACTTTCCGGAAACTGCGCTGTGCACAGAATTACTCAGTTTAAAAGCTCCAGTGGGAATCGGGGTCCCAAGTACTTAGTAGGGGCCAGGTCCTATACCCGTGTGTGAATGCCAGTCTTTCATGCACAGAAGCCGAGCCCCTCAGTAATCAGGATGTGAACAGACTTAGAAGCCAACTCGTCAGTGGGACACAGTAGAACTGACTGACGCTGGGACCGCAGGCTTGCTCAGTTTGTGCCCCAGGATGCACGCCCTTGGGTCCCGGATAAGCTGGTGGGTCTCATTATCCTGAAGGGGAAGAAAAGCGCTTCACTTTTAGGCTGTAAATGAAACCCTCCTCGTTGTGGGCTAAAAGAAGGGGCATCTGGTGTCATCTCTTAGCTCCCTGCTCCTAATTCCTGGAGAAGTCATACACTATGAAATATATTTTGCTGGGTTTTGAACAGAATATTAACATTATCATCATATAATATCAATGTAATGTATGTTGATATAATTTATATACTGTCAACATAGTGTGTCAATACTATATAAATTATATTTATAAGATATAAATTATATTATTATGGTATATTAATATTCATAAATTGCTGCTATAATCATATTAATATGATGGAGAAAGTCTTGTGGATGACAAGTTTATTTCAAGACAGACACCAAAAAGAAAAAAATTCTTGAATTCAAAATTTAAGGAAATATATGTTTTCATTCAAACTTACATTATGGACATATGGGGTGTGTAAAAAGGTTAATGACGTGATTTCGTACAGAGCCAATCGATACATGGTTCATAGTTAGGGCACTCCAGTGGTCAGGGCCACGAAGAAAATATTTGCATTTGATGCCACGTGCAATATCTAGAATGTTTTTCCATGAACTATTTCTCTTGTACACAAATTTATCTGAAGTTTTATACTAGAAAATTGTGTGATATTTAATTCTGTCACTGGCACGCCGACAACCGGTTACGGGAAAAGCCAACAGGAATGTTCTCCAGAGCTATGCTGTCTGCTAGCATAGCCGTTATGTGTACATGGCTGCTGAAAGATAAATCAATTTAAATTCAATAAAATTGAATATTCATCACTTCCGAAGGCCACACGTCAAGTGCTCAATAGCCACATGCTCCTGGTGGCCACCTTACTGGGCAGACCAAATACGGAACATTTCTGTCATCACAGAAAGGTCACATGGGCGGCATCGATCTACGTGATAGAGATGAATTCTGGTCACATATTAACTTCACTGGCATCGACACTCAAATGTAAGCAGAAACACACACACACACACACACACACACACACACACACACACACACACACACCTGGCTTGGCAAACGCTGATACCGAAATACCGAGTTCTTAGCAAGAATCAGGATTTGCAACCCCTGCAAAACAAGTCTGCAAACGAAACACAGATCAATTCTTTTCATTAACAGAGGCCAGCAGACCTTGAATCTAGTGAATTCCAGTTGTCATCAGTGTAATGAGATATTTATCCGTCTTCAGTTGTGCAAAACGGTAAAAATAATGTTTTGATGAGAAAGAAGAGGAAAAAACGGGGAGCAGTGGACTTCTGTTTTCCTAATTCAGTTCATCAGAAACACGGGTACAATGCGTTTCACTAGAATTTCATAACTCAAATATTTTTACTAAAACGCAAGGGAAGCCCATGATACTACAATTAAAACAAAACAAACGTGCTGAGACGCTTACAGCAGCTTTATTCGCAACTGCCAACACTGGGAGGCAGGCAAGATGTCCTTCAGTAGGTGAATGGACAAAGAAAGAAAGGGGTTGTGGAGTCGCGAATGGACATCGAGAAGCCTGAAACGCGTGGGGCCGACTGCGGGAGTCCAGCTGGGTGGCGTTCTGCCGAGGGCAGAGCTGTGGCCACACTTCAGGATGACCGGTGGCCCCGAGCTGCGGACGCAGGGGGCGGTTGTAGGGCAGAGGAGACAGCCCGGAGGATCCTATAATAGTGTCTTCTTGTCACCGTGTGTTTGCCAAAGCCCCACAGGATATACAGCAGCGAGACTCAGCCTCGTGCAGTCTGCGGGCTCTGCGTGATGCGGACGTGTGCGTGCGGGCTCACCGGTTGGAACCCGCGTGCCACCTGGTGGGGGGGGGCGTGGACAGTGGGGGAGGCCGTGGTGGGGGGGTTCGGAGCAAATGGGAAATCTCTGCGCCTTCCCCTTCAAGTCTGCAGTGAGCGTCAAAGCGCCCTAAACAAGAAACTTTATAGTCACCCTCCTGACCTTCTTAGTTCCACATCCATGAATTTAAACACCGTGGACTGAACATATTCAGGAAAAAAAAATTTTTTTTCAAGAAGTTCCAAGGAGGGGAGGGTATAGCTCAACTGGTAAGAGTGCATGCCTAGTCACGCACAAGGTCCTGGGTTCAATCCCCAGTACCTCCTCTAAAACTAAATCAACCTAATTACCTCCTCCCTCCAGAATAAGTTAATAATAATAATAGTAATTTTTAAAGTTCCAAAAAACAAAACTTGAATTTGCTGCACTTCAGGAACTAAGTACACATCATTTTCATGGCATTTAGAACTGTTGACAAGGCATTTCCAGGTACCAGGTGTTACAGGTCATCTAGAGATGATTGAAAGCTCGTGGCAGAATGTGTCAAGTTGTGGGCAAATCCTGCTCAATTCTGTACAAGGGGCCTGAGCACCTTCAGATTTTGGCATCTGAGGGTACCCTGGAACCAATTCCTGGTGGGTACTGACGGACAACTATCTATTTTTCAGTGTTCAGTTTTGTTTTTTTTTTTTACTTTCAACAGCCTTTTTTTTTTAACTGCCCGGATCTTGAGACAAAAATGGACCCGAGTATTTACTATTTCTGTTTGACTTTCTGCACCTCTGACAATCCAGATTCCCCTCTGTTACTGTTTCTTTTCCCTCTGAAGACTTTCTTCTTAGCATTTCTTTTAAAAAGTACATCTTGGGGACAGTGGATCATAGTTTTTCTTGAACTGGTCTCTTTATTTTGGCTTCGTTCCTGAAGGGCATTTTTCTGCTCAATAGAGACACGGGTTTGACAATTATTTTCCTTCAGAACTTTAAAGAAGTTCTTTCAAAGTTTCTATAAGATGTGTGTGTGTGTGTTTCCTTTGCAGGAAATCTACTGTTAAGAAATTTTTAACTGTACAGTACAGTCTTCGTAACCATGATCTCAGTATGTTACAGCAAATCTCTACAACTCATTCATCTAGAAGAACTTGAACACTATACTCTTTAAAAAATTTCTCAATGGAGGGACTGGGGATGGAACCCAGGGCCTCGTACATGCTAAGCACACACTCCACCACTGAGCTACACCCTCCCCTGCAACACCATGCCCTTTAAATAGCAAGCCCCTACTTTCCTTTTCCCCCCAGGCTCGGGCAACCACCATCCTACTCTCTGCTTCCACGAGTTTGACTATTTACACCCCTCACACGAGTGGAATCACGCAGTCCGCCCCAGAGAAGACATACAGGTGGCCAACGGGAACGTGAACATCACTCAGCATCAGAGAAATGCACGTGAGAACCACAGTGCGGTATCACCTCGCCCCTGCCAGGATGACTATTAAAAAAGAAAAAAAGGGTAGCACATGTTGGTGAGGTTGTGCAGAAATGGGAGACGTCGTGCCCTGCTGGTGGGAATGTAAAATTAAAAACAGAACTACCGTCTGCTCCGACAGTCGCACTTCTGGGTTTATATCCAGAAGAATTTAAATCAAGATCCTGGAGACTTGTCTGCAACCCCCACAGTCACTGCATCACTGTGGATGTGGACGCTACCAAGACGTGGAAACCACGTGCCCGTCCGTGCATGGATGCAGAGAGTGTGGTGCACACGTACAATGGGACACTCTCCAGCCTGCAGATAAGAAGGAAAAGCTGCCGTCGGGGTCAGCATCCATGAGCCCTGAGCACATCGGGCCAGCTGAGGCGGCCGATCACAGAGCGCCTCTCCGCGCTTCGACGAAAACCCTGCGCGCGTGCAAAGCCCTGCGTCTCTGACCGCAGCGCGGGTGCCACAGTCCGTGCCTGCGTCACGGGCATTTCCCTACTTCTCTGTCTGGCAGTTCGGTGAAGGTACGTGTGACCACTGTTGTCTCGGACTCCATCCTGACTTCTTCCGTGTCTCCTTCCCCCATTTGGGAAAGTTCATGGGTCTTATTTCTTCCTTTTTTTTTTTTTCTGGCTCCCTGCACCCACTTCTGTCCTCTCTCCTGGACCTTCAAGGGCAAGAACATTAGGCCACTTGGTATTACCGCACACATCCATTCTTTTTTTCCTCATCTCTCATATTTGTTTTCATCTTTCGTCGTTCAGCCTGGGTAATTTGCATGGATCATCCGCAAGTTCACTGTGTCTGTCCTCCGGGTCCACCACTGCGCCGCCCCTCTAATGGAAACACTGAACTCTTACCATAATGGTCATCCCTACCCTTTCCTCCGGGTTCTGTTTTATCGTCTCAATTCCTAAGTTATGACTCCTGTCTTTCCTTTCTTAGAACAGGGCTATCCTGGTTGCTTTAAAAGCTTTGTCTCATGATTATGACTCCTGGGTCTTGTTGGCGTCGACCCCGTGTGGACCGTCTTTCCTCTGGATCACTGTTGGGACTGTTGCGATATTCTGGATGTCAGATCTTTTTGCATTAAACCCTGGACATTTCGAAGACTGCACTCCTGAGACAGGAGATCCGGTTAAATCTGGGTTGGGGGGGGGCAGTGCGGATATCTTTTTGTGTAGTTGTAGCATGTAATTGACACAGTTTCAGATCACACATTCTGACTTGCTTTTAGGGGCAATGGGTCCAACTGAAGTTTAGTTTCCCAAGACTGCCCTGGCAATTTGAGTCTGTCCCCCGTGGGTACCTCCTCAGGGCTGTTCTGGTTTCTGGGTGGTGGCTTCCATCCACCACGGTGTTCATAGCCTTTGCTCTGCCAATTACAACCCCTCCACGTTAGCAGAGCTCCAGGCCAGCCCAGAGCAGCCCTCCCAAGGTCCAAGGGTCCCTTACTCCATCCCCACCCTCTCCATCATCCACCCCCTTCAGCTCACAGGGACCCCTTTTTCTGGTGCTCAACCTGGAAAACAAAGTTTTTAAATTCCACGGGGTGTGGCTTCATTTCTATGGCCAGGTACTCCCAAGACAGACTAGCCAGGGAAGCAGTGAGCCTGGGGTTGGGGGTGGAGTTGCACCCATTGTCCCCGCGGTTGGTGCCACATCTCGGTCCCAGGAGCTTGCTGGAGGAGCGCTGGCACAGAGCCGTGAGCTGTGCCCTGCAGGGTCCCTGTGTCCCGGTCTCTGATGCGATAAAGAGGGTTCCTTGATTCTTTCACTGTCCGTGTCCCCTGCGCAGTTCTGGGGGTCCAGCCGGCCGCAAGCTGGGAGACACAGTAGGAGAAGCAGAGGGAGCCCACCGGGGATGGTGTTCTTTGAGTCTTGCGTTCCTTCTCCGGTCTCTTCCTTACTCCTTGCTTTCAAGAGTCCTTGTGTCATGACTTGACGTATTCAGTCCAAGGTTGACTTGGTACGGGAGCCTGTGCTGGGGCAGAGCGTGTCCACTCCACCCGAATCTGCCCTACTTCGGGGCGTGCACCCTGCTCCCCAAGCCCTTCCCTCGTAGCTGATTCCACGGGCTTATAAGGGATGGCCCCATCGAATACTTAGCTCCTGAAGCTGAACACGGACTTGCACCTCTGCGTTCACCTGGAATTTAATTCTGAGAAGGTCCTCAGATCAGGAGGACCTGAAAGCTGACCTGAAAATGTAAGTCCTCCACAGCAAGGCCCCAACCGTCTCCTCCTTCTCTTGTTCAGCATCAGAAGCTCAGCGTACAACTGTTCCTCAGAATCAACAATCTCCTGCCAAAGCCAAAAGGCCAACGTTTCCGTTTTTTGAAGGTCACAAAAAAATCTCTTCCTCGGGTTCTAGTTTCTGCCTTCAGTTCACCCATTTTCAGCTTAAGATGCTGTTCAATCTAAAACAGTCTAATTTGGATCAAATGATAAAGACCATGTTATTCAAACTGGGTCCAGAGTTGCCTCTGGCTTTGTAACATCGTTCAAGCGTAATGAGAAATGCTGGCAATGAACGCGTGTGTGTGGTGCTCCCTTCCCAGACAGCAAGAAGGAGGACGTGGCTGGGCGATCTGGCTTATAATAAGAGTGGGCCTGCTCAGTCTGCAGGCAGGTCAGCCTCGACTGGAGGGGCGGGGTCCTCCCTCCCGGCCAGGCGGTGCTCACGGCTCCGATAAAGCCAAGGTGCAGAGCTCCCGCCAAGGCTCGCCTGCACCTTGAACAGCAGAGCCCACGCATCCCAGACACTCACCTTTGAACGTTTCCAGCAGGCATTTATGTTTGAATGTCTTGATCTGCCTTTTTTTGCTGTTCATGCACACCACTGACTGAAAGAAAGAAAGAGAAAGAGGGAAGGAAGAGAAAGAAATGAAGGAAGGAAGGATGGAAAGAAAGGGAGACAGAGAGAAAGACGAAGATGAAAGAAAGAGAAAGATGAAAGAAAGAAAAAGAAAAAGAAAAGAAAAGGCAAGAAAAGAAAAAGAAGGAAAGAAAGAAAAGAAAAGAAAGAGAAAAGAAAAGAAAGAAAAGAGAAAAGAAAAGAAAAGAAAAAAAAGAAAAGATTTTCCCAAAGAAATCTTTATAGCTATTATTCAAAAGACCAAGGAAGACTAAACCCTTCCGACCCCCAGGAGGGGAGGCGTCTGTGCCACTCGTCCAGGACACCGCCTGCCTTTCCATCAGCACACAGGCAGCCACAGCCGGGCCGGGCAGCCCCGCCAGGCACGCACCTGCACACGGCGGCACACCAGCCCGCCTGTAATTTGATACGATGTCTTTTGTTACTAAACCAGCCCTGCGTCCCCCCAGCCCCGACTCTGCTCAAGTGGAAAATAGGCCTCAGGGGTTGTGCTTTTTTTTCTCCCGACCTGGAGTTATTTTTAGGGGGTGTAAATATTTAAGAGCCTCTGTGTCATGTCAGTGTTTCCTTCACAAGCCTGCTTTTGTCCCCGCCTGGCCAGAGAAGCCCTTGGAGCCAAATGCTGTCAATAATTCCTCGCTTCTCTTTGGAGACGTTGGCCAAGGGCATCAACCGCCCCCCACCCCGCGGCCCCCTAGAACCTCTCCATCCCGACGTGGGTCGTGGGAGGTAATGGGGAGCCGTGGAGAGAGGGGAGCCCACGCTGGGCCCTTCTCAGCCAAAGCCATGGATGCTCCCCGAGGCTGCCAGCAACTCAGCTGCTCCTGCCTCCTGAATACTTCATTTATCTTTCAATTTGGTCCCCAGACAGACCGGCAGAGAGAGAGAGCCAACACCACAGGGCAACTGCGGTCGGGCCAGACAGCGGGAGAGGACAGAGCCTCTTCCCAAAGCCGACAGCCTGCAGTCAGTGTCACCGGCCAAGTGCTGATCTTTGCGTCAGTAACGGCTCCCCCTCGGGTTTGCAGTTCCTAGGAGGAGATCGGTCTTTTTGCACAGCTGCGTTGGCTTTTCTTAGGCAAAACCTTAAGTGGTATAAAGCAGTCAACCTCTGATTTCCGTGGCATGTGGTTTGTAAATATACTCGGACCTCACAGCTCCTTGAATATCAGTGAGGTTTTCCAAGACCAGCAAGCAACTCAAGGAAGAGATGCGTGAATTAGGAGCGAGTACAGTCAAGTACATTTTGGAGTTTCTCCTTCAAAAAAACAAAACAAAACAAAAGGGGGAAGAGTCTATTCCCCCAAGTGGTAGAGCGTGCACAAAGTCCTGAGTTCAATCCCCAGTGCCTCATCTAAAAGCAAATAATAAAACCTAATTACCTCCCCCTGCCAAAAAAATAATACAATAATAAATAAAATTTATTAAAAAAAATTTAAAAACATAAGAAACAAAACAAAAGAACTCCAATTTGCGATGAATTGCTATGTTGATTTTTAGAAAAAGTGCGTTCAGATCTTTTCTGCATTTGTGGTTAAGTTTTTTTAAGATTGAGTGCCTGGTTGCACGAGGTGTGAGCGTTGAAATGAAAGTATTCCAATTCTTTTAGCATGCATTTTATCGCACTGGATGCTATGGTGGTGAACTGAGGTACCATCTAAATGTATTAGGGGCTGACCATCCTGTGGTTGTACACCTGCCTCCTCCAACCATGGGATGCAGGGCTGTCATCCCTCCCTGAGAACAGCAGCATCAAATGATACCCAGGCCCATCTGCATCTTGGCCAAGCACAGGTGGGCATCGGTGACGGGCCTTGCAATGAGGTACGCGGAATCAAATCTGAGTTAATTTTATTTAATAATAATAAAAAAAAAGGAACACACTGTTTAAGACTGTCTCCATCAGTATGTCCCCAAACACTCAAGTTTTATCTCAAAGAACTGTTGCCAAGTCCAAACTCGTTCTGCTAACTGCACAACCGGACAATAAATCAGGAGACGAGATGCTGGGGCGAGAAATAATGACTGTATTCGAGAAGCCGGCAAACCAAGAAGATGGGTGACCAACTCCTAGAGAACTGTCTTCCCCAAGTCAGAATTCAGGCTCCTTTTATACTAAAAAGGGGAGGGGGTGTTGTTGGTTGTTGCAAACTTCTTGGTGCAGGAATTCTTTGTTCTTGGGATCCTTGGTTTGTGCAGCTGTACGTGTGGGTCAGGTCATGGTCCCCCTGTAGAACCTCCAACAAAACAAATGTTATTTTCTATTCTGCAACTTGTTATCTTTGTATGAGTGCAGCCGCCTTAACATCCTTAAAGGTCAGAGCCTTGACAATGGGCTCTCCCATCTATTTCAGACTCCAGGCAACATTGTTTTACAAAAGGTGCAGAACCAGCGTGACTCAGTGCAGGGCACAGGGCACAGGGTTAAAGTCAAAGATCTCATATGGAGTCAGATTTGTTCTTTTCTATTACATGATGACTTCATCTGTATATATTCACTGTCACATTTGTGTTGGAATCCGCCCCCTCCCGTCAGCCTCCGTGAGATGCTCACGTTTACCTGCAGAGCAGTATGTATGTGTGTGATGTGAACAGGTGACTCCGGGGAACATTTTTAATGACCCAGCATTTGCAAATACTTTAGTTTGGGGTTTTTTGTTTGTTTGTCTGTCTGTCTTGTCATGGTGCCTAAATATCTTGTGTGCAGACTTCTGTTGTACAGGGTCCCAAAAACCATATGTCATGTACATTTCATGGGTGATATGAATGGATTTTTATGGGCAGTTTGCACAACTTTCATCCCTAACCATATGTGATTCATTTTGGGTGTGAATCATAATCTTGATCAAAAAGCAAATATATTTAATTCTCCGTTTTCTTTGTGGACTCAAAATAATAAAATGAATTTCAGCAGGCTTTAGTCAACTTTAAATGATATCAACATAAAAGCTTTCTTTTCTTTCCTTTTTTTTTTTTTTTTTTTTTTTGCACAGATAGTAAGCACTCAACACCTATTAATTTAATGGAAATTTGGTTTTTTATATGCATACTCTAAAGCCCTTCAGCATGATACAGAAATTCACTTTGTCATCTTGAATTATTTCTAGCTGATTTTTTTTTTTTTGGCTGAAATCTTCTGTTTCTTTAGATTAACAATAAGATTTATGTTGGGATTTAATGAAGGCTGCTAAAAACTTAATCATGAATAGTGTTCAGGGAACTTCAGGGCATTTTTTTCTTTTTAATGAACATTGACAACTCTATGGAATATAATGATGTTAGAAAAATCTCTCTGTCACATTAATAACTCCACCAACCACCGTGCCATCTGTACTCTGTTCCAGACACCTTCCCTCACAAAAATCACTTTAATGGCCCAAACCTGGAAAATGTCACGAATTTTTCCCTTATAGCGCCAAACATATGTCGTATTTCTTTCCTTCTGCGTCTCTTGACAGTTCAATAAATCTAAAGTTATAGAACTTATGAGTGTACACTACACATGACAAATTTTATTTCTAATGTTGCAGCTATTTCTTCCTTTCCTTCCTTCCTTCCTTTTCTTTCTTCTTCCTTCCCTTTTCTTCTTTCTTCCCTTTCTCTCTTTCTTTCTTTCTTTCTTTTTCTTTATCTCTCTCTCTCCCTCCCTCCTTCCTTCCTTCCCTGCCTCCCTTACTTCCTTTCTTTCTCCATCATTCATTTAGTGTTTGATTTCACTAAGAGAATTGTATTTGTACATACAAGGTAAGGATTCAGATACTTCGTCTATAAATCGGATTGATTGTGGAGAATTTCAGAGTTAAATGAATTTTTTTTTTAATTGAAGTATAGCTGATTTACAGTGTTGTGTTAGTTTCAGGTGTACAGCATGGTGATTCAGTTATAAATATATATTTATTCTATTTCAGATTATTTTTATTATAGATTATTACAAGGTATTGAATATAGTTCCCAGTGCTGTATAGTAGGACCTTGTTGTTTATCTATTCTATATATAGTAGTTTGTATCGGCTAATCCCGAACTCCCAAGTTTTCCGCCAACGATAACCATTAAGTTAGTTTCCTATGTCTCTAAGTCTGTTTCTGCATTGTAAAGACTTCATTTGTGCTTTTTTTTTTAGATTCCACATATAAGTGATATCACATGGTATTTGTCTTTCTTTGTCTGACTTACTTCACTTAGTATGATCACCTCCAGTTCTATCCATGTTGCTACAAATGGCATGATTTCATTCTTTTTATGGCTGCGTAGTATTCCTGTGTGTGTGTGTGTGTGTGTGTGTGTGTGTGTGTGTGTGTGATAACTTCTTTTTTTTTTTTAACCAAAGTATAGTCAGTTTATAACGTTGTGTCAATTTCTGGTGTACAGCATAATGTTTCAGTCACACATATACATACATATATTTGTTTTCATATTCTTTTTCATTATAGGTTACTACAAGATATGGAATATAGTTCTCTATGCTCTACAGAGGAAATTTGTTTTTTATCTATTTCTTATGTAGTAGTTAATATTTGCACATCTCAAACTCCCAATTTATGCCTTCCCACCCTCTCTTCCCCTGGTAACTGTACACAACTTCTTTGTCCAGTCATCTGTTGATGGACACTTAGGTGTTTCCATGCCTTGGCTGTTGTAAACAGTGCTGCTGTGAACACTGGGGTTCATGTATCTTTTTGAATTACAGTTTTCATCTTTTCTGGATAAATGCTCAAGAGTAGAATTGCTGGATCATGTAGTAGTTCTATTTTTAGTTTTTTAAGAAATCTCCATACTGTTTTCCACAGTGGCTGCACCAAACTGCATCCCCACCAACAGTGTTGGAGGGTTCCCTTTTCTCCACAGCCTCTCCAGCATTTGTCACTGATGGAGTTTTTAATGATGGCCATTCTGACTGCTGTGAGCAGAGTTGGATGAAGTTTTCATTTTCACCAATCTAAACCTCTTACTTGTGAATCTCAACCCTGCCTGCATGTGAAAATTACTTAAGGGGATTTCACAAAATTTTTAAGTCTGAAGTTCACTCTTGGGGATTTTTGAGTTCATATTCTGGTTTGGAGCTTTCTGTAATACATGTGGAATATTTGGGACCTCTCCTTCTTAGCTAATAATAATATGAATAAATAGCAAAGATTGAGAACTTTGCCACATCGGCAGAAAGTAGTCACCCATTTGTCACTTGACTACACTCAATAGCAAGCTAGATTGGGGAAGTGTTGCTCTAAATCACACGCTATTTAAAATCTACCTCTTAGACCTTGAGGTATTCTTGCCTCTTTGAGACAAATGATGTCTTGAGTTCCCATCTTTCTTACAGAAAACAGAGCTTTGCATGCAGTATCACACTTTAATATGTTCACCATGAATCATGACATTGGACAATTTTTTATTTGCATCCTACATCCGAAGAAATCAAAGCTCTAAGCCTTTGCCAGACATTCTGTAATGCTGAGATGAAAAGTCGTCCGTCGCACGCTCTGCAGATGTGCACTCTTCCAGTGGGACAGACAGGGGCTGCACCGCCTCTCCGTCCATCTGTGTCCATCCTGAGTGAGGGAAAGGATGTTCAGAAGACGTAAGGCAGAGAACGACGAGACAGACCCTGTCTGTTTCCCCCTGGCAGTGCCTCACGTGATGCTGTTATATGTAATTTTTCAGTTAATTACCCTCCACTGTCCAGGGAGCTTTGCAGACACGTAAAAAGCATCCTGTCTAGTTGAGAGTGAGAGATATTCCCGCATGTACGTCCCGTGAAAGTATGTGCACATTGGATATTCAGAGTGAAGGAGCCAGGGGGAGGGGATAGCTCAAGGGGTAGAGTGCATTCTTAGCATGCATGAGGTCCTGGGTTCAATCCCCAGTCCCTCCTCTAAAAATAAATAAGTAAACCTAATTACCTCCCCCCAGAAAATAAATAGAATCAAAGTGAAGGAGCTTGAACCGTGTGGGGCCGAGATACTCAGCTGAGAAGTTTCTGTCAAGGAGGGGCATTTCATTTAAACCAACAAATGGGAAACACGTGGTGTGCAACCTGGTAGACAAGATGTACAAATACACCGTTCTCCCCAGCTTTCTTAAGCAAAACCTCCCTCAGTTCAACCGCATCGTCTCTTCATAGAAATCATCCAGCTAATCAATGCAAGGGAATGAGGCAAATAAAAACTCACACTTTTGTCCCCTCTGAATCCGGACAAGCAAGGATGCTGAAGGTCACAGAGGAAAGAAATGCAGATAACCTGTGTCCCCTGGTGGAAACAATCTCGCTGAGACAATCCAGCTCTCGTCAGTCAAATGTCTGGATCGACTACTGGTTCACAAGAGGGAAATAAAAGACTGTGGGCATATTCCAAGGGCATCGTGAGCATACAGTCGGCCTCTGGGAAACTGAGGGAACAAGATCTCATGCCCTCGACAGACCTATTTTCAGAAGGAAAGAAAGAGACGGCGGGGGAGACGGTAATTACCAGAGTAAACAGAGATGCCAGCCAGTTACCAGACGTGGAACCTGTTTGGATCCTATTTCCAAAGAACAGACCAGCAGTAAGAGTGAAACAGTCATAACTGATGAGACGACGTAGGAAATTAAACACTGATAAGGTATCTGGGGTCTTGAGTTAGCATGTGCAACATCTTACGTGTGCCAGAGGAATTGCTGATTTATTATTTTTTTAAATGGCTCCTGTATATCAGAGAGAATGCCAGAATATCTCCGTGTGAGTAATGCATGTTATTTGTGCCATAGCTGGTATTTGCTTTAAAACAATCCGAAGGGAGAAGGAAGACATGGGGGTGGATAATGATGAATTAAGTCTCGTCATGAGGTGAAAATTATCGAAGTTCAGTATATAAGGATTCATTCCACAAATCTTTCCATTTTTTGTTTATTTTCCACATACATAATGAGGTCTAACATTTATATTAATATATATTTGATATGATGTATATTTAATTTTTATATTACAATTATGTTTATAAATATATGATTATATATAATATAATTTTAATATATTAATTAAATATATTACGTATAAATATATTAATTTAATTACATTATGGAGTAGGGGTCCATAATGTAATTAATATATAACATTTTATATATTATTTTATATATAATTTTATATATAATTAACTATATAACATTACTTAGTGCTATATATAATTTTATATGTAAGTTATGTAATTATATACATCCATTTACATATAATTTATATACAAATATGGTTTAAATTTGTATATAATATATACATATCATGTTTTATTTATATTTATATACTATATGTTTAAATCTCATATTAAGAAACTATAAATTTCGCATTTAATTATACATAAACACATATATGATTAAATGTAAAATTATATATATTTTTACATATATTATGGCTTCAGATTATAATATATACACAAATATAATTATATGTGAAATTTATATGTATTTATATATAATAATATATATGATAAATAATGCAGTTTATATCTGAAAGGTGCAACTCAAGTATACACAATTTGAAACAAAAGGCTTTCCTCCACACAGAGAGGTTATTTTGTAGAAGCGTTGAAACTTTATACATAAACGGAATAAAATTGAAAATATGTATTCAAGCACCTTGCCCCAAGAAACAAAACATACAAAGTATATCATTATATGAGTGGAGAACTAAAGCTGGAAACTGAATTCTCGTCCTTAAGGTTTCATTCTGGAAAATCAAACTCTATAAAAAACAAAAAAAGGTTGGTCCTTGTTTCGTACCAGAGACAGAACAAGGGACGAGTTCTCAGTCTCTAGGGCGGGCGGGGTGATGGGACGACATGAGCCACCTCTGCGGGCAACTTGGTGTCCCCTCCAGCCCCCGAGATGATAAATTCCGGGTGTCTGAGCCCCTCCGCGTGTGGTGCCTTGTGAGACCAGTCCAGGCACACCAGTGGGGCCGGGACTCAACGGCTGGTGAGGAGGACCACTGAGAGTGGCTTCAGGGTCGCTTTGACCTCGGGGTGGTAACCAGGAGGGAACCCACCTGAATAGGTCCCTGTTGGGGCCAAGAGCACAGTCACGCCTGCCTGAGACACCCCCCCCCCGGTTCCTCCCAGGGGAACACGCACTTCCCGTGGTCTGTGCATCCCCCAGGTACGGAGGGTCCCGGAGGCCAGGGGAGCTGAGACAGGAGGGGCTGATGGTTCGCAAGAATGAAGGTGGCCATGGGGACATGGCGGTCCCCAAGGTCCTGGCCTCTGACCACGAGGGGAGTCCCAGCGGGACCATTCACACGCGCCATGTGTCAGTCCACGCGCTGGCCTGCCCGCAGCACAGAGCCCGTTCTCCGTAAGGTCCCATCCCAGTCACAGGGACCGTGCCAACCAGAGACGGGAGGGTTCAAGGGGAAGGCACAACCCATGTCTTCAAAGGGGTGAGACGTGAACCAAGACGGCAAAGCCCAAACCCGTGGACCCGGACGGACGAGTGGGTTCCAGGCCTGGGGTCCGAGATGCAGGCTGAGCCTCAGGGCTCAGGAGAGGGGACGTGAGCAGAATCCCTCATGACAGCCGGCGGGAACCGATCTTAATTGATGAGGTTTTAAGAGTCCAAACTTTTGAGAACAATGGCCTTCGAAATTACAGGAGCATTACTTTGACAATGTATTGGGCTGGAGCAGAAAAAGTGACGCCTGTCGCTCCAGCAGACGGAGCTTAAAACGCAGCACGTTCACAGCCATCATTTCAGTTTCCTCTTTCGATGAAAGAATAGTATTTCCTATGCTCTGTTCTTTCATCTTTTGCTTTTCTCATCTGCATCCTTTGAGTTTGGTTGTTTTGCTTCGTTTCAGGAGAACTGAGAACTTGAACAATGAAAAGACCCAAACCTTTTGCAGGAAATCATTTAAAATTACTGAGAATGTCTCCGATAATTTAAATAATCTTATAAATGCCGTTTATCCTTAAAATAAAAGTTACTTAGGGGAGGCTGTCACTCCATGACCATCATTACAGTGAGATGCAGTTTTTTTTTTTCACTCTCGCCTTCAATATTCCCGAACATTAAACAACTAAAAATTACAGAACGTTGAGTCACCCGCAAATATTATTCCAATTTTTTACAGATTAATTTCACTTATTACTTCCATGAAGAAATATGTCATAATTGCAAGGTGCAAATACATCTTATCTACTATTGCCTTTCAGTTTCACGAGTAAGCAGAATATTATCTGGTTAACTTTGAATATTTATTTCTGTTTTGTTTCCATGATGGAAGCCGTGGTAACTATAATTACGCGGGCAAATCAGATTCATATCTTAAGGGCTTCTCGACTTTTCACTGTGTGTGCGCTGTCTCATGGAGCTACGGCGTGTAGTTTGAAACAGCCACGGAGCTCTGCCCGTCCACCGTAGGGCTGCAGGCATCAACCTTGGCTAATTGGTAAGCGGCTGTGAGGAGGCCCAGCTGTTCCAATTTTCTGGAATTTAAGACCCTGTAGCGGCATCTTATTTAAAAAAAAAAAAAAAATCTGCCTTGCAGAGTCAGGACATCTGGTCACGTAGGGTCCTCACTGAATAGAGCTGGTATTTACTTAGAATGTTTAAAACTTCGCACTGAAAGAAACTGCTTCTGAGGGCAAGAATTGACTGAGTTTTTAAGAACCCCTGCACAGACTGCCAGGAAAAATGCGCACAGCCCGTATGCAGGAGAGGGGTCAAACGCCAACCCGGAGCCCTGACATCTGCCCACTGTCAGGACACTGCCTTGCGGAAATCACTCTTCTCAAGAACCCTTAAATGACAGGATGGCAGCCAGCTTTAGGCCAGAACCAGGATGCTCACAAATGCACAGAATTAGTACTTTTCCAAGGTCAGCGCATCAAACGCCTTATTTCTTCTTGTTTAATGACAATTTGCCAACTGTACCTGATTGAACAGTGTCCTCCCACCCTGCCCCCGACCCCAAATTCATTTCCACCCAGAACCTAAGGATGTGGCTTTATTGAGAAACCGGTTGTCCTTATAAGAAAGGGACCTTGGTCACAGACAGACACAGAAGGAATCAACCCTGCCCTCAGCTTGCCTGCAGACTTCTGGTCTCCAAAACTGTGACGGAATGAATTTCGGCTGTTTGGAGCCACCTAGTTTGGGGGTAATCTGCTGTCACAGGAAACCAGTACACCCACCGCGTCAGAAAGCCCCCGGCTTGTCTCAAACCTCCCTTCATAAAGCCACGCGCGTTTCTCCCCGCGTCACTCCCCTAATTAAATCCAGATCTCCACGCTGGTTTCTGCTTCGGTTCCCGGCGTCCCCTGTCCGAAGCTGAACATGTTCCGCGCTGAACAAAATCAGTATCTGGCCACCTGTGTTTAAGTGCCCTCTCTTTCTACCCTTGATCCCTAGAAATTTTTATTTTTAATTTTTTTCACTTCTTGACATTTCCTACAGCAAAATCTAATGTTTGAAATGCTAAAAAGCAGACTCATGCAAATCAAGAGCACATGTGAATGTGTTTACTGGGTTCTTAAAATAAGGGAAGAATATTTTAAATGATAAAGTCACTTCCAAGAGCATTTAAGGAACATGTGTTTAGACGGCCCATCAGGAAAAGCATTAAAAACATGAGGACTGTTAGCAAAAGATTACTAGTTTAGATTCAAAACCCAGGGAAAACCTCAGGATTCATTTCCTCTAGGACAGAAATCTGCACGTTAACATGCACCTTCACCGTCTCTGCGGTGGAATCGAGCAGCAAGTAGCCACGTCAAAGGGAGGGCCGTTCTGCTAAGGACCTTCTGAAAAAATAATCCTTGAGTGGACTTGTTGGTTTGTTTTCTTAATGGGCAAAAAGTCTTCAGAAAGGCCAACATTTCTAGGGCCTATTGTTTTTGGGTTTTAGTTTTGTTTTTTTTTTTATTATTGAAGTAGAGTCAGTTTACAATGTTGTGTCAATTTCTGGTGCACAGCTCAATGCTTCAGTCATACATGAACATCCATAGATTCATTTTCATATTCTTTTTCACCATAAATTACTGCATTATATTGAATTGAGTTCCCTGTGCTGTACAGTAGAAACTTGTTGTTGATCTATTTTATATATAGTAGTTAGTATCTGCAAATCTCAAACTCCCAATTTATCCCTTCCCACTCCATTTCCCTCTGGTAACCATCAGTTTGTTTTCTGTGTCTGTGGGTCTGTTTCTGTTTTGTAAATCTTTGTTTTCTTATTTTTAGATTCCACATATAAGTGATATCATATGGAGTTTTTCATTCTCTTTCTGATTTACTTCACTTAGATTGACGATCTCAAGGGCCACCCATGTTGCTGCAAAATGGCATTATTTCATTCTTTTTTATGGCTGAGTAGTATTCCATTGTATAAATATACCACAACTTCTTTATCCAATCATCTATTAATGGACATTTAGGTTGCTTCCATGTCTTGTTTATTGTAAATAGTGCTGCTATGAACATTGGGGTGCAGGTGTCGTTTTGAATTATAGTTACCTCTGGATATATGCCCAGGAGTGGGATTGCTGAATTTTGGGCCCATTGTGATATTTCATTTTGTATGTCAATTTGTCTGGGCAACATGGGCTTGAGTATTTGACCAAACGTAGTTCCCGATGTGTCTGTAGGGAGTTTCTGAATGTGGTGGGCCTCGTCTCATCAGTTGCAGCCTGAAAGATGAAAAGGGTTGAATAAGCAGGAACTCCTCTCGCCTGACTGTTGAGCTGGCACGTGGGTCTTTTCCTGCTCTCAGACTCCAACTGAAACATCCACTCTGCTGGGGTCTTGAGCCCTTGACTGCAACGTGTATCCTCAGCTCTCCTGGGTTTCCCGTTGGTCCACTGCAGATCCTGTAATCGCAGAAGCCAATTCCTCATAATAAACATATACTTAGCTATGTGTGTACCTACACCGACATCCACACCTGCACCTACACTATCTGTATTTCTGTCTGGCCGTCCTACTGGTGAGCCCTGCAGAACCCTGCCTAATGCATCTGTGGCCCTGTTTGTGGTCACTGTTTTCATCAGCAAAAGAGGCTTCTCTGAAAACAATACTGCTCCGGATATCTTGCTCTGGTTTCCTGAGGCTCTTCCTTTCCTGGTATAAATTGTACTGAATGTGTACACGCTTTTTACATGTTGCAGATTAAGATCAGGGAGGAGTGTATCTGTTAACCCCAAATAACAAAGCCCTACTGTGTAGCACAGGGAACTATGTTCAGTTGCTTGTAATAATCTATAATGGAAAAGATACAATGAAGAAGAACATGAAAAGGAATATATATATGTATATGTATATGTGTAACTGAATCACTCTGCTACACCCCAGAAACTGACATTGTAAATCAAGTACACTTCAATAAAAAGTAAAATAAAAAAAAAAAAAAGATAGGGGTGGAGTGAACCAGGGGCAACGTGCATGTTTTTCTGTAGATGCATGTCGAACAAGATACGTCTTGTCAGCATAAGACACTCGGTGGTGACGTTTTGGAGAAACAGAAATGGATTCTGAAGTAAACCTGCAAATAAAGAAATCCATGTTATCTGAAATCCCGGATGATTTTAGCCAAGATCCAGCCTGATGTCGCTCATGGTTGCTCACGAGTAATTGACATCGCATCCGTGTGTGTGTGTGTGTGTGTGTGTGTCACAATATGTGTATTAAGTAAGGTTCTCCAGACAAACAGAATGAAGAGGAAATAGATGTTTACTTTAAGGAATTGGCTGGTGGGATTCTGGGGGCGCTCACCTTCAAAACCCGTGAGCAAGGCTGCAGATCAGCCTCAATGAACAAAACCTCAGTCTTCGCTTTCTAAGCCTTCAAGTGACTGCATGAGCATAATCAGCTCTACCCAAGTCTGTCAACCCCATTAAGAAAAGATCTTCACTGCAACATCTGGGTGGGTGGTTGACCAAACACATGGGCACCACAGCCTAGCCATGTGGACACAAGATACAATTACGTCTTTAAACTGGAAAACATTGGAATTCGGAAATAAATACCTAGCGGGCATCCTGTGAATGATTCTTACGGTGCGTGGGGTCTTGGTAAAATCTCCGGCGTGCCAGGACCACAGCTGCCTGCCCAGAACTGGGCGAATCTGAGATGAAGGGGGCGCCTTCTGCAGAAGGCGTATTGCATACCTTGTGTCCCCGTCAAGAGGTCCTGGAACAACCTGGTTGGGCAGCATCTGCCTGCTCCCTCTCAAACTGGGGGCAGCCAGTGGCCTCAGCACCTGCACACATCTCTGATTTGACCAAGGGAGTTCTCTGCAGTTTCCTTACTTGTGCTGCAATTAAATGCTCTTGTCCTGAACCTGTGAACGATATCCCAGCGCACCTGCTCTGGGTGTCCCCAGGACCCACTTCCACCAAGGGACACAGGCTTGAAAAGCACAAACACCAGCCGATGAACTGAACAGGCGTGAGGCGGGGCGAGAGGAGGGCGTCTCAAGGTTGCAGCCCTGTCTGCGGAGATGCCTGGGGAACAGGCAGACAGAGCCGCCCCTGCCAACAGCCCGGAGCCAGCCCCGGACCCGCTGACCAGGGGAGCGGGAATGCTGACCGGGAGAGAGCCCGATGTGGCCAGTTGAATTCACCTTTGCCATAAACTTTTGTCCCGGTGATCTCGTGTAAGGGGGAAGGAAGGCTGTAAGACGTCTCCGGAGAATCAGGAGATAAATCAGAATCTAACTCTGGATGGTGTGTTGGTTGATGCAGCTGACCAAGTGCCAGCAAACACTGCGGACGCAGCTCGGATAGTCTGGCCGGCAAGCACGTACCTGGACGTGTGTTTCTTACTCAGTGAATTCAGCCCAGATGAACGTCGGTATTTCAGAAAATATCAAGCAGCGTTTTTACTTAATTCTGTCAGAATAACTTGCCATTTTATTCAAGCAGGCAGCTGGCCCGTGGTTCATAGCGTCAGCTGCGCGGAACGGTGATGGGTTTCAAATCTGTACATATTACACAGGATTTCGGGGATGGGACATTTTGGTTCCTTGACATTTTCTATGCATAATAATGACTGCAGATTTGCAGAGGAGTTTACTTTAAAAAAAATCTGAATATCTCCATTCGTCCATTTGTCTGTGCTATGGACTAAATTTTGTTCCTCTAAAATTCCTATGTGGAAGCCCTAACCCGCAGTGTATCTATGTCTGGAGACAGGGTCTTTCAAAGAGGTGGTGAAGGTAAAATGAGGTCACTAGGTGGGTCCTGATCCCACAGGACTGGGGTCCTTATCAGAAGAGATGAGGACCCAGACACACACAGAGGGACGCCCACGTGAGGACACAGGAGGAGACGGCCGTCTACACCCCAAGCGGAGAGGGCTCAGGAGACACCAGCCCTGCTCACACCCTGATCTCAGATCCCAGCCTCCAGGACTGGGGGACATAAATGTGTGCTGTTTAAGGCACCTAGAGAGAGCTATTCACAGTGTGCACGCAGGGGGTGGACTTGCTGAAAGCTATCCTACGATGAGTCCTGGTCCCCCAGCCCCCTAGGGACGGAGGAAGGAAACACCACGCAGATAGTCCCCTGTTATGGGCTGAATCACGTCCCTCCACCATCTATATGTTGGCGTCCTGGCCCCCAAGACCTCAGAGTGTGGCTGCGTTTTGATTTTCGGAGAGAAGAAAGTGAAAATTCCTTAAACATCCCTGGGTGCCCTTTCCCATTTTTGGAGATATTTTGTAATGCTATTTCCCAAACTTACAAGACGGCATTGAGAGAAGACGAATTTACCAGCCTCAAAAGGCTCCACCCAGCCCCTGAAATGGGTGAGACGACTCTCATTTTCACCAGAGACAAAGTTATTGACTAGAGATGAGGACACAGTTCAGAAAATTACATGATACGTGGTGCTAAAGAAAAAGGTTATTTCCCACCCAGAAAAGAAACGATTCGAAAATGGAGTTCTGTTTGTAAAATGACCCATCCCGAAACGGAGACTGTTATAAAACACAAATAGCATCATAGTGCTGCATCCTTCTATTTCATGAAGGGATCAAGAGAGGATATTTGGCTTTGGGGTCAGTGGGCAATTTCATTTCCTTTATCATGTTTTCCAAAGTGTTCACACGTCACTGAACTTTACTTACGTCAGTGAGTGCGTTTAATTCAAAGTAGAATGTATTACAAAATAAGTGATTACTTATAGTTATACCTAAATTATACAATTATCGTGGACACAAAAAGAAATAGAATTGCCCATTGGAAGATTATAACGTTTTGCACAACGATTTCAAAAAACATTACTACACGTTGAAGCGAGAGCGAATTTGTTTCACGACCACGGTACTTTTCAACCAGCAAATTCACTTTCAAAACACAAATGAACTAAACAAAAGAAATAGAATCGGAATGTCACCTCTCTTCTACCTGGATTGTGTTTATGTGTGATTATCATGTTTATTTTTGCTTTCCTTGCTTTTGTTTTCTTTATGCAAACTGAAAATACAGGAAAATCGGTTACTTGGTCATGAGAAGCCATTCAGTAAGTCAAAGGACAGACTGGTATCATGTACAAAAATCACTTCAATTCACCCAAGAGGCAAATCTTCTAGACAAAGGTGTCTTTTCTTGTTTCAAACATCCCTCCTTCGATATAATGGTTTTTTTGTTTGTTTGTTTGTTTTTAATTTTTTTTAATTGAAGTACAGTCATTTACAATGTGACCATCTCTGGTGCACAGCACACCGTCCCAGTCATGCACATACATACATATATTCGTTTTCAAATTCTTTTTCATTAAAGGTTATTACAAGATATCGAGTATCGTTCCCTGTGTGATGCAATGTTCATGACAATAATTTAGTTTAGACCTATGTCTGTGGGACAACTGTACTAAGGGTACCTAAGAGCATGGAGTTGGGTACCAGTTCCAGGAAGGCATGTGGGGATGCCCTGTACTTACCATCTATACGCACACACGTGTCGTCTGAAAGTAACGTATGTCTGCATCACAGTATGAGCGTCTGCCTGTGGAACCGTTACTGTAGCCGTTGGCACCTGAATCAAAGACGAGGGAGAAAACCGATTGCATTTCCCTGGTGCTTCCCACACGTGGTGAATTCATCACTCAGCCCTTTCCTCTGCTTTCAGGCACAGAACAGCATACGAGGGTCTCACGTGTCCTTTCTTCACACCGGAAATCAGCAGTTTCCCGTGGGAGCCCTGAATTCCTCTGAATAACCGCCATAACCAGAAACCAAGGTTTAGGTACAAATGGTTTGCTTTCTTCTGTGGGGTCATTGCTTCTAAGTCTTTCGACTGAACTGAGTTAAAGTCTAGTCATTTTTAGAAGTTATGAGTTTTTTATTAATATTTTTATGTGAAATTTAGCATGACCACTTATCTTCATGTGCTTTATTATTTTGTACGTTTGTTTAAATGGACGTATAGTGGATTTACAGTACTGTGTTGGTTTCATGACTACAGTAAACTGATTCAATTACAGATACATTTTTTTTAATTCTTTTCCGTTATAGGTTATTGAATATAGTTCCCTGTGCTCCACAGTAGGACCTTGTTGTTTCTCTGTTTTATATACAGTAGCTCATATCTGCAAATCCCAAACTCCTAGTTTATCTCTCCCCACCCCCATGCCCCCTCTCCGATAATCCTAAGTTTGTTTTCTATGTCTATGACTCTGTTTCTGTTTTCTAAATAAGTTCATTTGTATCATTTTTCTTAGATTCCACATATAAATGATACCATATGGTATTTTTCTTTCTCTGTCTGACTTACTTCACTTAGTATGATCATCTCCAGGTCCATCGATGTTGCTACAAATGGCATTATTTCATTCTTTTTTATGGCTGAGTAGTATTCCGTTGTCTAAATAGACCACAGCTTCTTTATCCAGTCATCTGTCGATGGACATTTAGGTTGCTTCCACATCTTGGCTGTTGTAAATAGTGCTGTTGTAAACATTAGGGTGCAGGTGTCTTTTCAAATTAGAGTTTTCTATTATTTTGTGTTTGAATCTCTTCTCTCTTACTCTGAAAGGCCTAGTTCCTAATAATATCACTTCAGCTTTTAAAGTTGCAATTTGTGTTGTTATCAATCTATTGGTCATTGTTTTATCCATTTAATATAGTTAGATCCGTTATTTGTTGTTAGTACTAATTTTTTTAACTCTTTGATTTAATTTTATTAGCATATAAAATGTTTATATGGTTGAATGTGAAAACTTAATAAAGACTTACCCTTAGAAAAATTTCACCGTAGATTCCTTCCAGCTTTTTATGATTCCTTCATTAAGATGGTTTGGGGTTTGTTTTGTTTGTTTGTTTTGTTTTAAAAAAAACATGTTTATAGAACAATAAATATAAACAATAAACAACACTATCTAGGTTTTAGTGAAACCCTCATTTATTGCAAAAATCGTTTTGCTGAACCTTACTCATAAGAGATGATTTGGAAGTTAAGGACATCACTATATTAAATAATTACTATTTCAATAAATAGGCAGTTAGGGAAAAAATACAGATTAATTCCTAAGTAGAAGCATCTATTTTTTGTTCTTGTTATTTAAGTTAGGTTTATCAGTGTGTGTGTTGTATATTTTTATAGATGGACACATTTTCTATACAGTTACATTCATTCTATGTATTTTTATAGATGGACACATTTCGTAGAGTTACATTCATTCTTTTACCATTCATTCATGTAGCTAATTTATGGCCATCATCCCCATCACCTGCTGTGGCACAGTTCTGTCACCTCAAAATTTTTCTCTGTTCTCCTGATACCCTTTTTTCCAACCCACAGCCCGTGGCAGATGCTCAACTAACATTTTTTGCTGTAGTTTTGCCTTTTCCAGAAAGTCATGTGAATGGAATCATGCTACATGTCAGCTTTGGAATCTGGCTTCTGTCCCCTGAATAAAGCACTTGTCCCTGTGAGAATCCAGGTCACTGTGTATATTAGTAGCATTTTTTTTAACTGTTGAGTAATATTCCAGTGTATAGATGCCCCAGAATATGATTTGTTCACCAGTTCATGGACATTTGGGTGGTTTCCAGTCTTGTGCACTTAAGAATATATACAGAGGGAACTCTAATTCAAAAAGATACATTCACCCCAATGTTCACAGCAGCACTATTTACAACAGTCAAGACATGGGAGTAAGAGGACACGAATGAATTCATCTATAAAACAGAAACAGACTCACAGACGTAGTAAACAATCTTCACGGTTACTGGGGAGAGGGGGTGGGAAGAGATACACTTGGGAATTTGAGGTTTGGAAAGGTTAGCCACTATATATATAGATAAGAAACAAATTTCTTCTGTAGAGTACAGGGAACTAAATTCAGGACCTTGTAATAACCTTTAATGGAAAAGAATGTGAAAACAAATAGATGTGTGTATATGCATGACTGGGACATGGTGCTGTGCACCAGAGATTGACACATTGTAACTACTGCACTTCCATTAAAAAATAATACAAAATAATAAATTTTTATTTTGAGAACGTGATAAAATCTGTCAAATCTAAAAATATGCATATTTTTATCTTGGTGATAAATATAGATTTCCTGAACAGAAATAAATGAAGATATCGATAAAAATAATAATAAATTTTTTAAAATAAAAATAAAGAGAATAAACTTACGAACATCCACATAGGAGTATTCATGTGAAGACACATTTTTATTTCTTTCGGGTAAACACTTGGGGGTGGGGTGTCTTGTTTGAATGATCAAGGAGAGACTAGACTTTATCAGAGACCGCCAAGCTACATCCCAGAGTGTCTGTACCAATTTGCACCCCACCACCGGCCGTGAGGGAGCCCTCCAGGTGTCCGGTGTCCACACTAGTCCTTGGCAATGCCGGGTTAATATTTGGGGAGCTTCTGTTGTTGTTCTGGCTGTCCTTTTGAGACACGTGTGTTGTGGTCCCCCACCGTATTGCATTTTGCATTCCTCAGGGACGAATGAGGTTGAGCGTCCTTTCCTGTGTGCCATTTCCCTGCCACCCATCCATCTTCTTTGGAGATATTTTCCAGTCTTTTATCCAGTTGATTAATTGGTCAATTTGTTGTCTTTTTTGTCGACTGTTGACGATTCTTACTTGAGAGTCAAGTCCTTTTCCAGATGCGTGTCTTGCGAACATGTGCTTTCAAACTGTGGTTTTTTATTTTTTATTTTCTCAGTGACATTTATTTTTCTTTCATAGAGCATGATTTTTTGGTCGTTTCTGGACCAAATTCCTATTTCAGAGACTTAACCATATCAACTGGCCTGAGGGATTCGACAAGATGATGAATGTCTTAAAAGAGTGAACAGGAGAGAGTGGAGAAAAAGGCTTTCCTTTCTCGGAAGCATGCTGCAGGCAGACTCTGTGCTAAATGCATTAGTGCCTTTTGCTAGGGGCGTGTGCCCTGTCCGTGGAGTGATAATGGAAGGCTAGACCTGTCTGGGCAAGATTGCTTAGGGAAGTTTCCTAGAATCAACGGATTTATAGGACGTGAATTCAGGGAAACTATCTCATGACCTGTGTAACTGTCAGCCTTTAAAATGAAGCTGGGCCAACGGGAATATTCCGTTGAATGAAGGGAAATGGGTAAAACGGGACGAAGATATAAGGAAGGCTTGCAGTCTGGGTTAATAAGGATGGAGTTTTGCACTACCCGTCAGTTAACATCTATAAACGTAATAGAACTTCATGCATTAGAAATGGGCAAATGAAGAAACAGTTTGCAGAGGGGAGGTAGTTAGGTTTCATTTATTTATTCGTAAGCGGGGTACTGGGGGCTGAACCCACGACCCTGAGCACACTACCCCTGAGCTACCCTCCCCTGCAAAAAGTATTTTTGATAAAGACATCGTAGTTGCTCTAAATATCCAGCCTGCTCTCCTGGCCGGTGTAGGAGAACCGCGTGGGAGGGATGGCATCCTGCCCCCATCTGGGAGTCCTTTTAGTCTTTCCCGTTACACTCTACCTACGGGTTTGTGGTTAGAACACACAAAGTCATCGGGACGTGTGCCTGTGATCGCACGCTGATTTTGAAATTGCCCCGGCGGTCCTACCTTAATCTAAGCTACTTTGCGTCTCTGTTTCCGCAGTGAGGAGATGTTTTGGCTCAGGGCTGTCAAAGATTCGGAGATAAAAACCCAAGTCGTTAACCACACTCGATGTAATAAAGGAGCTCGGTGTAGGTGACGGATCTTTAAAGAGTCCTCTCCCCAGAGATGAATAGTTACCACTTATGCCCCAGGGGTCTGTGCTGGATCTCATGGCATAGGGTTATGTTTGTTGACAGACACACACACACACATATACGCTCACAAGACTTATTTTGTTTCTATATAATTTGCACATATAAATGTAATTATGTACATGTCCACACAAGTATGTATCAACATGTACACAAGTGTGAATGTATATTAATATATGTGTATATACTTTAATTATATAATTAACAATATGCACCATGTATATTATATACTATGTATATTTTGTCTATGCATATATGCTAGAAGTCTAGGACTCCAATCCAGATGAGAACCTACACTTTCTGGAAAGAATGACTGTATCACAGTGGCAATCTCGGCCATGCCCGTTTTCCCACAGGACTGTAAATAAACTTTTTACAGACTAACGGGATCTTACAATACTGGGTATCAATTCAATAGAACTGAAATCAGAAGCCAGCGTTGGGGGAAAAAAAAAAAAGCATTACATTTGGTAGATGAGTCAGGCATGAAAAATAAGCTCACGCACCCTTCAGCTCTTGGAGCAAAAATTACAAGTGCCTGATGACAAGACCCGTGGAAGGTGCCGGTTTCATGTTCAGCACATGGTTCGCGTGTGAGAAATAAGAAAAATTCTAGCAACGGTTCATGCTAAGGGCCCTTTAAGAAATGATCGTCTCTTATTAATTTGAGGATCAGATCTAAGAAGTGAAATCCTCAAGGCTCGTCCAGGACAATTAGTCCTCACGCCCCCAAAGAGTAGGGATAAAGCAAACAAATGTAATTAGATGTGCACAGGGATCTCTGTCTTTGGAGACTTGGATTTAATAAAACAAGAGAAAAACTCTGAAGGTGTTGGGTGAAAGCAAACCTCTCGAGCAGGCTCATCGGTGTCCGGTGCTTCGGCTTAATTTATAACTCTTGAAACCAAAAGGACAAGCCAGTGTTTCTTCCTCTTCTGCACAGTCTCCTCTGAAGACAGACCTTACCAGTCCTGTCAAAGGATATCCAACTATCTTGCGCTGAAAAGAACGTGATGGGGAACCACGTTCTGAAAAGTGCTATTGTTACCGTCCCCAAATTCCATGAACGGAGGGGTCAGTCTGACCCTGTGTCATTGCTGCTTGTGGTCTGAATCCCCCAGGACAACAGTGACAAGAGGAGTGTGAGCCGTGAATGTTTAACGCACACCTACGCGTCCAACAACAGTGGAAGACGTTGTGGGAACACGGCGATTTGGGGGTTCCCTGGACGTACTTAACATCATCTCGTTCCACGGAGAACATAATTAAATTGCCTTTGGGTCAGAATAGGTTTCCATCATGCTCGTGGCTGGGTCTCTTAGCAACAGAGTCTGATTAAACATCGCACACAGAAGATACTCAAATATCTCCTATGCTCCCTGCTTAAAATACAACCTCGTTTCTCGAGTGATGAATCACGTCCACAAGTGTACTTTGCAGGCACCACTTACATCCACGGGTAAACTTGAATCATCAGGGCGCCTGCCGTAAATTAAATAACTCCACGCTTCGCCGACATGATCGGTTTGCCTTTTTGCAAAGTGGCTCGGGGCTGTTAGTCCCCAAATAACTAGAACGTTACTTTTATACATGGTAGCAAGTTACGAAGAACAAATGTAGCTGCGGTGGCTCGTACCTGCTCAGGGTTGAAACATTTCTCTTGCAAGTTAGCGAGTGAATTGTATGTTTATAGGTGGAATAAAATTCTTGCAAAAATGCTCATCAAAGCAGCATGTAAAGCATGCTTCTCCCTCTTTCCTGAAGGCTGTGTCCTTCAGAATGGGTCGGGAGAAGGAATGCATGATCACGAGACTCCTAATTTGTTGACTGTCGGGTCGGATGAAGTGGGAGCAACTGTGAAGCCCGTTTTGCAAAAAATGTTCTGAAACAGGTATTTGCTGCCATTAGGAGCCACGGTTTGGTTTAACGAAACTAAGATTAGAAACGCATTTTCTTATGGTTACCAGGAGGGGAAGGGGGTGGGAAGGGAGGAATTGGGAGCTCTAGATTTGCAGATACTAACTAATATACATAAAATAGATAAGCAAAGAGTTTATACTGTAGAGCAGAGGGAACTATATTCAATATCTTACAGTGACTTATAGTGAAAAAATATGAAAAAAAAGTATGTTCATGTATGCCTGAAGTATTGTGCTGTACACCAGAAACTGATAACATTTTAAACTGATTATACTTCAATAAAAATATATTTTCAAATATTAAAAAAATGTAAAATATATTAAAATATAAAAATATTAAAAAATAAAAAATAAAAAAATGCATTTTCTTGGCTCTATTGTACCATTCCTATTTACTAAGACTCTAACAGGTTGAATCATGTAACTGCCATTCCTGTAGGTCAAAAATGACAATTCTGCCTGGTTCAACTAGATAATGAATGTTCAAAGATGTTCTGAGGTTTCTCAGGCTAGTGATGTCCCCACCGCCACTCTCCCTCCACTAGCTGGGAACTTGTGATTCATGTTATAAAATTTTCACCAGACTTACAGGGCATTTCCAGATTCTGTTATGTCTTTCTCCTAAAAAATTTTTTTAAAGAATGAAGGCAGCATAAGCAAAATAATGGTTTACTGACTTCCTAAAAAATTAAGGCAGATTATGAGAAACCTACATATCACCATTATTAAACCCCTTCATCTTCAGAACTATCAAGACATTAACGTAAACCGACTTCATGATTTCGGGCCAGCGTCACCATTTCCATGCATGAAAAAGAAAAATATTGCAATATAGTGAAAACGGAACTCTAAAATTATACAATTATATCAGTTATAAAATTATACATTATCTCAAGTCATAAAAATGGTAAATTATATAAAATATCCAAATGATAAAAATTAGTAAATTATCCAAAAACCAAGGAAGGGGCAACCATCCATCTCTACCAGCATGAAGTTTTGCAGGAAGGAAGCTGATGGGGATGCTGTTATAGTGAGTTGGGAATAGCTGAGCCCTGTGATTACATTTCAGACTTTTTTTTTTGCTTTTTTTAATTGAAGTAGAGTCAGTTTACAATGTTGTGTCAATTTCTGGTGTGCAGCACAGTGCTTCAGTCATACATGAACATACATAGATTCGTTTTCATGTTCTTTTTCACCATAAGCTACTACAAAATATCAAATACAGTTCCCTGTGCTGTACAGTATGAACTTGTTTATCTGTTTTATATATACCAGTCAGTATCTGCAAATCTTGAACTCCCAATTTATCTCTTCCTAACCCCTTCCCCTGTGGTTTATTTATATAATGGAATACTACTCAGCCATAAAAAAATAATAAAATAATGCCATTTGCAGCAATATGAATGTCCCTGGAGAATGTCACTCTGAGTGAAGTAAGCCAGAAAGAGAAAGAAAAATAGCATGTAATATCACTCATATGTGGAATCTCAAAAAAAAAAAAAAAGACAAATGATGTTATTTATAAAACAGAAGCAGACTCACAGACATAGAAAACAAACTTATGGTTACCAGGGGGCAAAGGGAGTGGGGAGGGATAAATTAGGAGTTTGAGATTTGCAGATACTAACTACTATGTATAAAATAGATAAATGACATGTTTCTACTTTAGAGCATGGGGAGCTATATTCAATATCTTGTAGTTACCTGTGGTGAAAAAGAATATGAAAAGGAATATATGTATGTATACATATGACTGAAACATGATGCTGGGCACCGGACATTGACACAACACTGTAAGCTGTACTACAAGAACATAAAAAAGACACTTTTCAGTGTGGATGTGCTTGAATTTACAATTAGATTGTTGACCCCAGATTTTTGTCTTCATCTTGCCCAAAGGCCAGGGTTAAGATTTGACACCTGCCTAGAATTCACTTGGGATGTCGAAATCCTTGGTTGAAAACTTTTTTCATGGGAATACAAACCACACCCACATGACGGGTGAAAGTATTTTAGCTTCCTCCCCCACACTGGCATCACAGGGACATCACAGACATACCTGATGGGACTCCTGGATGGATTAAAAGGGACTCCGGAAGACAAAGTATCCGGACTACAGCAGTGTCCAGTTAAATCCCGCCTCGGTTCCCCAGCTTTCTGCCTCGAGAAGAGGGGTCGCATGCCTAATGCCGTCCGGAGCGTGGAGTTGCCCCCAAAGGGTTAACGTTCAGGAGAATCCTAGCACGGCCAGGGCAGCTCTTAGAAAGCAAGCTCACGTTTCTACTTGTAAACCCTGCTGGTTGGCCACTAACATCTTGTCTTCACTTGAAAGGCAACACCTTGTAAGTTTACACTCACATGTGATTCTATAGTAATAAAAACAGAAATTTAAGGATAGGGCAAATGGCTTTCTCCTGTGCCCTGAGCAATTCTTGGACCTTCATGGTGGAGTTGGCGGGGCTGGGGGTTCCCATTTGGAACTGGCTGAACTGGGCTGCATTATCAGGACCGTCTCAGAAGTAAGCAAAAACCTCAGAGGAACCCTGTGATGTAAGAAAAGCAAAAGTAAACAGGTGGGAGCAGGTTAACTTAAAAAAGCTTCTGCAGTCAACAGAATGAAAAGGCAACTTATGGGATTCGAGAAAATATGCACAAACCATGTATCTCATAAGGGGTTAATATCTTAAGTGCACAAAGAATTCATACAACTCAGCTGCAGAAACGAAGACAATAACCTGATTCTAGATTGGGCAAAGGGTCCAAACAGACATTTCTTCAAAGGCGGCGTCCAGATGGTGAACCGGTCCGTGGAAAGACACTCAGCATCACTCGTCATCAAGAAAATGCAAATCCGAATCGCAGGGAGATGCCATCTCACACCTGTTAGGATGGCTTTAGTCAAAACCACAAGAGGTAACAAGTATCAGTGAGGATGTGGAGGACAGGGAACCCTCTTGCACTGTTGGTGGGAATGTAAACTGGTGCAGCCACTGTGGAAAACAGTGTGGGGGTTCCTCAAAAAATTAAAAATAAAGATGCCATATGATCCAGCAATCCCACTTCTCGGCATTGAGCCAAACAGACTGAAATCAGCATCTCAAATCAGTGTTTGCACCGCCATGTTCAATGCAACACAATTCACCATAGCCACAATATGGAAACGACCTAAGTGCCCATCAGCAGACGAAGCGGTAAAGAAGATGTGATATAGTGCACACATACACACATGCACACACGCACACACACGGTGGAATTTTATTCGGTGTTTTAAAAAAGGGAAATATTGCAGTTTTCAATGACGTGGATGGACATTAAGGACGTTAAGCTAGACAACTGTTGTGTTATATTCACTTATACATGGAATCTGAAGTAATCAGACTCATAGAAGCAGAGAGGAGACTGGTGGTTGCCAGGACCTGAGGGGAGGAGGAGGGGGAGGTGACGGTCACAGGATACAAAGTTTCGGTTATGCAAGGTGAGTACATTCTGGAGATTCGCTCTACAGCAGAACTGCAGCAATTTTAAAAAAGCATATACTGATGGGTAGCCTGTCAGATATTTATCAGGTCTGAGTTTGAGAGTAGGTTTTATCCTGGCCCCAACTCATACTCATAAAAATGAACCCAGGAACCCTGGGGGGAGGGCACAGCTCAGGGGTAGAGCACGTGCCTCGCATGCATGAGGTCCTGGGTTCAATCCCCAGTGCTGCCATTTAAAACCAAAAATTTTTTTTTATTAAAGTACAGTCAGTGACAATGTGTCAATCTCTGGTGTACAGCACAGTGTCCCAGTCATGCATATGCATACATATATTCGTTTTCATATGCTTTTTCATTAAGGGTTATTATAAGACATTTAATATAGTTCTGTGCTATACAGAAGAAACTTGTTTTTTTAATCTGTTTTTATATATGTCGGTTAACATTTGCAAATCTCAAACTCCCACATTTACCCCTTCCCGACTCCCTTTCCTCTGGTAACCATAAGATTGTTTACAATGTCTGCAAGTCTGTTTCTGTTTTGTAGATAAGTTCATAGTGTCCTTTTTCTTTCTTTTTTTTTTTTAGATTCCACCTATAAGTGATATCATGTGATATTTTTCTTTCTCTGACTTACTCCACTTAGAATGACAATCTCTAGTTCCCTCCATATTGCTGCAAATGGCATTATTTTAGTTTTTTTATGGCTGAGTAGTATTCCATTGTGTATATACTACATCTTTTTTATCCACTCATCTATTGATGGACATTTAGGCTGTTTCCATGTCTTGGCTGTTGTAAATAGTGCTGCTGTGAACATTGGGGTGCAGGTGTAATTAGACCTGCTGAACCACACACCCCATTGCCTTCGGGTGCAGACATCATCTGACATGTTTGTGTGACAAACTGTGAAGTGCTCACTCCCCCCATACATTTCTGAGCCTCGTCAGGAAGGAAGGGACCCTCTCTACCCAGCTAGGTCTGAACCACAGACAGTGAGAAAGTGAACAAACTCTAAGGGACCTGGGACACCTGAATGGATCTCTCTGTATAACACGGAATGGAAGAAACCAGAAATAAAACAATACATGTGCTACATGCCCATTTGTATGAAACCCCAAACCCACACTCTTAGGCATGAAAGTTTAGAAAAGAACAAGGAAGGAACTGCTACGAAATTCAGGATAGAAGTTATTACCTCCAGGGCAAACAGAGGAATTGCTGGGGAGGGCTTCCAGCTGCTGGCAGTGCGCTGTTTCTTGGCAGGGTGGTGGTTCTGTTCCATGTCCTTCAGAAAGCTGTTCGTTTATTTTTCAGCTGTTTTTTTGAATGCATCTCTTATGGCATCGAAAACGTTTACAAAGGAAGAAAAAAAAAAGGATCTGAATGGCATACATAATCTTTATCTGCAAGGGAAATGGAGGAAGTACACTTAATTTCTGGGTTCGGCAATACCGAGGGACATATCAAAGAGGTTTGAAGTGGATGCTAAGTGTGACTTTATCACCATCCACCGTCACCACCATCACCAGGGGAATAGAGTCTTTTCCCATTTGGGAAGCTTCATCACTACCCATTTCTTGAAGAGGACTGGGTTGGGTATAGCTGACAATTCGATCAGTGGCTCAGGGAGAAAAGTGGACGGTATCTCCTCTGCTTGTCACCTCCCTTATTTTGTGCACATGATTAATACAGAATATGTATGATTATCTCTATGATCTATCTGTCTATCTATCCATCCATCCGTCCATTCATCCATCCAGGCGTTCATTCATCCACTGGTCTGTTGATCTAGATAGATACGTTATAGATAGGTAGGTAGATACAGACAGATAATTGACAGGTAGGTAGATAGATAGGAAGAAAGAAGAATGGATTGTGGGTGGGTGAGTGGATGGATGGATGGTTGGATAGGTGGATGGATGGATAGATAGAAGGATAGATGGATGGATAGATGGATGGATAGAAAGACGGATGGCTGGATAGATAGGTAGATAGATAGATAGTTGGATGGATGGTTGGATGGATGCATAGATGGATGGATAGATGGATAGACAGACTACAAATAAAATATACTTTTCTAGAAACTTTTAGCCTTGAGTTGCATTAATTAATTATACCTCTCAATTCATGGCTTGATATCACCATCCTTAACCAGTGGAAGCCCCACCTGTCCTGTTTTATTTTGCTCTTTTTTTTTTTTTTTGGCCTTTCATTTCCATAATGCATTCTCTTTCTTCTCTGTTCATCTTCCCAATTACATCCATTGTGTTGAATTGCATGCATATATTTGAAAATTTCTCTTTGAGAGAGGACTGTTGACCCCCTGCCAGAAATTCTCTTTCTCTTCCACCTTTGAGTACCATTCAGCCCCCACCCTTCACATCTCCAGTGAACCCTCACGTCAGTGGACTCTTCCCATTTCTGCTCTTCCTGAACACCCGTTAGCCTTTTATCACTTTCAGAGAACCCGTTTTTATTTCCTCTGGGATAGTAAGACATTCCATATTTAGCTTTTCGTTCGCTCATTGATAGAGGTTTTAGGTTCTAAGCTTTCTAGACTCAGGAAATTTTGTCTATCAGACCAGGAAGAAAAACAATGGTCAGTGAATTAATTCTCTAATTGCTGTGTTTCTGCAACGAGCACACAACTCTGGGAAACTATGGCGGGGGGGGGGGGGGCGTGTCATGACAAACGTAACCACCCGGAGGGACCCATCCACTGGGAGGGAGGGAGGGAGGGAGGTTACTTGTAGGTACCAGGGTTTTGCCGAGCCTGGAGGAGAAATCAGAGGTGTGGACTGTAGATTGTGTGAGCAGGAGAGGAAGCTTTGCTGTCAGCCCTGAATCTGAGATGGGCGTGGGATTCAACCTTGGCCGACTCTACACAACACAGAAGCCGATTATCTTGTTAGAAACAACCCCAGTATGCATCGCGAGGACCACACACTCCTCTGTGTCACTGCGGCATCCACGGCACGGGTGCCAAGGACGTGCACCCTGAATGAGTACTGTTGGATGGGATGGACCTGTAGGCAGCACGTGTCTTCAGGAACGAGCACGGGCACTCATAATTAAGCACCGTGCGTAGTCTGAATTCTAATGTGAGGAAAATGTGAAGGATCCTGCAAACTCACTCCTCTCACAGCCATTCAGTGATTACAACCCTGAGGAGGCAGTGGGAGGCTCACGGCAGGCGTCGAGGCTGAGTCGGTCTTGGTGTTTGACCAACCCAGTGGGGTCCTTCCCTATTAGCTCCCTTGGTTCTTTCCCAGAAGCCATAATCTTTACCCAAGTCGTGTTGTGGTTCTCTGTCTTGGCTATCAGCTACCCAGCGTCACTGGCTCTCCTACTCTGACAAATGCTGAAATGTCCTGTGTGCATAGTTGGCTGTTAGAAACAACTGTGGTGACATCTCATCACCAAGCCCGCGTTTATCAATGCTACCAGATGCTTTAGTCTACGGTTGTTCTCGTTCGCTAGGAACACCCTCACCAGGTCACCATGCACCGGGTGACTTAAACGACAGACATTTACTTCTTACCCCCTGTCATACTATAGTCGTAACAGAAATATGAACTGTCCAGGTATCTCACAGAACATCCCGTAGACCCAATCCCTAACCAGCTTTGTGCTAATAGGCAAGAATTTGGGAGGTGATGGAAGGATGCATGGTCCAGAGATTAGGACACAAATCCTAGGAAGATTCAAATCCATCAGATCTTTGTCCTTGTTATTTTGTTTGTTTCTGTGTTTTTTCCCTACCACCAACTAACCGAGTATAAATTCCAATGAGCATCAGAAGATGGTTAAAAATTCTCCTCTAAATTATTTCCATTGTAAGAGTCTCATCCGCTGCAGGAGTCGGTGGGCTGAGCAAATAGCGTTTCAAAGTCACCTGCGCTTCCAGCTGGTGAATTCTAAAATTAATGGAAAGAAAAAGTGATCATTTCAGAAGTGAGAGGGGAAGGGAGTAAGGAAAGGTGAGCTCATCGATGGGGGAGTTTGAGGGCAGCAGATGGAGGATTCAGATTCTTTCTCTCCTGGGCAGTCTAAGATATCGGTTGAGTGGTTAAACGAAAATTAAAGTCAGACACAGGAATATTGAGAATAAAGAAATCTCTTTGGCCAGGAGCTGAGAAACAAGTCCTCAATGTGCTTTTCTCAAAAGGTGTTCCGTCTGCAGAAACCAACCAAGAAATAGCGGAGGCTTCGAAACGGAAATCATATCTGGGAAGGGAAAGGTGGCAGTCCTGCGGTCTCGAATACGTAACCCGTGGCGGAGTGGTAGAAACTGGGGGACGTAGGGCGTCCCGTGCTGCATGGGTGTCATGTAAACCGGGCTGTGTTGTAGAGGGACGCTTACCCAAACGCATGTCTTTGAAATGAAGTTGAAGGCCAGTCTCCCGCAACACACGTTTACCGCAATGCAGCCATTCCACTGCGAGTCATCTATGAGAATTTATTTCCACGCTGGAACTAGTCCAGGGTTGTTCATACCAGCGTGATTTATAACAGCCGGAAGAAATGGAAACCATCCAAATGCCCATGGATGGATGAACAGCCCAACAAGATCTAGTCTGCCCACATCATCACAGAATATTATATGATCATCAAAAGGGAATGAAGCCGTGATACTGGCGACAACATGGATGAACCTTGAAAACATGAGGCGAAGTGAAAAAAGCCAGTCGCACAGGAGCAGTGATGGAGGGTTCCATTTGTATAAAATTCCCAGAATAGGCAAACCTATGGGCAGAAAATACATGAGTGGTTTCCAGGGCCTGGGAGGCGGAGAGGGGTGAGTTTGTTCGTGGGTACCAGATTTCTTTACGGAGTAGTGAAAATGTTCTAAAATTGATTGTCGTGGTGGTTACACAACTCTGTGAATAAACCAAGCACCATCGAATGGTACATTTTAGACGCACAAGTTGTACGATATGGGAATAAGATACATGCTGAGTATTTCATTTTAAAGAAAGATTTTAACATGTATTCTTCCCCCTGCCATGTATCCTGTGTTTCCCCCGTTCCCCACACCGACAAAGTGTGGAAAGCCCACAATCTCCATAGCAGTGACTTCTGGAAAACGCTCGGGTGAAGCAACATTATTTTGTTTTGACTTGAGAAAAATCAGTTTCCCATTACAGCTCCTTTAGTCCGGTGTGACCCACGGACAGGCTGTCAGCCTGATATATGTATCCCTGAGCTCTGTGGTTTTATCCACCAAATTCCTCAATGGGACTGGCGTGCTTTTCTGAAAACATGATTCCAAGTGATTGATACCGATGAGCTGATTTCATATATAATATTTCTGTGGAATACGTTCCGGGGTTTCAGCCTACTCGAACGAGAAAACGGTATACGGTTTTCCTGTGTTATTTCTCGGCGCCGCCTTTGGGAGACAAGCGCTGTCAGAGACAAATACTTGATTCATGTGGAAAGAGAAAAAAAATAGATAAAATAAAAGGAGGCTTTCAGCTCTATCCAAACACTCCAACTGCAATCAGTGAGGATTGAGGGTCTTAATCGCAGCTGGTGGGGCCCACGGAGCACATCCATGGAGGAAGCACGCCTCTCCGGCAGGTGCTCCCCCAGGCAGAGGGAGGACGTAGCAGCAGCCATGGACGCGGGTCCAGCGCCCTGGACTCTGCTCCGTGACCCCCGTCTTCTCGGGAAGCACCAGCAGCCCCACGCCCCGGGGCACCGCCTCCCCCGTCCATTCACCCCCGAAGACATGCAACCCCACCCCTGCATCCACGCTCACTCCCTGACCCCCCGCCACACTTCTCCTCTTCCACTAGGTCCTGCGTGTCCTTACTCCTCTCTCAAGCATCCCCAACTCCCCTGACCTCTCCTACACCATCATTTTGCCTTTTTATTTCAAGACCCCTTTTTATTCCACTGCTGTTTCATTTTCCCACCTAAGGGGAAAAAAATCATAATTTATACCCTTGCTCACAAATGCACACACACACACACACACACACACACACACACATCCATCCATTTGTAACATGAAAGCATCTTGGAACTATTAAAATTAGCCCCATTACATCACACAAAATAAATCTGTATTCCTCCTGGGATCTACTTGGTATCGTAGAAGTCTTGCATCATTCCTCATAAATGATTTCTACCTATAGGTGTGGATTGCATTATGCCCAATTCATAAAATGATGCTTTCAAAGTTTCCCTTCTCTGCACGCAGTCGGAAGTACCATTGGGAGAGTGTGTTCCTTTACATAAAATTCCTAGGCGACAACACGTACCCTTGGCCCTTTATCGTGAGTCTCATTGACGCCGTCCTCAACACTTACACGATGATACTTTGCATCGCCGTGCTGCCCAGAAATTATTCCATCCGGGTTGCACCTTTTGAATATATCCTGCGTCAATTAACTTAGGCATTATCAGGTTTAGCTCCTTCCCGCTTCCTCCTGTGGTCTGTGTCTCACACCTTCCTTGCTGTGCTGTTTCCACGTCTGCGTTTTAATTCCCATCAGCGGTGTCCTGGTGCCACCGGCCTTCTGTCCAGACACGCATCCGCTACCACGTTTTCGGTGACGCATTATGCCTTTAAAAGTAGAGTCACTCTTGCTGCGTTAAGCAGCGACGTCAGGGAGGTGGCTGCAGCCGAGGCCTCCGGCTCTGCGGTCCGCAGCGTCCGCACACCCCTGGCGGCAGCGGAGGCTAAACGCCGAGCTGCGCGTTTTCCACGTCACTTGAGGATACTTTACAAGCAGACGATGCATTTCTAAAATCGTTTTTTTTTTTTTTTCCTGAGCGACCTCATTTTTTCCCCTAAGGCTAAAACAAAACAAAACAAAACAAACACCAGTCTTTGCTTAAGAACGTCTGTCTTGTGAGAACTTAGTATTTCCCAGCCGTTTACAGATCTTCTTACTGATAGCAGAGCCGACTCTTCACCTTAGAAACACGGATTTCCTCTTCAACAAGAGGCCAGGTCTCCCATGTTGAGATCATGTCTGTCTGCTGGGGCTGCCGTGATGCAACAGCGCCACCGGGGCGGCTCGCACAACAGACACTGACCCCTCGCAGCGCCGGGGCCGGTCGGCGAGGCCCCGGCCCAGCGGGGTGGCTCCCGGCCACGGCTCCCTCCTGCTTGGCAAGTGGCCGCCTCCTCATAGTGACCTCACGTGGCGGACAGAGAGAGCTCGCTCCCTGGCTCTCTTCTTACAAGGACACCGGCCCCACTGTCGGGACCTCACCTGACCCTGGGCACCTCCCAGAGGCCCCACCTGTGCACACCATCCCACCGGCACTTAGAGCTTCGGCAGGTACATTCTTGGAAATCACTGAATTCACTCTCTGAGAGAGACTATAAACACTTACGGACCTTTATACTGACTGTCTTTTTTCTTAAAAACACCATTTTTGGGATATAACGCCTGCACAGTAAACGACACAGACTTCAGATGTGCGATTGGCTGCATTTTGATGGATGTGCACGCCCATGGAGCCACCACCACCATCACCATCGCCACCATTCCCCTCACTCCCCGACGGGTGCAAATCCCAGACTCCCAGTTTGTCCCTTCCCACCCCCTTGACTCCCCTGGTCGCCATAAGGTTTGTCCTCTATGTCTGGCGGTTTGTTTGTTTCGTTCACTTCAGTTTTTTTAAAGTGAATTCCAGCACAAGTAAGACTGGCAGGGACGGTCTCCCGGTGGATAAAGGGTTTCAGTGCTGCTTGGAAGGGAGCAGGGCTGACTGCGGCAGGCAGGGAGGGAAAAGGCCTAAGTCACATTTGAAGTGCCCGTTTTGGGGGAGATCTGCTGTAAACAGCAAAAGTGGAGCCCCAGGAAGTTGTGAAAGACACAGAGAGGTCATTTTTTTTAAAGGCAACCAGTATGAAGGGAGGCCTCCTACACGGCTGGTGGGAGTGTGGTTGGGGGCAGCCACTGTGCACAACAGCATGGTCTGTCCCTGTGGTGGCCAGCGAGGAATGGGGTGGGAAAGGGTAAGCTGGGCCTTGCAGATTTGCAGACACACACCGCTGTGTATAAAATAGATAAAAAATAAATTCCTCTGTCTAGCACAGGGAACTGTACTCAGTGTTTCCTGACGTGTGGAAGTATCTTTCCGTGACCTTTGCAGTTGAATGACAATAGTCTGAGATAAGAAGGGTTTTCGTCTCTGTTCCTTGCCCCAGGGTCCTTCAAGCATTTCAGGTCCCTCTGGCACAAACAAAAACTCATGCATTGTAATCCCCCCTGAGAGGACTGTGAGCAATGAGTTGCATTGCCCCGTGTTTTCTGTCTGACAACCACTACCGTTTTTTGATCTAATGGATTTTGAATGCCTTTATTGCACGGAGCTTAGAAATACACAAGACTGCGCTCCGGGTCCCACTCCGTGACGCTGTTTTTCTGCTCTGGGCTCTGTTGGTCTCAATATTAATTTCATTTTTATAATGTCACTGCTTTTCTATCCAATTTTGCTGTGTGTGGCTGTGTGTTTCATTTCTTTCTTCATCCACTGTGATGTTCCTTCTCAGATCCACTGTGTGCATACTTCACCTCGAAGAGACCATACTTCATTTGCTTGTATCATCCAAAAAGAGCTGGTGAAGTGTTATTTCATATTCTGCCGAAAGTAAGACTTTTTTCCTTCTGCTTTGTACAAGTTTGCTTGTTTTATTTCTTCCCTCCTCCCTCCCTTCCTCCCTCCCTTCCTTCCCTCCTTCCTTCCCTCCCTCCCTCCCTCCTTCCTTCCCTCCCTCCCTCCCTCTTTCCCATCCTCCCTCCCTCCCTTCCTACTCCCTTCCTCCCTTCTTTCCTTCCTCCCTCCCTCCCTTTCTTCCTTCCCTCCTTCCTCCTTCCCTCCCTTCCCTTCGTTTCTTCCTTCCCTCCTTCCTTCCTACCTTCCTCCCTCCCTTCTTCCCTTCCTCCCTCCCTCCCCTCCTCCCTCCCTCCTTCTTCCCTCCCTTTCTTCCTTCCCTTTCTCCCTTCCTCCCTCCCTTCCTCCCTCCCTCCCCTCCTTCCTTCCCTTCCTTCCTTACCTCCCTCCCTCCCTTCTTCCCTTCCTCCCTCCCTTCTTCCCTTCCTCCCTCCCTCCCCTCTCTTCCTCCCTCCCTCCTCCCTCCCTTTCTTCCTTCCCTTCCTCCCTTCCTCCCTTTCTTCCTTTCCTCCTTCCTCCCTCCCTCCCTCCCTCCTTTACTTCCTCTCTTTCTTCCCTCCTTCTTCCTTCTCTTCCTTCCCTCCCTCCCTCCCTTCTTTCCTTCCTTCCTGCCTTCCTTCCTCCCTTCTTTCCTTCCTTCCTGCCTGCCTTCCTCCCTCCCTTCCTCCTTTCCTCTCTCCCTTCCTTCCTCCTTCACTTCATCCCTTCCTACCTCCCTTCCTCCCTCCCTCCCTCCTCGCCTCACTCTAGGTTTACTTTCCTGCTCATAACCCCACTGTGTTTCCCGGCAGAGAGCACGACGACTTCCCTCTTATGGCTTCCCAGCGCGGCCTGGGAGTCTCTCCTCCTAGGCTGGCTCCGGGCTGGAGAGGGGCCGTGCGGGGGGGGGGGGGGGGCGGGCGGGCGGGCGGGGGGGACAGAGGCGCATGGCGGGGAGGCCGGCGGTCCCAGCCCAGCTGCCACGGCTCCGCGAACCCCGCCTCCAAGCAGCCCTCGGGCCTGCGCCCCCCACCCCCACCCCCCGGGCTCTCGGCCCCTCCGCGGGCGCCGGGTGAACGGGGCCCCCTGCACGCGTGCGGCGCGGTGCGCGAGGAGCCGCAGGACGGGGAGCCACCGCGGGGTCCCCCCCACCCCCGGCTCCCAGCCGTGACGCGCTCTCGTTTCCGAGACGGCGAGCCTGCGCATCTTGTTGCGTCTCCGCTTCCCTGAGCCTCGGTCGGGGCGCGCCCGGGAGCCCCCCCGGATCCTTCCGACCCTCGGCCTGGCCCCTCCAGCGGCGGGGCCCGGGGCCCGCTCTGCGCGGCTTCCCGGAACCCCGCGCCGCAAGGCGGACGGGCCCGGCCCGAGCGCGCGCCAAGGGCGCCTGCGGAGGCGGCGGCTCTGCTGCGCCGGGGGGGGGCCTCCGCGTGGTGACGCGGCAAAGACTAACCGCCATCAAGTGAGACTTCACGCAACGGAGGCCCGAGTGCAAAACAAAAAAGGGGGGGGGGGTGCAAATGAAGAACCAGCGAGCAGAGCGTTCAGCGTTTGCTCTGGGATGACGGACTGGAGGCTTCCCTGAGAACGTGCCAGGACAGGATGCTCCTTCGAAGCCGCTCTTCCTGAGACGCGCGGTGGCCTCCTGCCTCCGCGTGGTGCGCGCCTCCGCCCCAGCCTCCGGGACAGGCACGTCTAGTGCAGGGTGCGTCGTCCGGGGATGTAAATATAGCAGACACCCCAGGCTGCTCGCCAGCACAGAATGACTCAAGGGATGTGGACGGAGCGCATCTTCACCAGGGCACCCTGGACCACACGTGGGACCTTGCGTCCTTCCCTGGGCTCATTCCTCTTCCTTTCGGGGCTGGAAAACAACCCAGGTCTTTCTGGCCAATAGACGGATGCTCTGAATTCAGAGGCACTGCAGATTTGCACGGTGGGAGCGCTGACAACTTTCATTTAAAGTCCCCACCTGTCGCGTGCCCAACTGTGTCCAAGAAGGAATTGCTCCTGGGGGAGCATCGTTACCAGAGCAGAATGTAAAGAACGTTGGGAGCAAGCAGTGCGGGTGATGACGCCTTATTTCATGCCGCCGTTGGCAAGCACTCAGCCGGGTCCTGGTTGCCTGTCTATCCATCCTGAGATTACATTTTCAAGATCAGCCGTGAGCATCGCGGGAAGTAACTCTGCTGCAAATCGCTCCCTCTCTGCCTTTTCCCCTCTTCTCCGGAGTGGCAGAGAGCCCGCAGAACCCTTTTCAACCACTCCTGTTTCACACTGTGTCTCCATTTTATATTTTGAATGACTTTAGTGGGGAGAAAAGGTGCTTAAAACTTACAAATGGATTCCTAACAAAGCAGTAATAAAAGTTCCAGTAAGGGGGGGGGGGGGGGGGCGGAGAAACCGTATATCGAAGTTAAGGGGCGATCCTGTATTTTAATAAAATAAATAACTTAAAATGGGAATCATTTATTCCTTTTGCTGAAAAATTCTTGGACACTAAAAAACCACATCTTCTATTTTCTACAATAGGCACGCTTGCGCGTTTATTCCGTCCCGGTACTGAGTAAATTAATACAGTGTGGGTTCTGGCATAGTGAGAATAATATAAAGAACTTGTCAACCTTGGTCATTCAGTAAGGTCTCGCCTTCTCCCTGCTGAATTTCTCTGAGGTCGGTCTTACTCTAGAAATAGTTGAGATTTGTCCCTGTTTCCATAACATAATGGAAACCTCCCAGACATTTTATTCAAGAGAAAGTTCCAAGGAAAATTTCCTTTTCCATGATGCAAACGGCACGGCGCCGACATTGTGACCTGTGTGTGCGCACGCCCATGTGTCGCGCTGCTGCATCGTGCGTGGTTCCTCATTAAGATCATCCGGATGGAAAACTACGAGTCGCTGACGTGGGGAACTGAGCTTCTCGCCCTGGAGGAAGCCATGCAGGTGTAGGAACGTGAGTTCGGGGTGGGAGTTGCTTAAAATTGAAGGTACCTTTGCAAACTGATGACTTGTAAAGTACGCAGAAGCAAGAAAATGCGTGCACGTATATGTGTGTGTGCGTGTGCGTGTGTGTGTGTAAAACCCCAGGCATGTGGATACTAACGCAGACATACGTACGTCGTCTGTGTGCATCCACTCAAAGGGCCACGGGAGGAGATATCCAGTAGCCGTGAGCAATCCTCGTACCCAGACATCAGCTTCTGCCCTCAGTCCTCAGCACAGGAACCAAACCCTGCAGGCATAGCTGATTTCAGAGCTGGCAGATGTAACATGAGCCCCAAATACCAAAAAAGTAAGAAAATGCCTAAGGACTTCTCAATAAAAAATATATTAAAAAACAATAAATTTCTTCTGTACAGCGCTGGGAACTATATTTAATATCTTGTAATAACCTTTAATGGAAAAGAATATGAAAACGAGTATGTGTATGTATGTGCATGACTGGGACACTGTGCTGTGCACCAGAGATGGACACATGGTAACTGAGTGAACTTCAATTTAAAAAAGTAAAATAAAATGAAGAAGAAGGAGTTCTCCGAAGGACATAGATGCTCTAATTCAGGAGCTCTCATTCTGGGAAAAACTGAGCAAAATTTGAAATAAGTACAGTGATAGATTATAAACATTTGAAAAAATAGCAGTGAATGTGCCCGTGTGTGTGTGTGTGTGTGTGTGTGTGTGTGTGTGTGTGGTGTGTATTCATATACAATGTGTGTTTATATAATTACGTAAAAAAGCATGTATATATAAAACATGCCACATTCAGCGTCTGTTCTGGGGCTGCATTTGTAGCAGGTTCAAGATAGTTAAGATCTGTGTCCTCACGGGTGCCATCCTTCTGGGCTTTGAGTGTAAAAGGCACATGAGAGTCAGGAAATGGCTGCACATGTAATTTCTCGAAGGAATAAATGTTTCCAGGCAGAGGGAGGGAGGGAGGTGATGGGGACCCAGTGAGGTGTCACGTACACAGGTTGGACAGGCAAAGCCTTTGGGACATAATTCACGTCGAGGACTGAGTCAGGGATGAAGATGGGGGAAGCACTGGAGGGGAGCCCGCAGCCCCACCAGTCGGAGTCGATGAACAAGGCTGGTTCCAGAAACACAAAGACGATGTGCATGGTGTGGCTGGGAGGTGCAGAGACCGGGGAGGAGGTGGGATGAAGGAAGGACCAACTCGTAGGTGGCTGAGGGACCACTGGGACTTCATCATCCAGGAAGTGAGAAGCCACTGGGGGATTTTCTTCAGAGACAGCAATGATCGGGTTCCCGTTGTCACCACCTCTTCACGATTCAAGAGGCAACTTTTGTTTTTCACGTACGGGGAGTACTGTGTGTTTTACTGGTAGGTCACGGTTTCATTCTTACCCTTACCATCCGTGGAGCAGATTCCTCACGGCATCCGTGGGTTTGAATTTTCGAGGTAGGAGGCAACGTCAGTTCTTTAAAACATATCATGACGGTACATCAGAAATATCCAACCTTTACGTATATATGCTGCATCTTCTTTCTCCATTCATCTACTGACGGGCACGTAGGGTGCTTCCATGTCTTGGCGATTATAAAGAATGTTGCTGTTAAAAGCGGGGGGCGTGTATCTTTTTGAATTAGTTCTTATTTTGCGGTTGGCTTTATCCCTCTGATAACAATGTAAGTTTAAAAAACTAAAGCTCTAAACGTTCTTAGAAACAATGAACAGTACATATATGTAAATTTTTTGAAATGTGCAGTATATCGTGTATATGTATTTACATGCAATATATTGTATTTCTGCAGTCAAACTGTAACAATTCTACCCAATATAACTGAAAAGTGAAAAAAAAAAAACAAACCCCAACCTTACTAGTTAACGAGGAGTGAGTTAGTATGCGAAGGAATATGATGAAAGACGTAAGCCATCAAAGGTTTTGTTCACAAAGGATCCACGTTTCAGACGTTCGGTTCAGAACCTAGCTTACGCTATGCCGTATAAAACCGTAACAATGATCTCTACAGACCTTGGGCACTTGGGAAAAGGAAATTTGATTCTCAGTGTTTTTTTCAGATGAATTTGGATGATTCAGACTAGTTACCTTTCCTCTCTTCCTTGGACGCCGATGCACCGAGGGGTGAGCTTAATTAACTTAGCTAAACAAACGTATCTCTCAACACAGGGAAAATGACTGCCCTCTTTCAGACTAATTTGCGTATTTAAGACGGTACCTGTATGCTTATCAGCCACTCTCCTTGCCTTTTCCTCCTGGGAATCCACATTTGCAACATGTTACTCACAAGGAAATTTCCATAGATCAAGTAATGATTGGTTTTTTTCGTAGACAAAGAAAAAGGTTTATCCAACAAAAATGGTAATGAAAGGAACCTAAGGCAATGATTACAGAAATATATTTCAGAGTAAAAGCCATTCTTTGTGGAGCTTGTTGGCTGTTTATGCACCGTGAATTTGAGAAACCAAATAAGCATCAACTGTCATTTCTAGAGCAAAGTGAGTACAATTTGAAAAAATAAGAAAAAAAATCACTACGAAAAATAAGATGGAAATCTGAGGGCTTTTACACCTTGTTCAGAAACAGTAGAAAATTACTCCTTTTTTTTTTTTTGAATTCTTAGTCATGAGACATAAGCAAATCTATTTCTCAAGCAACAGCAAGCCTGTAGACATTTGTTAGGGAACAAATTGAGATCCTCATGAATGAAACAGAAGAGGATCGAAACGGAAATCTCCCATCAATTCCCGTTCTGTCTGAAGTTGGCAAACATCGCAGGTGGAGAACCCAACTCATTTTTCTTGGAAGGAGAAGTGAAGATATTTGAAAGTCACATTTGTCAAGGTCGGTGCATATTAATGGGGCAAAAATCTGCCGTGTCCTGTGCATCCGTTTACTCAACAGAATTGTGTTGTTTCCAGTAACTCCTAGCTCCAGTCCAGTAACTCCCATCGCCTCCCCAGTGTTGAGCACATGACATCCCATGCTGATGGCGAGGTCTTTCCATTTGGACGTCAGTGTTCCTTCTTAGCGGTGAAACCTTGGGAAATTGACGTCTAACATACACACACCAGACACATGTTGGCTGGAGACTTCTAGTTGTTTACGTTCATAGCTTATTTAAATAAACGTAACCTTTTTCTCAAAGACATTCGTATCCAAGAACTCGACCAATAACAGTAGCAGCCCTTAAACTAAACTTGTCGTTATGTAACATTATCACAGGTGATCATTTAACTTCTTTCTCTACCCGAGATTGGCACGACAGTCTGGTTTCTCGGGGAACGTCGAATGATGTGTGGTTTTGTTGGAACCCGAGATTAAAACGTAGACTTGCTGTGGGATTCTGTGTTACATGCTCAGGGTGGCTCTAAGGACAGCTCCCTCTCTCAGTCAGTGAGGGTGACGTTGGCTCTGAATCCTCTCAGAGATCTTTGTTTATTCCAAAGGTTCACTCTTCATCCACCTGGAGAGTTATTTTTGGACTTTTTTATGAAACACCCATGGAACTGAGCACCCACAGTGTGTCGGTGTGTCCCTGCGGTTCCCTCCAGACACTGGGTTCCTATGCATCCGTTTGTGCTCACATCTGCTTTCATAACCTTCATTCACCCTCGACTGTCACTTCAGATTATTTTTAGGGATTTCCATTTGATTTATTATTAAACACAGGCAGTGTCATCCTGGATATGGAATACTGCCATGGAAATATATTTAGAAAACTCAAAAGCAGTTGCTCACTCGGTTTTTATTAAGTGTACATCATATAGGTTGAATAATGCTAAAAAGGACTCTATGCACACAGAGACTTCAAAAACAACGCATGTGTATCATCTGACAGTGTCCTACGTTGAGATATAAAAATCATCTTTCATATGATTCAAATTAGTTAAAAATTACGGAAAGGTTCTTTGTCCAATCTGAATATGAATTCAAAATTTGAATCTGTAACAAAATCAGTATTGTAGGATCCAAACACTGTTCATTTTACACCTGAAATATTCACTCATTTTACCCAGTAAAATGTGTCTGGTTACAAAGAAGGGAAGACAAATGAATGCCTATTAGCAGCTCAAATTTATTGACATTTCGATTGTAATAGTACCAAGTTATGTCAGAGTAATGAAAGGTGTGTAGAAAAATAAAACATTTATTTTACTTTCTGTTTATAGAAAATGAATACATTCTGCTTAAATCAAATGGTTGTTGAATTTAGTGTTTTTGTTCCACCAGAGGATGTTTTGTTTTGGGACAAGTGTTTAATGTGAGTTTACAAGATGATGGATAGATAGATGGATGGGCGGATGGATGGATGGATGGATGGATGGATGGATGGATAGGTAGGTAGGTAGATAGATAGATAGTTAGATAGATGGATACTTGGACAGGTAGACGGATGGATGGATAGAGATACATAGATGGATGGACAGACAGATAGTAGATAGTAGACAGGTAGATGGGTGGACAGAGGTAGATAGATAAATAGATGTTTATTAATTTAAAAATATGCAATGTAAGCTAAAGTCAGATAATGACAAATGTATTCAAAAGAATTCAACTCGGATTTTTATTGCAGTTCGTATCTTTCTCACAATTGTAACACAGTTAGACACAAACTTACCATAGAAGATGTTCATCCTTTGTGCATTATTTATAAAAGCACAGAGTGCACTATGAACTGCTAGGGAAACTCTCCCCAAAAGTCCAGCCGTGCATGCAGAGTTTTACTAAATCAACTTCTACCTTCAGCAGCTACAATTCCTTTTATCTGCATTTCACTTTGCCTCCGAAGAATCGGTGTCACCCTGCAGTGTGTTTTCCCGGAACCTGGCGACACCCCCCAGCATTATTCTCTGCTGCCATAGTTAATCATGCCTGCGCCTGGAACAGTCACCGCCCTGTTTCCTGAGCACAAGAGCTCCTCGGAGGAAATCCAGGCGTAACTAATGTCAGTGGTTGTGTTCCGTTCGCAGCTCCCTCCTCGGTGCAGGGCAACGAGCACTTTGGAAGGGAAAGGGAGGCTACGTTGGACCGTGCAGTTTAAAGTTGTCCCGCGTCTGAATGTTTGAAACAGAAGTCCGTTTGCCATCCCCGCATTTCTCACATGCAGCCCACAGTCACCTGCGCTCCGAACAGAAACGAACCCCACGGACAGACAAACGATCAGAGAATCAGCCAGCATTCCTTAAACGCGCTTCTTGGAACCGCCTCCCTCACCCACACGGATACAGATGCGTCTGTCCAGGGTGTGACTACTTTTTGAGACTCATGTCATCGCTCCTGAATTTCTCCGGATATCATCGTGAATGCATTTCCACTCCTGGTGCCCCGTGAAGATGTCTTCTTATTTCACATGTTCCTACTTTCTAAACCTCGACAGGACCCACCCCCCACCACCTCCTTTCTGTACAAGGTTGCTGCATTATGCAAATAAAATACATCACACCCTGTTACATTTAAATTTCAAATCGTCACCAAATGCGTTTAGGTAGATGTGTGTTACAGTGACAGGTGGCGTGCATTTGCAGGAGGAGTGACTTTGGTGTTTACTGGAAATTCAGATTTAACTGTGCCTCCTGTATTTTATGAAACATGAATTCTGGAAGAAAAGGGGAACCATTACCACCACCTCCTACCCCAGCTCACGCGCACACACACACACGTGCACACGCACACACCCCTCACCGATAAATGCAAGACTTCAAATACCAGCCCTAGAGGATGGGGACACCCAGGCACACAGAGAACTGCAGGAAGACGTTTCCTTAAGTGTCCTTGCGGTTTTCTTAGCCCTGAAGGAACGCCTGACCTCAGTCACGGCGGGTGATTGACATTAAATTTCAGATGCTGAACTGCTTGCGGAAGGTCCCCGGTCTGTGTTTACGGTGGCGCCCCTGGGGTGCTCTTTGCGTCCTGGCACAACCCTCCTGCAGCCCGGCAGACCCCGGCAGGCCGGCCACCGGCATAAATGCACGGCCCTTTCATCGTCCGGCCTGGGTGGGACGCACGGTACTTGTGAAAGAAGAGACGGCTCACAAAGCTGAGGGAGAGCAGCGCACAGGGCTGGGTGGACACAAACAGATTAAGAAACTAAGTCATAGTTCACACACACGAAGACAGCTAGCAAATTTTTTTTTTTTTAATGAAAAATGAGTAGCTAGTCACAGAATAACTCACGTATTCGTGGCCACTATTTTCTTATTTTAGGATTTCCAAACCTTTTCCATCATGGCGCACAGAGTGGACACTATCAGCTTGGTGCACCACGTGGTCTGTTTCTCAGCCAGTCACCGCTCTCTGCTTTGCTCAGCAGGACACCAGCCCCAGGAAATACAGAAATGAACAGGCACGGCTGCGTCTCAATAAAACTTCACTTACAGAAAAACAGTTGGCAACACGAGGGCCTGATGTAGACACTTACAGCCATTATCACGACCCCGGGGTTAAAGCCGGGACGCCAACTCCTGGAGATTAATCCATCAGTCTCACCCCCTCTTTCTTGCCCAGGAATTTAAGGTTGCTGGATACCAGTAAATCACTTTGAAGCTAGACTCAGGAACCTTGGAATAATCTTATTTATTCACGAATCGGATGACGCGTCTGGGCAAAACCGCCTTCTTCTCAGAATAACTGATCCTTCAGTGAAGCACCTTTTGCTTTTCAGATCAGCTCTTTGGGATTCATTCCACAGGCCTCCAGTGGGAACAACCCCGAACGCTTGTCCGCACACCTTGTCGAAGTTCACTGCGACCCTGGCGCCCTAAGGCGGCCCATCTGAAACTCCTGCGCTCAGACCTCCAGACCCCGTAGACATTTTCCGTTGACCCCCCACCACCCGCTGCTGTGGTTGATCAGCACGTTATCCTGAGCAGCCTCCTTCGAGGACTGGCTGTGGGCAGGCAGAATAAACATTTGTTCCAAGTGAACCTTCCTCGTTTTCATATTTTCCCGTAGATCCGGGGAGAGATGGCTAGTCTTCGCTCCTTAGGGGGAAAAATCAGAAAAAATGAAAAATGTCCTGTATTAAAATCCTTGTCTTTTTTTTTTTTTTTTTTTTTTGGTATACGTTTTTAAATTCTTATTTTTTATTGAAGCGTATTCAGTTTACAACGTTAGTTTCACGCATACAGTGTAGTGATTCAGTTTTATATATATATATATATATATATATTTCTCTTTCATAGTCTTTTCCATTATAGGTCATTACAAGATATTGAATGAAGTTCCCCGTGCTGTTTATCTATTTTATATGTGATCTTGTGTATCTGTGAATCCCAAACTCCTAATCTGTCCCTCCCACCCCTTCCCTCTCTGGTAACCACAGTTTGTTTTCTACATCTATGAGTCTATTTCTGGTTGGTAAATAAAATTTGTGGTTTTTTTTTTTTTTTTTTTGCATTTCACATAGAAGTGACATCATATGGTATCTGTCTTTCTCCGTCTGGCTTCCTTCACTTAGTATGATCATCTCTAGGTCCACCTGTGTTGCTGCAAACGGCATTATTTCATTCACTTTTATGGCTGATTAATATTCCATTGCAAATCCTTGTCTTCTGAACAAATGTTCAGTTTAATGCTTGTTCAAAATCAGAACAAAGGCTTCCTTGCAAACCAACATGAATTCATTATGAATCACTTTTTTGAGTCCATATTAAGTGAAAAGCATTTGTATTCTATCCTTACCAAATTCCTCTGAGGAAAGATTTCCATGTTTAATTTTTTTTAATCGAGTTAGAGTCACTTTGCAATGTTGTGTCACGTCCTGGCACACAGCGCAATACTTCAGTCATACATTTGCATACATACATTCATTATCATATTCTTTTTCACCGTAAGTTACTGCAAGATATTGAATATAGCTCCCTGTGCTGTACAGTATAAACTTGTTGTCTATCTATTCTATTTTACATATAGTAGTTAGCATCTGCAAATCTCGAACTCCCAATTTATCCCTCACCCACCTCCTTTCCTCTTTGGTAACAATCAGTTTGTTTTCTGTGTCTGTGAGTCTGTTTCTGGTTTGTAAATAAGTTCAACTGCATCACTTTTTTACATTCCACATATAAATGATGTCATATGGTAGTTTTCTTTCTCCTTCTGTCTTACTTAACTAAGAATGACAATCTCCAGATCCATCCATGGTGCTGCAAATGGCATTATTTTATTCCTTTTCATGGCTGAGTAGTATTCCATTGTATAAATATACCACATCTTCTTTATCCAGTCATCTGTGGATGGACATTTAGGTTGCTTCCATGTCTTGGCTGTTGTAAATAGTGCTGCTATGAACATTGGGGTGCAGGTGTCTTTTTGAGTTAAGGTTCCCTCTGGATATATGCCCAGGAGTGGGGCTGCTGGATCATTGCATGTTTAATAATGAGTCTTACAGCAGCAGGCGTTGGCACCTGAGGGCTCCATCCAGCCCTCCACTTGTATTTGTAAATAAAGTTTTATTGAACACAGACATTTGTCACACGTTGTCTGAGGCTGCTTCCAGGCTACAGTGGCAGGGCTGACAGTCATGAAGAGGTGTGTGGCCCGAAAAGCTAAAAAATATTCAACCTCTGGCCCTTTACAGAAAAAAGGTGGCTGACACCTGGACTAGAGAAATAATCTTGCTTATGAAAAGCCTGAAGACAGCTAAGAAATTTGTAACCCTAATGTCCACTGTTTGAAATACGGTCTCTCCCCTCCTCCCCCATTGGTAGGAACGTCTGAGCTATGAAATGTTGGCAGAGTGGTGCATTTTTAGCACCTTGTTAGAACAGTCCTGTTTCACCATTTCCAAATCTCCTCACATTTTGTTAGCAAAAGTTAGTAATTCCTCTCCAAGTTCTGTTAACTTCAGTTAGGAAATGAATTGTATCCCACTGCCACAGATGATGACCACTCTTTGTTTTTTTTATGACACGTCAAGTTTTTATTTTTCCCTAAAGCCTTATGAGTATCGAGTAGGGCGCAGGACAGGTCCGCCAGGGAAAATCTGCTCTCTGTTGTTTCTTGAGGCCATCCTCACTGGAAATAAAGACAGATTTTAAACTGCCAACAATTCACTAATTCTATTCCTGGACTCCTGCAAGATCCTGTACAGGTGAAAAACAAGAACATAAAACATAAGGCGTATGCACCTCCCTGAAGGTACTAAAAAGTGCGTGTGCAGTGCTTTAAAGGGAAGCAAAATGTGAGGTTTGAATAGTCACAACCCCTTTATCTGCCTGTGTATGTCCCATCCCACAGCCCTTTTTATAAATAAGTGTGTATAATGCGTATTTTTATACACTTTGGGTCACGGTTCTCTGCTTCTCCGAACCTCATCAAGAAAATCGCATATAATTTTGAATATAGCTACAAAGGTCATGCTTTTGAAGGACGGGACTTCTGTACTGCTTGGTCGATGAATTGCAACATGGTAAGAATGATTTTTATTATCCAGCATCGATTAAAATAATGCAGCTTAAATACAGATATACCTGTTCTCCAAGCAGACGCTGTGTTTTTAGTATAATACAGCGCAATACATCTAGAGATATATTTGAAAATTAGATTTTTGCTGCAGGCGACATTGTATGCAGCTAATTCCTTGGCTACTTCTGTGCCCTGGCGTCTAGAAATGGTCAGATTTCTTTGGAAGCGACAGTCCTTCCCGCTGTGAAGCTAACTGCAGCTTTAACCCTAAACAACAGTCATTCACGGCACCATGGCGTTGAGAATATCCTCACAATTCCCCTTGAGAAACAGACTCCTGTTTTCTGCTCAGGAGCAGCCGCGAGCTCCCCAAACAGCCTTTGACCTGGGCAGCGACGTTGATCTCTGCTAAATGTATCTACTTCCCTTTGTTATTTTTTTTTTTTTTACAGCATCTGCACCATTTGGTCCACATTCAGCCATCACGATGTGGAGCATACAGTTTTTACGGGGTATTAGGAAGGGGCACCTGTAACTCAGAAGGAAACTCATCTCTGCATTCCCCGACGGTACTCTCAAAATTCATCCCCACTTGCTAAAGGAAATAAGTACGTTATACGAAATACAGCTGAGAAGAAAGAAGAGCCATTTCCCTTAGAAGCCAGCCACCAGACACACCTGCTGGTAACACCTTACGGGAAGTACCTCCTTCCAGGTCCCTCGGGCACCTTCCCACGCTGACGGGGTAGTGACTGCACGGAAGGTCCTCAGAGTTGACCGCGGCTTTCCTTTACTCTTCCATCCTTTGGAGGGGAGCTGAGTCTCTGATTTGGCTTGAACAGGAGGGTGTGTGCAGACCTGTGACACTCATGCAGACTTGGAAAGGTCCTTCTGTTCCTCGTGGCTTCTGGATGCCACCACCGCCCCTCCTTGGCCTCTGGAGCAGCGCTCATGTGTCCCAGCTGAGGCCATCCTAGACCAGCCGGCCACCTGCCAACCCGCCCACCGGCCCCACACCCACAAAGGAGCCTGACCAGGGTCCTACAGATAAAGACTTTCTTCCCCTGGTAGGTTGCTATGCAGATGGGGGCCTCCGTGTGCGTGCGTGTGTGTGTGTGTGTGTGTGTGTGTGTGTGTGTGTGAGAGAGAGAGAGAGAGAGAGACAAAGGACAAAGCTATGTCCACGTGCTAACAAAAACTTAACATTTTGCCAGCCAAAACACTTGCTTCTTTTTGCCCCGTACGGTGTTTCCCTCAGTACATCAAAAAACGATTTTACTCACAGGCAGGAGGGTGAAGCACATGCATGGGGTCCTAGGTTCAACCCCCAGGACCGCCTCTAAAAATAAGTAAATAAACATAATTACTTCCCCCCACCAAAAGAAAAAAAACCAAACCTGTTACTCCCGTGTGTTCCAGGTTCCACAGCTCATGACTAGAAAAGTATGGTTATTATTCTTACCTTTTTTCTTGTATTTCATGCATTTCTTTTCTGTGGCTCCTGCTATGATTTTATTTTTTATCTCAAGTCTTCAGCCCGTGGATTTACAACATTCCTGAGTGAGGTATTCACGTCTCCCGCTGCAAGCTCACTGCGTTTCCTGTCTCTCTACTCTTGTCGTTTCTAACCAAGGTTTTCTTATTTTTTTTTAATAGCTTTCATTTCTTTAAATACATGTTTTCTCTCTCTCATTCAATCTCGTTTTCTCTTCAGACTCCAAGCATGCAACAGTGAAGGCCCTTGAAATGGTTCCGTCATCCACAGATCCTGTTTATTCGTGTTTCATTTTTTAAAATTTACATAATTTTTATTACTGTGTACGAGTCTTTTCTTCTGTAGTGTGTAATTAGCTGTTAATCACATCCACCTTGTTGTTCACTTTCCGTTTCAGATGTTACATATTTCCTTTCTGAGTCTCATTTTTTCTTTCTTTTTTTCTTTCTTTGTATCATTTCACACCTCTCCTCACCCTGTCTGTCCTCCAGCATCTAGAGGACGTCAGAGCGCTTTTGAACTCACCCCATCCCACGTGCTCTGAGTCTCCATTTCCGCCGGTTGACTTTTCTACTTCTTTTGACTTATATTTTTCCTCCTTCCTTTGCACTCCTAGTAGTTTTTGAAATTAAATTTCGGAGTCATTTCTATACCTTCGAGCACTGTTTTTTTAATTTTTAAATATTCTTAATATTTTCCTTACTGTTCTGGTATCGATGAATGTACTTTAAATCATCCATTCAGGTCTTGATTTTAAGATATTTTTTCACATATATATGCATATATTTTTTTTTAGATTTAAAGGTGTTAATTTTTTTAACTGAAGTATAGTTGATTTACAAGATGGTGTTAGTTTCAGGTGTGGAGCAAAGTGATTCATTATACATATATGTATATATGTAAACAAAAGGATACATATATTATCATTCTTTTCCATTTTAGGTATTACGAGCTACTAAATATAGTTCCCTGTGCTCCACAGTAGGTCCTTCTTGTTTATCTGTTTTATATATAGTAGTGTGTATCTGCTAATCCCAAACTCCTAACTTATCCCTCCCCACCTTTCCCCTTTGGTAACCATACATCTGTTTTCTGTGTCTGTGAGTCTGTTTCTGTTTCATAAATAAGTTCACTTGTACTATTTTTAGATTCCACATATAACTGATACCATATAATATTTGTCCTTGTCTGTCTGTCTTATTTCACTTAGCACGATAATCTCCAGGTCCATCCACGTTGCTGCAAATGGCATTATTTCGTTTCTTTTTCATGGCTCCGTAGTATTCCATTGCATAAATATACCACAGCTTCTTTATCCAGTCACCTGTTGATGGACATTTAGGTTGTTTCTGTGTCTTGGCTACAGTAAATAGTGCTGCTGTGAACACTGGGATGCTGGTGTCTTCTCTAATTACTCTTTCTGTCTTTTGTGCGTTACATGCCCAAGGAGTGGGATTGCCGCATCATATCTTTAGTTTTTTAAGGAACCTCCATAATGTTCTCCCTGGTGGCTATGCCACTTTGATTTACCTTTTATGAGACTGGAACAAAGGCATCCTTTCGTGTGTGGCTTGTTTGGTCCCAGTTTGAAGACACCCCCATCCAGAGACCCCTGGTGGTTGTTCCCTGTGTTAGGACCCCATCCCACTCTACATCTAGAGATGGTGGTGCCTTCCAGCCCCCTCTGTTGTTTCTTCCTGCACCTCGATCCTGTCCACTCCCCTGTGCCTGTATCAGCACTCCATCAAGTCTTCACGGGGCGACCTTGGCACATCTCCCATCTTGTTGCTATCTTCTCTGCTGGACGTTTTCTTTCAAATTCTAGTTGTATTGGCCCCTCAAACTGCATGAGCCATCCTCTGCACATGAACGATCTCTGGGCTCTGACTGTGTTTCCATGCCCTGAGCAGCTGTAACTCAGGACCCCTTGTAGGGCGTAGTTATGTATTTTCTTTCTGTCGGTGATCATCAGCTTGTGTCGTCTGCTGTCTACGGTCTGAAAAGAAAACGTGTTCTGTGATTTTGTCTGGTTCTCCCAGTTTTTCAGGTCATAGAGTAAATCCAGTCCTAGGAATTCCACCGTGTCCACAACCAGAAGTCTGGTTATTCCAGGTTAATTTGGAGTGTTACGTTGAAGTTGTATCCTGCTCCCCGTATTTCTTGGGGGGGGGGGAGGTGATTTTGATTAGCTAAACTATGTATAGAAAAGCCTGCTTTTTTGCTGCAAATTTCCTGAATGATACAGATTGGTTTCTAAGACTCCCACTTCAACTGAACCATTTGCTGCGAGTCTTGGGATGTTCAGTTCCTTTAAATGATGGTTTATAGTTGTGGGTGGGGGAAGGGGAAGAAATCATTGGGATTATTTCCAATTAGGATTGTGGATCTTCAGTATTTATTTTGCAAGTTTCTAAAGTCCCTGTTCTTCTTTAATTTTGAAGGGGCAAAACGCACAAAGGGACCAGCAAGACATCCCAGGCAGGGCCATTGCCTTCCCGGTTTTGCGCTTCTGTAAAATGGCTTGCTTCTAGGAAAATGAAATTTACCCCTAAAATTCCATTGGTTCCCGAAAGCTCACTCCTAATTGGTCCTTTTCTAACACTTCATTTGCATACAGTGCTAACTTAATGGAAAACTAAAACCCTGTAAAAGCCTGTGTAAACCTACAGACGGGGTCCAGAGCTTGGAATGTTAGCTCCTCTGGGCCCGCCGGCGTAATAAACCCGAGTTCTCCAACCCTCCGAGTGCACTTGTCTCTCGAGAGGATTCAGGTTGCTGTCACAATACCTGTTCACCCCCTGCCCAGAAGTCAGCATTTCACTCCTTTTTTTCACCAGACACTTCTTCCCAAGAATGAATGCTTTCCCACGACTGCCATCGTAAACCCTATAAATCTTCCATCTCTATTCCTGTAATCAGTGGTCTGATGGTCCAGAACCCTTTATGAATGTTTTTATAGTTAGTGTCAATAGTTTATTTTTAGGAGGATATTAGGTCAATCTTCGCTCATTGCTTGTCTTCTCATTTCCTTGCACTTTGGGAGGGATTTCGTTTGTTTTGTTTTGTTGCGGGAGGGGGGGTAATTAGGTTTTCTGATATATTTATTTTTAGAGGAGGTCCTGGGGACTGAACCCAGGACCTTGTGTATGGTAAGCATGCGCTCTGCCACTTGAGCTAAACCCTCCTCCCCTCTCATTTCTTTGCACCTTGCCTTAGAATGTCTAGTGATTTGCAAAAGATATTTTTTGGTGATATTATGAGAGGTTAGGAAATAAACGTTCAGGAAGCTGTTTTCTGGTTTTCTGCACTTTTCTTCTTACAGTTTATTTGAGGATTGCTCTCTTCCCTCATGTAGTGGAGTGGCAGGCATGGGGTTTGGTTCAATTTATTCAGAGCTTTTAGGGGGTTTCTGTTTCTGCACTCTCCAGTTTTTGGGGAGGCTGTGTTCAGAGACATGGCTTTAGCTGACCATCATTACATTGGTTTCCTCCAATTATTTTTTTTTAAATCTAGTCCAGTTTGTTATCCTATAACACACACATATTTCAGTGTTCCTTTGAGACGACAGAAACGGTCTTGCTAACTTTCAGATGTTTGGTGTTCTCAGAAATTATTCAGTTATAATCAGTTGACTTCTGAGCGATAGGCATTACTGGGGTGTCATCTTTTTCTTACCTTTCTTACCTTTTTCTTACAAGGACCACTAACCTATAATGTAGGTAACAGCTGTCTATTAGCAGAAGAGCTCCTGTGCCCTTTCCTTATCACTGAATAAAAAAAAAAAATCACCTAAGTTTTACAGTCCTGGAAAATAGGCTTACAAAGTATTCATTCCCTCATATTGACGGCTTGACCAGAGTTCTAAACATTTTGCTCTATTTCCAGCATGTTACTGGGGCATTTTTCTCCGTACCTTATTTGAATTCTGAAAAATTCTGAAGCACGGGGACTTTTTCATTCAAACATTAATCCCGGAGGGATGTATGACGATTTCTGAGGATGTCTTAAGCCTGCACACACACACACACATCTTCCGTGAGTGTCCTTTACAGTTTGGAGTGTCCCCGTCGAGAATGCCACCCTGAATGACACCTCGACATGTCACCTCCCTGCCTCTCCGTTCCTAGGTACCCCCTGAAAGCAATCTTTACTGCTAAGGGGCTTGAAACAGTTGTGATAACTGTATGCACTTAAGACGCCAGCCCTGCGTGCAGAATTTTAAAATCACATCGCGTCTTTCCCTACTGGCTTTCGGGAGAGAGTTGCTGAAGTAGGGAAAACGTTCAAACATGCAGACGCCTTTCATCCAGCCCCAGCAATCTGCATGATTAAATATAATGGGGTTTTGGCGACGCGACGTGTCAGGCAAATGCCAGTACAGCTGTGGATTGCTAGTCAGGTTACCCTCTTCTGGGCAACCCCCTTGGAGACCCCAAGGCATCTGCAGCGCCGCCGTTTCTATATAAGGAAGCAATCTGAACTCCTGCTGCTCCTGCAAATGAAACTGTTTTATAACCTTTAAAGAGGGTTCTACTTATGTGGTTGCCTGTGTTATGGAAGCAAACATGCAGATCCTCGAAAACCACCACGGGCTTAGCTTTTCATGCTCCTTGACATCCTTTTAAAAATAACTTTTTTTCTGGGAAATGTTCTGGAGGATTCTCTCTTAACACCATATTCACCATTGTTAACCCTTGTTTCTCAAAAAAATGAATTATCCCTACTCCACTGGAGATTTAGATCAATCTGTTTGCACAGGACTCTTATTTTTATTTTTTATTGGTGTATAGTCGATTTACAATGTGTTACTTTCTGGTGCACAACATAGCAATATATACATATTCCTTTTCATATTCTTTTTCATTATAGACTATTATAAGGTACTGAATTTAGTTCCCTGTGCTCTACAGTAGGACCTTGGTGTTTATCTATTTTATATGTAGTAGTGTGTATCTGCTAATCCCAAACTCCGAATTTATCGCTTCCCACTTACTTTCCGCTTTGGTAACCATAAGTTTGTTTTCTATGTTGGTGAGTCTATTTCTGTTTTGTAAATAAGTTCATTTGTGTCATTTTTTAGATCCCACATATAAGTGATATCATATATTTTTATTTCTCTTTCTGGCTTACTTCACTTAGAATGATGATCTCTAGGTCCATCTACATTGCTGCAAATGACACTATTTCATTCTTTTTTATGGCCAAGTAGTATTCCATTGTATAAATATACCACCTCTTCTCTATCCAGTCATCTGTTGATGGACATGTAGGCTGTTTCCATGTCTTGGCTGTTGTAAATATGCTGCTATGAACATAGGGGTGCAGGTGTCTTTTAGAAGTAGGGTTCCTTCCGGACATATGCCCAGGAGTGGGATTCCTGGATCATAGGGTAAGTCTATTCCTAGTCTTTTGAGGAATCTCCACACTGTTTTCCACAGTGGCTGCACCAGACTGCATTCCCAGCAGCAGTGTAGGAGGGTTCCCTTTTCTCCACAGCCTCTCCAGCATTTGTCGTTTGTGGACTTTTGAATGATGGCCATTCTGACTGGTATGAGGTGATACCTCACTGCAGTTTTGACTCACAGGACTCTTTCTAAAGTTGACTTCTCTTCTCCTGGTTTCAGAGTCCAATTTGTCAAAGTATGGAGTGGAGCAGCTGAGTCTAGACACAGTTTTCCCTTATCACTTGTCTACAGAATATTGAAAATCAATGGTGTATGTAAAGCTAGGATTTACAAGGCTTTCTTTTTCCCCTGTGCCATCTTTAGATGAGGTCCACTAGAGGAAATCCTAAAAAATACCCCAGAATCATGTGTCAGAGTGAGCCTTGATGGCTGAAGCAGCTGCTTCTACAGACATGTCCTTATTTGCAAATCACCAGAAGTGGTGTTTTTTTAAAGTGTTTTTGATGAGAATGATTTATCTAAAGTCTGATATTTTATGAAAGAATTTTTGCAATATTTATTTTGCACCATGTGTATAATGTGTGTATTATACATAAATATTATACATATATATGCATGTATGCATGTGTATGCATCTATATACTTTCTGTACAGATATATGTGCATTTTATATACATATACACAGCTTATATATAGCTTTTGTGTGTATACTCTATATAATATATAATTACTCATACATTAATATTATATTTAATATAATATTCAATGTATGTTAATAGTGTTTATCATATAAGATAATTATAACATTCACTAGATAGTGTAATATTTCATATATACTATAATTATGTAATATCTCCTTCATAGGCAAAGTAAAAACTCAGATAAATCTAAAAGCTTCACTTTTGTTGGGTTCTATGGAGTTTAGAAACGTTTTCCAGCAAATGTTTACTCTTTTTTCTGATGTTGAATTTGGCCACGCAGCTTGCTTCGGCCACGGGGATATCAGCAAGTGTGACACAGGTGTATGTCCTTGCAAAGTGTCTGGGCCACGGGACTGTCTCTTCATCCTGCCGTTGCTAAGAAAAGCACACGCCGGCAGGAGGGCGGGGGCCGGAGGGGTTTGGGGTAAGGGGGAGGGTACAGCTCAGTGACAGAGCGCGCGCTCAGCATGCACAAGGTCCTGGGTTCAATCCCCAGTCCCTGCGTTTAAAAATAAATGAATAAACGAAATGGACGTGCGCTTCCTGGTCCACGGCTGTAAGTGGGTCAGAAGCGTGGAACCGTGTTGGAAATGACCTACATCTAGGCCTCAAGCCCGCGTCGAGGGCAGCAGAGCCACGGAAAGTGAGGTGGGCATAAATGCCTTCTCTGAAAAGCCACTGTCCTTTGAGCTGGCTTACTGTGCAGCACAGTTATGGACTAAAGGAACAGGTTCCCCCCAGGCTTCAGGTGGTGAAGCCCTGACCCCTAACGGGGTGAGAAAAATGTATGCAACGGTTTTAGAAGACATCGAATTATTAAGTGACATTGAAGTAAAGATTACATTTAAAAACATAAAATTATTTTATCGTTGTAAATTTGATCATTTATAAGTTTGCTTTATGTATATCCAAAATTCATTTGAAATCACGTATAAATAAATGCGCCTCCCTCATTTTAAAAATTAACTTGAAGTCAGTGGGCCTGCAGAAAAACAGACATCAGGAAAACATAATTAAGTAAATTTAGTTTCTGAATTCTGAATACTTAAAAGTTGCTTCAAGGGTTTTTACCCATATCCTATGCATTTAAAACCCTCATTTGCCAAAGCAACTCATCTCTAGTTCAGTTTAAATTTTGCAATGAAATGCTCTTCTCTCGGTCACATGGGCGTAATAATTCTCTAATTCCTTTGTGCCGATTCTGATAACACCGTGAGTCAGACTGGACTTTTAAAGGAGTCATGCAGTTGAGAGGATGTGCCAGCATTCATTCAGCCTCCCAGAAAATATCTCCCATATGTAGGCTGAATTAATAATAACAGTGCTATTAATTTTATTATTGAAATTGTTGTCAGATGCATTTAAATTAGCTCTGCTCCTCTGCATCCGGTGTTAGCCGTACAGATAAGGAAGGCAGAGAAGACTAAACACCGCTGGGGGAAACAGTAACCCATGGGGGAGAAAATAAATCAGTAGAAGCAGAAATAAATAAAACACATGGAATTGTTTCCCATGAATTGGTTCGGTTTGAGCATTATGCATCACCACAGTAGCCAATTCACCGCTGGCCAGGGCAGGTCCACTCTTCCTTGGAGGTGTTGGCAGCTTTGTACCTGTTTCACTGGCTGTAGGTGTCCATTCGATCAAGCAAAATGACCTTTTATTACATCCCTGTCCAATACCGTGCTCTTATCCTACAAGGAGAGCCCACAGACTCAGTTAAGACCCAGGAGCTCAGAAGAGCTGAGCTCAGAAAACACGGAAGGTGCCCCCCTTCCCCCATCAGTCAGTCCATCCTAAGTTACTGACTGACGACAGCGTGGGCCACTGTGTCATCCACACAGGTGGGCGCTTCCTCAAAGCTCTCTTTCCTAAGAGCAACTTGTGCTGTCACCCGGCAAACAGACATGGGCAATTAAATTCACGGACACACAGTCAGGAAATTCAGAGAGCTTGAGGGGCACGATTAGGGTGGAGGACGGGGCATTGGTGTACGCGGCAGGGGGGCTCTAGTTTGATAACGTACTTGCAACACACCTGTGCAATTTTGGTAGAAACTGAATCCTGGAAGGGGACATTAAACCTGAGATCCCTACAACTTGAAGGATTCAATTATTCCGAGAGCAGCGGGAAAAGCATACCAGGGCCTGGAACAGCATATGCAAACTCAGAAGGGCCAGGATGAGCCCTGCCTGCTAATGAATTAACAGAGAGACTGGAAACTCTGGAAATAGATGCATTCATTGTTATTTTATTTTACTATTATTATTTTTAATTGAAGTACAGTCAGTTACAACGTGTCCATCTCTGGTGTACAGCACATGCATGCACATACATACATATATTTGTTTTCATATTCTTTTTCATGAAAGGTTATTACAAGAGCAGATGCATTCAGAGTGGAGAGGCTTTGAAGAAAGCAAGAGGTTGACTTGAAACGCTTGTGGGAAAGATGCTTGATTCTGGACTTATATCCGCAAGATATAACTTATTATTTATCAGTGAATTAGTTGTATGTGTGTGAATTAATTAAATTAAACTAAATTAATTAAATTAAATTTTAACTTATTGTTTATTATATGGGTTAGTTATAGGTGTGTGAATTAATTAAACTAAATTAATTAAATTAAATTTTTAAAAACAGGGGGATTAATTAGCAGATGGATTAAAGTGGATTCTTTTTTAGGGCAGAGCATTTTGCAAAGTGTAAGTAAAATTGGTGATGCCATCAGATAGCTATACCTCCTTGTCATGTTTTAAAATAAGAGTAAATTTTGCTCCAATATTAATGTCTCTCCTTACATTCTTCCAATGTGGTTATTGACTTCGTGGTCGTGGCCCCTTGGTTCCTTAGATGCTCTGTAGATCCACAAAAGATGAGTGTGTGTTAGCTGGCATCTCTGCAACCAGGTGAGAAAAGGTTTTACCTGCTTGGTAAAACAAAACCCATGTGTGCTCCAAACTGAATTCACGCATTGGACGTAAGAGACTAGAATTCTCATGCAGAGTTCCAGGCACCAAGTCAGCTGCTGTTGAATTATTTTTAATGCCATGGACATAGTCACCAAGTTACTTCTGTTTACATATTTCTACACCGTGGCATGTTTAGATCTTGCAATTTAATACACTTGAGAGATGCATTTGCGTCTCTGTACGTAACCGTGTCCTTTTATACCCAGCCCCATTAGCTCTTCAATCACATTTACTTCTGACACACTGATCATTTTAACCCTGACACCCTTTGTGTCCCTCACATGACCTCACTCTCAGGAGGGCTTACTGACTGATTGTTCAGTAACACACACATCTGACCTCTCTCACAGGCTCTGGTTTTTAAAACTTACATGATACCTGCCAGACCCTGTTCTGTTTAATTTCCTCATGTTGTCTCTTCACCTACTTGATCTGAGCATCTCGTCTGCATTTTACAAATTGGAGAAGTGTAGCCCCAAAGGCTGAGCCACTTCCTTAGATTCATAGGATGGCTATTTGAACCCAAACAATCTAATTCCATGTCAGGGTCTAGAGTCTTAGAGTCCAAAACTGAAGCACAGATCTAGTTTAGAACCAATGGGTTCTAAAGAATGTGTGAGTGTTATATAAGCATTTTGAGTTCCCTTTAGAGCACAATGTATCCCCCATGTGTATTTGACATAATTTAATACATAGAAGTAGAAATATTGGTGTGCACATATTACACATTTACATAGAATCATTCACTTTTCAAATTATAATACATTACAAACAAAGTAAATGCAAGTTTTGCATAAAAATGCATGTCCCTAGCAGTCCCACTCCTGGGCATATATCCAGAAGGAACCCTACTTCAAAATGACACCTGCACCCCAGTGTTCATAGCAGCACTATTTACAATAGCCAAGACATGAAGACAGCCTAAATGTCCATCAACAGATGACTGGATAAAGAAGATGTGGTGTATTTACACAATGGAATACTACTCAGCCATAAAAAAGAACAAAATAATGCCATTTGCAGCAACATGAATGGACCTAGAGATCATCACTCTAAGTGAAGTAAGCCAGAAAGGCAAAGAAATATACCATATGAGATCATTCATATTTGGAATCAAAAAAAAAAAAAAAAAAAAACAAACAAAAACCAAAGTAAAAGAAAGAAAAGAAAAAAGAAGACACTAATGAACTCATCTACAAAACAGAAGCAGACTCACAGACATAGTAAACAGTCATACTGGGGTAAAGAGGGTGAGAAGGGAAAAATTTGGGAGTTTTAGATTTGGCAAAGGTTAACCACTATATATAAAAATAAACTAAAAAAACAAATTTCTTCTGTACAGCACAGGGAACTATATTCAATATCTTGGAATAACCTTTAATGAAAAACAATATGAAAACAAATATACGTATGTATATGTATGACTGGGACACTGTGCTGTACAGCAGAAATTGGCACATTGTAACCATACTTCAATTTAAAAAAAGAAAAAACTAAAAAAAAATACATGTTCCTGCGTTCAGAACTTTATCATATAGGCACTTAAATGACTGTAGTTTAGATGAATTTACAGACGCTTCAGTCACGGTTACTTTGATAGTGAAGAAACAGTCCGTTTCGTTTTGCACCTAAAACTAAAAGACAACTATGTTTCAGATGCCGAATACTTATAACTTCCCTCTTCCTTTAAATTATTTTCAATTTCTTAGGCTTCTCTTTCCTCACATACTTGGTTGCTTTGCCTCTCAGATTTGGTCTTTCTTATCAGAGGGCAGGTTTCTCCGACAGATTCGTTGATTATCTGCAGGGCTGAATACGACCCGGAGCTCTGTGAAGCCACGCTCAGATCTTTTATCAAAGTTCCTTATTCTATTCCACACGTCTCTTGACTGTCAACATGTTGATGGAAATACATGATGCGTTGTGACTCGCCGAGTACCCCAGCCACCAAAAATAAATTGTTTGCAGATTATTTCCAGCAAGTTCTATGCTCACCTGCATGCAACATGAATTTGATTCTAAAATGTATTGGGAGGCTGTTTTTCGGCTTTCACAAAATATTTCTGCAGCTGGGCTCTCTCTGAAGAAAGCCTGTCCAATGTTGACATGCCACTTTCGTCTGTGGATGTATCCAGAGAAACCTTTTCTAAAATCACTTCCTATGAAAAGCCTTCATCTAAAGTTGTTCTGCAGTTGTAACCTTTCTGTACACGGTATATTTGATGTGAGATCACGTCTGTGGAGAGTTTACCCCTGAACAAATACGTTTAAATGGATGAATGAAGCAATACTTGCAGAAAAGAGAAAATAATCCGATATAGTGCTGTATCCCTTACAGACGTGTTCCGACCTGCTCTAGGATGTGTCCATGTTCTTGTAGCAGAAATAACAGAACTTGGTGCCGGTGTGACTTCCCAAAGGGTTCAGCTGGACACATAAGGGATACAAATACGCATACTTTAGATGCGTTTATATATCAAGAGATATATTTCCTGTCGAAGTTAAATAAATCTCCTCTTGCAAAATAAGGTCCACATAATCCTTAAAAAATAACAAAAAATTGAGTGGCTTACATCAGACACCCCTGTACCCACAGTTCCCTCCCCGGTACACAACACACCCACTTGTTGGCTATTTATTGCCCATCTGTGTGCATTCTTGGTGACGAAAATGTAACAATTGACGGCCATAAATGAATTTTTCCCATGAGGTACCCCCTTGGGGTAAGGAAGACACTGTGCAGAGTCATTCAAAGGCCATCGTTCCCACCTTCCCTCTCTCTCTGGCACGTTCTCCAAACCAGCGCATCCAAAAAAGTCCTCTTGTATCAACCCAGCCTCCCCCGGACCCCACACCACCACACCAGCCCTGTCAGCCCCAGATAGAACAGCACAAAGCTCTCTCTTCTTTCTGCATCCAAGAGGCAGCAATGAGGAGAAAGGGTCTCCCTGCCAGCTCCCTCCTGTTTCTGTCTGCTTATCTCCTGGCAAAGCTGTGTCCACTCAAAACAGGGTCCTCAAGTTCTGCAGCCTTTTTTGTTTTTTTCTCGTTGAAGTAGCGTTGCTTTATAATGTTAGTTTCAGGTGTACAGCAGAGCGATTCAGTTATACATAAATATACATATATATCCTTTTCCAGATCCTTTTCCATTACAGATTATCACATGATAAATTCCCCGTGCTGTACAGTAGGACTCTGTTGTTTATCTATTTTGTATATAGTAATTTGTATCTGCGAATCCCAAACTCCTCATTTATCCCTCACCCACCTCCTTTCCCCTCTGGTAACCATCCGTTTGTTTTCTGTGTCTGTGAGTCTGTGTCTGTTTTGTAAATAAGTTCATTTCTATCACTTTTTAGCTTCCACATGCAAGTGATATCATGTGATATTTGTCTTTCTCTTCCTGACTTATTTCTCTTAGTATGATCATCTCTAGGTCCATCCATGTTGCTACAAATGGCATTATTTCATTCTTTTTCGTGGCTGAGTAGTATTCCATTGTATAAATATACCACCTCTTCTTTATCCAGTCATCTGTTGATGGACGTTTAGGCTGTTTCCATGTCTTGGCTATTGTAAATAGTGCTGCTGTGAACATTGGGGTGCAGGTGTCATTTTGAAGTAGGGTTCCTTCTGGATATATGCCCAGGAGCGGGATTCCTGGGTCATAGGGTGAGTCTATTCCTAGTCTCTTGAGGAATCTCCATACTGTTTTCCACAGTGGCTGCACCAAACTGCATTCCCACCAGCAGTGCAGGAGGGTTCCCTTTTCTCCACAGCCTCTCCAGCACTTTTCACTTGTGGGTTTTTGAATGATGGCCATTCTGCCTGGTGTGAGGTGATACCTCATTGTAGTTTTGATTTGCATTTATCTGATAATTAGTGATATTGAGCATTTTTTAATGTGCCTATTGGTCACTTGTATGTCTTCCTTGGAGAATTGCTTCTTTAGGTGTTCTGCCCTAATTTTTGGATTGGGTTGTTTGGGTTTTTGTTTTTTTTTTTATTAAGTCGTATGAGCTGTTTATATATTCTGAAAATCAAGCCTTTGTCAGTTTCATCTTTTGCAAACATTTTCTCCCATTCCGTAGGTTGTCGTTTTGTTTTGCTTATGGTGTCCTTTGCTGTGCAAAAGCTTGTAAATTTAATTAGGTCCCATTTGCTCATTTTTGCTTTTATCTAATTAGTTCTTTTAATTACTCCATTGACAGTTAATCTGTCAGGGAGGGGATTAGTTACCCGGTCCACGGTGAGGAGAGCCGAGTAGAAAGCTAAGTCAGAGCGAGGGGTGAGGCTAGTCACCGACCCACCGAGGCGTGTTGCAGTGTGTTAACACCCGCACAGCTGAATATTTGTTCAGACCATGAGGCAGAAATCTAATGCAGAAAATGGGTACCGGATGTTTTCAGAGCCGTGCTTAAGAACGATCACGTCTAGGGACCCCACGGGTACCTCGTTAGTGGCAGATTCTGACCTGGTGGGTCATGGGAAGCAGCTCACTGGTTGTTCAGTGTTGCTGAGCCCCATGCTTTGAGAAATTCCAGAGTGGAGGACGCTTATTCAAGACACTCGTGCCTTTCAAAACTAAAATTTCTTTGACGGTGACGTATCCCCTCATCTCCCCCCACTACATTACAAAAAGATGAATTTACTAACATGTGTTCCTTGAAAACATACACAATACAAACATCTCAGTACGTCTCTTGCTCTGCACATTATCAAGGGGGCTGTTTTTCCAACAAACCGTCTGAAGCAGTGGACCCTGAAAGTAATCATGGGAGGGAAACCAGAATCAGGTTAAAAAAAAAAAAAATTAGACTGCTCAGCAGCTCTCTTCAAACCCTCCGGGGACAATCACCATAAGGTTTCTCAGTTTACAGTTAGAAATCAGGTCAGAGTGCCCCTCAAGCACATCACCGAGATGCCTTTGTGATCATCTCCCTCCCTCTCTGCCACAGGGGTTTTAAAATGCTCTTATTTTCCCTGGTGTCAAAAGAAGCGGCCTTCTGACATTGCTTCTCAGAGAAAGAAACGCCCAGAAGTCACTAGGACACATTTTAGCGGGGCAGGAGAGAGAGATTGAATTTAATAGTGGAAACTGAGAGGGAGCTTCCATCAGTACTTTGTCAAAGTATATAAAAATAACAGCACAGGGCAAAGAGGCAACATTTTATAAAGCTTTAAGGGGAATATCATCTACAAAGCAGTGAATCACCATGTTGTACACCTGAAACTAATATTGTGTCGTAAATCAGTTATGCTTCAATTTAAATAATAATTGAAAAAAATAAAAAAACAGCAAAGTAAAGAAGAAAAAAGTGTATAAAAATAGTAGTCTGGAAGAAGAAACATTAAATTATGTATTTTCTTTAATAATTGAATATTAATATACAAAATTATGCAATAGGGCATTTTGAGTCAAAACTGGATCTATATGTATCATCTCTTTCTACCCATCCATACATCCGTCCGTCCATCCATCTATCTGTCCATCAGTCGATCCATCCATTCATCCACCCATCCATCCATGCAGCCATCTATCTGTCTATCCATCCACCCATTCATCCATCCACCCATCCATCCACCCATACATCCATGCATCCATCTATCTGTCCATCAGTCCATCCATCCATGCATCCATCTGTCTATCCATCCACCCATCCACCTATCCATCCATCCATCCACTCATCCACTCATCCATCCATCCATCCATCTAATCTATCTATCTTATCTATCTATCTATCTATCTATCTATCTATCTATCTATCTATCTATCTATCTATCATCTATATATCTCTCTCTTTCTCTCTAGAAACATTTAAACAATTTGTATGTACTTATGCATGCATGCATGTGTGTGCGTATAACCAACTTTAAAAAAATCTTGGCACAAAATTATTGGATGCATGTTCTGTGAAAGACACTATTTTAGGAAAAGCATTTTTTTTTTTACCTTGCTGTGTCCGTGAGTATTCACTATCACTTAAATGCCCATGAACCCCTGTTACAGTCTTAGTGGTAACATCTTTCTAATTTTACAGAACGGTGCCCCGAACCCCAACGTGACTAATTTGCCAGGGTGCATACCTATTTAGTGAAAAGGGGTGCCTTGATATTCGTCTGGTGGCAAAGTCCCCCGCCAGTGACCTACACGGCAGCCATGTGATCGATCAAGGGGACAGCTGCCGTGTTGCACAGTTTCAGATTTCCTTTAAAGTGTGGTCTTGAAAACCTCGGCACTGTTGACACGTGGGGCTGGGTAATTCTTCCTTTGTGATGAGCTGCGTTGCACACTGTAGGATTAATAAACAGCACCGTGGTCTCCACCGATCAGAAGCCAGTTGAGATCCCCCCCAAATATCTCAACATCGCCATTCTCGCCTTGGGGGCAAAATCACCCCAGTGGGTAACTACCACTGCAGACTAAGCTGAATTGCAAGCTCCTTAGTCTTTTAGACATTTAAGCCCACACGTTGCTCTTGTCTTAACATTTTTCTTTCCCTTGGACTGTAAATGTGGGTCCACTTCCTTGCAAACTATCTCACTCGTTCTTCCGGAGAATGCTTAGATACATAAACACTTGATTTCGTGTATTTCTGAAGTTTCTCTTGAAGCAGGAGACTCACTTTGCATTCACACATATTTCTTTAAATCTATTTTTAAAAGATTGACGACATTTCCACTCCCATTATTGAATGGGGGGGGGAGGGTCTTTTCTGGCACATAGACATAGGCATGTATGTAAGTGATGCCGTATCAGAAGTCCTTATGGCATATGGAGTCCAGAAATAGGGACCACCCCAGACCTAAGAAGAACATGCCCTGTACAGAAAGGTACACATGTGCTTCTTGCCAGGGTCCAAAGGGACTTAGAAAAACAAACTGCTGGCCACTAAGCTTTCCTTACATCCAAAGATTAATCTTGGGCGTTCACACACTGGAGGAATTTCTCAAGCTCCCATTAAAATGACGGCATAAGATCATGGCATAGGTAAGCTACACCAAAGACAGACATCACAGAGATGACACAATGTTTTCCTCCTTTAGGAACATAATTTTCTTCTTGCTGGTTCCTAAATGCAATTCGACTTTGTGACGATAAAGAAATCCAATCCCTTACGAATAGTCATTAAGTGAATAATAACTAAAGCGTCTCTGATCATTTGAGCTCAAAAATCTTGGGAGGAAAAAAAATATATACGTATACATATATGCATATAAAATAGCTCACGGTCCCTGAAGAAGCTAATCAGAAACCCATTTTCCGGGTTCACTGCTGCGCATGTGTGTTTATTTACAGTAACCCCTGGAGTTTGACCATAAGTTGTTAGGAGAAATCAAATAAAAAGTGAAACTTTTCGAACACGCTAAGGCACTGTAGAATTTAAAGAATCGTTCATGCAGTAATGCAAAGTAAATAAATAGAAAAGTGGAACTAGACGTGGGCCAGTTGGGATCTGTTCCAGGGCGTCTTGTCCGTATAATTTACCATCCTATTCGATTTGGCCACTGGCTTAGCTCTCAGTTTTCTTAGCATAATTATCCGGAGCCTCACATGTTCAGATGAAATGCCTTTCATTGTTGTTTCACATGGAATCCTCAAGATACCTGGATAGTGGTTTTAATATTCATGCTATTTCAAGGTCTCTTTGACTGTAACGAGTAAATGGGAACCCAATACAGCCGTAAACACATGAAATGTATAAATTACCTTAGATGACCTAATTTTTTCCCCATAGATATTTACCATCATTATATTTCTGACCTTCGTGTATCTTGGATCCAAAATACTGGAAACAATATATTCACTAATTTCACGTAGAAGAGTATGATTAGCGTGCATGAATGTGATATGTCTCATCAGTTGAAATATAATTCAAATGGGAAAATATGGTATCAGTGTTAGAATGTGACGTTAATACTCCTATAACGAAATATTGGCATATCTTCAAAATAATTCCAAGTGTGCTTAAACCAATGACAATTCAGGGGGTACCACCACCTCCCCTTTGATCTGAAATACCAGCATCTTTTATAAAAAGTGGATCATCAAATCTTCCATTAGTTAGTGATGCACTAAAGAGTGTAATGAAGAGTTTACGGTGAGTGTAATTCCATCCTGTTTACTTTTAATTTGTTTTTCAACATACAATCAGTAAATAATTTTCCTGAAGCCTTTTATTTCTCCCGATAAAGCTGGCTTTGGTTCATTGTTGAGAACTGGACATCTGGGACCCTGCGGTTTACATGGGATCTGAATTGAATTAAACAGTTGACGTCTCAAGTCACTGATCTTTGGGGAGAGTCATTTTCGGAATCTGATTAACTTTATCACTGCGTTTGTCTTATCTGGGCTAGCTCCCCGTGGAATACGCATCGTCTTATTGACACATCATTTCATACACGGAAAATGAGCAAGGATTTCCAAAACAGTGCAGTTCAAACTAGTGTGTGTGCAGGAAAATATGTTAAAATGAAAAGCAACTTCAAGTAAGGTAAAAGGGATTTTTTTTTAGGGATTGAAATCTGCTTATTTTGGGTGGCCAACGTGAGGGTCGTGTCTTGGATGTTCAGTACTTTTTTATTAAAAATTGTAAGTAGAATTAAAGAAAAATCTGTCTGCAGGAGCTCAGAATCAGATTTCTGTTTGTCCGTTAGTAAGTACTTTACGCTGTGAAAATGGCTGTATTACGCTTTTGTGTGGTTCCAGAGACTCTGAACAAGAGAGCAGCACTCCAGAGAGTTTACAGTGACCTAAAAAATGATAATTAAACTCTGTGCCATATTCTGGTTGTTCACATACACTCTGAATTCTGAAATTCAAGAGATGTATGTATGTATGTACGCATGTAGTTCTTCAGTGCGGATTTAACAAACAGTTTTAACTGGACCTCTTTATAAAACAAAGGACACTTGTCAATACGTGAACCAAAATGAGAAAACTGAGTTTTGAAATGAGGGGAAAATAATAACAGAAAAGAAGGCAGATCCAGGAAGTCAAATATCTGTCTTCATCAAGAAAAACAAGGGCAGAGAATATTAATGAAAGATGAGGACGGGAAAAAAATAAAAAGGACTTTCTACGTCCAGAAAGAAAGAAAGGCTAAATTTTAAGACTGAATTTTGTCCATCAAGTTTGGAGTTTCATCTCTCTTGACACAAGATGGGTGCTCGGCTCTTTTAGTTTTAGAATTAATATATAAAAGGTAAAATAGACTGACGTGTATTTATAGAATCCAGTAAAATGATGGATACCTAACAATATCTGAAATTATGTCTTTATTGTCACCAGAGGAGAACAAACCTTTAGGTCCTCAATTTTTTTTTATTTTGATATATTTTGGAGAGTAAATGGGTGAGGTCTAAAATAAATCAACCATTCAATTATTATTTAATAACTAAATTTAATATTGATTATAGTCAAATTATTTAATTAAATATTAATATTTAAGTAAAATAAGTCAGCATGAGGAAAATTTAAATTAATACGATCATGACTGTTATGCTTTCCTTAAATATTTTGATTTTTTGGTAACAAGGGAGCTTGTGAATAACTTCAGAGTCCATTGAACTAAGCGGACATCAAAGTGTTGTAGTTACTCATGCAGGAATAACCCGCTTGAAATTGATTTGCATTTCTAGAAGGTGTTTATTTTCCCTAATTTAATCTATATCATACTGTATATTACAGAAGTCAAACATTTATTCCATCATTTTAATGTTTGTTTTGTTTTTTTTTTTTCAATTAAATGGAGGATGGAAGCCAGGCCCTCGTGCGTGCTAAGCACGCGCTCTTCCACTGAGCTAGACCCTCCCCACCCCGTTCCATCATTTTAAATCTCTACTTTCAAATGTCCTCTTCCCAGTGATGGCTGTATTTCCCCTTCTTTCATGATTATCTTTCGTTTCAGAAAGTTCTTAATTGTAGTCTAATCAAATGTGTCCACGTTTTCCTTTGTGATTTGCGCGTTTAGTGTCGTTTTTCAAGAATTCTTTCGAGGGAAGAACTAAGAACGTCCACCACTTCAGTCCATCATTTCAGTGCAGTCACAATAATCGACACAGGGAACGACACAGGAGTCTTACAAGGAAGGGTCGATTTAACGAGCTGTGGAATGTTCATGTCGGATTATATGGATGAAAAATACTTTGAACATTTACTGACCAAAATGTATGGTATCTGAGTACAAAGTGTATAAAAGATGGACTACTTGCTTACCGTATATTATATTAATTAAAATTCACATAGACTGTGCACATATAATGTATGCGGGGAAAAAGAATTATCTATTTTTTGCAATGAACACATACTGCTTCTATAATACGAAAGTATGACAAAGATTAAATTAGGGAAAATAAACACATTACAGAAATGCAAACTATTTTGCAGAGTGTTATTCCAGCAGGCAATACTACAAAACTTTGACATCAACTGACTTTAATGGACCCTAAACTTATTAACAAGCTCACATTTAAAACTTGCTGTAGGAACTTACCTAATCAGCTCTGGGGCAATCAAGTTGATGGGGGGGAAGTTAAATGCCAGATTGAACAGAGACTAACGTTTCCTGCCCAGAGGCATTAATGGAGAGAAAGACAAAAAATATATAGTATAGCTGTTTTGAGAGTAAACAGCAAACCACAGAGCACATAACATTTCGTTGGAAACATTACAGAAGGAAAAAAAAAACATAAAAAGGAAGAAAATCTACCACCTGCTATAAAGTGCCAGATGTTATAATTTCTGAAAAATAATCATAAAAATTTAATGACAGTCAACAATTCATCCAACTTTTATAAAGTCAGTAAGAAGTTCTGTGCTTCGATATTTTGGGTTTAAAATATTCGCTTCATTAAGAAACATCCCCACATTTATATGAATGTCTGTGGATTCCCCCCCAAAATTAGCTAAATCATTTGCAGTGACAATAAATCAGCTAGGGAAATGGTATAAACAGATGAAGTGGACAGCAATGACCTTCATTTATTTACATACCAAGTCTGACAGTCTCCCTTGTGATAAAATATTTAACTTTCACAAAAAAATGTATTGCTAATTCAATGCGCCAGCTTTCTCAGTCAGCTGTAATTCTTAGGTCACTGCAATTTTCTTAAATCCTATCTCCTCCCGTGGCATGTTCTTGCATCTGTATTCTGGTTCGTCTTCAAGAGCATCCTTATTCTGTTTACAGTCTTGTTCTATTGGCAGATTGCACGTATCCACTTTTTCCCTAAAGTTTTTTTTTTTTATTTTTATGTCAGTAGTTTACTTTGAAAACTCAGTTACACAACAGGGAAACATACAGCTCAGATTCAGACATAAAAGTGGATGTCGGATCAAAACACTCTTAGTTTTTCCCTAAAGTTAATGGAAACATATTTTGTATTAACCAGTGCAACAATGCAAGTTCAAAATGAATATTTTACTGAAATGCAAACAGAAATTACAAATAATGTACCATGATTTCAGAATAAAAAACATTTTTTCATAGACGTATAGCTATTTTGTTATGTTAGTCCACATACCTATAATTTCCCAGTTAATTTGAAAACCCTTAAATGCGTGGAAGAGGGGAGGGTATAGCTCGATGGTAGAGTGAGTGCTTAGCATGCACTAGGTCGTGGGTTAAATCCCCAGTCCCTCCATCAAAAAAAAAAATTTTTTTTTTAAGTTAAAAAAATTAAATGCATGGAAGAATTTTTTTCGTGCATTCAAGAGTCTGTTGCTCAACCTGAGTTTTAATATGTATATTTAAATATGTATCACAGAAAGATGTCAGATCGCCTCCAATTTATCTCTGCAATCAACCTAGACAAAATCAGTGTTAAAGCAGGGTTTCTGTGGAAATCTGGAAATGTCAAGGACTAAAAATTGGCAAGGCAGTCTTGAAAAATAAAACCGCCCGGACAACGTATACCAATGGCGGTTACTACAGTCACTCGGTGGTGTGATACATACACCAAACTACATACAGAGATCAGTGGGAAATGTCAGAGCATCGAGGAAAAGATGCCGGCATGTGTTGTGACTCGAGTAATGACAAAAAGAGCAGCAGCGGGAGAAAGAAAGTGATTCTTGGATAGAGAAAAAATAAAGTCGTATCGACTTCGACCTCCCCCCATGCCCAGAAGTCAGTTTTAATTACATCGTCGATCTGAGCGTGACATGACATTCCGCTGATTCTAACTTGGGCAGTTTTCAACTAATAATTGTAAGAGGCAAACGGGGACCGGCAATCTGGCCCAAATCTTCCCCTCATTCTCCCCGAGCCTGTCATTTTGATCCATTTTAGCATTTTTGCTTTGTTTGTTAGTAAAGCATCTGACCTCATGTATATGAACATATTGTAACACTGTGTTAAATATCTGTTGCCGTTTGTTTCTCGTATGTTTTCAAAATGGTTTTCGACTTTATGTGGAAAACCTCTAGGGTACAAACGGAATGACAAGATGATAGTTCTGTTCACCTAATTTGGTGTAAAAGAAAGAACACTTTATCAAGAGTATTGCCTGTTTATGTAAAAAGAAGCATTTGCATTTTTTTTTAATTTCTTTTCTGTGAATTTCTTGGTTTCAAGGAATTTTTTTTGTAACCACTTCTCCCTGCAACTGTATGCATCAGGTTTGCAAGTAGATTTTAATATGTCATTTATAAGGAACAGTTTGTCAAATAATACTAGGGCTGGGCTCATAAAGACGTTGAGAAGTTCATGATGATAAGTGTAACTTACATTACTTGGGCAAATTTGTTTTTATTTTGGGGGTTTTTTTAAAAACTTTTTTCTCCTTAACAGAGACACTGAGGATGGAACCCAGGACCTCATGCACACCAAGCACCCGCTCTACCACTGAGTTCTACCCCGACCCCAGCCACTTGAAATTTTTAATAAATTCTCTAATTGATGTCCAAATGTAATTAATGAATAATTTTTCTTTAACAACGTAGTGTGTCCTGTTTGATAAAGTAATAAGAATCAAATAGGGCGGAATTTTCAGATAAATAAATACATATACATACATTTTAAAAAACTGAACAAGTGAATATTTCGCTCTTTTATTTGTGTTGAATGATGGTAATGACGCTGACAAGGATTTATTGTGCCAACCGAAACCTGGCCCTTGCCATCTGCCTCTACAAGGACTGGATCACGTTGGCACCTGCCGTCTGCCTCTGCCTGGATTGACTCATGAGCCGCTGCAGCCGCCGAGCTCCCACACGCGCCTTTCGGGGTGGAGATCAGGAACGGGGTGCTCTGTGCGCTGGGAAACCTGGCTGAACAGGCCTTCAGGTAGTTAGATATTTTCAGGAGATTTTATGACCCCAGTTCTTGCATCTCCTTGTATCTAGAAAAGCACTAAAATCATTAACGTGACGTCTGCTCTATGTGACTAGCAGCAGACGCCTGCCTAGGTGTGTGCTTGACTGCACGTCCCCCCTTCACTGAAAGCACATCTGATCCTGCGCTCTCCCCCTGCCTCTTCAGAACAGTTTCTCAGAGCTTTCTGGGGTGCTGTCTCCCGGGCTAGAGTCCTCAATTTGCCCCCAAATAAAACTTAACTCTCAACTCTCAGGTTGTATGATTTTATTTCAGTGGACAGTTGCAGTGGGATATGTTGAGCTGTAACAGGTGTCTGTGTTTATATTATTACATAAATATTTAATCATCAGACTTCAAAAGACGACTTAACATGCAGAATAGACAGCTAAAAAGAGTATTAGAATTCTGGAAACTTGAAGAAATTACACAGAACACCAGAGAGACCTGAAAAACATAAACAGGTGATTAAGAGATGGCTTTACACACGTCTGATAAAAATTCAAGAAGATTACAGATGGAACTGTGTTAAAGGCAATCTCTAAAGGAACTAGCCTGGAATTGCAAAAAGATGGTCTTTTTCAGATTGAAGAAGATGAAAATCAAGAATTCCCATCAGAGCTAGGGAAAAAAGAAACCTATATTCATTTGAAATATGTAAAAGGAAAAGGCAGCAGCATAAAAAGGAGGCAGAAGTTTGAGCAAAACACAGATGCTCGCTACAAAAAGAGGCATCACTAAAACAGAAAGACCCAAAAGCTTTACGTAAAAAAAAATTTTTTCTAAAGTGGGGCAATGACGTACCGAAGATAACCTAGTCTGACTCTATGAACACCAGAAAAATAGCCTTAAGGTGATGGAAGTTACAGTGTCATCGTATAAGACGATGTTTTGTGTGGAGTCTAAATTTGTAGGCACCAAACAACATTGCTGGAAGATGTCTGTGCCCAAAAGATCTGCCAGGAAGCTTGGGCAAAGCCACTGTCACAGCCAGACTCTCATGGTTTACCAGGCCAACTGGAATAATCGGGAAAAAAAAAAAAAAAAACAGTTGACCAGCATGATGCACAAGCTTGACCTCGTTAGTAACTAGAAAGCCACGAATGCAATGCTTTGCAAGTGGACAGAGAACACATTTTAAAACCAGTGAATTAGATCCAGAGCAAGTCTCGATAAATAACAAGTGCCAGCAGACCGCATTTTCTAAGAGAAAAATGTAGATTAGAAACAAAGATACATTTGAATACATGAATGAAATGTTAACTAACTAAAAAATCTGCCTGGAATTCCAAAATACAGCGATGAACTAAAACTGGGCACATAAGAAATTAAAATAGACCTTTAAACGTCTATCGAGATGAACAGTAACGAAGCTGCATTCAAACTTATTTTGACTATTTTGAGGGGAAATGATAACATTCTGAATATAACAGGTAAGTTTTTTCTTTTCAAGGCTGAAACTCAGTGGCCGAGGCCCACAACTTAAGTTTGAAATGTCACCAGAATTACCAACATGGGACCAAGAGACAGGAAGTGAGCCGATGCTGTTCGAAAAATAGATCCAAAAGGCTTGCTCGGCACAGCGTGGCCACAGACATTTTACTGGCAAAAGAAAAAGAAAAGAAACGAAAAAAAGCAAACTCTAAGGAGTGCAATAAAATGAGGTCTGCCTGCATAGCACCGTGTATAAAATACGTATTATATTGTCAAACGAAAAAAAATGCGCAACCTAACATTTGGGAATTCTTATCCCACTTGGGGACCTTCCTGAGGACTATATGCGTAGCCGAGAAAGGATTCTGAGGGACGGTCCCAAATAGGTGAGGGAGGAGGCAGGAGATATAGGGGTTTTGCTGGGGAAAACAAAAACAAAAACAAAAAGAAACATGGAGTCAGGCATGCAAATATTACTCCTAACCAGTCAAAAAACAAAACCAAAAGTCGCACCCCCACCCCATCTCAGATACCCCAGGCATCTCAGGTTAATGAGTTTAGTGCTTCTCTGGGTGTTGGGAGATGTAAGAGTCTGGGCCCATTAAAATCACGTGCACCTGAGCTCTCTGGGGCCAATATCCCGTTTTTCTCCATCCCGAGTCCCCTCAGGGGGCACCGTGGGGGGTGGGGGGAGGCCTGCAGTGGCCGACGGCTTGATGGCCACAGCATCCTTTGTTCACTGAAATGGCAGGCAACAGATTTTGTCCACAATATATTATAAAATACACGATACACGATGAAAAAGTAAAAATCAGTTAAGAAAAGATAAAGCCCCTCCGCCATACAAACATGGGTAAAAGGATATTAAGTTTATCACATAAGGGGACGGTAAGGACTCGTTTCCCGTGAGCGAAATTAGACTAAAACTGTCCATCGCACGTGGACGAAAAAAATTAATCAATCTTAAGAAATGTATGGAAAAAATTATTCAAGCCAGCCTCACGATCTCAGCTGAGGAGGCAGTCTTTCCGAAAGCTCTGGGGCCTTTCCCACCTGTTACAGGTCAGAGCACAATGATTCGACCTTTGGAGACAGAGGTCATACATCAGAGTAACAAACTGACGGTTCCCACAGTCCACCCAGGCGAGGGGTGGGTTACTGTGACCCCGTCCAGGACTAAGAAAGAAGCTGAGCTCCTGAGGAGTTATTTGCTAGGAGGAAATACTTTATTTTTTTTTCCCTTTTTTCCTTGCAAGTGGGCATTCCTGTTTTTCGTAATGCACGATGCGCAAAAGGGAATGGTTAGTGGCCCCAAAGGGACAGAGAGAGAATTTTATCTTTAAAATTGTTTGTCATCCTTCCTTAAAATTAATTGTATTTCATCACACTAAAAGCATAAAATTCCTCCTTTTTTTTTTTTTTTTTTAATTTCAGAGTAGGTACTGGGGATTGAACCCAACACCTCCTGCAAGCTAAACACTCACTCTACCCCTGAGCTAGACTCTGCCCTCAAGGCACAAAATTCTTACACTCTGCAAGCTATTGTCTTACTAATATGTGAAAATGCTTTGCTATATCGCCCCGAGGTTCACAAGACAACGCCAACTTCTTCGTAGAAGAACTCAATGGTGAGATATTTTCCCCCCTAATTTGTGCCCTACAAGTGAGTTTCAGTCTTTCCTCCCACTCAGGACGGGGAAAACTTTCATGTAAAGAAGGAAATTTTTTCTCTTTAATAAACACTGAAAGTCTTTTTAGGGGGTACCTTCATTTTAAGCATGCATGCTTTTGTCCATTTCTTTTTTTTTCTTTAAAGAAATAGCATTTGTCTGAGTTTGGCCTCCCGGGGTCTGGAACAGGGGAGTTGAGAGTCAATATCCTTGGTACCCTGATTTCTGATAAGAAATCTGGATCTGGCCTTCATCCCCGTTTCTGGCAGAGAGCCCCCTCCTAAACCGCTGGGAATTTCCTGTGATCAGAGCAATTACGGTGCCATTTGTTACGTTAATGGAGTGGTGTTTGCATTGCCCCCTCTTCACCTAAGGAGAGGGGCTGGTCGCCAGGGGACCCAACCCGGAGGCTAGAGGGTTGGAACTTTCAACCCCATCCCTGGACCTCCGGGGCGGGGAGAGGCTGCAGGTGGATTCTGTCCCCCGTGGCCAATGATGGGATCAGGCACACCTGGGAAATGAAAGCTTATAAAACCCAGGAGGTCAGGGTTCGGAGAGCTTCCGGGTTGGTGGACGCCTGGTGCCTGGGGGAGGACCGGGAAGCCTGCACTGCTTCCCTGAGGCTTCCCTGAGCATCTTTGTTTGCAAAACGGTGAGTTTTATCGCTTTGGGTCCTGAACTGTTTCTCTGAGTTCCAGGAGCTGCTCTGTTGGGGGACGGTGGGAGGGGAGGTCCTTGGGACCAGTGGGTCAAAAGCACAGGTCGCAACTTGAACTACTGATTGGCATCTGAATCGTAGTGGGGGAAGGGGGCAGCCGTGTGGGGTCCGGTGCTCGTCCAGGTAGAAAGTGTCAGAGCTGAGGGAGCTGGTTGGTGGTGAGGACCCCCCTCCCCCGCAGCCCACCTTTGTACCCTCCCCACCCTCATTGGAATTGGTGACCAGACCTCTTCCTAGTGCCTCAAGGATGCTGTGTGCTAAGTCCCTTCTGTCCTGTCCTTTTTTTTTTTCCGAAATGTTTATTTTTATTTGTTTTACCGAGTTGGTTTCTGCGGCGTTTACCTCTGAGACGGTGGGGAATTGGAGGCTGAAATAAAATTTGTTTTTAATGGTCGTGAAAAGGCGGCCATCAGAATTTCATTAATCAGTCCCTCAGATGAGCAGATGGTTCTCGGTGTGGAAAGGATCGGCTTGTTTCTTAGTTACTTGTGGCAGAATTACGTTTCATTTGCTGCAGCCGTTTCAGAGTTAATAAAGCTAAACAAGCTGCTAGATTGAAATGGAAAACGAATGGACGCTGGGGACGGACCGGCGCCTCTGAGCCGAGACTCCATTTTCCAGCCTTTAAACAGTTTATTTGGGATTCAATAATTCATTTTGGAAAAGAAAATCTTCAAATGCACTGAGATGTGGAATGCAAAAATGTGAAGCCCTGTTTTTCACTTTTTCATCATCTTAATGAGAATCTGAGGTTGTTTTTTAATTTAAATATATATTATGTACCTTAATATAAACCTAAGCTATTAACATGCCATTATATCTATAAATATATATCTACCTAGCATTTAACATATATAAACGTTATTTATAAACATGTTTATATATCTATAACATATCTTTATATAACACTTTATATATGTAAACTTTTTGTATACATGTTTATAAATATATCTGTAACATTTTATATAGTTATAAACATTGTATATAAACATGTATATATCTATAAATATAACATCTATATATAACTTATGTAAACATTGTTATAGATAAACATGTTTATATCTATATATTATCTATATATAATACTTTATATAACATGTAAACATTGTTATATATAACATCTTTAAAACTATGTAAGCTTTTTATATACATGTTTATAAATATATATGTAACATTTTATATAAACATTGTATATAAATGTTCATATATCTAAATATATTATCTATATATAATACTTTATATAATATGTAAACATTGTTATATATAACGTATCTTTATATGACACTTTATATATGTAAACTTTTTATATACCTGTTTATAAATATATCTATTGTAACATTGTATATAATTATAAACATTGTATATAAATATGTTTATATATCTATAAATATATTTCTATATGTAACACTTATATAAACATTGTTATATATAAACATGTTTATGTATCTATAAATATGTCTACATGTAACACTTTGGTATGTAAACATTGTTACATATAAACATTTTTTGCTATAAATATAACATGTAATATATAGACATATTCTACATAAACATAACATGTTACTAGTTTAAGTATGTTAACAGATGTATATGTTCATTAATATGTTTACATATGTGCATATATAAATTGAAATTTTGAACCATTATCTTGTTATTCTCTATCGTAGAAATGATGGCAAGTGAATTATAAGTAAACTTAACAAGGGAAAGAATCTATGCATAGCTAGATCGGTCACAGATTCAGAAGCAAGTTCTCTAAAGATTGAGAAAGCTGAACTCCTTTGATAAGACCCCAGGCTTACCGAAGGCCGTTCAGTCCGGTGGTAGATTCTGTGAGACCACGTACTCCACCGCGGCCGCTTCTGAGCTGAGGACTGACCCAACCCAGTCGTCCTTTGAAAACAGTCATCATCTGCATTTTGTAAAATGCTAAGACTGTGACTAATTCTAATTAGTCTAATTGTAATTCGAAGACTAATTAAATAGTAAGCTAATTCTAAGGTAAACATGAACTCATTTGAAGGGTATGCAGTCAACACAAACTGAAATAAATTAACTGTAAATTCATTTCAGTGCATCAGAAATCCCTAGGTCTCAAAACAAGCAGAACATTTAGCTGGATCTCTGACGGTAACATATATAAACAAACAAGAGGGATATTTACTCCCAAAAGAAACATTAAAATAAATGAAAGGGGACCCATTTTTAGCAAGAAAAAAATGATTTTTGGTATATTTCATTGTGGATGGCTGTGTGCTGCACTCTCCTGAATGATGTCTTTTTAATCCACCACAATCTGCTTCTGTACTTATCCAACCACCTAGACTCTAACAAAGCAAGATGTGCTGGTGAAGTCCCAGCTGCCAGAGCACCTCTGCTATTTTTGTCTCTTTTAGGAATTTTGCCCTCTGATTGGGTTTCTTAAAGATACTGCAGAGGGAGAATTGGTTAGCATCTTGGAGTCAAGCCATCCACAGGTCACAGATTGGATTAAGTTTTGAACCTTACAGCCCTGGGTGGGAAAATTCCTACATTGATGAAATTCTCTTGGTATTTTGGGCAGATGCCCACGTCAGCAAGTTTAACCCTTCCTTTATTTCAATCTCAATAGCAGTCATGATTGAAAGGCAGGAATCTGAGCATAAACTGACTACTGCAAACCAGGCTAGATCATAAGAATATAAATAACAGATGTTATTATTTTTTGGGTGGTAAGAAGTACTTAATGTCTAGCAACTGACTAAATCGATGTTAGAAAAATGCAAGGGAAGAAAAGATAGATTGTTACATAATTCTGAAAAGTTTGATCAACAGGGAGTTGGCACCATTTTAAACAAATGATGAAATTAGAGATAAAACACAAATTGGGGTAATTTTAATGACATTATTTTAAATGCTCTCAAATTGATGGAGGAACTATAAACATGATTGAGTTTTTTTGTTTGGTTGGTTTGGGTTTTCTGTTGTTTTCTGTAATGACCTATTTAACGTGCATGCATTGGCTCACCGTCATTGAAAAAAAAAAAACAGAACTCTCTTTTTCTGTTCAATTTCTTGAGACCTCTTAGCCGAGTGCTTTATATTTTCCTCTTCAATCGTCTCTAAAACAATTCTTCATGCTTCTAAAGAAAAGTTCTGCCTGATGCCCCGGTGGTGAATTCGTGTTGCTATCCCTTTGTCCAAACCCATAAAATCCACCACGTTAACAGCAAACCCTAATGTAAACTGTGGACCTTGGGTCGTGACCACGTGGGTCTTTAGGGTCATCCGCTGTAACAAATGGACCATCTGCAGAGGGCGATGCTGGTAGCAGGGAGGCTGTGCGTGTGCGCGGGCAGACGGGCACATGGGAAATCTCTATACCTTCCTCTCGGTTTTCCTGTGAACCTAACACTGCTCCTAAAAAAAACAGTCTATTGAAGGAAGGGAGGGAGGGAGGGAGGAAGGAAGGAAGGAGGAAGGAAGGAAGGAAGGAATAGAAAAGGTGGGTCTTTATTCTTTCAAAAGATGAAGGGAGAGTCAAGTGGATTTTGATTCATGCTCTGAGCAGTTGTCTCTGGGCCACAGTAGGTTGAACACTCAATCTGGACCGATCAGTAGGTTCTGGGTTAGTTGCTACTTCAGGACGCACAAACGCCGATTCGGCACACCTCGATTCCAGGACCCGAATACAGACCCTTGTGCATCGACCAAAAACTCTTCTCAAAATAGCTCTCCCCCAACCCTCAGGTCTTGCAGCTGGATCACCAGTAAGAGACCTTTCCTGGGAGCGATGCCCTGGTTCTCCTCTGAGAGCAGGTCTTGATCAAAGACAGCATCCTTTACGTTTTCTTCCATCCCTGTTCCTTCTAAAGGATAGCTCCTTCTAGGAAGACGTATTTCCTTGGTCCTAGTGGTCGGCCCAGGTGACAGCAACGTGGACTGGATCTCACCAGCATCTCATAAAGCTCACTTACTTCTCACACATGGACGTCTGCCCTCCTTGCTCTAGCAGGACTGAGAGGAGTCATTCAAGTGTAATTCAACCCCCTCCTCCCCACCCCCTGGTTAGATTATTTTGTCCTCTTGTCTCCTAGACGTAGGAGAAGCAGACAACGAAATTGAACCTTTCCCCACCATGCACTCATTGAATATTTGCACCTTAGATGAACGTCCTGTACTCTTACAGATGCAGTGATACAGGACAGGCTTCCATTCTGTTAATGAAGTTGAATATCAGAGTAATTTTGCGCCTGGGGGTGAACTGACTTGGATTCTGTGATGGACAGTTGCCTTTGTATTTGGAGAGAAGGTTAGAGGGGCTGATTGCAGAGTCAGAATACCACCAGCCTTTCCTGAGTGGAATGGGAAGATCACCCTCACAGTGATGATGACGTCCACTTTTATCATGTCTCACCTCCAGAAGGGTCGTAAATAGCGGAACAACTCCCTAAGTACGAATGAATATGAGAATTATCCCGCAGGCAACTAAAACGTGTCAGGGCTTTAACAGAGTGCAGCAAAGGGACCCAGCTATTCAGGACGGGAAATGAACGGAAACATATCCACCTAAAAGGGAGTTGACGGGGCGGGAGGTCATTATGCAATCTGGAGCTGGTCCGTGGATTCAGGGGTGAGATTTTCCCACAAGTAGTTAGGAAAGTGAGATGAAAAAAAAAAAAAAAAGAAAAAGAAAAAAGTCCTCCAGAAATAAGACTTTGAAATCAAGAAGGAATAGGAGTTCTCCTTTAAAGAAGTGCTGGCCGATCCCATTTCAATGTGTAACTAAAGATATTCTGTGTCCCTCAGTAGGAACACCCCTGCTGCTTAGCTAAAAATAGACATAGAAACAGAATCCGCCAACAGTAACCATTTCATACATGAGTTCCGTTTACAAAGCATTGTGAGTGTCTGGGAGGTGGTCTACATCTGGTCTCGTAAGGCAGTTGAGCCCACATCACTAAGTCTGTGTTCATGGGAAAACAAATCAAGTTAGCATTTCAGGTGCCACGTGAGTCTGTCTGCTGATGGAGAATGCCATACTTTTAGGTTTTCCTTTAATATTCCATTTGCAGTGAGAGGCGCACGTTGTAAATAGATATTTCTGTCTTCTAGTCTTTATCAGTCTTGGTCCTGGGTTGTTTTGAAGCTCCTGCCTCTGTTTGATGGCTGTGTTCACCGTGCATTTATAGACTCAGGCTTCTGGGTCTTCATGGTTGAGGACCAGCACCTGTAACATAACGCAATCGATTCTTAGGAAATAATCCAAGACACGCTCTTATGACATATCACTTGTTCATATAGATATTTTACCCTTTTGGAATGTCTTTGGCTGGATATATAGAATAAACCAGGGAAAATGTGCGATGAGGTCCTTTGTTCCTGCAGCCAAAACCCCTATATTGAGTATCATTAAAATGCAGGAATGAACGGTGATGTATGCAACCCGAGCAAAGGTTGCAAATTAGCAGACTGTGTAGTTAAACTGCATTTTCGTTACAAGATTCTCTGTCCTTTTAAATATATGCGTTATAGTCAACATTATTTAAAGACACAGATGCAAAGAAAATGTGTAACTTTCAAGGGCGCACAAGGAATTCAGGTCGGTGGTGTCATAATTCATAGACTCACGTTGGTGAGTACTTCTGGGTGAAGGTATATACCAAGTGCTTTTACATATTATATATAAATAAAATTTGACGCTGCCCAGATGTTAATGTGCATAATTTCTTCCCACCTTGTGAGGCACTTATATATATTTTCTTGCCTTCAGCACCGCCACCACTGGCACCAACAGCCAAATTCTCAGCTAAGGAAAGGAGCAGTGGTTTGGGCTTCAGAATGTCTCAAACGTTTTCGGCTATTGGTGTTCCCTGTTTCCATCCCCAAACCGTAGATACTTCATAAACATTATCCAGCTGTTTATCAGCACTTGTCTGAAAGAAGTTTCTCTGTGAAGCTGGCTCTGTGCCTTTGTGGGAAATGAATGGCTCGTGTCTGGGCGGGTCCTCCTCTGAGCTCTCTCTGCAAACCCCGTACTGTATGGTTTTCTCTCATTTTAAAGTCAAGTCTTAAAATTATGTAAAGTCCTTCAACTTTGTTCTTTTACTTTTTGTTATCCCAAAATATGGGATGAGCATGACTAGTCTGTATTTATTTTGATTCAGCTCATATTTAATTGCTTTCCACGCTACTCTAGACAGATTTACCAATGTGGATTCCTACCTATTGCATTGCACTTATTAATATTTTTTTTCAAAATTCATTTTATTTAATCTCGACTATCTGAATGAAATTGTTTTTGCATTCATTTGCATGTAAGTCCGCCCAACATTGAAATATTTGAAAAACATTCAAAATGTGAATTCTCAGCTTGGTAATCTGGCCCTTACATTTCTTATTTTCATTGATTTTTATTGAGGTATAGTTGATTTGTAACATTATGTTTCAAGTGTACAACACAGTGGTTCACAGTTTTTAAAAATTATACTCCATTTGTAGTTATTATAAAATATTGGCTGTGTTCCCTGTGTTGTACAGTGTATCCTTGTAGCTTACTTATTTTATACATAGTAGTTTTTAGCTCTTAATCCCGGAACCCCATCTTGCCTCTCCCTGCTCCTTGCTGGTCACCACTAGCTTGTTTTCTGTGTCTATGAGTCTGTTTCTATTTGGCTGTACTCACTGGTTTTCTTTTTCAGGTTACACTTACAAGTGATATCATATCGTATTTGTCTTTCTCTGTCTGACTTATTTTACTCAGCATAATGCCCTCCAGGTCCATCCATGTTGCTGCAAATGGCATTATTTCACTCTTTTTTATGGCTGTATAGTATTCCTTTGTATGTATGTATGTATGTATGTATGTATGTACACACACACACACACGTATTTTTTCTTTTTCAGTTAAAAGTTTTAATGTAGTTCCCAAATACATTTCATATGTGTATCTTCTTTATCCAGTCCTCTGTTGATGGACACAGGTTGCTTCCATGTCTTGGCTGCTGTAAACACTGGGGAGCAGGTATCTTTTCAAATTACAGGTTTTCTCCAGATAATACCCAAGAGTGGGATTGTGGAGTTGTATGTTAACTCTACTTTTAATTTTTTGAGGCACCTCCATGCTATTCTCCATAGTGGCTTCACCAGTTGACATTCCTGCCAGCTGTGTACTGGGGTTCCCTGTTCTCCACATCCTGGCCACCATTTGTTATCTGTGTTCTTTTTTAGGGCCAGCCATTCTGACAGGTGTGAGGTGACATCTGACTGTGGTTCTCACTTGCATTTCCCTGATGATTAGTGATGCTGAGCATGTTTTCATGTGCATGTTGGCCATCTGTGTGTCTTTGGAAAAATCTATGAATAGTTTTTGAAAATTGCTGAGTTGCAATTGATGTGTTAGATAAACTTGCACGTGCCATTTATACACTACATATGTATAGTCTCCTGACATACATACCAGACTCCTTGAAGCACCTGGTCACTCCTACTGGTGACTCACCTTCAGATGTACGCATGAAGGGCCACGTCCAGTTAGGGTAACAGAAACCTCGCTGTGGGTTTCAGAAGAGGGGGCTGACAGAAGGGACCGACTAGAGAGGTGATACACAGCTGCACAGAACAGCCACTGAGGACAGGACAGTCTGTGAAGGTGAGGCTCAGACAGAACCCCAGGGAACAGTGCTCCACGGGCACCATGGTGCATCCGAGTGTGAGTGATGGGGATCCTGTAGGAAGCCAGGCTTGTGGGAACCAAAGCCCACAGCCAAGAGGAAGAAAAGCACCCTTGGGTTTCTCCTCCCCACTTTTGGGTTCCCTTCAGTGCCTGCCCTGCTGTGACGCAGGGAAAAGCCGACGGTCACGCTGTGGTCTCGTCTACCAGGTGCATTGCAGGGTTGCAGAGGAGCCCCAGGTAGACCTGTTGGCCGTTCTCACCTGCTGTCAATCCAGCGGCCGGGTCCTCCAGGTAGACGTCACGCGACGAGTCAGGAAACCAGAACACCCGACGGAGGCTGTCTCGACTCACCAGAGCCGGAAATTTGATCAGACGGGAGGTTGAGGAGGAAACAGGGCAGGACAGCCAGGCAAATTTGAAGTACTTTTCTCCGTATCTCATCCCAGAAGTCTTCCCTGCTCCTGAGATGTGGCTCCGTGGAAGACAGTGGTGGTTTTCCTGAGTTAAGAGACAGCAGTTTTTAAAAGCTGGGCTGCAAACCCATCCCCGGCGCTGCAGACTCCTGACCACCTGTATCACCGGCCGCAGGTCCTCCCATCAGCCCTTGGTCAGGACAGCCTCGGGGCTTTGCCTTTGGATGCTGTGAATCTGGGGACCCTGGGAACCGTGACTTGCTTCCTTCACATTTTTTGCGCCCTTTTCCATTCAAGTCTTGCTTCTCACCCCAGGAGGACAAGAAAAATCAGCAAATGAATCAAATGAAGGTCTGTTTTGGGGATGCTGCTTGGAAGCTGAATCACCCAAAAAAAAAAAAAAAAAAAGAAGAAAACAAAACCCAAAAAGAGGTACTTGAGCAAATCTCTAAAAAGACCGTTTCAAAGCAGCTTTATTATTTTGGAGGGACAGGAGCCGACATCCCGCTCAGGGTCCTTGGGAATGCGAAATGCTAATGTGAGAGACAACAGGATAGGATAAAGAAATTCTGAAAGGTGGGGATACGTGACTTCCTCCCACTGATGAAAGAAACCCATTTTTGAAAGGAGATGGCAGATTTTAATCTCTCTTCTGCTACAGTGTTTTGCATTCGATTTGCGTTAATAACACTCTGACCCAACATACTGACGTGTGCAGCCTTGTCTGGGGTGACTGACAGCTTGGGTGATGCATGGTAGCCACCCCCTCCACCCAAACTGAACTTTGACAGGTGCTTTTCAGCGACTCCTTTTAAATTCAGGGAACATGAGGCTTGTTTTCCTCTGAAATCTGGCTTCTGAGAGACGTAGTGAAGGAGAAACGAATGGCTGAATCTCTGGCTCGAAAGACAGAGGTGGTTGTCAGCAGGACTGTGTCCCTGAAAACGCAGAATGTATCCTGTGCGACTCCAGGGAGGTTAAATTTAGTTGCATAAAATAATTTTTGTTTTAAATGACAGTTCGGGGCCACCTGTGGGTTATAACGCTCATTTGCCGGTTCAGCTACAATCAGCCCCTTTAATTTACAATGCGTCCCTCCTCACCACCGAAACACAGAATGTTTTCTTGTGTAATGAGACCACTTATCAATGAGATGAAGGAGAAATGGGACACAGTGATGAGTGTTCTGTTGCAGGCATCCGTGGTTGCTATAACCACAGGATTCCTCACATCTTTCTTTTAAATATCACCCTTGTTGCATGTGATTACTGTTGAATTCTTGCATCTTCCTCCAGCAAAAATTGCTAAGATTTGTAAGACGGGAAGGATTTCCTTTATGGAACTTCACAGGGAAACTGAACGTAGTCGGTGTCAGTCCTGTGTCCCGACGTAAAGAAAACCCTGAGACGTGTCTGTTAAGAAATGTAAGTTCTGTGCAGGTTGAGGTTTTTTCAAAGTCAAAGGTCAATTTTCTTTTCCGTACAGTGCAGGACCCTGTTTTAGGAAACCTTGCTCAAAGAAAAATAAAAATTTGGCGAAAGAAAGAAGCTATTTGATGAAAACAGACCCTGAGTGCAGCAAAAGAAAGCTTTTTTTTTTTTTTTTGTCCTAAGTTGCACATCAAAATACTACGCTGCTTGGAAATTGTGTTCCCTTTAGTTCCAGAGAAAGTTTCCGTGGCCTCCCTGGTATAGAGCCGGGACTCTCGCTACTGCTGGCCGAGCCTCACGGAGAAGCCCCAAAAGAAAGGCTTTCGACTCAACTGTCTGACAATGTAGATCCGGAAACGCTCGGCAGTGTGGTCACAGATGAATGACCAGCCAGGCTCTTTCTTTATTTTACAATTAAAGAGTGTCCCAAATGCGATGTGCTCAGTGCAGAGGGTCATGAATAACACTAATTCGAACGCTTCGGGAAATGCATTCCGTGGGGAGGAGTCCTTGAATTGCACAGAACCCAGAGAAATGCGTAAACCAAGATTCCTGCTTTCAAAATTGTCGGTCTGTAAAACAGACGAACAGCAAGGTCCTACTGTGCAGCACGGGGAACTGTATTTAATGTCTTGTAATAACCTGCAACAAAAGATATAGATATATAGGTGTATAACTGAATCCCCTTGCTGTACACCCGAAGTTAACACAGCATTCTGAATCAACTCTACTTCAGTTTGAAAAATTTTTTTTAAATAAAATTAAAGATAGCTCAGGGGTAGAGCGTGTGCTTAGCAAGCACGAGGTCCTGGGCTCAACCCCCAGTACCCCAGTTAAAAAAGAAAAAAATAAACCTAATTAATAAATAATAATAAATAATAAATAAAATAATAAATAAAAAAAAGAAGGTGCAGGAGGTAAAAAGCAACTGACGTGTTTGCCCATTTCCGTGAACACGCACATGACGTCTGTTCACAAAGTGGGAGGAGCTGTGGTTGGCAACGGGCTAACACAACTTGCATTCCTTTTGTCTCGGTCACAATCACAGTCAGAAGGAGGCTCTCTGCCTCTGTCTGGCCCGAGCCTTAGGCAGTTGCAGTAAGTAAGCCGTTATAGAATTACCGGGCGGACTCAAAATTTGGGGACAGTGCCGACACTGCCCCCAGCCTTAACCGCATTATTTTCCAGAAACTTCTAGTCTTTTTTCTTTTCACTGAGCTCAATTAGAAGGACCACCTCCCTCCCAAAACAGGACGCCTGCACACAGAACTTCTAATTAATGCCATTATTTACCTTCAGGTGCAAAGGGATCTGAGCTGGAGTGACTAGCGTTACACCCGCCCAGGGAAAGGCTCTGTTAAGACACGCGCTCTTGGCCGTTGACCCTCACGGTGCTGACCCCTCTGCACACCCCCCCCCCACCACGTTAGGTGTCCACACGTAACGGAGCTGTGAAAAGCAACCTCGACCCTGCAAACTTGACAAAGAGGAGAACGCACGGGACCGCGATCGTCAATAAACAAAATCCTAAAAATGCGCAGTCTGTGAGGGTGTGCCCTGCGTTTGCCAACCGAGTGCTGATTTACATCCTTAATCGCGACTCCCCCCCTGCTATGACACGGATCATCCTCTGCCCCCAGAACTGTCCCTACCCACCTGTAAAAGCCTCGTTGTCTTTCTCTTCTGCTCACTTGGACACACCAGTTGGCAGGACCTGCTTTTGCTGTTGCCACTTCTGTTTCTGATTTGACTTGCTTTGATCATCAGTTGGCTTTTTCTGCTGGTTTGCAACGTGACGTATCCATTGCAGGAAGGTCTCCTCCCTGTCTGCCTTTATGCACGGTTCATGCCTCCCAGCTCAGGCATTTCTGTAGGAATAGATATATTCTGTAGGGTATATATGTATATAAAATATATGTATTTTCATAATCCATGTCTGCCTAAATTGTATTTAAATCATTCCACCCTGTTACTGTGTTTTTAGTAGTTACTGAACGTTTTGTTCATCCACTTAAGGGTATCTCTGCAGACATGACCTAAACCTGCAGGAAATCAGAAAGATCCAAACATGGTATGCTTAGAAAATGCACACTTTGGATGGCATGTGTGCTACTTTAATAAAGGATCTGAAATGTTAAAAATATTTATTTTATACACACACACACACACACACACACATTGTGGCACTGTGTGTGTGTATTTGCAACTCTGTATCCTGCAGAAGTAGAAAAAAACTCGTATTTCTCTGTCCAGGCACACGTGAGAGGAACCAATCCTACCCTCTCCAGCTCCAGATGCAGACCGTGATGACTTCACACACATTTTCATGTAGGGGAGACCTACACACAGGGGTCCAGAATATATTACAAATAATTAGAAATAATTCCCATGGTCCATTGTCTTGGTGGCTGTTGGCTCTTCCAACTGGTTACAAAACTTTGTAGCCTGCAGCCTCCTTAACTCAAGCGATGCTGGAACATCTGGGTAACATTGTATCCAAGCGATGCTGGCACATCTGGGTGAATTTGTACCCCGTGAGGACAGGTGTCATGATCCATGTGCAAGCTATCATCTAAATTTGGCTCTCGTTCGCTCTTCCATCAAATATTTATTGAGTTTCTACCGTACTCCGGTCACCAGGCAGGCAGATAAGATTGGGGAGCAGAATTAGTGCGAGCCCCCTGCCCCTCAGTGGGCACGGCATTCACTCCTAACCCCGCAGCGAAGTGTATACAAAAGGGATAAAAACGTCGTGGAAATCGAAGGGGGACAGCACGTGGCAACTGCAAGATGGGCCGTGCCATGCGGACCTCTGCTGAAAAGCTGCCTCAAAGCTGGTGGCTTAGGCGTGAGCTCTGAGCGGGGCTTTGATTCTGGGTGTAGTTGACACGCTGAGGGCCGGCCCCGCTGGCACAGCCGTTCAGAGTGGGGTGCGGGATTGACGGGGCTGGAACAGGGCATCCATGCCAAGTTCACCAGTTCAAAGGCTCACCTGCAAGGAGAAGGGACTCGACCCCTGCCGGCTTCTTGCCCATCTCAGACACGAGGCAGCCTGTCCTTAGAAGGAGGTGGTCACACACGCGCAGACACCTGTGTTCAGTAAAATCAAGCAAAGACACAGGACCTCACGCCCTCAAGACTTCGGGCGCCTTTGGAGGGGAAACCCCACGTACAGCATGTAAATTTATGACAATCGCCCACTTCCCTTTCAGTGTGGCCCCCTTCCTGGGACATTGAAAAACAACAACAAACAGGAGCTATTTGGATTTAATTTACATTCTTGAGGACGCATGGTTCTAAGTATCTCGTCACATCCTAATTCGCAGATCTGCCTCTAATGGCCGACAGGACACAAGAAAATAATAGTGTCAACAAATATATGTGACATTTTACCGCGTTATGGCTGCTCATTTTGGCAAGTTTTTAAAAACAAAACATTGCCTCCTTTTTTATTTTTATTTTTTGCTTCTTTTAATATTTTAATTGAAGTGTTGTTGGTTTACGATGTGTTAGTTTCAGGCGTACAGCATAGTGATTCAGTTTTACACATATATTCTTTTTTAATATGTTGATTTTTTTTACTGAGGTGTAGTCCGTTTACAATGTGGTGTCAGTTTCTGGTGTACAGCATCATGTTTCAGTCATACATACACATACATACATTCTTTTTCATACTCTTTTCCATTATAGTTTATTGCAGAATATTGACTATAGTTCCCTGTGCTGTACAGTAGGACCTTGTTGTTTATCTGTTTTATATATAATAGTGTGTATATGTTCATCCCAAACTCCTAATTTATCCTTCCCCCTACTTCCCTTTGGTAACCGTAAGTTTGTTTTCTATGTCTGTGAGTCTGTTTCTGGTTTGTACATAAATTCATTTGTATTATATATTTTTCTTAGATTCCACATAGAAGTGGTATCTTATGGTATTTTTCTTTCTCTGGCTTACTTCTCTTAGTATGACAATCTCCAGGTCCATCCATGTTGCTGCAAATGGCATTATTTCATTCTTTTTTATGGCTGAGTAGTATTCCATGGTGTAAATAGACCACAGCTTCTTTATCCAGTCATCTGTCAGTGGACATTTAGGCTGTTTCCATGTCTTGGCTATTGTAAATAGTGCTGCTATGAACATTGGGGTGCAGGTGTCTGTTTGAATTAAGGTTCCCTCTGGATATATGCCCAGGAGTGGGATTCCTGGGTCATAGATAGGGTAACTACTTTTAAAAACATTGCCTCTTTGAATTTTTCCAAGAACTCCTTCTATCTCTTGCTTCACGGGAATAATCATTATCTTAAATCATCCTGGTTGCTGGCAGAATTCAGCTTCTTGCCGTGCTGGGGCCCCATATCCTCTCTGGCTGGCTGTTAAGGGCTGTCTCCAGCAGGTAGAGGATGCCCCCCACTTCTTATCCAGTGGCTCATTCTTCCCCCAAAAGCCAGCGGTGGTGCATTGGGTCCTGTTCACGTCGGATCACCCGGACTCCCCCACTCTGAAACACCCTGTGATTAGATTTAACTCATCTGGGTAACCTCCCCATCTCGGACCCTTAACTTAATGACATCTACCAAATAGGCTGTTTGCTGTGGATCATAAAATGTGCACGTGTTCTGGAGGTTTGGATATGGACATTTTTGTGTGTGTGTGTGTGGCGGGGGTCAGCATTCTCGACCACAGACAATGTTTTAAATTGAAGGAATGCCTTGTACCATCCTGGAGGAGCTTGGGACATAACCATGATGGTAATGGTGACAATCACATTATAAATAGGAGCATAAAGTTCTTGTAGTGACCAGAACGATAGTGTGAAACCTGCTACTTGCCGGGAAGACTTTCTCAGGTAAAGCATACGTCATGTGCAATTCAGAGGCACATCCAGGTCCCGATCAAGCATGAGATGACATTTTCTTGGGTGGCGAATTCCTCTCTCTTGAGGGACTTCAGCGTCTCCTCTTCTTGATCCGCGTCCCCTATCTGATGGCCCTTGTCTGATGCAGGTGATGGATGGCCCAAGGCCAAGGAGATCACACTGACGGTGGTTACCACCCAGGGCCCATTTCCAAAGTCTTTTTAGTGAGGGGAGAATCCTCTGGGATCGGGGACCAGTCCCCGTTCTGACGGGAGACTCCATCGCTTAGGAAGATGCGCAAACTCTTAGTACCTTGTCGAGGGTGAATAATGGTACCCTGCGGAGGAAATGATTTCAGCCAGAGTGGAGGAGAATTCTATGCTGTCAAATGAAGCCCCACCCCAGTTAAAATTTATCAACAGTGCTATTTGCAATTTTATATATATATATATATATATAAGCTCAAAAATAAAGGTTTATTACATGCACTATTGCATAACATTTTCAAGCATTTAAAATTGCCTTGACAACCCAGTTTCCCAGGGTGGTAATGACTACTTGAGCAGGGTGACATTTAGATGAACAAGGATATCACATGTTCACAGTCAATGACACCCCAGAACGCATTCTCTGGTTTCAGAATTTTTCTGAAGTGGTTATCCTTTGTAAATCTCAAACTCCCACATTTATCCCTTCCCGCCCCCTTTGCCTGGTAACCATGAGATTGTTTACTGTGTCTGCGATTCTCTGTTTCTGTTTGGTAGTTGAGTTCATTAGGGTCCTCTTTTTTTCTTTTTTTTTTTTAGATTCCACATATAAGAGATCTCATATGGTATTTGTGTTTCTCTTTCTGGCTCACTTCACTTAGAATGATGATCTCCAGGTCCATCCATGTTGCTGCAAATGGCATTGTTATATTTGCAAATGGCATTATTTTATTTAGATTTTTTTTAACTGAAAATTCATTTATTTATTTATTTTTTGATCTATCTTTGGCTTTTCTTCGGAAACGAGATGAGCCCAGCTGTTGGAGAGGAACAGCTGGCAGCGGGCGGATTATCTCAGTCTTCAAAGAGCAACGGTTATTGTTCAAAGAAACATTGTCACCATCATTCTTGCAACGGCCCGCTCTTCCACTGCCGAATGCAACTGAAACCAGCCTTTGTGAAGGGTGTTTTCTCTGCGAGTTATTGTAATAAAATTTATCCTTGTGTTCCGTGACATCACCGCCTCTGCTGGCTCTCGGATTTATATAATGTTTTTTTCTGCTTCCATTAGGCGTGTCTCTTCTGATCTTCTTAGTTTAATAGGCACTCAAGGACCCAATAATTGAGCCTCTGTGTTTTGCAGTCAGTCTGTTTCACTGGTCAAAACTCAGTTTTAGATACATAGATAGTAAATAGGAGAATGTAGGTAGAGGTGATAGATACATGATATATACATAGATACAGACTGATAGATACAGATTTATAATTATTTACAATATATGTATATATTTTTTATACCTGCGTGAGATGATGGGTGTTCACTAATTCCTGGTTATGAAACTTCAAAACATTACGATGTAAACCTCAGACTTACATAGTGCTTTCTGTCGGTTACAGCTCCATAAAGCTGTAAGAAAAGAAATGATGTAACTGTATGTGTAAGCATAACAGATGTAATGGATACACAATGATATACAGACAATGTGTGTGTGCACGCATCAATTTCTGCAGTTATGTGTTTTATATACAAGCACATAGTCCCATCATTTAAATACATCCCCATGTACAGTATGCAGGTACACATGTGCATGTACACATGCATGTTTCCAATCCCCCTATGACCCACATCATTGCAAATCTGTACTCAGATCTGAACCCTTATATTCGAGCGTCCTGGATGGACACATTTGCATATTACGTAAATACCTTGAATTCACTTCACCTAAAATGAATCAAGAAATGATCCAAAGGGAACCAAAACTGTAAGAAGAAGGGTCATGCATTATGCAAATTGCTGAACACTCTTCCTTTGTCTGTTTCTCAAGGTGGGATGTTTTCCTGCAGGTAACACCTTCCCAACTGGAAACTCGTTTCCATCTCAGACCCATGTCTTCCCCCCTGAAATGTGGTTGTGTTTGACCCCTGGCGCCGTCAACGCCTCTAGGACAGGTGACTTGAGTGACTCAGCAGGAACATTCGCTGAAAAAATGGCCAGAGCCTTCCAGGGCTCTTGGCCCAGAAAAGAATGATCAGTGATGATTTGTTTGTTTACTAAATTCATGAACACATTATTTCATTACCTCTGAAAAATTGGTAGGCAACCCTTCAAGGGTGGTTTTTTTTGTTTTGTTTTGTTTTTTCTTTTAATTTCTGGCCATTAAGCTGGTGCCATTATCTTATGCAAATGCAAGTTTATTTTTATATTCAGAGTTTTCTAAATTGAGGCCAATTTTTATGGGGGTGGGGAATTAAGTTTATTTATTTATTATTATATTTTTTTTTAATGGAGGTAGCAGGGATTGAACCCAGGACCTCACGCGTGCTAAGGACATGCTCTCCCCCTGAGCTCTGACCCTCCCCTTAAGGACAATCTGGTTTCACACAAGGTGACCAGTCTTTCTTGCAAATCCCTGGGTTACGACAAGTGGCCCATACAATTATTACTGTTCCGTTCCGTCCACAAATCTGCCCGGGAATGAATGAAAAAGCTCTTATGATCAACCTAGTTTTTGCTTCAAAAGAAAGAGGTTTCTTCTGAATATTGCCGTAAATTATCCGCACGGTAGCGGTGCGTTAGAGAGGATGGAGAATCGGGCTGCTTACGCAGAAATTCGCCTGTAACCTTGAACTTTAAAACGTGCCGTAAAAACAGGTTGATACAGATTATAAATGTTACCTCTTTACCAGGAACCGCATATACTTAGTCTCAGATGCAGCTTCATTTTCCCTTCAGGGTATAATTTAGTTAATTCAATTCAGTTTTTATTGCATTTATCTTAGCCGGGAGTCAGTCATTTTTAAGGTCTGAACTGAGTTTTCAGAAACTATTCAGAATGGCTGGAACATTGCGGCTTTGTCAGGGGTATATTTCTGCAAAAGAACTTCAGCGTATGTGAGACTAAGGGGATTGCAAAAATCACCCTTCTTAAATTCATTGCCTTCATCATCTAAGTTCTGAGGAAAATGTCATGAAAACCCAGTGGCATGTGAGTTACTTATTCCCAACAAAAATTAAGGTTTTTTTTTAAAATGATTACTTTTTTGAAGATATTTTGAACATATGAATGTTTTCCTAGAATGCCTTGAGCAGTGGTGGGAAGCTAGCCATTGTGACCTTTCCATGGGAGCGAGGGACCCAGTTACAAGTTGGATTTTGTTCAATGACTCTGAATGCTGGTGAAAAAGTCTGGCTTGAAAGCAAGCACCCTGTTGTGGTGGTGGTGGTGGGGTTTCACGTCCAGAGGACCGCCGTCACAGCTGCTGAATCGACATCTAATAGTTTGCTGTGTTTCCTGGCTGTGTCTTGTGATTTGGGGCTGTGAGGTTTTCCTGCCCAGAAAAGAACCAATATGGGATTTGTTTTGAGCAGAAAAGAAGAGGGAGAATGAGACAGAGACACAGAAGGGAGGGAGACGAGAAAGGAAGGAAGGGAGAGAGAGAGAGAAGGAGAAAAGAATTGAGTCACAACTCAGAATCCTGGGCTTGAGATGTCTGGGAGGGAGTCGGCAGAGACGTGTATCAATTTTTATTTCCTGGTCATATAAACTTTAGAGTCAGTTTATTGATACCCATAAAACAGCTTGCTGGGGTTTTGATTGGGACTGCATCCAATCTGCAGATCACGGTGGGAAGGGCTGTCAGCTGCAGACAGGAGGGAGATGCCCGCCCGCCCAGGCACCTGTCTCCCAGGTCTGGTGTGTTCGTGGAATTGCAGCCTTGGGAGGGAGTGAGCCTGAGCTAGTATCTCAATAAACAGTAACCACACTGGACGTCCAGCTGCCCTCTTTTTTATACAGGACATTTCCATGCTTGCATATTTATCTTCCTTTTAATTCACTGATTTTTTAAATGTCTTATCTTTAATTGGCTAACTTTTTATTGCATTTACTTAACATATATTTTTTTACTTGTTTCTTTAAATTTTTTTTATTATTATTGAAGTATAGTTGATTTACAATGTTGTGTTAATTTCTGGTATATAGCATAGTGATTCAGTTTTATATATATATATATATACACATACACACATATACATATACTCTTTCATAGTTTTTTCATTATAGGTTATTACAAGGTATTGAATGTAGTCCCCTGTGACATACAGTAGGTCCTTGTCATTTAACTGTTTTTTTTTTTGTCATTTATCTATTTTATATATAGTTGTGTGTATCTGCTAATCCCAAACTCCTAATTTATCCCTCCCCACTTCCCCTTTGGTAACGGTAAATTTGTTTTCTATGTCTCTATGTCTATTCCTGTTTTGTAAATAAGTTCATTTGTATCATTTTAATATTCCCCATGTAAACGATAGCATATGATACTTGTCTTTCTCTGTCTGACTTACTACATTTAGTATGAGAATCTTTAGGTCCATCCATGTTGCTGCTAATGGCATTATTTCATTCCTTTTTCATGGCTGAGTAGTATTCCATCGTGTATAAATATATCACAACTTCTTTATCCAGTAATCTGTTGTTAGAAATTTAGGCTGTTTCCATGTCTTGGCTATTGTAAATAGTGCTTCTGTGAACATCAGGGCGCAGGTGTCATCCTGAAGTAGGGTTCCTTCTGGATATATGCCCAGGAGCGGGATTCCTGGGTCATATGGTAAGCATATTCCTAGTCTTTTGAGGAATCTCCATACTGTTCTCCACAGTGGCTGCACCAAACTGTATTCCCACCAGCAGTGTAGGAGGATTCCCTTTTCTCCACACCCTCTCCAGCATTTGTCATTTGTGGACTTTGGAATGATGGCCATTCTGACTGGTGTGAGGTGACACCTCACTGTAGTTTTGACATATTTTGTGTGTATGTGAAATTTTAAAAGTATTCTTTCTGCCATCTCATTCATCTTCTGAATACATAGTTTTTCTTTCTATAGAATATTTCAGAGGTGTTTTGGGGGGTATTTTACTTAACTCATCTTCATAGTTCATGTTTTTACCTTCATTTGAAGAACCATCCATTTTAGTTTATTTTGTTTATTTTCAGTTTCCCTCTATTAACTTCTTGAACTACAATTATTGATGAATGAAAGTTAGGTTAAAAAATAGAATTTGCTTTTCTCTGTTTGCCCAATGGGCAGGTGTGGAACCTTTAGTAAATACACAACCGTCTTTAAAGTTAAGTTTTTATTGTGAACGTCCCTGGCTGTCTACATGTTCTTTCCAAGTGAAAAAAAAAAGGTGATTGTGTCTGTGAATAAAATGCAACTGTCACGTGTCTCTCTCTGTCTGCCCGTCTCCAGGACACACACACCTTCCCACACACCTAAGGCGGGAAGGAATCCGCGCATCACAGACATTCTTTCCTGTAACAGTGAGATTCTACAACAACCGCTGGGTGGTGGGGATCCCGCCTGCGTTTGTGGGATCGCTGACCCCAGACATGGTTGTGTCCTCTTCCCTATCCCTAACCCGGCGTGCTGTGTGGACAGAAATGTATTTTCAGTGACTACTGTCTACTCTGCTTCCCTTCTCACCCAAGAGCAATTTATTTTTTAGAAATACGCAATTAAACTCCCCACGAGTTTCAGCTCCTTCCAAAGGGTGTTATCAACTCGATTTTGAGGACTGGCTTCGTAAGGACTATTAGGCACCATTTGTTCATTAATTCTCCTAGAAGACAAAAATCCAGATGAAATTTGAGGCAATCTTAGAATAAAATGTGATACATATTGCTGAGTTTTTTTTTTCCCAGTGTTAACCCAATGCAGTGTTAATACAATGCTCACACTAAATATTTACTAAATTGCTTGGCATTTAGGCTAATGAGATGCTTGGCACATTATGCTGTGTTATCAATAACAGGAAAATCATATTCATTATACAACTTACAGCCACTAAACTATTTCAAAAATGTCTAATTTTAATTATTAGCATTTTTCTTTGAAGTGACAACATTTTAAAAGGTAGAGCAGAGTCCTCCTTGTGAATTAGAAAAGCACTCTTTCTTTATCCATGTGGCAAGAGGACATTCAGTAAACATGAAGGACATGGGACTAATGTGCAGACTTTGGTGATAATCAAATTAAAAGTGGAAGGGAGCAGATTTGCATTTTAAAGGAATTTGCATGGCGGTCCCGTAGAACCCAATAAACGCGAGACTCTCCGTGGTAGAGTACTGTTTACGGCATCACCAGTCCGTTTGCAAGAACAGCCCAGAGCTCCTGCTTTGGAGGATGGAGGAGCGTTAGAGATGTCTCAGGAGGGAGCACGTTGGCGCCGTGCCCCGTGGACCCTGTGAGCTCTGGTTAATGTCCGCAGACGACAGAACTGCCTTGTTCTTTTTGTTTGTGATGAATGTGCTGAGCAGAGACCATAAGGAATGGGCCGGAGAGTCCTCTACTGTGAGAATGTAGCTAATTGCTCTATTTAAGAAAGAACTGGTAGAGAATTTAACATATGAGGGGAACTAGGCAGAGAAAGGAAGGGGGAAAAAAAAAAACAGAAAACCCACAGCCATCCAAAGAATTGCGGTTTGGAAGCGTGCTGGTGATTTTTGGAAACCTCCTCTTGCGGTTTGAAATAGGGCTGCCCTTCTGCATCCTTCCCTAAGACACCTTCCTTAAAGCCGGCGTCAGCTTTCCCAGCCTTTGGGACTGGACGGGTGACGATTTTAGGTACACGAGTGGGTCCGTCCTGACCGTGTGATGCTCTGGTGTGTTGACTTTGCTTTAACAAGTGGCTGATTTTAAGCTCTTTGAAGGTCAGGATTCTGTTGCCCACATAAATTGTTGACCAGAGTGCTTGATTTGTGATAGAATGCCAGTGAAAATAAAATGAACACAAAGGGGGAAATGGCTGGGTTGTTTCTGAACTTCTTGAGAAAAATTGGACTTTGGAAGGCTGGGCAGTAATTGTTTTGGGGGCTGGAAATGGCTGGGCGACAACCTGGACAGCTGTGCCCACAAGAATGCAAATTGTCAGGGACTCGATGAGTGTCTTATTTCTGCTGCTGGAAATTTTTAGGTGTTGTTGGGGTCCCAGCGGGCGAAGACCATGGAATTCCCTAACCCCTTCAATAGAAAGAGGATGGGATATTTTTTAAATTGTTGCAATAAATTAGATTAGCTTCTTCGATCACATTGTCTAAGAGTACAGATTGGTTTGGACTGACGTTCCGATGGAGTAGGCCCGTATCCGCCGCTCACAGCTGTGTCTTCAGCAGCAAGAACCGGCTGGTGTTCGGTAAGCGGACACTTAACTTGTTCAACAGGTGAGATGCTCAAGGTACTAAACGTACAACTGGAGACTCAGGCTCCTATGCCAACCTCACATTAAGTGACAGCAACAGTGCGTGGGGAATTTTTGTCCTTGTCTGTATTATTATCCAATTAAATGCATGAGAAGTGTCTTGACACAGGGCGTGTGGGGTTGGTCACTGCTATTAATACAATTCTAGAGATTGGGTGTGTGTTTAGTAAACCTCAGAAACTCGCAGTCCTTCAACTGAGTTAAGCAAAGCATCTCTGGGGTTTATGTGAGACAGTTTGAGGAACGTGGTGCACACACGCACACACACACACACACACAGGTCCCCGCATTTGTTCCGGGTGTCACCGAGCTGAGCTGTACAGAGACCCCATTGCATCTTTGCTTTCAAGACCGCAATTGCTTTCCCGCAGAGATTTGTTCCATTAGAAAACGTGATGGATTCGGGCACTAAATGTCCCTGCTGGTGGTGGCTCTGGTGTTTAACGGCCCAGGCTGGGTCCTAATCCATCCGGGGAATTGCTTCCAACCCAAAAATATACATGGCTGGTTTGCCGTTGATTTCAAAAGTCACACATTCAGTCTCGCTCCTCTGAAGGAGGAAGGATTCCTCTAAGTTAAAAAAAAAAAAAAAAGGTGTCGCAGAAGATGCACTTTCTCCCTTGATCACACATTCATTGTCTCTAAGGACACGTTAGATATCTGACAGGGGGAGTGAGCGCGTGCCACCCGCTAGCCAGGGACGCTGTGTTGTCACAGACCGCCCTGCGTGGTCCCCACGCTGGAGAAAAGTGAAGTGTTTCGCTAACGATCCAGCAGACTTCATTCAGAGTAATGTTTCCAGTGCAAAGTGACATGTTGCACCCGGAACTCCAGGGCTACCGTCCTGGAGAAGTTCTTTCTAGCATGCTCCCCGCAAGGACGTGATACTCGTGATTTTAAGCGTGTTGTTTGTCAGTCTCTCAAGATGAAAATCTAGTGAGAGCCACCATTTATTTTACTAGCTAGATGAAAATTTAAAGTGGCAAGATTTACTTTCCTCATTTAAAAATCGGAATGCTGTTAGTAGCATGATCAATGATACGTATTTACAAGTAAACTGGGGATAAGGTATTGTAAGTGTTCGATCTGTCAGTATATGAAAAAAATTTGGTTATAGTACTATTTCTAAGGTTTACTTGAATCTGTTAAAATGTATTTCGCTCTGCATTGCACCATAGTCATTCATGCAGTTCATTATACGCATTTAAGCCCCCACTTTTCACTTTCTGTCAATTAGGTCAAAACTGGGGGCTTAAATACTTAGCAAGTCCTAATGGTTTGAATGTCAGTCTACATATAGTTAACCAGCCGGGGTCCGCAGTAAGAGTCAGGGAAGCATCCAGCCCTCCCATTTCCCTGGAACCTCGTTGATTTAGTAACAAGCACATTATAACGCACGGGAAGAAACCCTAGGACAGCCTTCACTCACTTCCCATGAAATGAAAATCAGCTCCTTCTGAGAACAAACAGCCTGCTCTATGGAGTGTGAAGTCCTCTTAAGATGCTCCGGTAATGAAGCCTGGTGGACCCCAAAACGGATAACGCTGCCACCTTTCAGAGGCTGCTGAAATAGAACCCACTCTGTCAGCTCCCCCGTTGGCTACGGAACGGGGTTTCGTCTTACCTGCCATGTAGCTGCCTTCAGGACTGAGCAGGGGGCAGGAGGCGGGAGGCGGGAGCCGGCCCCTCGCTCGAAGTCCGGAGCATCCTCACTGCGCGTGGTTCTCTGCTCGCCAGACGGCTTTTGGGAATGGTATTTGCTGGTTAGAGCTCGGAGCCACGATGTCATCATGCAGCTGGCTAGCGTCCTCATGGCCCGATTACACTCCTTTTTTTTTTTTGCCTTTGGAGTGAAATTATTAGAAGATGTAATAAAGAGGCAGAGATACGGTGAGAAGTCCAGTGTGACACGGTGAACACGCAGAAGGGTCGTCCTTTTGGTTCTGTTGTTCGAACCCAAGAAGGGGCTCCGTTTATCAGGGACTGAGATGTCTAAGCTTAAGGCCAACATATACCCTTTTGGCCAGGAATGAAGATAAACCACAGGCAAACCAGACAAGGGGATTTCTTTCGGCTAAAGACACTTATCTGAATGTAGGCTTCCCGTCCAGGATAAGACTAAGAAAAAAGAATTAACTTAGAAAACTTCTGGGGATGGGAGGTTGGGTATAGCTGCAGGATAGAGTTGCATGCCTAGCATGCGTGAGGTCCTGGGTTCAATCCCCAGTTCCTCCATTAAAAGATGGGAGTAAAGAAATAAGTAAATAAATGCATTATTTAAAAAGAAAGCAAAAAGAAAACTTCTGGAATGCAAATCATCGAATGCATCAAATTAGCTGTTTCCAAACTCAAATACTGCACATAGAAGATCACCCCAATCTCAGTGTCTTGGATGCTCCAAGACTTTTAGGTTCTACAAGAACCCCGTTACTTTGTGCTAAAATCAGACGATGTTAGAACTCAGAGGTGCGAGGCGGGTCAGCCACCCCAGCACTTGTGGTCTTTTTTTATTTTTTTATTTTTTGAGCCACGTATGACATTGAGATACTAAAGACAGCTGTGATCCTCCAGAAAAATTCAGGCCATCACATGTACAGTGAATGACCTTTCTTGAAGACCACCCATGCAATACTACATCCAAACAATTAAGTCAGCTCATCTACTAGGATTAGAAATACAGTACCAGATAAGCAATGTGCCCAATACACATTGAAAGAGTTTAACTTTCTTTTTTTATGCTAACATAGTCTTTGTTGTATGTATATATATATATATATGTGTATATATGTATATATATATATTTTTTTTTTTTTCCTTGAAGTAGAGTCAGTTTACAATGTTGTGTCAACTTCTGGTGTACAGCACAGTGCTTCAGTCATACATGAACATACATATATTTGTTTCCATGTTCTTTTTCACCATAAGTTACTATAAGATATTGAATATAGTTCCCTGTGCTCTACAATATGAACTTGTTTATCTATTTTGTATATATTAGTTAGTATCTGCAAATCTCAAACTCCCAATTTATCCCTTCCCGCCTCCTTTCCCTCTTGGTAACCATAAGTTTGTTTTCTATGTCTGTGAGTCTGTTTCTGTTTTGTAGTAAGTTCGTCTGTTTTTTTTTTTTTCCCTAAGATTCCACATATAAGTGATATATGGTATTTTTCCTTCTCTTTCTGGCTCACTTCACTTAGAGTGACAATCTCCAGGTCCACCCATGTTGCTGCAAATCACATTTATTTCATTCTTTTTTATGGGTGAGTAGTATTCCATAGTATAAATACACCACTACTTCTGTATCCAGCCATCTGTCGATGGACATTATGTTAATATAGTCTTTTTGTTACATTATATCCTACCTTTAAAAAAATTAGTTTTTAAATTCTAGTGAAAAAGTATTCTCCATGTAAACCACACGAACTGTGGGACAGCTCTTTTCCCCTCCTCCCCCTGCCAGCCCCCCAGGGTTGCACACCCTTGCCCTGCAGCTGTGTTGGGACCATGAGAGGTGAATGTCTGGAACTTGGAGTATTTTGTTTCCTTTGAATACTTACTGACTTCTGAAGACTGGGCACGCTCAGTTACAGAGAGTGGTCGAGGCTGGCGGTGCTGTCTCGTTTAGCTGCGCTGGTTCTGGGCTGATTCTGCAGGAAATTCCAGGAGCTCCACTGACAACCACGATTAACCTCAAATTAGCACTTTGGGTAGACGGTGAATGGGGTTTCGGTTGCTTCTTTGACAGCTGTGTTTAGGAGTGCGTGCTTCTTAATTACTAATCTTTCTACTTGAAGTTTTGTTTGTATGCGTTTAACTGTGGTTGACTTAGGGAGTGGGACTGTAAATGACCGAAGTATTGAGTTTTTTGGGGACTCCACTGATACAGTAAAGAGGAGTTCTCTTACTGAGGGCTGAACGACCCCTCCCCGCAGCTACAGATGGGAACCCAAAACCAAGCCCGTGGTTTATTACTTTCTCTTTATTCTTAATGTTGTACTAAATCTGCCCAACCTCAGTGAGGTTCCCTGTCGTGTTTAAGCTTCTATTTTTTATCATTTTCAGATAACTTCTCATGTATATTGTCAACTGCATGTTGACAGTTATAGGCACTTAATGACAGCATCAGAAATTCTGTCTTCAGTCATTAAAGGTTCTCTCGGTTCTGATTGCTGTGCTTAACCTGAAATTCCACACAAATGATATTCCAGTCACCTTTATTTCCTTCTTTATTTTGCATTCAGCTAATCCTTTTTTGCTGATCACTAAATATGATTCACCTTCATTTTATATCTATGGTTTAAGTATTTCTGCTAAATCATCATCTGATTTGAATGATTTTTTTAAGATTAAAAAGTCACATTTCTCAGTGCAACAGAAAATATGACCCACTTACGTTCAATGTGACAAGTTTATTTTACACTTCTCCTTTCAACTGACTTTGTAGTTATGTTTTTAATATTTATTTTCGTTGTATTGTGGTGAGCACACTTAGCCTGGGATCTGTCCTGTTAACAAAATTGTAAGCACACTATACAATGGTGGTTCTTTTTTTTTCCTTTCTGTATTTCTGTTGCTTAATTTAGATGAGAGAAGTTTCCTTTATTCTCTTCGTGATGCTGGAAGTTTAAACAGGATACCTTTTCCCTTTAATGCTTCTTAAATGTAACACTTGATTTATTCAAGTGTGTCTAGTATGTAACAACAAAAAGCAAACAGATAAATTAGCTCCTGTGGTATCTCTGTACCAACCTAACTGTTGTTCATCTATTTGAATTTGAACTTTGAGTCCCCGCCCCGCTGTTCCTCTGTATGCACTTAACTTACTCACAACACCTGCTATCGCCTTGTCATTTCATACAAAGACCCACTTTCTAGAACGGCCCAGTCTGTTGCTGGAAAACAGGGCCAGAAACAACGCTTTCTGCCCCCAGACGGTTTTCCGTGGAAGGAAGGTCGCACCACCCCTCACGTCTGCACGTCCCAGCCTTCTCCCTCCCAGGAGCTGTGCCCGGCTTTGTTCCTCTTTTGCTTTAGAAGGAAGCCTACATTCTCCAGGTCAATTTTCCTTTTTGTCTGATAATACTCCTTTGAAGGCGTTTCCAGGAGTGCAGGTAGCAAGTGTGCAAAGAACAGGAAGCTTCAGCAGAGACACACAATCTGAGCAGGTGGAGCCCACGTGTCACCCCCCCCCCCCCCCCCCCCCCCGCTTCAGCAAGACTGCACAGCCTGGACCGAAAAAAAAGGACTCAGGTTCAAAATAGCCTCCCTCAGTGTTCATCCTCGGAGGAGCTGGGGTTGCCAGATAGCTTGCAGGTTGGCTAGCAGAACTGCAGACTGCATACGGCTCCTGCTTTTCCTGGTACATGGAGTGAATCGATTCTGCAGAATCCTCTGATCTCCAGTCATGAGAAAAAGGAAAAAAACAAAACAAAACAAAAGAAAGCAGTGCCTTTTCCACTGAAAAGCAGACCCACCCATCCCCAGATGGTTCATTCCAAGGATGGGCGTCCTTCTCAGTGACCTGTCTGCTCAACCCTAAGGCCTTGATGTTACCCTAAATGTCCACCTCCCCAGCCGCCTGGCAGATGGCCTCCCTTTGAAACTGTCCGCAGGAAGCGCGCAGCCTTCCAGACCGTCCCCTCGTCACGAGCAGTCTTCACGGCGGTGCAACCTGCCCTTAGCTGGAGTCTTCGTTGCTTTCCCTGCAATGTATCCTCTCTTCCTCTGCGGCCCCCTGCCCTCTGCTGAGTGTTAGCTGTCGGAATAACGCACAGGCAGCTCTCATCCTGCAAGCAGTGTTTCCTCAGGAAGAGAGAGCCTCACATAGCACACCCGGGAGTCCTTGGAAGCCCCTCCGCGCCCTTTGCGTGGCTGCGGTGCCTCAGCCTGTGCCTCACTGTCCGACTGCACGATGCTGGGCGCCGCGGGCGTGGGCGCAGCCCAGCTGTGGGCCAGGCGGCGCCCGGCTCTTGGCATGACGCGTCTCACGCCTGCAGTTGACGGGCGGTGACGCCAGCAGCTCGCCGCCCAGCCTTGCAGCAACGACACGCACGGCTCACCCTTCCTGGGTCACCTCCCATCGTCACCGGGCCGGTCATTTTAGCTTCTCGACCGTCTAAAATGCCGCTCCCAGCATCCTGTTGCTGTGGGCACCCAACGTGCCTCTGCGGCTTCACGCAAGCAGCAGACAGTCATGCGAAATAAGTGGGGACCAGGAAAAATGCCTTTTCTGTGCAGCCCGAGGGAACTGCCAGCCTTTTGATGATAAACCATTAAAAAAAAACCCAAAACACTCATTATGTCCTGAGGATCATCCACCAACCAGCTGCAGAATGATTTGGCTGCACTATTTTCAAGCTCGAATTTTTTTTTCACATTCTCGATAAGACTATCAGCAATTTTGCTTTTTGTTTTTTTTTCCCCAGAAATCGGAATATATATTTTGCATTATTTCTCTCTCCTTTCTTCACGTTTAAAGAGCACTTTTTCACTCCCCTGTTTTTTGTTTTAATCAAGTACTTTCCTGTATTCCATCCTAATTACACATCACAGTGGGATTAAATTAGAAGTTGATGAACGTTGCGTGTGTAGAAGACATGCAGATTAAACAACCAGCTTCTGAATTAGCGTTGGTCAGTGAATGACCTTAGGGAAATTTCACAAGTATTTTGAACTGAGAGAAAGTGAAATCAGAATGTATCAAAAACCTGTTGTTTGCAAACAAAGCGGAGCACAGAGGGAAATTTCTATCTTTAAGTGCTCTTACAGAAATATAAAAAACCTGTTAAGTCAGCTAAGTTTTCACCTAGCTTAGCAAAAAAAGGAGCGAGTGTAATGGGAAATAAGGAAGGAAACTGATAAAATAAATGTTAAATTATTGACATAGGAAACTAAGTCATTAATTCACAAAATCTTAAATCTACACACAAGTACACACACACACAGAGCGCATGTAATGTGACAAGTCCTGAAATGTGAACAATCTCTGTAGTCTGCTTATGATAATTACAAGACGTTTATCACTGGCTGAGCTGGTTACCATATAAAGCGACTGGGTATGATTTTTACAGCTTGCTCTGTGTCTCTAATGATCTCAAACTAAGACTTTTAAGAAGCTGACTTTTTATGGAATCGGTCAACTTTTTTCTAGACGGCACCAACCTACAAGCAGCCAGCTGCCCTTCAGTGGGAGAATGGACGAAATTGTAGCGTTTGTTATATAATGGCATGCTTTCAATACTTAAAAAGAAAAAAAAAGGCTCAGAGGCAAAAAAAAAAAAAAAAAAAAAAAAGCAGATGCGTTTTTCAAACATTGCGTGAAGTCCAAAGTGGTAAGAGAAAAAAAAAAACAAACAACGTACACCATGTGATTCTGTTCACACACATTTCAAGACACGGCGAAACTAAGCAAGGGGGTCAAATGTAACAGAGCTGCGGTGACTTCTGGGAGTGAAGACACTGGAGAATAACTTTTTTTTTGTAGTGAGAATATACTTCTCTTGATACGGAGGATGTAATTACCCATTCGTGCATATTTGAGAATACTCATTGGACTGGATATTCACATCTTCACATGTGTCCATTTATTTCAATAAAAAGAAATTATGCAGGTCTGTTTACCGTCCCAGACGGTGTAAGTAAATGAATATACACACATTAGCAAACGTCACTACCCACCCAGCATCCTCAAAAACCCGAATAAACGGCATCTAGAAGTTTAATCCCTAGTTTCGAGTAATGTGTGGGGAGTGCCTCCCGTTTCACTCTTGGGAATCTTAGAGGTTTCTCTTAATTCTTTCAGGGTCCACGTCTTAAGGGCACCCTATTTCCTCCTTAGCAACCTTCCTCACAGAATTGTTCTGAATGATGATCTGCTTCCTATAGTCATAGAGAACAGTGTTCTCATCTGCTTTAAGTTAGGGTTCTGAGTACATTTAGATCTATTTTTCTTGCAAGAGAAAAAAATAACCCTTTTTTTTTGAGAATCCTGTATTTTTCTGTCCCTGGAAACTCTTGGGGTATCTTCCATGGGGCCCAGGTGTAAAAAGAAGCAGAGATTGCTTTTACCCACTCCCGGTCATTTCTCATCCTGCTAAATGATACGGAAGTTCTCTTCAAGGTGAAGACTCTAGTCCTGTTTCTGGTTCAGTTGGATTGAAATACCTCTTAAGTTCTTCTTTCTTTTCTTTTCTTTTTTTTAAACTTTTTTTATTGAATTACAGTCATTTTACAACTTTGTGTCTTTCTGTTCTCTGACTTGTAAAAACAAAGGTGGCAGCTGTTTCTTGCTTATTACGTGGCGATGCTTTTAGATCCAGGACTTCTGGGTGCCTCTCAATGGGATTAGCACGGCAGCTACCCAAAATTATCTTCCAATTTCCCTGAGATAAATAACACTTACTTCTGCCGCTATTTCCGTTCATGCCTTAGCATCATGGTATACAGCTTCTATGGGTGTTTTATTACATTTTGAAAGTTAGATAAACCTCAAGACAATAACACATGGAAGAGGCATCATTTCGTTTAAACAGTCATCATTATTTATTGAATGTAGTCTTTTTTCATTTTCAGTTTTATTAGGTAAAGTTGTTACAATTTGACTGCCCATGTACAGTATACCGCACGTAAACATATACAATGTACTGCACACATTTTTTAGTTTACATATATGTACTGATCATTGTTTCGGAGAACAATTTACGTCTTTAGCTTTTTAAACTTACATGGTTATCAAAGTAATAAAGCCAACCCCAAAATGAGAATCAGCAGAACGCGGTAATCCAATCCTAAAGGGCAAATGTGCTTGCACATATTAAGAAATCAATCATCTTACTTATAAATAATTAGTTCATTTCTGTCCTTTTTTTTTAGATTCCACATATAAATGATGTCATATGGCATTTTTCTCTGTCTGACTTAATTCACTTAGAATGATGATCTCCAGGTTCATCCATGTTGCTGCAAATGACATGATTTTATCATTTTTTTGGCTGAGTAGTATTCCATTGTATAAATATTACCACATCTTCTTTATCCAGTCATCTCTTGAAGGAGCATCATTTCATTTTAAGTAAAGGTTAACATTGCACCATAGTTTGTACATACACATTCACATGTATATGTGTGTAGATCACTTATTAGATAGATACATGGATAGATAGGTATAGATAGATAGATAGATAATAGATAGATGATAGAATGGATGGTTGGATGGATGGATAGATAAATAGATTAGATGGATGGATAGATAGGATGGATGGATAGATAAGATGGATGAATAGATAGATGAATAGATAGACAGATAAATTGGATGGATGGATAGATAGAATGGATAGATAGATGGATGGAAGGATAGATAGATGGATAGATAGATGGATAGATAGATACTTAGATACATAGATAGATGATAGATAGAATGGATGGGTGGATGGATAGATGGATGGACAGATGCATGATGGATGTATAGATGGATGGATGGATGGGTGGGTGGGTGGATGGGTGGATAGATGGGTAGATATGCAGGTAGGCAGGTAGGTAGGTAGGTGCACTATGAACATTTAGTGCCAATGCATGCTACCTGGGGCTCTCCTACACGTGGTAGACATTCAGCATCCTTGCTGACGTCTGCCAGCTGGAAGTTTGTAGGATGGGACCCTCGCCCCGCAGAAAAACGTCTCCAGACAAGAAGAAATACTCACTGGAGAGAGAATCACTCCCAGGTTAGACACAGGATAGTAATTTGTAAACGTGTTGATGTGGTGTATAATAGATACATCGTCTTCAACAATTCAAGTAAATACTGACATCCTAGCATTTCATTCCAAAATACTTTCACATGCATCTCCAAAAGTAAAAGGCCATTTCCTGCATGGCAACAATTTTATGATCACACCTCATGAAAATAAAGCTCATTTTTTTTGATATCCTAAAATCCTATTATTTATATTCAGATTTCCTCCACGACCTCCAGGCATGCATGTGACTCCTCGTGGGGCAGTTCTGTCTCTTAAGTCTCTCTCAGTCTGGCACGGCCTCTCACCTTCCGCTTTCATGTGATTTCACGTGCCTCTTGGAGGTCAGACCGAGGCTTTAGTGGAACACGCATGCCCCCGTCCTGGACACACATGCTGTGCCTCCTGCAGTCAACAGGTGTCCCCCACCCCACCCCATTTCCTGTCGAGCTACACAGTAGATCTGTAGGTGTAACTTGATGAAGTTAGTCATCCAGGGCAGGAATTCTTCATATCTTGAGGACGTCACATGGCCTTATCTTTGGCAAGTCACACTTGGTCTTCTTGCTATTTCTAATTCTGGATTAACAGGTGGTCTCGGGTGAAGTCACCCAGCTCTGCCCACCGTAGACACACCCATATCCTTCTCCGAAATGTAGTTCTTACTGATCGATAAGAGCTCACAGCCTGCTTGGGCTGTGTTTCCAGGAGAAAAACTCTTGGAAACCTTGTACACACACATGCTTCCCCAAGCAGCCTGTGCACGCGACGTGTGAAGAATGTTGTTGATTTGTGATCTCAATATTCTCTAATTTCCAAATCACATAGTAGCAGAATTCATGCTGTGACGTCCATTAACCACATTTGACAGGGTCCTGTTTTAAGGTGTGTGTGAACGAAAGGGCATAAAAGATACCTGCAGCCTAACAGCCACCTTAGAATCCTCACGGACGATGCTCTGCACTCAACGCGGGATGTTCGGTGGCTTTCAGCTGAATCCAGTTAGCTTCAAATGTCAACTCAACAGTTTGCGGGGAGCCCGGCTCTTCTGTCCTTGAAAGCCACACAGTCATAAAAGAGCTAGAGTCTGAAATGAGTCACAAGATGAGAAGTCTGACATTAAGGGTGAGAAATGACAGGCCACTTCCTCTTGGCCAGCACCTGGCAGTTCTCCGAACGATACCAGGCGATTATTAGGATCTGAAAACTGGATTCCTTCATGCTAAGAGTGCCCTGTTCTCTCTCAAGAGAGTCTTCTAAGTGGTCATCGTGTCCACAACACACAATTCACCATTAAGAACTTGACGCTCAACGTTCAACCTGGTGTATTTGCTAAAATTTCTAAGAAATTGTTTGTGGAGGAGTTAGGTACTGCATTTGATTGATTTATTTATTTTTTTTACTACATTTATGGCAAATACACCCACAAAAATTGTTAAAATGTTAATGACACAGCACAGCATACTCACTCTCGAAGTTCAAACAGTCCTTTAATTTGCTAAAATTGTTTAATTACCAAATTGTTTGATTGACGGTTTCTGTACTTACTTCAGCAGGCATTAATCGTCTGAATAAACACGGCAGGAACATTTCATGTCTGATTTTTAAATGCACTGAATATTTTGTTTTATTGCACTTAGCTGATTTATTAAGTTATTTTAGTGCTGAACAAATGAACACAGGGACAGGGGAATAGAATCTCTACTGCCCTACGTTGGGGCTACACATTATATTTTGTCTTAAAAGCATTGCTCTATGTGATGAAATGTTTTTGGTTTTTCTCTCTTGAATATCAGACACCCTACCAATCCAAAAAAATGTCTATTTTCAGTATAACTTATCTACTTTCCACATAGATAATGAGAAAACATACCTTGATCCACAACCTTTATTAACTTGGAGGAGTCCAACAGTGATAAACTTGGATGTCTACTTGTTTTTTTAAGAAGACACAGGAAGGGGAGTGGAAAACACACCTGTCCGATGGGTTAAGACATGACTCCATCGTAATCAAGGAGAGAGGAATTACTTCTCCAGGAATCAGAAAAAGCTCTCATGTGTATTGGTTCCCTGTTGCTGCTGTAACAAATGGCCACAAATGTGATGCCTTCAAAAAAAAAAAAGCAAGAATACAGCTTGATTCAACAATGCAATCCCACTCCTGGTCATATATCCAGAGAAACCTGTAACTTGAAAAGACACCTGCACCCCAGTGTTCATGGGAGCACTATTCACAGTAGCCAAGACATGGAAGCAACCTAAATGTCCATCAACAGATGACTGGATAAAGAAGAGGTGAGGTGGTATATGTATAAATGGAATATTACTCAGCCATGAGAAAGAATGAAATAATGCCATTTGCAGCAACATGGATGGCCCCGGAGATGATCATACTAAGAGAAGTAAGTCAGACAAAGACAAATACTGTGTGGTATCACTCATATGTGGAATCTAAAAAATTGGCACAAATGAACTTATTTACAAAAGAAACAGACTTACAGGCATAGAAAACAAACTTATAGTTGCCAAAGGAGAAAGGTGAGGGATAAATTAAGAGTTTGGGATTAGCAGATACTAACCACTACATATAAAATAGATAAACAACAAGGCCCTACTGTACAGCACAGGGAACTATATTCAATACCTTGTAATAACCTATAATGGGAAAGAATCTGAAAACATATATACATATATAACTGAATCTCTGCGCTGTAGACTAGAATCTACCACAGTCTTGTAAATCAAATACAGTTCAGTTAAAGAAGAAAAATAAAAGTGGATGATATCAAAGAAAAAAAGTTTTGATGCACTTCTTACTGGGCTACAGCAGGGTGTTGACGGGGCTGTGTTTCTTCTGGGTTTTAGTAGAAATTTTCTCTTGCCTGGTCCAGCATCTCGGGACTGCCCGCGGTCCTTGGCCCACGGCCCCACCCTCCGTCTTCAAGGACAACATTGACTGGTCACCTTTGTCTCTTCTATCTCCATCTCCCACTTTTAGGGACCTTGATGGTTTCAGTGAGCCCACGCCGATAACCCAGGTGTATCTCCCACCCTGCGCGTTAATTCCCTTCTGCTGTGGAACCCAGCCAATTCAAGTGTATTTTTGTGGGGGTTTGGCTGTATTTCCATTCACTGGAAACCCCTGAAACTCAAACAGCATTTTCACAGGCTCGGGATGTGTCCTCTCTGAAAGGACTACAACACAGAAAGGCAGGGATGTGGGAAATGATGGAAGAGGTTTCAAAAGACGCCATCAGGCAGTGGTATTGATTATACCGGTGATTTGGGGACAGGGAGACTGGCTGGACACAGACGCTGCTCACACGGTGTAGCCCAGGCAGAACTCTCCAAGACTATGCATGTAAAATGCTTGAACTCCGTGCATCCTGCCTTCGAGAGATGTAGGTGTCAGAGACAGAGAGGTTGTACGCATTGTCTTCCACGGATAGAGCTTTAGTTTCAAGGATTTCCGGCCACTTGGTGGGACCTCCATGAGAGAACGGGGTGGAAGTACCCTCCACGTGAGGGTCTCTTTGACCCTACGTTCCTTCCCGAGCCTAGACCACATCTTCGGGACAAGCGTCCGAAAAAACATTTACAGTTGGCCGTCTGGTAATCTCTTTTTGGTTCTCCTAGTGTGAAATGGTCACCCGTATCGCTGAAGGGTCTGACATGGCGGGGAAGTCTCCTTCCCAGGTGGTCATTTAGTTGTTCTCATTGGAATTACTTGAGGTGCTATCGAATGTATACGTCGGCGCTGAGTTGTGAGTGACCATCTACAATTCAACTTGCTCCTTTGTTTATGGAATTCAGTAGAGATACTCAAGTGAAAATGACTCGTTAGCCGTTACGTCTGCACATCCCCCTGCATGCTGGGTACGGGACTGGCGGGAGACAGAAGACACCCACGGCGGCGGCGAATGAGTCGCCTACGTGTCTGTTTACTCTGATGTCTTAAAATACAATCATTTTCTTGAAAGATGCAGCATGCATTTGGATATATTAATTTATTGTCAGTTTCTAAACAGTGATTTTGATCGTGAGGCTTCATTTCTTTTTAAAAAAAAAGTTTCGAAAACTATTATATAGCCATAGAAAGAGGTCTAGGAAGACAGACCAATGACTTAAAAACAGTTACTTGTTCCGTGACGGAGTGACTAATGGATTCTTTGAACTTCATTCTCTGTATTTATCTGTACTTGTGTGAATGTCCATAATGAACTTTTCCTTTGATATTCAGAAAGTGTCATTTTATTTTTATGTATGTATTTATGTTTGTTTTGTTTTGTTTTACCACTTTAATTATTTTTTGGAGGTTAGGTTTATTTATTTTATTTTATTATTATTATTTATTTTAATGCAGGCACTGGGGATTGAACCCAGGACCTCGTGCAGGCTAAGCGTGCTCTCTACCATTGAGCTATTCCTTCCCCCACAAAAGTATAGTTTTAAATGTTACATATACCGTATTTCTCCAAATTCTTGTGGGAAGACCACTACTTCACAACTTAATTGTTAAATGAAAAAGGCTCACACCAGTCAGAATGGCCATCTTTCAAAAGGCCACACATGACAAATGCTGGAGAGGCTGTGGAGAAAAGGGGACCCTCCTACACTGCTGGTGGGAATGCAGTTTGGTGCAGCCTCTGTGGAAAACACTATGGAGATTCCTCAAAAGACTAGGAATAGACTTACCATATGACCCAGGAATCCGTCTTCTGGGCAGATATTTGGAGCGAACTCTAATTTGAAAAGACACCTGCACCCCAGTGTTCATAGCAGCACTATTTACAACAGCCAAGAGATGGAAACAGCCTAAATGTCCATCAACAGATGACTGGGTAAAGAAGAGGTGGTATATTTATACAATGGAATACTATTCAGCCATAAAAACCGACAACATAATGCCATTTGCAGCAACGTGGATGTCCCTGGAGAATGTCATTCAAAGTGAGGTAAGCCAGAAAGAGAAAGAAAAATACCATATGAGATTGTTCACATGTGGAATCTAAAAAAAACCAACCAAACAAAACATAAATACAAAACAGAAACAGACTCATAGACATAGAACACAAACTTGTGGTTGCCAAGGGGGCAGAGGGTGGGAGGGGACAGACTGGGATTTCAAAATGTAGAATAGATAAACAAGATTATACTGTAGCACAAGGAAATATACACAGGATCTTGTGGTGGCTCACAGTGAAAAAAATGTGACAGCGAATATATATATGTTCATGTATGACCGAAAAATAGTGCTCTACACTGGAATTTGGCACAACATTGTAAACTGACTATAACTCAATAAAAAAAAAAATGGTAAAAAAAAAAAAAAAGGCACGTATCCTAGTTTTAAGGAGGGATCCATCATTTTGCTAAAAAAAAAAGAAATGTTACTTCTTCCCCCCAGGCTTTCAATCTCCCTGAAATATGTTGCTCGTCATCTGAAAATCAAAAGTGCTTTAGAATTACAGTTTTGTGACATAAAATTACATTACAACACTGTAACAATAAACATAATTTTGCTGGTGAAGGAGAAATATGATTTGTTTACGATGCTTTTTTTTTCCCCCGGCATGATTTAAGAGAATCCTATTCTTAAGTACTGACTATGAAAAATAAGCCAAAAAAAAAAAAAAGCAAGTATTTCATTAATAATTATAGGAGTTTCATATTAAAGCAGTGTTTTGAATACTGTCTGTTCCGTTAAGTAACGAATACTTGAAAGTTAGTTTCCTGTTCCTTCTCCCTGTTTAATGTGGCCACCAGGGAAGGTGGTAACCCGAGGGGCGTCCTGTTCTATTTCTGCTTGGCAGTGTTGACGCAGGACAGAACTTTTGACACGAGGGGCTGCAAAGTATTCTGTGGGCGACGGACAGCCTCCCGGATGATGTGATGAGGGAGGATGAGCGATGAGAACTCAGAGCCCCCCGACCGCCTAGACCTCGCTCAGGGGAGGCTAATGTTGTCTGTTTACAATATGCTGGTCTTTGGAGACAGAATTAGCGCTGTTTTCAGATGGTCGAAGACCCCGGCCCTTAAAGGGAGGAAAGCTGGGACGTCCAGGGATTGGGCTGGATTTGTTGGCATCGCTAGCCTCAATTCGGAGGCTGTTAGAAGAGCCTGCCTCGGACCAGAGATGACTGTCCTGGTTGGGCACCTGCACGGTGCAGACGGACCAGCGAGACGCAGGGGGCAGCCTGGACCCCGGGAAGGTGTCGGGGTTGTTGTGGAGAGTGAGGCGGGTGTGGGTGTGACCTCAGAACTCGGCACGGTTCACCACGCAGGAGTCCGGACGGTCCCTGCGGACCCGGGACGGGGAGCTGTGCGGAGGGACGTCCGCCTGCGCAGGGCAGCTTGCGTCTTTGTATGTGAACCGACAGCTGAACCCCGAAGAGGACGCACCTGGGCGCGGGGCTGCTTGCCGTCAATGAAACTACGGGAGGTGTTTGTTTTTTGTTTCCCCACTTACCGGGCAGATGGAATCCGCAGCTCGAATCATTGACAGTCCCGTAGCTGTGATGGGCTGTGTATGCAGCTAACCGTGCCGTGGATAAACCATGTACCACAAACGTGTGTTTCTGCCCTCCAGCACATAGAATTTAGGGGAAGAAAAACTGGATGAATTGGCATTAAACAGATAGAGATTTATCGCCCGTCTTGGGTTCTGAGAAATTTTGCTGGTGAGTCCTTGGGTCTGGGAGACGGACCCTCCGAAGTTGTCAAAGGATAGACGTGTGAGGAAATAAGGAGTGCTTTTATCCCTCAGTGGCACCCGCTGAGAAGCTTCTGATGTGAGGCTTTTCCCGAGAACCCGTGATTAGTTGCTTTTCCCCTTAATCTGTGGCTCTCCCATTGTTCTCCTGAACATCCCACTGCATCACTGCTCAGCATGAAAGTTTTCGCTTTCTTTTAAAAAAAAAAAAAGGAGTGGATTCCTTTCTCATCTTGAAATATTCGCTCGGCTGCAAATTGCTCGGCGTTCACAGTGCTTCATTATTCCCGGCTCTCCAGGACCGGTAATTACATTTAAAAAAAAAATCAATTTATTTTTCTTCCACATAATAGGCCAGTTCTTCGTTGCCATTATGAGTGATGTTTAAGTGAAAGTCTAAAATAAGACACCTGGGAATGAGGGGAGTTTTTTTTTTTTTCAAGAACGTAAGATTAGACCTGCAGGTCCTTGGAGTTCCTTTACCATCATCAAACGAACCACAGAGATCCTTCAGCCCTGCATCAACCTACCCGTTCATCTCACAGCCAGCCTTAACTCACACTGGACTTGTTTCTTTTTTTCTTTTTTAATTGAAGTATAGTCAGCTGACAATGTTGCATCCATTCCTGGGTCACTGCGTCATGTTTTTCAGTCTCAGACTAGATTTTGCTCACAGGACGAAAGGCGTCCATCACTCGGGACGTAGCTCAGTGCATCCACAACTTCCTCACTGGAGGAGTCATCGTTTTGGTTCCCGGACTGGTTCTTGCCCTGGCTTGCCATGCCTGGCATATTTCTTGCTCTGTGTGTCTCCTCTGCTCCCAGTCGACCCAGGAAATTCAAGTTCCCAGCCTCTTTGTCAGCTCGGACCCAAACCAGTGCCCCGGGCGTCTTTACCAGGGTCCTTGGCGGGAGGGACTGTCTGCCTTTCCGAGGTGCTAACCACCCTGGAAACAGGTCACGACCTTGACCAAAGGCGTGGCATCCCGGGGTGGCACTGGAGTGGGCGATAACCCTCCTGCCACCAGGTGTCCCCGGCCATCATCCTCCCTAGACCCGTCTGTGAGCTTTCTGTTGGAGACCCTTCCTGGAGGGTTTCCCCGGGTCCTGGTTCTCCACACCTTCCAAGCAAAGTCAGAATGTCAGTCTCTTTGCCTCAGCGTCTTTCCGCCTGATCAGGCAGAGTCCGCTTCTTAGGGAAGCAGTTAAGAACTTCAGATAAGTCACACGTCTCAGGCAGCTGGGGGGCCACAGGCTCGTCGGCGTTGCGGAGAATTACATCACCTCCAAAGCGGGAGGCCGTCAGCCGATGGAAGGCTGCGTGTCTCTTCCAACCTCATCATCCGTCACAAAGGCACGTCTTTGGGGGGGGGGGGTCACCTCACCGTTCTGGAACCTTCTAAAATGTGCAGAGACTACAGCCATGCCTGTCTTCTGCGTTAGGCTGGAGATGATTTCAGGGAGGGCGGGTTTCCTTTCCATGCGTTTCGTTTCAAGGGAGCCGTGTTAAGTACATCACTTTGCTGCAGACGAGCGTTCAGTGAAATTTCTGCCCCGTGAATGAAAGGAAACACAAGGAACGTGGGGAGGAGGTTAAAAAAAAACAAAAACCCACAGCAAGAGCAGCCAAATGATCGTTTTCCTTTAGTCCCTGATTCTTTGAGCCATCGTTTGTCCACATTTAGGGACAAGCAGCTTGATGAGGCTTGTAAGCCTGCAGCTGCATTGCCTTCGCTGGGCTCGCGCTGGAACAACTTGGGAAGGAGTTCCGGCTCTCCAGGAACGCGATGCAACTGGCAGAATTCCTTCTCTCCAGAAAGAGCATCGCTTTTTTTTTTTTTTCTCTCTCTGCCAAGTACAGACGGAACAGGTCTCCACACACGTGTGCAATGTGCGTGCATGCCTGTGTTCACGCATAGAGTGCACACAGGTGCACACACACACACACACACAGTAGCAGAACAGAGAAGCAGCCCCTCCTGTTTCAGAGGCCGCGCGTGGGGTCCCGCGGGGGACCCTCCCCTGGAACGTCTGTGGGCAAATCTGTAGCAAACATGCGTTCCCTGTTTTATGCCAAGCTGTGTGCCTACCGCTGTTTTGTGTAGCATTATCGAATACTGTACTTTTCCTGCTTCTCTGTAGGTCTTCTAAACAACGTGCAAGCTGTTACTCAGCCATAAAAGAAGAATAAAGTAATGCCATTGGCAGCAACATGGATGGACCTGGAGATTGTCATTCTAAGGGAAATAAGCCAGAAAGAGAAAGAAAAATATCAATTGATATTACTTATATGTAGGATCTTTAAAAAATGACACAAATGAACTTATTTACGAAACAGAAACAGACTCACAGACATAGAAGACAAACTTGTGGTTACCAGGGGGAAAGGGGATGGGGAGGGAGAAATTGGGAGTTTGAGATTTGCAGATACAACTATATAAAAAAACCAAATAGATAAACAGCAAGGTCCTACTGTGCAGCCCAGGGACCCATATCCCATTTCTTGTAATAACCTATAATGGGAAAGAACCTGAAAAGGAAATATATGCCAGTATGTTGTAACACTGGAAATTAACACAACGTTGCGAACCGACTACAATTAAAAAAAAAAAACACAGTGAACTATGATGCTTCTTTGACGCTGTGCACCTAACACTGTAACGGGCACGTCCTGGGGTTATGGAAACACCTGTTCATGGTGAAGCCATCAAGCCTTGGAAGGATTTGTTCAGTTTTCCTTTGAAAGAGGACGATGCTGGTTCAAAACAGACTGAAGGTGGCCGATTTTCTCTGTCACATTTTTTAAAACTCTAGTTTCCAACAGTGATATCATAAAGCTTGTTTTTTTTTTTTTTAAACTGGTGATGATTTTTTTTAATTAAAAAAATTTTTTTTAACATTTTTTTTTTAAATGTATTTCTTAACTGTCCTGGAAAGGTGTCTTCCTTACGACCTCTAAGACCACTGTGTCCAGTGAGAAACATGGGGCATCTTGCTGGGATTCTGATTTAAATTGCAATTGATTCCTGTATTAATTTTGGCAGAATCGGTATTTACAGGAGATGGGATGCAAGCGTTTGAGAAGACTGTGTGCACTTGCATTGGCTCAAATCTTGTTTTGTTTCCTTTAATGAGATTTTTTGTCTGTTTCTTCCCAGTGCTTTTTTTGGGTATTAAATGCACTTCAGATATTTTATGTTGATTATTGGATTTTGAAGAGAGTATGTCCATACTGTTTTCCAGGTTCTTATCACCAGTGTAGGAGAAGAGCTAAGCATTTTTGTTTATTTACTTCGAATTTGCCAGTTTTGCCAAATTGCCTTATTCCTCCTGATAGGTTTTTAATACACCCTCTCGGGTACACATTCATGCTATCAGCTAAAAAGGTCCCATTTTATCTGCTTCTGGCCAATAGTTAGAACACATTTTCATTTACCCTGCTGATTGCACTTTCAAGAATCTTCCCCAAAATTGTTGGGTGTAATGGAAATAGAACATACACCCGACCACGTCCAAGTGCAATTCTGGTGTTGATTTTAGAAGCGTTCCTTTGTTATGTGAGTTTTTTGTTCCATGTTATGTATCTTTCTCTTGTTACCTTTCTACACTGAGCTGCATATTTCAAATGCATCTTCCGCGTCTCTTTATACAGTCACGTGGCTTTCTCCGTCCACTGGTTGCATGAATGGATTATAGTGACAGATGCTCAAACACACCAAGACCTGATCATTCGTCACAACAACGCGACGTAGGCAAAGGGCATCGTTTTTGGGTGCGCTGGTGGACTTTAAAGGCACGGATAGTGTCCAGGTGTGCCCGGTCACCATTTTTCTGTTCCCAGCTGTCTTCACACTTTTCCAGGCTTAGCACAAAGACGCATCAGCCCGCTGTCCCTCTTCCTCTTGGCTTCTTAGGCATCAGGGTGCACTAATGTGAATTCAGAGCTCAGGAGAAACCGTCTTTGAGGGTCTGCCTGTTTCTAGAATGCCCTGGATGCCGGGGCCCCCAAAGGTTGCCCTAAAACATGAAAGTGCGGTGGGACCGATGCCTCATTCGAGGTGCCGTGTCCAACTACTCCTAACCCTGTAGGTCCAAGCAGTGATTTGGACAGATGTCCAATGAGAGACAGGTGGCTTAAAGAATCCACAGCATTAATGCCCAGTGGCATCTGTAACCCATTAAGTCCAGATCTAAGAAGAGACCAAGTGGATACATTATAATGTTATTTCTAACAGATCAATGTAACAAATATGCAGATATCTTGGTTCCACAGGCACAGCCTCCTGAAAACCTTCACTGTGTTGACACAGTAACTATGCCCAAAATGCGCTTAAACATAACATCCCATGACCACTTGGAAAACATTTTTTGTTTTTACAATGAAGGTAAGAAAGCTACAAATTGAACTTAGCAGTATCATGTGTTTTTCTATCTTATGCTGGCTTCATAAAGAATTACTTATCGTAACAGATTTATGAGTAATTATTAGAAGTCTCTGCTTTCCAGGAATATATTTTAATTTGGAGAAGGAAAATTAGCCAGTTTGTGATTAATTCTTAATTCTGTATCTGTTAAAAAAAAAAAACAACAACTTATGCTTTTTGTATTTTTCTGCTCTTAAAAAAAGTCATACTGCATTTAAACTTTCACAAAGGGACCGTCTTTGAGCTCACATATTGTACACAGAAACAGTAATTGAGGATTTAGTTTATCTCCCAGTTAAATTCCACCTCGAGTTATTAGTGGTCTAAATTGAATTTTATTGTATTGCACAATTGCTCAAGATAGTTAATCAGCAATAAAGTTGCAAGTATTTCCATTTTCGGTTTGAAGAGGTATTTTTGGTTTTTTTTTTTTTTTTTTTTTTTTTTTTGCACATTATCCACTAATGAGGACATTTTAGAGAACTCTGAATAGCAATTTCTTCTAGAACATTAAATACCAACTCAGGCACTGTTTCGTGCAATGTTTCCGCCACTTTGAGATGATACAGAGAAAGCAACGATCTCAGAATGCTTCCACTCTGAGCAAATCTTTTTTTTTCTTTTTGTACTGCAACTATAAAAAAAAATGTTGATTGTGTTTTTTAAAATTAGCCCGTTTTAATTTGTAGACTCCTGAGTCATGCTGTGTTATTAAACCAAGAAAAACAGGAGTTGGGGCAAACACAGGTGGATGATCCGTCTTTCGCATTTACGGCAGAACAAAAATAAAAGGGACGGAAAATGGTTTGGGTAGGAAGAGGGGAAGGGAAGTTACTCCAGATGAGAGGGGGAAGAAAAAACAGCAAATCAGAACCTGGCTGGGGAGTGAGAGACAGAGAGACACACAGAGACAGACAGACAGAGACAGAGAGACATAGAGATAGACAGACAGAGACAGAGAGACAGAGATAGAAACAGACAGAGACAGAGACAGAAACAGACAGAGACAGAGACAGAGAGACTCAAAATACCGTGACATCCAGCCAGTCCGTTTTAGGCATTGCAGGCGGTAATAAACAACACCGTTAATGAGTCAGCAACTTTTTTCAAATCTGGAGTTTTCTTCTTCAAGGAATAAACTGTGAAGGAGGGTGTCAGATGATGGGAAACGTCTAAAAATACGTGCGGGGAGACGTCCGCATATATGTAGTGCAAAATATCAAAGCATTCATAAAAAGCAGCCTGGTGTGCCCTTAGGTTTAAATTACCCTGGACCGTGGATTGAAAATGTTCGGGGGGAAAAAATTCCAGAATGTTCCATATTGGAAACCTCTGAACTTGCCGCCTCCTGGCCACTGTTTACACATCACCGACGTTGTCTTTGAAACTGTCTACCTCGTGTTGACATCGCATGAGGTGCTGTAAGTCATGCAGAGAGGATTTAAGGACGCGAGGAGGGTGTGCCCACAGGTTATACGCGAGTGCCAGTCCGTGTATGTCAGGGACGCGGGCGTCCTTGGGTTTCGGTGTCTCGCGGGTCCTGGAAGCCACCCCCTAGGGTCCAGACGCATGATCTGTGCAGGATGCTGCTGCACTCAGGGCCTCTGTGCACCTCTGCTGGCTGAGCGTCGCGTCTTCAGATGCATCCCGAAGCATCTCGATTTCTTCCACAACGCAGACTCTCGGGCAGGTTTCCTGGTCTCTCCTCCACGCCCCGGGTCGTGTTTCCCACCACAGTGTGGGCTGCAGCCTTGCTCCGGTCTTAATGCAGGGCCTCACTCGCCTTCTTAAATATTTTCTGACGCCTTCCTCTCATTTCCCCCTGTGTCAGCTTCCCCCGCGCACGTCCAGGGCATCCACTGCTTGTCCGCCCTGCTGGACGACCGGAGGGAGAAGTGCATCCTCTGTGAGGCCTTCCCGAGCTCTCGGCCTCTGTCCCCGTGAGTCGTGGCTGTCGTTCAGTGACCGTTCGTGGAACGGTAAGCAGCCCGCAGTGGTTTCAGAAACAACCCCTGGCGAGCGGCGTTGAGCACCTGTCTCCGGGGCGTGCGGCGCTGCGGGGGGGCGGTCACAGCCCGCGGGTCCGAGCCGGGCCGGCGGGGGACGTGGCATCACCCCCTCCAGGGAAAGCGGGCCTGCCCACGTCGGGGGCCCTGGCGCTCAGGTGGCCGAGCCCTGAGCGCTCCGCTGTGTAAAAGCACAAGGGAAGAAGTTGGCGCACCCACGTGGACAATTATCCTTCAATTCTCCAAGTATTTAGCACCGCTTACAGGTTTAGGATTTCAAAAAAGACGTTGCAAGAAGGACACGGTGCAGTCTTTTAATATTGCATGGAATCTGGACGTTCTTACAAGGGTCTGGGTGGGGATAAAATTCTTTCTTAGCTTCTGTGCTAAATGCCCATCGCTGTCTTCTCAAGAGAAGGAAGTGTAGACTTGGAAATGCCTCGTGTAACCGTGTTTGCCAACTGCATGCGTCTGTGCATGGAGAGGTGGGTCCGGCTGTTCTCCAAGAAATATCTCCTATTCACCAAATCCTATGTAGAGGTTTTTTTTTTTAAAAAAAGCTATTTCTAAGTAAACACCTCTCGTCCTGCAAGCCACCCCCACGACTCTTGTTCTTGGTCAAAATTGCTTACTCGTTTGCTTCAAAGTGGGTTGATGTCCAAGCATAGTGGGGTTACTGTCCCCCCTTTCAGGAATTCTTTTAGCTTCAGAATACATCAGAAATATATCAGAAATCAAGAATGGTACATGAAAGGCGGTTCCTTGAGTCAAGACGTGGTACCGCTGACCCACACTTGGAAGATCCGAAACTTTTGTGTTTCCCCTTGATGTAGCAATGTGTTTCCCTAAAAGACGTACTTCCCATAGACTTGAGATTCCACATATAGGTGTGTACGTGCTAATCCCAAATTCCTAGTTTATCCCTCCCTGCCCTCTTTCCCCTTTGGTAACCATAAGTTTGTTTTCTATGTCTGTAAGTCTGTTTCTGTTTTAGAAGTAATTTCATATGTCTTTTTTTTTTTTTTTCAGATTCCACATATGAGTGATATCATATAGTATTTTTCTTTCTGTTTCTGGCTTACTTGACTTAGGATGACAATCTGTAGGTACATCCACATTGCTGCAAATGGCATTATTTCATTCCTTTTCATGGCTGAGTAGTATTCCACTGTATAAATATACCACAGCGTCTTTATCCAGCCATCTGTTGATGGACATCATAGGTGGTTACTAATAGCAACTCCCACGCCCTCTCCCATCCATTCCAACCCCTCCTACCACCCAAACCCCAGCCTGGGATTGAGCGGACATCCCTTGATCTTTGTCCTAGGATTTCCTTTTTTTATGATCTTGGGCCACTTTGAGTCTTTAAATGTACCTACTTGCTCTGAAGAGCATCGGCATTTGAGGTAGCATTCGTTTACGTCAGCAGTTCGAAATTTCTACGCTAGACTTGGAAAATGTGCGTATCTTCAAACGTAGTTGTCTGAAAGAGGTAATCTACCCAGCCTGTTAGGGAAAAGTAAAAACAGAACCGCCTGGTTGTTGGAGGTTTAACCACCGGACTGCACTGTAGCTGTTACAAGGGGCAAAGTTTGAAAGATTTCACTACCCCGTGGTGCAGCTTTCCTTCCGTCTAAAGCATCGTTAGATCGTTGTAATATGAGCAAGGTCCTAACTCATACTTGGGCTTAAAAAAAGGGCAAAGCCAGAGTACCATGCAGGTTTGTTGCTTGGCTGTTGGCTGACGTTCGTTTCAAAGATGTTCATGCAATGTTCCCCTTTGATCGCAGCTTCCCACTGGCCACAACGCTCAGCTCCCGTGTCCGCAGTGGAAGGAGATCGGCTTCCACCTGCCACGACGCCGCACACCGCACGGAGGGCCACGTGCTCCTACCAAGGTAAGCCTTCGCGTGGACAACATCGGGTGTCTGACTCCAGCTCTCTTTGCCTTAAATACCCGTTCTTTTTTCCTAAAACACAAACTACTCTTCCAAGGAGCTAAACGTCAGATACAAATACAGTTGGATTTCTTGTCCAGGTGCATCCTCCCTGTCTTCCGAAATCGCTGTTTTCTCTAGATGCTCATAGCCGTGGGACGTGTGTATGTCCCTTTTGCACAGGTACTATTGTGCGTAAGTTGTAAAGACAAGGTTTGAGAGCTTCAGCACTATTGGCCTTTGAGGCTGGCTAATTCCTTGCTGTGCTGGGGGCATGGGGACGTCTCTGCGGTTGGAGAATGTTTGGCAGCGTGCGTGGTCTGTACCCCCTGCAAAGCACCCTCTTGTTGTGACAACCCAAACTCTGCCCAGACATTGCCAGGTGTCCCCTAGGATGGGGGAGCCAGTTGCCCCAGTTAAGATCCACCATTGTAGACAATTAATGGTACCTCCCCAACGTTCCCACTACATCACGTGTGTCCCGAGGGCGAGGACTCTGTCTGATTTCGGTGTCAATGTACCCAGGGCTGGAGCAGAACCTGGCTCCAGTAGGTCTTCAGTCAGTATGTGTCACATCACGTTGCCTGAATCCAATGATTAAAAATGAGCAGAAAAATGTATATATCGTCGCTAGCTGATTTCCAGAGATGATGCTGTCTGGACTAGAACATTTCATAGATTCCGCCACGGGCGCGAAACTTGGAATCCACGTAAGTCGTAATTATCGTTAAGACACCAAGATGTACAAACAGTTTCTGTATCTGAGAGGCAGCTGTGGCAGGCGTTTTTATTCCGCGAAGTCAAGGTTTGGGATCAGAAGAAACCAGTGGTCACCAAAGAGATTTATTTTCACGTTGAAAGTACTTTATTTTGGTCTTTTTTTCCCCTCGTCTGAACAACCAGCAGCGTCTCGCTTGCGCACAGTCAGCCTGCAGTTGTTGGGGGTGAGGTGGGGGCGCTGGGTGATGAGTGCAAAGCCTGGCTCTTCCCGGGCCGAGAGGTTCCCCGAGCTGTGCGGTGGATCTCCGGAGAAGTGTGGGCATAAGCATCGTAGCGACCTTTGACTGTTTCTACTTACCTGCATTCCTACTTAACTCGGCACGGGGAGGAAGATGTCTCCGTCACGTCCTATTCTGGGGATGCTCATAAAGCAGAGCGGGCTCACCTGTGCCGAGGAATCGTCCCAGGCCTTTCCCGGGGTCGGCCGGCCTCGTGGCAGGTGTCCGTGTCGCGCTCCGCGTCCTGCCCTTAGACGCCCAGGGTGAGGCGAGCTCCTGTGTTGGTGCGGAGGGCGGGGACGGCCACCCGGGAGGCGGTGGGGACGGCGCAGGGTGAGCAAATTTAAAAGCTGAAGACATAGGGGGACCCATGCAAACGAGGTTTGGTCGGGGTTGGCACGTGCCTGGGTTCCGTTCTGAGGACCACGAACAGTGAGGGACCCGGCTGAGGCCAGGGAGCGGTGCAGTCAGGCAGGAGGTCCCGCAGGTCCTCCCCGGCCGCCCTGCAGGGGGCGAGTTGCGCTCCGGTGCAGGCAGGCAGGCCCGGCGGGAGGCTGCCAAAGGAGGAGGCTTGGGCTGTGGGGGGACGGGAGATGGGGGGGGGGGGGGTTCATGTTGGAAGCGGGGTGGATGGTACATGCTCACGGATGAGACGAAAGGGGTCAGGGAGGAGCGGGAATCCATGGCACCCCCTTTCCTCAAGGCTTGAACAACCAAGTGGGATCATCTGTAGAAATGGTTTAAAAAAAAAAAAAAAAAGGCGGGAGGGCATGGAGGGGAGGCAGTTTTGTAGGTGGAGAACCATAAGTTCTCTTTGGAACATGTTAAGTTGGACCTGCCTGTTGATACGGACCTTGAGATGGTTGTTACCATCTGCAGCTTTGCATCGAAACTGAGGTCCCGTGTGTGCACGCGTGTATGTGTGTGTGTAGTAATTTTTTAATTGCATGTGGAAACAGGCAGGTTCTGGTGGTCCTTCTCCAGTGACTTCCTTCTCACCACCAGCTCCTCTTGTGGTTCCTCCTATAAAATTGCTCCAAAGAGCATATGACTCGTTCAGCGCCGTGTGTCCCAAAGGAAAACCTGAGCGCAAATCGAAATATCCAGCCAGAGAGAAATGACCAACTGCGCATCTGGTCTCCCTGCCCAGGGGGCTCCTATGCATCCTTGAAAAAATACAAAAGTCATTCTGTGGTCGTGTGCCATCACGCCGCACCGTGGATCAGGTGCAGATCTGTCATATGACCAACAAGCATGGACTGACTTCTGTGTCCAGGCTTTCCAGAACCAGGGAGGAGCCTGACTGTAAGGACTTGCCTGCTTGATTTTGGGGGCTGGAAAGTTGGGAATTTTGGAGACCTGACCAGCAGGCTGGAAACTGGGGCAGAATTTTCTGTGTTACAGTCTTGAGAGCGAATTCCTTTTGCTCCAGGAATGCTTAGTGTTTGCTCATAAGACCTTCAGCGGGTGGGCTGAGGTCCACGTAACGCTACCGAGGGCCAGCTCCCTGGCTTAGAGCTGTGGACCACGTCCACGAAACACCTTCACACGCGGCGTCTCAGCGAGCGTTTGACCACGCGACTGGGCACCGTCGCCTAGCCAAGTGGACGCATCGGCTCAACTCTCAAAATTCTATTTGTATCAAAACGAAAAGGAATGTGTTACACGTAGATCCAGGTGCGTATGGGAAGAAAATGACTAGGGTACGCAGCCCACTTTTTAGCTGAGTATGGGATCTACCTCTGGGACTGAACTGGGTTGAGAGGGGAGGACAGATACGTGACAACATGAGTGTGAATGTGAGGCTATTTCATTGAAAATAGGGCATTGCTACAAGAAGACAAAATGTAAGTTGGATTGTGGGTAAAACCTATAATGGGTTTATCACCCAGACGGTATCAGACACACACACACAGGCAACAGCAAAACCCAGTTTGATCCTTTACCGAGAAATGAAGTTGGAAATAGAATTCCGCCCCTAAAGATCGCTCGCACAGGCATCCGCCCCTCAGGTGGGACGGCGAGCTGGGTCCCCAGATTCCACGTCACTCACCCTCATTCTGAGGAGTTAAGGTCAAACTTTACAGTCTCAACCACTTCATCAGCTTCCTTCTACCCTCAGGTGGTGGCTAACCTTACGTTTTGTCCCCGTGAAGTCGTTAAGAACGTCAGTTGCCGTATTTGCCGACAAAAGAGGGAATCAAAACCCTGTGTGACTGCACAGTCAGTGCGTATTGTGGGCACCGTGCTTTTGAGAGACAATTGAACATACGGAAACAGGGACTTAAACACGAGGACTTGCTCACTCGATGGTGAGGGATGGGAATTCTTGTTTCCAGACAGGCACTCATTCCACTCTCGAGACACCATCCTTACAAACGTGCCAGGGGGGCAAGTGGCCTTTATTAGAGGACAGGGTTCACATCGTTTTGAATTCCGAGCTGCTAAAAATCACCCAAATGCTGCATTATAAATACATCAATCAGAAGAGTGTTGCATGATGTGAATTTTTACACGAACAAGCCTGGCACAAAATATTGAACAGTCCCGATTGCGTGAATATGTCCAAAGACGGAGCAGTGTGAGGAATGTGGAGGAGGACTGAGGTGGGGGGCCGGTGGGGGATTACGAAAGATAATATGCCTTTAAAAGGAGCCTGAAAAATACCACCCTAATCATAGGAACTGGACCCAAAACTCCCCCGTCTTGTACTGGCACCTGTTTCCCTCCAGAGCTGACGGGTTAGCTTGGCTTCCCTCGAGGAGGGTGGGAACTTGCAGCGCTCGGGGCCAGGGCACGAGAACAGAGAGTCCGCTGGCTGGGCTGGCTTTTCTTCAAGATCAGAGTGTTTCCCCATCAGTATGACCTTTATTCTAAAAGCGATACATCCTGGTCTTTGAAACCTTGGAATGACGAGTGAGACGGTCTAATTGTAGGAAGATCGCTGCCTTTTGAAGTCTTGAGAACGGACAGGTGCACAGTGTTCCTAGGACTGGAGAGTCTCCCGATGGAGATTTCACGGTGGTGACTGCTCACTGGCGTTTCTTCCTGCTTTAATAGGGCGAGGTCCAGAGCTTCTGCGCAGGGGGGGGTGGGAAGACCTTGTCTTTTTCTGTTGCTTTGGCCACATGTTCAATGTCCTCCTCGACCCCTGAGCTGGGAAAGGTGTATCTACAATGAATATCCCCATCCCTTCCGGAGCCCCTGGGACATGGACACGTGTACGTCCACCCACCGGCGTGGCCACTGCTGTCGTGGGCGTAATGAGCTGTGTGTGTGTGTGTGTGTGTGTGTGTGTGTGTGAGTGTGTGTGTGTGAAATTTAAAAGTGGTTTAAGATGCACCAGAGAGTCTTAAGAAGAGGCAGCAGGACCGTGAGGTGGAATTAACAGAGAGTCTCAAATAATTGTGAGAGAGGGAAGAAGGAACAGACTGTGTTTTCCTGAGCAAAGAGGTGTGTAGACCTTTATTCATTTTTTTTTTTTTTTGGTGGGGGCAGGTAGTTAGGTTTAATTATTTATTTTTAGAGGAGGGACTGGGGATGGAACCCAGGACCTTGTGCATGCTAAGCATGTGCTCTACCAATTGAGCTAGACCCTCCCCTCAAAAGTAACGTATCTTCTTAGTCATTAATTGCCCACATTACCTCTATGCTATTTCTTTTTTTTGGAGGTGTAACTAGGTTTATCTATTTTTATTCTATATTTAATTTTTTAATGGCTAATATTTTAAATTCTTTCTCACCTTGATAGGAAAGGGTTTCTTTTAAGAGACACAACAGCATTCATTATCAAATAGTAATCAGTTTGACTCTTAAAAGCAAGGACATCTCACCACTAAGAGTAATGTTAGAGAAAGGGAAAAAATAAGTTACAGACTGGGAGGGGATCTCTCCCGTCTATAAAATCACCAAAGGATTCGTATCAAGAATATATTAAGGGGCTGGGGTATCATAGCTCAGGGGGAGAGTGCATGCTTAGCATGCATGAGGTCCTGGGTTCAATCCCCAGTACCTCCTCCAAATATAAATAAATAAACCCAATTACCTATCCCTCATTAAAAAAAAATCATTAAAAAAAATTAGACGTTTATTATGGAGAAAAAAAGGTCATTAGGAATAAAATGAAAAGATGGAATAAAAATTTGGAGATGATGTTTTCCAAAAGCATAATTAGAAGCCTGCTAGTTAAGGGTAATTAATTACGTGACGATATGCTTCTGTGCTTTGGGACACTGGGAATCCTTTCAGAAGACTGAGGGAGCTCTCTGGGTCCCGGACAGATGTGCAGAAGTCCCGGCGATAACACACAGGGTGTCACGCACCCCCGTGGTCACACAGCTCAGCAGGGACGGACACAAGCTTCTCGCTGGCATATTCAAGCCCCCTTGGGCTAGGACGTACCAGCCCTGTAACGCCCGGCTGCTTCCTTCGTCCACGTTTGCTTCAGTCTCCTGCTTAGCAAATGAGGCTCATAAAAACAGCCCTCCCCCGAGTCGTCTTAGTTCAACCCACAGGGTGGGAGCAAATATGAGACGTGTCGGCGTCGGTCTGTGGGCCACGGTAATCTCTCCACATGGAGGGGACCGCGCCCCGGCAGGTACACGGGAGAAAAAGTCACGCTGTGATGTACACAGATTCACACACACACACACACACACACACACACAGACACATACACACTCATGGTCGATGCAAAATCTTGGAAAAATGGTACGAGAAACTAAGAATCCGGCTCAGAGCAAGGTCAGCTGGGGAATGGCCTCGGGAGATGGTTGACGTCCTTTAAAGGGTTTAGATGATTCTGGCCAAGATAAAAAAAAAAAATGTTGCCACTTAGAAAGCGCTGTCCTTGAAAACATAATTAATAATTCCAGAAATTTCAGTGTTTGCCGTGCACTTGGACATGTTCTTGATGATCAGATGTGTGCTCGGAGCCAGAATTGCCAAGCAATTGGCAAAAGAGGAAGAGGAGGATGAGGAACTGTCTTTAAGGTAATTTAACGATGAAGGCATCATGAGACGGTGTTTATACAACAGGGGAGGGAAAGCCATCCTACCTTTAAAGGAGACTGGTCTGAACTCTTGGCTTCTATTCTGGTGTCCAGAGTCTGTCTTGCAGGAGAACAGTGGTTTTCACATAAGCAGATACAGCTTTTAAGAAGGCAATTTCGTTCTGAATCACCAAGAGGGAACCATAATCCCATTTAAGAAATAAGAAAGCGTGTCCCAGTCTTCAGGGGACCTCCCTTTATTTCTGCTTATGCTTTAAAGATGATGTATTGTTTCGAAGGAAGGCTTTGGGGAAAAAACAGAAGCCAGAAATGAGCTGAATTATTTATTTTTATGAAACATATTACAGTTGGTGTATGGGATTTCATAGTACTTGGCAGTCATGCATCAGAGTAATTTCATTTAAAAATATTTGGATGGAGAGAGACAACACTATTAAGCAACTTGGGGAAGAGTTTTTCACACTGTTGTTGAAACGACAAAGGAAACCCAGCGTGGTGCTTTAAGTGGAGTCTTTACATAGTCAAACAAAATAATACATAATGGTAAAGCTGCGATATTGGAAATCATTTTGTCCTTCATTTTGTAAATCTTTTGTTTTGTAAATTGCAGCCAAATCTCTGTGTAATCAAATCCTACAGCACAGGTTACAAATCAGACTCGTTCCGTTCTGAGCACTATTTTAAAGGGGGAAATGAGCCACAATGTTCGGTGCAGGCAGAGTAAATACAAAAAAGCATACAAAGCTGCTATTTCAATATTGAGGTAGGCGGTGCTTGGCAGGTACGCACACAACACAAGACAGGGACAAGCAAATACGCTCTTGCAGGTATTTCATAGTCTGATTCTCTCTCTTTTTTTTTTTTTTTAAAGAACATTATTTACCGACGTGCTGTGATCACGTTGTGAATACCAAAAAAGACAGTTGAAGGTACCCGATAGACCGTTTCTGAATTCCATTCCCTTCATCCAAGTTTTGTGGCAAAGAACTGCCCACAGCCCACCGAAATCATTTCTTCTCTCCTAGAACACCTTGTTCGTCATGTTCCATCTCACTGTGCTTCGGAGATACTGCTTTTTTTTTTTTTTTTTTTAAGCCAATTGAAAGTTTGGGGCAACCCTGTGTCAATCAAGTCGACTGGTACCATTTTTCCAACAACGTTTGCTCAAGCTGCTGTCTGTGTGTCAGGCACTGGTGACTCTCACAATATCTCACACTTTGCCATTCTTAGTGCGTTAGTTATGGTGATGGGTGATCTTTGATGTTCGTTTGGAAAAGTAATTAGGGCTCAGATCGAGACTCGTTGAAGGCTCAGAGGATAGTAAGCATTTTTTAGCAATACTGTATTTTTGTTTTGTTTTATTTACTTATTTTTGGTGGGGTTTTTTTGGGGGGCGGGTAATTAGGTTTACTTATTTACTTTTAAATTAATTATTATGTTTTTCAGTGGAGGCACTGGGGATGGAACCCAGGACCTCATGCATGCTAAGCATGTGCTCTACTCCTGAGCTACACCCTCCCCCTAGTGTTTTTAAATTAAGGTATATGCGGTTTTTTGTTTTTTTTTTTTTAGACAGAATGCAATTGCTCATGTAATAGACTGCAGTCCGGTGCACATGTAACTCTCATATGCACGGGGAGACCAACCGTTTCCTGTGACTCTCTTTCCTGTCGTGTTGCTTTATTGCGTGGTCTGGACCTGGACCTTCAGTGTTTCCTTTGTCAGGCTGGTAGCTGGTAAGGGGCAACCCAGCCAAAGAAGTGACTATGTAACTGAAAATAACAAAGTAATTAGCAGCCTGGATCCCGGCGTGACTCAGTGGGGCAGAGCCAGAGATCAACCCCGAAAACAGGAGACATGCTTTCCCCTTACAGCCTTCGCCTTTTAATAATTTCCATATTACAGCAGCGTGACTTTGGGAGTGAATCATACATCCTGAGTTATTTATGTTACCACGTCTTTCTTCACGGAAAATAGAATCATTTCACTCTGATGTTCAAAAAGGACAGTCTTGAAGGCATTTTATTTCTAGTATGTTTTTAGGTGGGAAAATATGTAACTTAATCGTTTCCCTAAAATTTCCCTTGTGAAATGACAGTGTTTTCAAGCTGAGGCTGTCCGTCTGCAGGCTTGCTGAAGGCAAATACAGTAGCAATCGTGTTTTCTCAGGCTTGCTGATACACGTATGCAAGGAGCATCCTTCAAGCGTTTTTGTTTGTTTGTTTGTTTTTGTCTTTTTAAGAAGTTCAAGTTCACGCTTCATTGCAGTGTGATGATGAAATGCTCCATTACACTGAAACCGGAGAACCCATTTTGACCGCTCGCTCTGAAGACTTGGGGCTAAGTAATACGTGCCTTTGATTGCCAGGTTTCATGTGTGGAGTAAAATGATGTCAAAATAGAGAAAAAAAGCTGACCAGGTGCACGACTTCCTGAGCTTGCTTCTGGAGCCCTGCAGTACTGCCCCCGGCGTAACATAAAGAAGCTTTTGTTGGTTGATTTCCGCAGAAAGTGAGGTCCACTCAGTGATGTCTGAGTCCTACCTCAACAGTTAAATTTTTAAGGGAGGTAAGGGAGAAATGGAAAGCTACGTTGGGAAATTATTTTAAGCCAAATGATCACGGCTTTAGGTTTTACTAGAAACAAGCAAATAGAGGGGGAGGGTCTAGCTCAGGGGTAGAGAGCGTGCTTAGCATGCACGAGGTCCTGGGTTCAATCCCCAGTCCCTCCATTAAAATAAACAACAACAAATAAATACATAAACATAATCCCCCCACCAATTTTTTCAATTAAACGATAAAATAACTTATTTTTTCAGGATGAAAAATAGATAGGTATTGATGCTCAATTTTTCATGTTAAGTCAAATACAGACAGATTTCTATCTACTGGCTTTCTTTCTTATCAGCTGACTTTGCTTCAAGAGAACCATTCTATTCCCAACATGAACACACATGAAAACGGCTACTTCTGATTTGCTTTTTGAATATATGTCTCTGATCACGATTATGGAGCCGTTTACACTGGCACACTTGCCTGTTTAATTGCCAGATTAAACCCAATGCATTGCACACATTAAATGTGTCTAAAGCCTTGTTGATCCATGATGCATGTGTTCTACAAAAATCATTTTATCATTTTAACATATGGAGCATTAAAAACAAAGAGAGAGCAATCTTCTACGTCAAAATGCAATGTGGTATTCATCACGTCCTAAAAATAGAGGCACTGGTGGACCCTCGTTGATTTGAGATGATGAGTGTAGACAGTTTATTCGCTTTGAGAATTGTAAGACATTCTTCCTGTTTGCTCTATAATTTCCTAACCAACGAATTGCTTTTTCTGTACTTGAGTGGAACCATCAGGCTTCTGGCTTTCATGACACAATATCAAACTCCTCCATTTACAATCATTCTGTGTTTTTTTTTTTTTTTTTTCATTTACTACTTGCTTTGATTGTGGACTTTTTCACGAGTTTAGTATTGAAGCTCATAGTACAAAGATTTTTTTTCTAAATATAAGCCATTATTTAACATTTCATAGAGAATTTTTTTAAATTGAAGTGCAGTCAGTTACAATGTGTCAGTTTCTGGTGTGCAGCTCGGTGTCCCAGTCATGGATATATTTCTTCTCATATTCTTTTTCATTAAAGGTTATTAGAAGATATTGAAATAGTTCCCTGTGCTCTACAGAAGAAATTTGTTTTTTTCTAAATCTACTTTTATATCATAGAGATTTTCTTTAAATGTTATGCTCTATGTAAAAAATGCCTTCATTCTATTTTAAAAACCCTTTCGGCAAATAATTGATGGAACGCCAGAGCTTGGCCGTGTGAACGTTCTATTCTAACAAGGTAGGGAAGGGTTTTCATGGGGCGACGGGAAATACTGACTCCCGTGTACTGACCGTACGTCGCGACGTATGTGCAGACGTGATGTGAAAGGAGGGCATGTGTGCACGCATGTGCGTGTTTCTCAGTTTCCTGTAGGTTTATAAAGGCGGCGACTTTGATGTTGGATAAATGCCCGTGGTGGTGCAGCATGGTCACTACTTCTGTTTCTCAGTAAAATGCTGCTCTTTTTAAATGCAACCAACATGGTAAAAACCAACTGAAAGCCGTCCACGTATCTATGAGCAGAACTGAGCTACAGATTTTCTTCTGTAGGATTAAAAGCGTCACAGGTACAGAAGACAGCTTCATTCAGTGTAAGCTGGACAGCTTTCTAGGTGCAGAATTTGCTGGGCCAGTTGGGGCAATGGATTAGTGCCAATCCAGAGAATGATACAATTAGGAACAGGTGTACAACACTGGAAACTGACTACACTTCAATTAAAATATGTATACCAAAAAAAAAAAAAAAGAAAGAAAGAAAGAAACAAGTATGGCGATGTTCTCAAGCCAACACCGTCGGCTTCCTGACAATAGTGCTGACTTTGCACGGGGCACTACCAAATCTGATGTGGGTGTCTGTCAGGCACGAGATAATTTTGTCTACCGTCTTTCGTGCCTTCATTTCGTAACATTCAAAATGCATCAGCCGTGAAGCATACACAGAGCTTGGAACACGAATAAGGGGTCGGAATACGTTTCTTCCTGACGGTGTTATATCTTCAGGTGTCCCACCACCTCTGGCATCAGGTGTATTTTTGATAAACCTAGTCCAGGAGGAGTAACCAACATAACCCGCAGGAAACTAAGATATTGAAGGTTTATACTTACTGTGCAACTCAAACGCCTGACCTCAGATTCTCTGACCTCAGGGAGGCGTGTCGCTCCACCCAGAGAGCGTGTGTTGACCGCTTACTCTAAGGAATCAAATGACATGTCACAGTTTATAGATTCATATTATAGAATTATAGTCCTTTACCAAAACAAAAACAAAAACAAAAACAAAGTCAAGTGTATAAATCAGATGGCTAGGAGGAAGAACAGTCTTAAGCAGGGACGCAGGAAAGGATCATTTTCCTGCATAAGGTTCTGTCTTTCGGAGCCCTGACTCTGAGGGACACTGGGTTAGTTTTAGGAAGAAGGTTTCACTCTCATGCTGAAAACATCCGATGACAGTCCAGGAGGGGTGCTTACTTAATACACATGGAGGGTTCTCCACCTGTCAGCCGCCTTACAAATACACTGCATCTAATTTTCTCAATGTCGTCTGAACTTGATGCAAACTGGAATCTTTCAGAAACTGACAAAGCAGGGGATCAATAGACTGATAAGATTTTAAGCCCAAGTGAAGCCATTCCTCAAAACCTATGATTCTAAGCTTAAAACATCAGGGAACGAAATAACTACCAGTGGTCTACCTTCTCCCCGACATTCCAAATGAAAATGGAGAACTTTCGAGTCTGTTCCACCTCCCTGGCGCCCAAACATTTTACAGAAGGATTTGCCACGACTTTCATAAATAGGTTTCTTCTGTTTGAAGCGGATGTTTCTTGAGTGGCACAAAGAAATGAGAAAATCTCTCAGATACAGAGAAAACTGTTTAAGGTTAATTGACAAGGTTCTCTAAACATCCTTCTGTTTTTGTCTTCGTCTATAAACTAAACCAGCAGAGCCCCACCTCGTGATAAACACTTCCAGAGTAAAAAGGTCGAAATTGCTGGCTCAGGTCATACTGAGCTTAAGCCATCGATGAAATCATCTCTCATTTTACGTTCATTTATGTTCTATCATTTCATTTATTTTTTTTAACTTAAAAAATATATTTTTATTGAAGTACCATCCATTCATTGGTTCATTTATTTTTAGTCTCTGGGTTTTATCACCAAAATCTAATCACTTAAATTTATCATTTCAAATAACGGATCCAACCTTACTTAGTTCATTAAATAGGACAGTACACATTGCATTATTCCTCCGTAAAATAAGCTTTGCTTCTGACGTACGATATTAGAGTTTGAGCTTAAAATTTTGTGTTCCCTTATGAAGTCTCCCATACATTACACTGACAGATTCTTTTAATCCAGCAAGAAATGTAGTTTTCCGTTTCCCAGTGGAAAAATTAGCTGCAAGAGATTTCCTGGATCAACAGGCCTGATTGGCTGCACATGCATAGAGTTGCTCCCTACTGCAAACGTTCTGGCCATAATGTGTGTGTCTTGTGTGATAGTAACTGTGCTATTTGATTCAGCATCGTTGCCAGGTAATTTTCTAGGATGCAGTTTGCACGTTTTGCATTGATTTAAAGATTAAAATATGAAAGACTCATCCATTAACTGAACGGAGGTGGGCTAAATTCATTGTATCCCGGTCCAGTACTTAGGGCGGACCTCCGGGCTCGGCACACGGGGTCATTTGGCAAAGACTGAGAGTGGGAATTCCATCTTACTTTCCCAACGTTGAGGAATTTTCATTTGACCTCAGGGTAAGAGGGAAAGAAAATGGATAAACTCTAGTGCAAGTGACTCAGCCAAATCCATTGGATCAAGTGAGCTTCGCCTTTTGGTTCGGTGGTATTCTGTTCCCTGAGTTCTTTCTCTTTCAGTCCATTTTCCTTGGTTTCTGTCCCTCCCTCTGCGTGTGTAAATGTCTCGCAAGGAGCATCTTCCATTTCACATCCAAGAGCAACGGTTGTAGCAACTCCAGGGACAACGCCCAGTCCTCTCATGGCAGCTCCAATGGCTACACCCAACTTCTCCAATCGACAGCCATTTCCGGCGACTCTCACCCTCCCCTCACCTCCGTCTCCACCATCTGCCTGCATCCCTGCTTTCACGCCTGCGCTTTGCTCACCTCCGTTGGGCCAACGCCAACTCCCTTCTGGACCCTCATGTGACCCCTGTCTTGCCCTCCGCTCCGCCCGTAAGCTTTCCCAATGACTTGTGTTCAACCACCTTTCCTAAAAGCTGCTCCCAGACTTCTGTCTTCAACCCAGACCTTCCCCAGAATCCACATTGCTTTTTCAAAAGGTGAAGCATGCCCATCTCATTGGATATCTGATAGCATCTCAGACTGGAAAAGTCACTTGTGATTTATGGAATTTTTTTTCTAAATCAGAGTAGGGTTGACTTACGATCTTAATGTTAGTTTCAGGTGTACAACAGAGTGGTTCAATATTTTTATGGGTTGTAATCCTTTTAAAATTACTATAAATTATTGGCTGTGTTCCCTGTGCTGTACATTGCAGTATCTTATTTATTTTAAACATAGACATTTGTATATCTGGTCTTCCTTGAACCATTTGGACACAGAGCAAATTTGTTTCATTTAGACACGAGGGTGCCAGTTAACTGGGACAAATGATGACTCCTAAATCAGAGAATAAAGATTAGAGCACATATTAAAAGGGAACTTCATCTTCTAATGTTAAATCTAGACTTTACAATCTCCTAGGGTACTTGAAAATTTCAGTGTGTGTGTTTTTTCCCCATTTTTACATGGCGTTGGGAGTAGCCTTAAGAACCTTTAAATACATCTTCCCAGTACAAAATGCTTACTGCCTCAAAACCGACATGTTAAAAATAAAATTGGGAAATCGGTGCAAATGTGCTTAATGAAGGCACACGTATATATCCAGTGGGTTATCAAAGCACAGTGTTCCGACTGTTTCAGAGTACGTGAAAATTCAACACCCGTATTCCCCTTTTAATTAAAGTGGAATTTAAGAATATTTTAAAATGCACTATTTATTCCATAGTTTCAAGTGGAACGTTTTTTTTTTTCGTGTTTGAGAATAAGCCGTGAGATGAAACAGTTCTCATTAAAATGTATAAGGAAAAAAAGAAAACACACGAGTATTTCTCTCTGATGAACCGATTTCTGATTCATGTGTAATTCCATCGGGTTTTATTTCGCAAGGACTTTTGTTTGCATTCAGTCAATATCCGTTTGTAGAAAGTTTGATCCTGAAATGTCTGAGAAGCTACCGTGTAGTTCTGACAACAGCTGACTTGGAGAAGATCATTACACCGTTACTGACGCCGCAAAGTCCTTAAAACGGGATGGAGTGAGAGCTGGTGTCAGTGTTAGGCATCTGCATGTGCTGTCATCCCATCAGAAGTGGTCAGGAGGCGGTTAGGGTCTGGGACAAGACAGAATAAAGCTCTCCACATTCCCGGGTCTACCTCTTTTGGGAACCTTACCTTTTATCTGGAACATTCCTCAATTCCACACTTTGCAGGCTTGCAGACAGACCCCGTGAGATCGTCCCCATTCTGGGTCCACTTAGTCAAGATGGTGAGTGTGTGTAGTGTTTCCCCTTTTAGCCGAGGATGGGACCTGACAGCTGAACCCAAGGAGATCTGACCACAGGCCAAGGCGGGTCTAGCGTGGATGAAGAGAAGACTTCCCTACCTTGTTTTAGAGCTTCGCTGGGTTGGCTTGTTTTCCCGGTGAAGCCCTTGATTTCAGGGCTGTGTGGGTGGAGTGCCAGGTCGCAGTGTGGGGGGAGGCCTATCCAGGTGGGTGGCTTGCAATCCCTGGCAATGCATGTCCCAGAAAATGAATGCAGTGTCCCAGGTTTTCAGCCTAGCATCAGAGGGTAATGCTCACACCTGCTCGGATACAGTTCAGAACACCCAGGACCTGACTAGAGGGCATGGAATGCAAAGTTTTAAAATAGATTGGCTCCTCTTGATAGAAGTATTTGATTGATTGATTGATGATTGATTGACTGATTGAAGGAGAGTCAGTTTACTGTGTTGTACCAATTTCTGGTGTACAGCATAATGCTCAAGTCATACGTATACATACATATATTCCTTTTCATACTTTTTTCATTTTAGGTGGTTACTATAAGATATTGATCATAGTTCCCCATGCTGTACAGTAGAAAATTGTTGTTTATCTAGTTTATATACAGTAGTGTGTATCTGCTAATCTGGAACTCCCAATTGATCCCCTCCCACCCCCTCTCCCTACCGGTAACCATAAGATTGTTTACTATGTCTGTGAATCAGTTTCTCTTTTGTAGATGAGTTCATTAGAGTCTTCTTTTCTTTGTTTTTTTTTTTTAGATTCCACATATAAGTGATCTCATACGGTATTTTTCTTTTTCCGGCTGACTTCACTTAGAATGACGATCTCTAGGTCCATCCATGTTGCTGCAAATGGCATAATTTCATTCTTTTTCATGGCTGAGTAGTATTCCATTGTATAAATATACCACATCTTCTTCATCCAGTCCTCTGTCAATGGACATTTAGGCTGTTTCCATGTCTTGGCTATTGTAAATGGTGCTGCTATGAACATTGGGGTGCAGGTGTCATTTTGAAGTAGGGTTCCTTCTGGACATATGCCCAGGAGCGGGATTCCTGGGTCATATGGTAAGTCTGTTCCTAGTCTTTTGAGGAATCTCCATACTGTTTTCCACAGTGGCTGCACCAGACTGCATTCCCACCCGCAGTGTAGGAGGGTTCCCTTTTCTCCACTATGAACAGTTTTTTAACAGGCTAGAGTGGCAGCATATTTTTATGCCGTGTGGACATCTCCCTTACACAAATGATGTAAAACACCGTGGCTGAACTAGAAGTTAGTGTAGTAAGATCAATACAATTTCAGGGACTGTCTTTTGCTTTTCTGTAGTAAACATGTTTTGCACATCAGCTGCTCTGAGTTGAGTGGCTGGAAACTTTTTATTCCCATTCTTGACAAGTACATATTTTTGGATGGGTTTGGAAAGATTAGACCTAGGGACTGTCCTTTGACTGTGCTGATAAGACTGAGGTGACACTGTTGGTGATGGACAATTGTCATGTGCTTTCGAGGAAGCCTGGGTGATGGAGGGCAAATCAAAACCAAGACACTAGGACATCTGATATATAAAATAAATCATTAGAAAACTTCAGGGAAACAAAACGCAGTTAAGAAAAAGCAAGCATCTTTTCTTTCTTAAAGATTACAAATCACTATACTCTTGGGAACCACAAGGAATGTCTTCCGTTTACTTTCAAGTTCGTAAGTAAAAGGATGAATAATCCGTCTGTTTACAAGTCTCCAAATCTTCTCCCAATTTTCTTCTTCTCCCAATTTTCTCCTCCGCCTCTTCCCCCTCCCCCTCCCCTCCTCCCCCCTCCTCCCCCTTCCCTCATTATTATTATTATTTATTATTATTATTATTTTTGCTTTCAATTCTCAAGAGATTTCCTTACATAGTTTGGAAAGACAGTGTCCTTCAACTACTGAACCATATCTGTATCCTATTTCAATAAGAATGTGGACACATAGAAAATCAGATTATTTCTGGGTTTGGAAGGACAGTGAATAATAGTCTGATCTAAATGCCTAATCTAAACTACCTCCTAATAATCTAAGCATCTACCTCCTAATTCAGCCATTTTCCTAACATTCCACCAAATCATTGTCCAGCCCATCAATGCCTGTGCATCTCCAGGGGCAGGGGATTCAATGCCTTGAGGGAACCAAATCAGAACATTATAACCTAAAATTTTTACTGAAATGTGACTAAAAGGGTAAAACTGTTACCATAGAAAAAATGGTGCATCTGCACTCATTTAAGGTTAAGAAAAGCCTACCGTTACTTACCTTATCCTAAGTCAAGTGATAGAAGTACTATTTGATTGCCTTCTGAAATTCCTTAACAGGTTTCACATACATTCAAGCACAATATGGTCTCAGGGTTAAAGCAGTTTCCTGCAGCTTTGAAAGAAATGTTGGCCACAATCTATTACGAAAATGTCCAATGCTAAGCACACGGGCAACGTGTGGGTCCTTTCATCTGTGGCGTTAAATCAGCCCTCGTTGATGGCAAAGACAGTGGGGATCGGGAGACAGAAACGAACCACCAGACTCCTCGTTAGAACTCACATTTTCTGCTTTAAAATTCTACGACCGTTCCAGTCCACCACGTGAATCTTCTTGCTCTCAAATAGGCAGGAATACTTTTCAAGCCAACTTCTTTATCTTTTTCTTATGGGACATTCCCTTCCCAACCCCCGAGGGATATTTATTGCCCTCCATGCCAGTACTAAAGACAGTTTAAGAAAGAAAGTCTTAGTGTCTTTACTTCTCTCCCTGCATTGTGAACTGTCATGTGTATTTGTGCCGGGGCAAAACATGTTCCGATTCAGCCCTGCTGAGGGTTTACTGTGTGGATTCAGATAAATTACATACCTTCGTGCCTCAGAACTCTCTTCTCTGCAGTGTGTGTGTGTGTGTATGTGTGTGTGTGTGTGTGTGTATATATACTATTGAAGTAGAGTTAATTTACAATGTTGTGTCAGTTTCAGGTGTACAGCAAAGTGATTCAGTTTATTTATATATATGTATATATAATTTTTCTGATTCTTTTCATTATGTTATTACAAGGTATCAATTGCAGTTCCCCGTGCTCTACAGTACAACCTTGCTGTTTATTTTGTATATATAGTATTCCGTATCTGCTAACTCTAAATGCCCAATTTATACTCCCATCCTTTGCCCTTTGGTGACCATACGTTCGTTTTCTACGTTTGTGACTCTGTTCTCAGTTTGTAAGTAAGTTCATTTGTATCATTTTTTTCTCTTCTTTTAGATTCCACATATAAGTGATATCATACGGTATTTGTCTTTTTCTGTCTGGCTTACTTCACTTAGAATGATGTTCTCCAGGTCCATCCATGTTGCTGCCAGTGGCATTATTTCATTCTTTTTTATGACTGAGTAGTATTCCTTTGTATAAATATACCACATCTTCTTTATCCAGTCATCTGTGGATGGACATTTAGGTTGCTTCCATGTCTTGGCTATTGTAAATAGTGCTGCTATGAACATTGGGGTGCAGGTGTCTCTTTGAATTAAAGGTTTTTTTCCAGATATATGCCCAGGAATGGGATTGCTGCGTCATACAGTAAGTTCACTTTTAGTTTTTAAAGGAATCTCCATACTGTTCTCCATAGCGGCTGCACCAAACTGCATTCCCACCAACAGTGTAAGAAGATTCCTTACATATGTTTTTATCTTTCCAAATATTTATTGTGGCAAAAAGCATATAACCTATAATTTCAAATTTTAACCATTTAAAAGTATCCAGTTTTTAACCTTTGATTTATTTTTATTGAGATGTAATTTATGTATGACATTGTGCACATTTAAGGTGTATAGTGCGTTAATTTGACACATTTGTATATTGCACTACAATTATCACCATAGCTTTAGCTACCAACTCCGTCCCATCACATAATTATCATTTCCTTTTTTTTGTGTGCGAATGTTACAAATCCAGTCTCTTAGCAATTTTTAAGTAGGTAATACAGTATTGTTGACTGTAAGCTCTAAGTGCTGTGTTTGATCCCCAGGACTTATTTTTATTTATTTATTCAAAAAAAATTTGGGGGTGGGGGGAGTTAATTAGGTTTATTTACTTATTTATTCAGTGGAGGTACTGGTGATCGAACCCAGGACCTTGTGCATGTTAGGCATGTGCTCTACCACTGAGCTAGATGCTCCCCTCCCCAGAACTAATTTTTAATTTTTAATTTTTAAAATTGCAGTACAGTCAGTTACAATGTGTCCATTTCTGGTGCATAGCACCGTGCCCCAGTCATGCACATACAGACATATATTCATTTTCATATTCTTTTTCATTAAAGGTTATTACAAGATATTGAACATAGCTCCCTGTATTAACAGCAGAAACTTAAAGAACTTACCCATCTTCCAATTCCATGCTCACACCATTAAACAGTGTCTGCCCGTATCCCCCACCCACCTAATCCCAGGGAACCGCCATTCTGCTCTCTGATTTGGCTTTTTTAGATTCAGCACATAAGTGAGATTCTACAGTATTTGTCCTCCTGCATCTGGCTTCTCTCACTAAGCATCATGTCCTCAAGCTCTGGCCCTGTGGTCAGGAGGGGCCATATTTCCTTTTTATGGCTGAGTAATATTCCGCTGTACATACATAACACATCTTTTATTCATTCAATGTCTGTAAGTATATTCATGTGCTGCTCAGTCAGCACTGCTCTCTAATTGTAGAACATTTCCAGATGGAAAACCCACGGGCTTGATGCAGTGCCCCCTGAGAACCATCTCCCCCCAGCCCCTGGCAACCACAAATCCATATTTATCTCTCTGGATTTCCCTACTAGGACATTTCATGTGAATGGAATCATTCGGGATGCGGTCTTGCATGTCTGGCTTAATTAACTCAGCGTGTGTCTTCCAAGTTCACCCACGTCTTAGTGTGTATCAGACCTTGGTTCCTTTCTGTGCGTTAACCATGTGCAATGGAACGGAGGGACCAGATTGTGTTTATCCATTCGTCTGTTGACGCACATTAGCATTGCTTCCACCTTTCAGTGTCACGAATACTAATTGTGCAAATCCCCTGTGTACAAGGATTGGTTTAAACCCTTGTTTGCACTTCTGTGAGGGGGTGGATCCCTAGGGCTGGAATTCCTGGTCGCTCTCTCCCGAGTTTTGCATGCTGTGTTTTGTGTTTCAAGACACAGAAACATCATTTCCACACCTACACTTCGAGTGGCATTATTTCTTGTTATTAAGTGAGCGATCCTTTAAAGCAATCATTTTATACTGCGCCTGACAGACAGTAGGAGGGCGTCTGAAAATAGGACCAAAATGTATTTGGATGCGGAGATTTAGTTGGTGTTTTTCATCTATTCCAATTACCAATGGCAGCCAGAGCCCCGACAGGTTAGAAATCCGCTTAATTATATGAAGGGCAGCATGTTAAAAAAATGACCCAGGCCTTTTAAAACAATTTGAAAACGAAGCCTATGGCACAAAGGTGGTATTTATGACCACAATCGCTTTGATATCTTTTCTAACAAGAGGGTCTTCAGACGTCTGTGTGGAACATGTCATTTCTGCAGCTCCAGAAGGATGCCACGACGGAGTTGTTTGTAGATTGATACGTTTATGTAAATGTCTACAAATTCAATACAGGGTATCTTTTTTTGTTGCCCTATTAAAACAAAACAAAACAAAACAAAACAAAACAAAACAAAACAAAACAAAACGCATTAACTGGATACAAAGATCCAGAAAAATGTTCACTGAACTGCAGTTGAAAATCAGTCTGTGCTTCGATGGAAAGTTCAGGTTCCAATTAAAAACAACAACAACAGAAAAAAAACTTCCTTAGGGATAAATGAAGATTAAAAGCGTGGTCTGAAGCACCTGCAGAAAGCACTGCCCGGGCAGACCCACACATCCATCTTCTACCCGGGACATTCTAAACGAGCGGACGGGACAGTTTGAGGAACCCCGGACGGGTCCCCGGTCTGTGTAATTTGTTTGCATAACACAGTGGAGCGGCAGGACGGTGTCGTCACCTCCATCCTTCTTCCGGTGACTGAATCTGCACTCGCCTGCAGGGAGTCCACGAAACAGAAAGGACCCCGGTGCAGAATGATTTCTTTTGCGTGTGGCAAACCGCAAGCCCACTTTAAGCCTGGAAAAGCCAACCTGTAATTTCTCTCGCTGTTCTCTAATGGGTCAGCAATTAAGACGCCAGCTAAAAATATGGGATTCGGAGGGGTTGCTAGACACGTGGTGGGGGTTGGCTAAGGGATGGGCCCCTAAGTGTGTCACCCACACCTGTCTGCCGGTTCGGAGACTTGCAAACGTGTCACCACTTCCTGTTTTCCTCCACTAGGCTTGGAACTAATGGTGTGCAGAAAATAACCAACGTATTGCATTATTTTTTTTTCCCCTTGTAGATTTTATCCTTCTGTTATTCCATGAGGCGGTTTTCTCTTTCCTTTTGTTATTTTACTCCTAAAAATGAGTGCATTTGGGTGGAATTCGTAATGCAAGATCTATTTCGAACTAAAAGTGGTAACAGAACACATGACAGTTTGGGGGTTTGTGGGGGAAGAAATGGAAAAATTGGTCTTGAGATGCTTGCATTTGAAGAGAGGAAAATTTCTCAGAAATTTCTAAGCTTCTGCTTTAAAGCTGGAAAAACCAGAGCAGATTAAATCCAAAATGAGTGGGAGGAGAGAAATAAGAAAGATCAGAACAAAAATCAGTGAGAGACAAAACCGTCAGACAGTAGATAAACCCAATTAAATCCAAAGCTGGCCCTTTGGAAAGCTGAATAAAGTTGATTAAGTTCTAGGCTTGTGATGAAGATTAAAAAAAAAAAAAAGAAAAGACAGAAATGGTTAAAATAGGGGCATTGCTAAGGACTTCATAAATACAGACATAATACATGTGAATATTTTGAACAACTTATCACATCTGATAACCTGGAGGAAGAGAGCAAATTATATACAAGACGTAAATTACTAAAACTCACACAAGAAGAAGAAAAAAAAACTTCTATAACCCTGTGTGTATTTAACAGATATAATTTGCAATAAAAAATGTGTTTCCAAAGAAAACTTAAGGAATGGCTTATCAGGTGAAACATAGGAAGAACATTAGTGGAATAAAAATACCAAACACCTACAAAATCTTCTATAAAATAGAACAAAACACTTTGCAACTCATTTGAGGAGCCTCGTACTATCACAACATAAAAAGGACACTCAGTAAAGAGAAGCTACCTGTGACCGTCCTTAGGGAACCCACGTGCAAAAGCCCTTCGCACAGTATTGGTGAATAGAATCCAGCCACGTGTGAAAGTGATCCTGTATCTCGGCCACGTGGGGTTGAATCATGGGAATGCATGTTTGGCTTAACGCTCAGTTACCCATCAGGGTAAGTCAGCGTCTTAATAGAACAGAAATGATAGTGCAAACAATAAGAATAACAATCATTTGCTAAGTCTAACTGGAACACCACCACCAAAAAAAGCAGTTGACAAACCTCTCCATTATAAGAGCTACAAATGCAACTTTTATGTAAGAAGTCACAATCAGCAACCTTCCGTTACAAAAGGACCTCCCAGGCAGGACGCAAAACACATGGACCTGGAAGGAAAAATGTAAGTTGCATTTCATTAAATATTTAAAAAGTCCATATTTTTAAAGACTTAATGTGATGTGAATCCACAAGTTAGGAGGAAGGACTTACAAAATAAAGAGCTTTTTTTTGTTTTTCTTCACCCAAATACATAAAGACCTCTTACAAATGAACCACAAGAAGAAAATCAACACAATGGAAATGATTTTAATGGCCAAGCAGGGGGGAGGGTATCGCTCAGTGGTGGAGCGTGTGCATAGCATGCATGAGGTCCTGGGTTCAATCCCCAGTACCTCCTCTGAAAAAAGAAAAACAAACAACAAAAACATAATTATCTACCCGCCCAAAAAATTAAAAAAAAAAAAGGCCAAGCAATCAAAGCAGACATTTCATTGGTTATGCAAATAACCAATAAACCCACGAAGTAGGATCAATGTCATTAGTGGTTAGGGAAGCCAATTAAAACTGCAATTTACTGGGACATGCAGACCAGGGGAGCTGAAATTAAAAGGGCTGATGATAACCAAGTGTTGATGATCACGTGGGTCACCTGCAGAATCAACATGTGGGTGGAAATGTAATACAAGAAGGCCACTTTGGAATTTTTTTTAAAATATAAAATTAAATATGCAGTTGACGAGTCACCCTGCCCTGCGTCTCCTGGAGACGTACCCAAGAGGATTAAAAATCCTTCTACTCAGTGACCAGTATGCCACTGTCTATGTCTTTTTTAACTCATAGTAACCAAAAATGAGAAGCAACCCAAAATGTCTGGCCACTGGTGAATGGATGCTTGTGTTTCCAAGAAGCGGGTCACCACTCGCCAATGAAAACAAACAGACTGCCAAGATGTACATCACGAATGACTCTCAGGAACATCAAGGTCAGTGAAGGAAGCCGGGAAGGAAAGGAGGATTCCACTTGAATGAAATTCTCGGGGGAAGCGGGGGAAGGAGTGACTTGGAGGAACCCAGGCGCCACCCCCAGAGGAGGGTGGGGTGGAGCATTCTCTGCATTAAGACAGCTGGAAAGGTGGTGGGGGCAGAAATGGTCTCCATTTCCATTGTGATGACTTTCATATGCCTACATCTATTTCTCAGAATCTCTCATGGTCTACAATTTCTCACCCAACTTTTAGCATGGATTTCATTGCCCATAAATCATTTATTAGTGAAGATGGTTTAACAAAAAAAATCAGGAGAACAGAGCATAGGTCAAAGGAGTCTTAAGAGTCTGCTCACGTTGAAGCCCTGAACTCCTTGTAGGTGAATCTCAATTACCTGTGTATGCGTAGGGGTGGTGACCAGAAAATTTCGCTCAGTCTCTGGACTCTAGCTCTCCTGTGAGGCTTCAGGGGGTGGAGGGGCAGTTTCCAGCCGAGAGGATGAAGAACAAAGCTAGGTGGAAAGCTGCGTCTTTATCACATAGATACATTTATTCCCCAAACCACCCCCCATTTTCAAGTGGAAAAAAAAATCTCCGATTTTTAATTTTTTAAGGAATCTCCATACTGTGTTCCATAGTGGATGCACCAAATTACAGTCCCACCAGGAACTAACAGAACATTGGGAACTGACTATACTTCTGCTTTAAAAATTCTAAAAAAAAATTTATAATCTCTGATCTTATGACATCTTTGACCCAAGAGTTTTCATTTTCCACTTTGTCTTAAGCTGCAATGGATTAAAAAAAAAAAATATATATATATATATATATTTTTTTTTAGGAATTTTGACCCAACCACTTCTTCCTAAACTCTAGAAGAAAGAAGAGATAAGGAAAAAAAAAAATATTAGCTTCCTGCACTGTGTATCTACAAGAGTTCTCTTTACATTGAATGAAATGGCTCTTAAAACTTAAACCTGATTAGCAAATAGTATATAAAAAAAAAAAAAAGAGAATGAGAAGATAACTTCCTAAGGTACAAACATGATTGACAGCTGCAGGGAGATTGTTTCCTCTGGGATTCAATCAACAGGATGAGAAACATGAACATAGAATTATTAGGGGTCACAGTTTTTGCAGCTGTTTGGAAACATGTAAATAAACATATAAATCCGAGCCCTGAAACACCATATGAAAACTCAGAGTGAACGCACTGCATTCAAATTCCAACTTTAGGCTTCCCTTTTATTTCCGTTATTGAACAATGCAGGGCAAATCATTGGGTTTGGTACATAAATAAAAATAATGATCATAGTATGAAAATAAAATTTAAGTTGAGATGTATCTTCCATCTTCTCTCATTCATTTTGGAATTTTAAAAAATGAGACTGACTTCAGCTCCTGTAATGTACTCCATGGTCACTGCGTGAGATTTGGTTAAAAGGTGTCGCATCGATACATTAATTTTTAAGGATAAAAATGCTCTTTAAAGTCTCATTCAATTTTTAGAACAGATTGTTCATTGTGAGATATCTACTGGTGAGATGGTTTGAAAGGTCATGGATATTAGAGATGTCAGTTTACCGCAGTTCGACCACAAAGTAGAAATAAGATAGGTTGTCTCCCCCCCCCCGAAAAACGGAAATCCCATTCAAAGAAAGATAGTTTAAATGATAGCGTAAGGTAGGTAGCAGTGAACATGGGATTGCAAGCGGAAAATACATTGCATTTTGCTTGTTAAAGTTTGCAAGGAAAAGATAAGTTTAGCCAAGAAGCGGAAAGAGATAACACCAACAAAAGTTGGCTTTCGGAATAAAAGGCTCTTTGATTCGTGATTCATGTCGTCCATGGGAGAGGAACGGAAATCTGAGACCCAACCCCGTCCCCAAGCCCCTATGCATCCAGGAAGAATATTAAAACAACATCCATCTGCAAATGCCGGCTATTGGATGCAGACTTCCTTGTGCGGAAGAAGTGGTGAGAATTCATGACAAAGTGGGTAGTCCATTGAAAGAAATTCATCACCAAACACACGCAAATTCGGAATTGAGAAGAGAGTATAAAAAGTCCAAATGTGCATTGCTGAGGCAGGGTTTTGCCCGTGTGTTTCCATAAAAACAGAACTGTCAGGTGGGCGCGTGCCATCCCAGCATGAAAACCACACCCCGCCGGTCCTTGCTGTGAGCTGACCTCCGGCGGCCCAGGGCTTGCGATGGGGTGCAGCCTGCAACGCCGCCGGGGCCACGTGCAGGCAATCCTTCTTCGAACAGAAAGTGCCTCACTTCTTTGTTTTCTCCACCCTCTCCGTGGTCCCTGGAGCACAGGTAACCCCAGGTCCGGCTGTGCAGATGAAGCTTGTCCGTTTGTCCCAAACACCTTAACCTTTCTTTATTTTCATACGTGCGTCTGCAGTCTCTCTGCTAACCCAGGGCTTGGCAAGCAATCGGTGGAGAAACAAAGTCTAGCTTCAAAAAAATAAACGCTAACTTCGGCTCTGAGCTGAGAATGAGTTGGACATGTTAAAGTATAAAATGTAACGAACAGATACACCCAGGCGTGCGCGCGCGCCCACACACGCACGCACACAAATTGCCTTTCAGAGAGGACAGTTGGTTGCAAAGACAGGCTGTTCAATACACCTACAATGGCTAAAATAGTTACTATCTGACCCCTTAAAGAGAAAAATTGGCCAACCCATGCCTTGGTGGATACAAATGTTTATGGGAAAGGGAGGTGGCATATATTTTGCCTCTCCATTTTCGCAGCAAAGCCTAAAAGAATGTGCAGTCAATAAAATAAAATGATTGTGTTACCACTTTAATGCAAAGCTTCTGATGACAACATTCTTTCTACCTTAAGATGCTTCCATGAAACATTTCTGTTCACCAGTGCTAATTCTCGGCTGGAACTTCAAATCCCAATGGTCACCACGTTGAGGTGGACACAACGTAACCAGGCCAGCCTGCTTGATCCTGGAAGCATTACTATTCTTAAGAGCAGATTAAGGTCACCATCCTAAAACATCCGTGTACCTGTTCTACCAAAGTGAAAGCTTTGGATGGTTTGTGTCCCTCAAAACCGTTAAAAGTGAACGAAGGGAGTTCCCACTTAGAGTTTCAGGCAAAGCTGAAGTCCCGTTACGAAGCAGTGAGACGTTAAAAGACAAACGAACATGATTCTTTTTTGATGGGACATTAAGAAAAAAAAAAGCAAATGAAACTTGTTACCTTATTCACTGATTTAATACGGAAAGAACGTTTAGATAAATTCAGTGTATTTTTAAGGCAGGCAAATTTAAGTAACTGGAGGAATCTGTTCTGTTCACCTAAATAAATGGTCTGTGTTGAAAGCTGGAATAATCAAAGTTTTTTTTTTTCCAATAAATTTTGTCTGAATGTTTATAAAACTGAAAGGAAGAAACATACTATCTTTTAATTAGCAAGTTAATTAAATGGGCTGAAATGCATATAAAAATGGATCGTGGTAGGTTTCATTATTACGGAATATGTTTAGAGGAATAATACATGATTAACGTTGGAAACATTCTGCCACACACACGATGCTTTGTTTTTATCAAATGATTTATAAGATTTGTTGTATTTTGTTCAAATTTCCCTGGGTAAACACAGACTTGTAGTCCTGACCCATGGTTGCAGTCTCTCCACTACTTGGCAGAAAAAGAAATAAATCATGTGCTCAAGAGAATTCTGTGTATGAAGCCATATTTATTAAAAAAAAGAAAAACAACAGAATATTGTCAGGAATAGGGAGGCAGATAATAACTGCAAAGTATTTTTCCCCCTAAACACTGAACATAAAAGTGGAAGAAGCATAAACATTTATATCTGTGAATTTAGTTGCACTTCTGTTACTTTAAGCACCACCCTGAGATGTATTGTGAGTGCGGAACAGGATGGCATTACTTACGACAACTTGCCGGTTTTAAATTCCCAGTATAGTGTCAAAACTGCCGCTAATTTTTTGTTGGCAATTGTTCCTTTACTGCTGTCATAAAATGAATAATATATGAATTCATAATAAGAGGGGGGTTCTTGGCCATTTGTCTTGTAAGGCTCTGTGGCTAGAAGCGAATTCTGACCGGTGTCTTGAAAAAATTACATTCCGCGTTGATTCAAAATCCTGGCAAAGGACGATAAATGGAGATTTTCTGAGCCGTTTCGTCATCAGCTGGTCATGTCATCGGCCAGTTCTTGAGTTCTTCAGTTGACATATTTAACTCTTTTCTTGGAAACACTTCTGGATCATAGTGAAAATGACCGTCAATGACTCCATCATTTCAGGAGCTTAGGGTAACTCTTAATCTCTCACGTGGGAGCTGGGGATAAATCGGCTGAACCTTGGCGTGCGATTACTGTCAGGTGACTGCTGTTCCAACTCGCATAATGCGAGGGAAAAAAGACCCTCGGTTACTTTTATTTTCAATCTCAAGCTCTATTTAAGAAAGATCTCCAAGTAGATGGGGGAAAAAAAGGAACAAGATGCAGAATGTCTATTATCGATGTGAAAAACACCAACAAAGATATCATTAAACGTCTCAGGAATTAAAACCTCTCTGTAGACACACACACACACACACACACACACACACACAAGAGCGTAAGGAAAGTAGAAATAAAAATGAAAAGCGCTCATTCTGTAATCATTTTTGCCCCTTACCTTTTGCATCATAACTATCATTTTGGGGCATTTGGTGCAGAGAATTGTGCCAGGCGCTTTTAAGAAAAAAAAAAAAAAAACCATCGTCACTGTTCTGTAGATAAGGAGACGGCGGCTCAGCGAGGGGCAGTCTTCTCGGTTACACCCGGAGACTCGAACCTGGGGCGACACTGGATCTTGAATCCTTAATGAAACACCCGCACCGTGCGTACGATTTTGCAAGGAAGATCTGTTAATAGGCTGTTAGCCCTGAATGACCTCTCGTCTTCTTCAAGGGGGAAATCTATCGAACTACCCCTTCCTCCGAGTCTTGCAGGGACCGTCTCTACAGAGACCCGGCCACAGTGAGCCCTGCTTTAACCTTTTAAAGCCCTCGAACTCTGAACAGACATTAAGAGTGAGCTTGTCCATGGGTCGCAGCAAGCGCCCAGGTTAGCCTCCCCCAGGCTCCCTGCCTCCTGGTTTTTTTTTTTTTTTTTTCATGCCGCAGTGCAATGCCCTCTGCACATGCATCAGGGTTGCTCTGTGTGATCCACGCAGTAAAGTAGAGGTGCTGAGCGTCATTTCAAAAACTGGATTCTAAAAAGAAAAGCATTGCAATTTGGAGACTGGAGAAGAAAGAGGATTTGTAAACCTATCATCAGCCTGATAGAAATATTCCATCTGAACCACAGACAGAAAACAAAGGTTGAAGGAGAAAGATGATGAAGCAGAGCCTTAGGACTCCATTGGAAACTGTCAAATTCTACTGAAAGATTTGCAGGGTGAAGCAGAAGTGACTGTAAGGTTCTAGGGTTTTGTGAAAGAAAAATATTCACAATTTGAGAAGTAGAATGAATCCCTGGTAGGACTGAAGAAAAGGAAACGTAGATACATACCAGTCAACTGTTCATGTTCCCAAAGATGGAAAAGAACCACCATCAAACAGAGAACGATGACTTTTTACGTACAGTTGACCTGGGTGGAATATGGACTGTGTCTAAAAGTCTTCAGACTTTTCTGTACTTGTTACTTGTCTATATTTGCTTGGCATTGCTTTCTCCTGTTGTATGTTATGACTTTATTAAAGCCACGTGGATAAGTAGATAGGTACATAATAGATGATGTAGATAGAGAGATACTGATCTATGGTTTGTTGGTTGGTTGGTTGGTAGGGAGGTAGATAGAATAGAATAGAAAAGAAAAGAAAGATAGATAGATAGATAGGATAGAAAGAATGGATAGATGGATGGTTGGGTGGATGGAAAGATGGATGTACAGATGAAAGGATAGATAGATAGACACACACATAGAATGGATAGATGGTTGGGTGGATGGATGGTGGATGGACAGATGGAAGGGTAGGTAGACAGACACGCAGAATAGATAGATGGTTGGGTGCATGAAAAGATGGAAGGATAGATGGACGGACACACGGAATGCATAGATAGAATGGATAGATGGTTGGGTGGATGGAAAGATGGATGAATGGATGGATAGACAGACAGGCAGACAGACAGAATGGATGGATGGGTGGATGGATGGAAAAATGGATGAATAGATAGATAGATAGAATGGCTAGACGGATGGATGGTTGGGTGGATGGACAGATGGAAGGACAGATAGACAGACACACAGAATGGATAGATGGTTGGCTGGGTGGAAAGTTGGATGGATGGGTAGATAGATAGACAGATCGATCGATAGAATGGATAGATAGAATGTAATGGAGATGGATGGATGGTTGAGTGGATGGAAAGGTGGATGAATGGATGGATAGACAGAAAGGCAGACAGACAGAATGGATGGATGAGTGGATGGTTGGGTGGATGGGAAGGATGGATGGACAGATGGAAGGATAGATGGATGCACACAGATAATGGATAGATAGAATGGATAGATGGTTGGGTGGATGGAAAGATGGATGGATAGATAGATGGATAGACAGGTAGAATGGATAGATGGATGGATGGTTGGGTGGATGGAAAATTGGATTGATAGGTAGATAGATAAAGGATAGAGATAGATAAGTAGATAACAGATAGATGGATAGATAAATAGATAGATAATGGATAGCTACGTAGGTAGATAGATAGACGGACATAGATTTACATATTGTGTGTGATTCATTTTATTTATTTCAACTACTTAATTGTAGCAGAACTCCTTCAAAACACACACATACAAATGGAGATATGAGTGATCATTAACTGGATACAAATATTATCAGCCTCACAAGCTAATTTAAAGGACCATGGGGGTGCTGCCCATCCCACCTCACAGCTCAAATGTAAAAAGACAAATACACAGGTTTTCAAGAATTTGTAGCAACTGGAATTCTGTGACCTGTGAGTGTATCTTGGTAGGACCACGTTGAAAAACAATTTCTTACAAAGGGAAATACCCTTGTCTTACAGCCTTGCAATTTCACGCTTTCGTATTTACTCCACATGAAGGAAGATATGTTCCCGGGAAGACCTGTCTGTGACTTCTTACAGCAGATTCAGGCAAAATAGCCCAGAAAATAGGCTTTTAAAACCTACCCACTTGTGTGCAGAGAAGTGGATTGTCTAGACATAGAACAGAACACTCCTTATAACAAAGCAAACTGTCAGTGAATGCAACAGTGTGGGTGGATTCCGAAAGCATTATGCTGAGTCAAATACACTAGACTCAGAGGAAACACAATATTTAAAATTTTGAGCCAGTCTGTTATTCACCAGTGATTCCATTTCTACCACATTCTACAAAAAAACCCACAGTGATGAAAACAGATTAGTGGTGGTGGCTACGTAGGGGGAGGGCTGTTTGCAGAAGAACATGAGGGAATGTGTGGGGGTTGATGGAGATGTTCTTTATCTGCGTTGTGGTTGCAACTGAATCGGTTTACCAGACCCTCCCATGTTGTACTTCTAAAGGAGGTTGAGGTTAGCACTAAAGTCTTGGTGTGTTACATTTTAATGAAAGTCAGTGGTGTTATTATTATTGGAATTAGTGTAGAGTAGCGTTCGAGTTGGATACCTCAAAATATGTTGCCCTAATAGTTCTCATGAATCCTGGGACCAGTATTCCTGTCAGCACTTCCATAAGCTTCCTGAACGTGTGACCTCTTTGAATTCAAGATTGACAGTTTCCAACTCAGTGTTGATGGCATCTCGTTGAGTTCACAGGCTTAATTTGTTTCCCTCCAAAGTTCCCCTTTCTTGCCAAGAGTTTGTTGAATGCACAGTATAGAAAGCCTTCGGGCAGCCTCACCCTCTAGGAACAATAAATTCGGTGACTTGAAATTCCCATCCCTTCCAAAGAACACTCAAGTTATTTAAAGAACATCCTTTGCTTAGTTCCATCTCTAAACAATTGTTACCAAAACTGTAAGTGGACAGTTAAAATGTAACGAAACAGTGCAGAATCATCTGTGACTTCCCTGCTGGGTGATGGGTTTGGTCCAGTGGCTTTGTCTGTTAATTTCAGTGTCAAATTATGGGGACTGGCATTGTCCACATAGGAATTTTGGCTGGAATCTAGTCAATATAGCAGCTGATATACTGACAATTTGACTTGACTACTGCAGTGGTCAGGATCCTCCAGAGAAACAGAATGTGTATCTATCAGTACCGATGTATTTACGTGTGAGAGAGAGATTTATTTTATTTTAAGGACTTAACTCATGTGGTTGTGGAGCTGGATACATCTGAAATCTGCAGGGCAGACCAACAGGCTGGAGACCCAAGAGCTGATGTTTCAGCTGAAGTTCAAAGTCTGTCTCGAGGCAGAATTGCCTCTTTCTTAGGAGACCTCAGTCTTTTTCCTCCTTACAGCCCTCAACTGATTAGACAAGGCCCACCCACATTATGGAGAGTAATCTGCTTTACTCAAAGTCTACTGATTTCCATCACAATCTCCTCTTTAAAAAAAAAAAAAAAAAACCTTCATGGCAACCTCTAAACTAGCATGTGGACACATATCTGAGTACCTGGGGGACATGCACAATTAACCCTCACTACCACTTTATCAGATGTTTGCTGAGATTAATTTTTGAATAATCAAAACATTTGTTTCAATAAATTCTGTGATTGTAGGTCTAACTTGTGTGACTTTTAATAAAAATGGAGACTTTATTATTATTTATCATTGTTCCGCCAACCTCTTAATATGTCCTGCTCTGGCCAAAATGTCTTTTAGTTATGGTATAGGATGCAATCAAATGCTCAAACCATCGGACGAGGTCAGCGTGTAGACAGAAATCTACTTGTATGCTCACTATTCAATCCGGGCCCATAATTTAGGCCACTTCATAAATATGTTATAAAAAAATCATACTTGCTAACATAATGTTCAAAACGTAAGGTGTATATAGAACACAGTTTTGATGGGGCGTGCTTCATTTCAAATTTTATTACATGCATATCGGAGAAGTTTAAAGCAAACCTTCATTGAAAGCTTGCCTAGTGGGGCATCGGTCATCCCAGTTATATTAATTGACTTGTTGCATTTTTTTCCCATGCACACATCATCTGTATAAACATAAATTAAATGTTTATTAAATCACCATATCATTTAAGCTTCTGATACCAAGTAACGAAGTGTAAGACAACTGAGTGGATTGAACACATCTTGAACAGTCACTCCCTTGTTGCCTCTAAGCACGGCACTGTGTAATTTTAAGGGTATTCTTTTAAATTGTATTTGAGGTTGGAGCGTGGCTGCCAAAGTCTTTGTAATCCTAACGTCGCCGTGCTGTCAGGATTCTGTCTACTTGCAGGTCCCTGCAAATTACATGATGCATTAGTGCCTGTCTTTCCGTGTGGCCTCTGTATTCATCCTCCCCCTTGAAGTTATAGATTTAAATTATTACCATTTCACAATACACAGGCTTTTTTTTTTTTTAAATCTGAGCTTTTATTTTATTTAAAAAAAAAAAAAGCACATACTGTGGCTGGAAGGAAATCCACGCGCCAGGTAGAATTTCTAAACTAAGTATCTGCTACCATTTCTGCATCAATTTGAATTTGCTCAAGGAAGTCATCTGGGTATGTGTATGGGTTTCATCAAATTAAAGTCACAAAACAGCACTGGCTTTTTAGAGAAGAAAAATAGATTTTTCAAGCGCATTGATCGTCTGGTGCTGCTGTAACAAAGTGTGACAAATCAGGTCACATGCATCGTCCTGGAGGTTACAGTCTCCACATACCTTTATGGACGACACACGTCAAGCCATAAGGTGAAGAAGGTGCCCCTCGTGGTCAGCTGGGCGAATATCAAATACCAGTGAGCTAAGCTGTTTGGTGAACGTGCGCCATTGCTGAAAGAATCACCCAGTGAGTTAAGCAGCCACTTGCACTGAAACCTGCAAGTGTGCGAGAGGGTGTAAGTACCTCCTCCTCTTCAGCCTTTCAGCAGGGGTGAGGTTGGGGATGTCGGAATTCCGACTGGCCTCGCACAAACTCGCGGGAGTACGAAAAATGGAAGCTATTTCCCTAGATCAGCTTGGTCTCAGCGTTTCTTGTCAGATCATTTCAGGAGGGATGATAAATTTGGTTAGTCCTGGCACGAAGCATCAGTTTGAGAAGAAAAACATTGCTTGACTACTTGATAACTCTCTTCTTCTCCTCTCTCGAATACTTGTCTTTGGCAGCTTCCAGAATTGCTGAGTTTTGTTTAAAAAAAAAAAAAAAAAAAGAACCGTCTGCAAGGTCAGGATTCTCAAGCGCGACACTATTAATATCATGGACAGACTATTCATTTGTTTGCAGGGTACGCCCCCAGCACTGCAGAGTGTTTATGGCAGCATCCCTGCTTCTTCTCACTGGATGCCAGTAGCACCCTCCCCCTGAGCTGTGACCATGACAAGTGGTCCAATCTCATCTGGATTCAGAACCATAGGGATGGGTGCTCATATCAGGTGTGTCTTCCAAACAGGCAGCAGGGGTTGTGACTCTCAGACAGGACTCAGAGCTACTTACTGAATTCCTAAGGGTTTCACATGCTCATTAAACCCCTACTAAGTGTCATGCACTTTTCTAAGCACTTTTAAATGTATTCCTTCATCTCGGCTTCAGAGTGGCCCCCGGAAAGGAAGCCTCATTTCCACGTAGGGGGATGAGAAAACACAGCCGACTTCTGTTCTCATTCTCCGTGTTGCCGAGTTTCTTTCTGGGCTTGGTTTTCCAATTCCCGCTCACCGGATCCTCAGCCGGACCCGCACCCGTTTAATTAGCGTTGGGCTTAGCGCCTTGTCCCTTGGTAAACAGCAGGCGATGGTGACATTTCTGCTGCTTGTGTGGGAGAAGCAAGGGAGTCCAATTCTTTCCAGTGTACGGTTCTCTCTTTGCAACAGAGGCAATCTGAGAGCTGCATTAACTTTTTCAGGCCATTAAGGTATTTTATGGGAAATGACTGCACTGGCGTCTCAAACGGTCGCCTGGTGGCCTCATGCAGTTAATGCAACTTCCAACGTTACCTCCTACACAGGCACCACCAGGGAGCCCTTGGAGTGCGCAGCCATTACCACGCGATGGACAGGAGGGGAGGCACGTCTCTCGCAGAGTCAGACAGACGGGGTGGCTGGGCTGCGGGTTCCCCAGGAAGGTGACTCTGCGACAGACAGAGGAGGCCGGAGGCAGGTAAAGGGGGAGAGAGAAAGACAGAGCACTTTCTGCCTGGCCAACCACCGTGACCGTCTACACCTGTGTTCTGTTGTGCAGGAGGGGGTCACCCTAAAAGTATGTGCCCCCCACCCTGGTCGTATCATTAAATACTTGCAAACAATGAGATGGTGTCCTGTTGGAAACTGAAGACACGCACATTTGGAATACCTAAAAGATGTATTTCAGAAAAGGTCAACAGAGAAATGTTTTATGTGGCCCTTTCCCCACCGTTAGACTCACAAACAAGACCCCTCCCATTCATAAACTTTTTTTTTTTTTTTTTTTTTTTTGGCTTTGAAATCATGCCTTTCCCTTTAACCGTAATTCCTATTATCAGCACATTTGCTTTCTTTGCTGCAGGGGTGGGATTAAACGTCAGTTCGCGTTGTTACCGCTAACTGCTTCCTGCAGGGTGGGAACTGGGTCTCTGGCGTGAACCACTCCTATCAAACAGCACTGACTGTTACTGATTTTTTTTCATTTCCTTTTAAGTGGGTGGAAACGATCTTGGAAAGCACTTTGCGTGCAGGATTCTTGTATTTGGCGTCTGTCCTCACTCCCTAGGTCGCCACACACCTGAGTTCTAACACTCAAGTGCTCCTTTGTCTGTTTTTGTTACATTTCATGAAGTTGGAAGCTAACCAAGTATGCTTTTTTGGCAAGTGGATTCTTTCTGTGTGTTTGTGACCCTGGTTCACATTGTTTCACGCAGTTGGATATGAAACACAAAATTCCAGTATGAGAATTTTCCTCTTCCCCCCCCCCCACTCTCATATTGATGGAAATGTCTGTTATTTCCAGTGTCTGGTTTCCTTCTGGTATGTGGCTATTTTGCACAAGTCCTAAGCCCATCCTTAGGGATGCTTTCTGGCAAATGTATCTCTGTGTTTCTAGGGGTTGATACTGAAGAGTGGAGTTGCTGTATTGCAACATGTTAAGACCAGATTTTACAAAGTGTCTGCACCAGGTTACTCTTTTACTAGTTGTGTCAGAAAGTTCCAGGGTATCTGCCACTTCATTAATGCTTGCTACCTCCTGCCATCTTATTCCTAGTCTTTCCGTGAGAGCATCGTGGTATCGTTTTGTCTTAAATTCCGTTATCTTGACAAGTAATGTTGAAGATGTGTTCATTTTGTTGTTGTTGTTGTTGGAATTTGAGTTTCCAGATTTACACTGGAATGGGTGTCTTTTCATGGAGTTTTAATAGGAGGGAGGAATGGTTACATAGGTCGAGAGTTAGAATGATGGATGGATGGATGGAGGATGGATGGATGGATTGGATAGATGGATGGATAGATAGATAGGATGGATAGATAGATTAGATAGATTTGATGAATGGATGGATAGATAGACAGGTTGTATAGAGGATAGATGGATGGATGGATAGATTGGATGGATGGATGGATAGATAGACAGACAGAAAATAGAAAGAAAGGATAGACAGATTGGATGGATGGATTGATATATAGACAGGTTGGATGGAGGATGGATGGATGGATAGATTGGATGGATGGATAGATAGATAGATAGAAGGATAGAATAGACAGAAGAGAAGGAGACAGAGAGAGAGAGAAAGAAAAGAAAGAATCCTTCATTGGACATATCTATTAAACTTACATTTTCCCACTTGGCAGTCTGCGTTTTCACTCTTGGAATGGCGTCTTTGATAAATGGAAGACCTTAATTTTATTTGAGTGCAGTTGATCTGCATTTCCCACCATGGTTATCATGACTGTGCCCTATTTGAGGAATTTTGTCTGATCAGTGTCATGAAGATATTTCCTGTTTTCTCCTAAAACCGTCATTATTTGATATTGTGCACGTAAATATACTAGAATGAATTTATGTAAAAGATGTTACATAGTCATACAAATGCATATCCCCACCCCCCCGCCCGCCCACCTGGGTGTCCTGTTGAAGAAGAGCCATCTATCGTAAAGAGCCGTGTTTCTGGTTGCATCTTGCTGTCAAAGGTGTCCTAGACCTGCTGTCACAGATTGGATCTGCTTTTCTCTGTTCTGTTTCATGTGTCATCAGTTTATATTTGTGGCAAGGAAACACTATCTAACTGTGGTAACTTAAAGACGGTTGTGTGTATCTTTTAGTGCTGTCCTGAAATTCCAAGATACCTTAGGTACGCAACTTCCTCTGTGTTTCCATGTGAGTTTTGCGAGCAATTTGCCAATAGGCATTTTATAATCCGCTGAGATGATTTTTTAGGAGATCAGGCTGACTTTGTAAAGTTGGGGAGACAATGTCGTCCTGACTCATGAACAGGATAGAGTTCTCCGTTTATGTGGATTTTTATTTTCTCACAATAATATTTTGCAGGTTGGAGGGTGAATGGCTAGTGTATCTCAGATCTGTCTGCAAATATTTGATATTTAGATGTTTTAACAAACTGTTTCATTATTCAATTAATTTTTTTTGCTTCTCTGTCATACAGAAGTTGATGGTTTTATATTGCTTTGTATCCAGACACCTCACTAAATTAGCTTATTATTTCTAATTTTACATATATATATGGATTCTTTTAAATTTTATGCATAGCTGATCATGGCTCCTGTGAATAATATATTTCACTTAAAATAATATAGACATATTTATTTTGAGTAATACATATATATATGCATTCAAAATTTGTTTTACAAACTAAAAAAAAAAATTTAAACTCCAGTATGATAAATAGAAATGATAAAATGATGACAACGGATATCTTTGTCCCATTTCAGATATTTATGGAAAAGCTTTAATAAGAAATTATTAAGAATAATGTTAGTTGTGCAGATACGGGAAATACCCTTTTTGATGAGAAACTTTTCTTGTGCTCACAGTTAAGAGTTTTTATTGACATCAATGATGGGTATTTGTCAAGTGTTTTATCTCCGTCTCTTAAGAAGATCATGTTTCTTCATTTTTTTCCTTCTGTGCAGAATTATATTGAGGATTTAAAGTGTTCAATCAGTCTTGCCTTCCTCAAACAAAGGCCACTTAAACAAGACACCTTGCTCCTCGTATGCATGCTGCTGGGTTTAACTCGCTAATATCTCACGTACTATATTTGCGTCTCTCTGTGTGAAGGCAATTTTATTTAATGCCATTTCAGATTTGGTATTAGGGTCATGTTGTCCTCCTGAAATAGGCAGGGGTGTGTTTTTCTCTCCATCATCTGGAAGAATTCACCACAGCATTCATTTCATTTCATTCAGCTGGGGGTTTTCTTTTGTGAAAACTTTAAAAAGAGCGAGTAGCTGTGATGTTAATAGGGGTCGTTGAGCGTCCATTCTTCCAACGTCAAGTTTTTGTAATTTGTAAAGTGTGTTCGTGTTGTTGTCCACATTTTCAGTTAAATTAGCATAAATTCGCCAATGGTATTCTTTTACTATATCCTTACCGCTGCTGGTATATATACAGAAGTCGCCTTTGGTATTTCTTATTTTAGTAATGGTGTCTTCTTTCCTTGATTCTGGTATAGTCCAAGGAGAAGTTTATAAATTACACGATTCTTAGGGAAAAAATAACTTGTGGCATGGTTAATTCCCTCTGTTTGTTTTACTGTTGTGGTTTTGTTAATGCCTCCTCTGAATTATATGTGTGATCTTTGGATTATATTCGCTGTTTGGGGCTGTTTTTATTTGTTTTTCCATTTGCATGAGAAAGGAAACTCAAAAATTGTTTTCCAGTCTCTCCCCTTTTCTGACATACGTACCAACTGTTGGTACATTTTGAAAGAATTCAGTTGAAGCTCTTTGCAACTTGCTTTCACGCATTGTACTTTCATTATTACCTGGTTCAGAATTTTTTCTTTTTCTAATTTATACTATGATTGCTTCTTTGACCAGTCCGTTATTTGCAAAGGCATCGCTTCATTTTCAAATAACTGGAAATTTGTTTTCATGTTCCTGTTTTCTCATTTTACTGAGACCGCAGGACGTGGATTATAAAATTCAGTCAGTGTGTCAGCACGAATTATGTTCCAGCGTATTTCTCACGTCACATGATTGTTCCCAATGTACTTAAACAGAGTGCACGCTCTGTGTTTTTGGTTCGATCGGTTTGAGTGATTTTGTTGAGCTATCACTGAAATCCTCTTTACCCTTTCTGTTTTCTCCCCCCATAAATTTCTGTCACTTCCTATGGCCGTTGTGTTCAAATCACCCACTCTGATTTTGGATAACTCCATCTTTTCCTTTATTTTTGCCAATTTGTATTTTTTTTAACTTCGTCATTTACACGCGTGTAAATTGCAATAGTTGTGTCTCTACTGGACTGGTCATTTTGCTTTATAAAATCTTACTTTTGTCACAATTCTGCCCTGAAGCCTGCCTAGTGTAAGACTAGAATAATCACAGCAAATGACTTTGGTTAATGCCTGCATGACATACGTTTTTTTTTTTTTCCCCGTGTTCTTCTACTTAAAATATTGTTACCCTTACAAACTTAAGATATTGATACCGTAGGGGCCATAATTGGATGTCGTTTTTTAATCTAGCCTAAGAATTTTTTTTTCATAGAAATTGGAACATTGTGACCTTAAATAGCCAGTGTGATTACTGACGTATTTAACGAAGCTTGCTCTATGGTTAGTCATTTTTTCGAGCCTGTGTTCCCTTGCCTTCTGCACCACGCCATCTATCAATAACTTTCCTCTTGCTTGAAATTAATATTCCTTTTTTGACAGCCATCTATTAGCTTGTTACAGAGCGTTTTACCGTTCCTTCATTACAGATGGCCGAGATTAAAATATGCTTTCTTTACTTACTGGAGTCAAATATGAATGAGTAATTTCTCCTACTTTCCTGGTCTTGCAAGGTCACCTCAGCATAATTCACTCCAGTCAATTCTATCATCATGATTTTTTTTTTTTGAGATTTGAGTCACATACCATAACATTTACTATTTTGCAATGTATCATTCAGTAGCTTTCAGTATATTTATAGGATGAGAGTATAGTAGTATTTTCCAGTTCCAGAACAGTTTCCATCACCCAGAGCAGCAACCCTACCCACCACCCTAGCACCACCCCTACCGTTGCCCAGCCCGCAGCCCCTGGCAGCCTCGGGTCTACTTCCTCCCCCGTTCTAGAATTCTCTTATAAGCAGAATCATGCAATATGTGGTCTTGGTGAATGTCGTCCTTCATTCACCATAACGTTTTCCAAGTTCATCCATGCACATCGGTGCTTGGTCCCTGCAGATCGCTGAGCAGCACTCCGTTCTACACACAGACCATCTTTTCTTTATCCCTCCATCTGTGCGTGGGCAGGCGCTGGGGTTGCTTCCTCCTTTTGGTTGCTGTGACGTTCCGCTGCTGAGAACGTGTGTGTGTGCGCAAACGTTGCAGTGCACACTTCGTTTCTGTTGGAGTGGAATCGCTCCGTCACATGGTCGTTCTGCGCAAAGCACCGATTCTGACCTTCCGCAGCTTCACCCTGAGCAGTGAGTGTGGCCGAGGGATGGGGAGCGACGGTTGAGCCGAAAACACTAACGTTCAGCAGAAACGCGTGTGTTGTAAGGCGAGCGATGTCCCGTTACTCACAGCTAACCTTTACCAGTCTCTATAAACGAGTACTCTTGTAGTCCCTGTTTTTCCATCTAACTCATAAATATTTCCTGTTAAACATATTCCTAAGAATGACATATTCTGCTTTATTATCACGAATGGCTTTTTAAAAAAAAATTTATGCTTAAATTATAATCAGAATTATAATTTTTCTCTCTCTATATATAACACACAAATATTTAGTATATAATAGTGATACATATGACTAAATACTGCAGTTTCTATTTCTAAATCATTGACTCCAGTTTAAAAATGGATTTTTTTAGAGATCCTTTTATGTTTTCTCGGAACATTCACTTTGTATTGTTCGAGGAGTCTGGGTTCTAAAGCTTAAGGAAATGTGTCCATCAGAGTTGACTGAACATAGTTTTTATTTTTATACACGTTGGGCCAGCTTTCTGGAATTAATGAGCTAAATCATTCGCCTCATTGCAACCCAGTACATAGTCCATCAAGTCCCACAAATGCAGATTACAATCCAGGAAGAAGCACGTGATGCTTGATGCACATGCTAATGGGTGCGTCTTGCTTTCTCATCCATGAAATTCTGTGAAGGTCCCTCAAATATGTGCATGACAGCCTCTCTCTCTATATATATGTATGCATGCATCTGTCTCGGTATTTCTGTGTATTTTGATGACGTGAGGCGTCGCTCATCTTATAAGAACAAGCAGCTCGGTAATTAAACTTCTAAGTCTATAAGATGCACAAGTGACCCCTTGGAACACCAACCATAATGGGCGTAATTAAATGTAATTAATTGGGAGCCACCATTGAGAAACCCGTGATGGGCTCAGAGCGAACTTGGCCCCAGCATAATCGCGTGCACCTTCTGAACTCATTTCTACTCGGCTGTTTGGCTCATTTGCAAATCTCCACACGACAAACGGGAGAAAAAAAAAAAAAGATTTCTATTTTATGTCTTCTTTGTGGTGTCCATCTTTCCTCTCTGCTTCTGATAACGAATAATTTCTTCATGTCATCATTCCGGAGTCGTGAAACAAAGGCGTTTTCGTAAATACAGCCGTTTCTTTCTCTAGGAATCACACCATCTGTACCTCCGTGAAGGGACGTTGGTCGTTTCCAGTTGAGTATGTTTCATTCAGAATGATGATGGTAGCTCACTGATGTCTCTGTTAGATTAAGCATCGCCGTTCTTTCTTCGTGTCTCTGTAATGAGGTGTGCCTTTCGAGACAGAGAGTCTGCGCTGTCCTGTTCGAAAGGGACGCCCTGAGCATAAATCACGGCTCACTGAGCGAGCCGCGTTACCCTTGAGTAGGGGACTGAGGTCCCCCGGGAGGTCCATTGTGCGATAATCATGCGCACGATCGGTCTCAGTAGCCGGCCATGATTTATAGAAGATCCATTACAAACCAAAAGTGAGCATATGGCAATGATTAAAATGTGGAAAGTGTTTAATCGTCCTTCACTTGCATTCCGATTACGTTTTCAGTCCACTTGCCCATTCAGCTGCCAGTTCCCCACCACGCTGGCTTTTCTAAACTTTTGTCCTGAATAAAGCTTCAAGCAAGGTGTCCCGCAAGTGAATTCTGGAATCTGGTCATAAGAACGATTGTCCATTTTAGATCAGTGATTAAGGGTAAAATCGTGCCTTCCCTTAAACGGCAGAAGACAAGTGCCCAACACCGAGAGAACTCTCTCTTCCTCTGTGCTTCCCCTCCTGTCCATTCTTTGTATGTCCCTCACCAACGCTTGGGGTAAGAAATTTCATTTTAAGGTGGCATTGGCAATTTTATGTTCTTCCCTCCTACGCCTTCTCTCTCGAAACCACCGGTTCATTGTCTGCCCGGCTAGTTTCAGGCATGTTTCTAGGCTCCTTGAATGTTATGACGCCTCAGTGCTATTCATAAGACACGCCACAGCCTAAAACTCTTCTTGGTTGAGATGAGACCAAAATTAAAAAAAAAAAAAAAAAAAAAAAAAAAAAAAAAGGAACTCCATGCTGAGACAGGGGCTGTTACTCAGAACATTTCCCGAAATTGCCAAAACTTGTGTGCCCGGAGGTAGTAAAGACCTGGGACACTTTGAAGCTGAGAAACCTTTGTGTTCAATTTATTGCATTCTTCCTTTTTGATGGTGGGAAAACGCACTTAAACATGTACCCTTTTATCCATTTTTCAGCGTGCAGGGCCGGGATATTAAATACATTCATTTTATATAGACAGCACCCCCATCCATCTCCAGAGCTGTTTTCATCTTGTAAAACTGAGATTCTGTCCCCATCAGATGATAACTCCCCATTCCCTTCTTGGGAATGAATCTGTCCTCGTCTCTGAGTCCGTCCCCTTTCTGAGCACCTGAAACACGTCTCTCCTGGTTTCCGTCTTCACTGAGCTCTACTCCCACCAGTCATGCGTGTCCTGTAGGCATCCTTTGTGGCCCAATCCTGCACTCTCTCTCTTTGCCTCTGGTCCCTCTTGCTGGCTTCACCGTTGCCTCTTGGCAGGTTTACTGGGTTTGGACAGTGTCCCCTTAAGTCCACCTCCATCCTGAACATCAGAATGGGACCTTCCTGCTATGGGGGTCTTACAGATATAATTCATTAAAGATCGTGAGATGAGATCAGTTTCAATGTATCCTGTAGCAACTACATCCACTGACTGGTGTTCATATAAGAAGAGAGACAGAGACACAAAGGAGAGGCCACGTGAAGACACAGGCGGAGGCTGGAATGAGGCAGCCCTCAGCCCAGGAACTTGCAGAGCCATCAGAACCTGCGAAAGACAAAGGAATATTTCATCAAAACTCAGAGCAATGGGAGACCTCAAAATGAATGCTCTCTGCTTGCTCAGGATGGCTTGGCAGCGTAGGGAATGTCTCTTGACTACACTTCGATGCACAGAGTCGGAAGAAACCTTCTCTGAAACAGTGAAGGGGACTTCCCAGCACCTGGCGAAGGCTCTCTGTGCAGCTCTGTGAGATGCTCAGCTCCACGTGACGCCCGTCTTTGCCTGTGCCCAGACTTTTGAGTCTCCTGGTAATTTTGAACGTGTGTTTGGACCGAAAAGGCACGAGACTGTCAACCTGGAGACTTTGCATGCCATCCGGAGATTTTTTTTCTCTTGCCAGCTCGACTGCTAAACACGCAAATGGGGGAAAAATGCCTCTTGCCGTGGGGCTGATCCAGGCTGTTCTGAAGGGTAGCTCGTTCAGCGCGGGCTGTCTCCTGGGGTGCTGCCGGTTATCCGACAAGCAAAGATTTGGAGGAAGCCAGGATGCTCTTCTAAGGAACCCCTTCTCAAGAGTCGGGATCCTGCCACACCGCCAGACCACCATTCCCAAAATGGTGCACAAGGAAATCCACTCATCTAATTCAGTAAAGACCACAAACCAAACACGAAGGAGACAACGAGGATCCATCTGCCAAGCCACTGCAGCATCTCAAGCCTTCGTTTTTAAAAGTATTAGATGTATGCATGTGACATGGAAGCCAGGAGTCTCCAAGGCTGAGTGCCACTTCACTATTTTCATCACTCAGTCACGACCATCATCATCAAAGAAAAAGTGCCTGCTGTTCATACACTATTTGCAGACGGACGCTCGATGCCGGAGATGACCACCATGCGAAATCAGGGCCGGCGCGTTCTTCGTGGGGTCTGCTTTGTATGATTCCTGGCACTCATAAGAAGACAAGTGGCATTGCTCCTTTGGGGAGTAATTCAAGACTCTTAGAGCTCAAGGGACTGGTGAGAGAGACCCCCCCCCCCAAACACTGAGCCAGAGGCCGACGCTGAAAGCCGGGCAGTCGTCACAAAAGCAGGAGGTGTACTCCTTGTGCTAAGAGGATAGATGGACCCCGAAGAGACAGCACACTCTTCTCCTTTCAGATACCTGACAGGAGAGCCAAGCATGTTACAGCGATGTCGAAGAATGCGCTCTTAAACCGTAACAACGTCACCTTGACGGGAATCCGGAAAATGCAGGAAGGCGCCGGACGTCATGAGCGAATGCAGCAGGATGGAAAGCAGGGTGAGCTCAGCGTGTCTTGGGACACGGACTTGGCCTCAGAGACCACAGTAGCCAACCGCTATTCGCCCGAGCTTGAAAAATGACATCCTGACCTTGAAAAAAATCATATCAGCTGCCTCCTTGGGTGGAAAACTAGAGAAACAGACACAGCTTGTCATGCTGGTCAGTGGTTTAGTAGAAACCTAGCAAACAGTTTGTTCCACGTGGCCATTTCTCTTCTTTGTTGTCTACTAAATAATGTGCAGACATGAATGAAACCACCCTCAGGAAATAAACTTTCCATGGGAAGTTGAAGGGCAGGAGAGAATCTAGAATTTTTATCCCAAGAGCAAGTCCCCATCAACAGGTGCGTCTGACTCTGTATGACCGTAACCACAGGACAAAACGTGTCTTCTAAAGCTCCTGTTTGGTAGAAAGTTCATGGCCTTACAGAAGGTCTGCACTGGCCATCAGTTCAGCTTTCAGTTGACCTGAACCCCTGGCCCGGGAGAACGAAGATGGAAATTCCTTTCCCGGTTTGCTTCTTCTCAGAATGGGGACTTACGGTGGGACTTGGCTGGTCTGGAGATCAGGTGTAGGACTCCCAACACAGGTGCCTTGTGCACCCGGGGCTCATGATCACCTCATAACCATGGACTCCCCTTCTCTTTTGGCTTCTAAGTTAGTGTGTCTTTTGCGCCATTTGGGGGGGGGGGGGTTCATCTCAAGGGTCTTTGATGTCTCCTTGCTGGTTTTTTTGATTTCCCGCTGGATTTCTCCTCCAGTTCACCTGCTGAGTCTTCAAGTGTATGACCTGCAGTGCACTCATCGTGCTCTCAGAACCCCTCTTCATTACACTGATGATAGACACTGTTATTCCAGTAGTCCTGGGAGCGGCAGCTTCCACGTCAGCCTTCTCGTCTCCTTTTCCGTTCTCTCAGGTTCAGACGACCGCTTCTGCTTACTCACCGAGTCCAGCCTTTGTGCTCCGTTCTTACGATGAGGCCCATCTTGCCCATTCCGTCATTTAGCCTCAAACATCACCAGAACCTGCATTCCTTTCTTGGCGCGGCTGTGACAAAGTCCCGCGGACTGTGTGGCTTAGCATGACGGAAATGTATTGTCTCACAGGTCTGGAGGGCAGATGCCCAGATTCAAGGTGCCCGCGGGGCCCCCACTCCCTCTGGAGGCCCCAGGGGAGGGTCCTTCCTCCTTCCCTCTTCCAGCCTCCGGGGGCCCTGGCCATCCTCGGCGTGTGGCCGTATCCCTCCCACCTCTGCTCCATCATCACACGGCCGCCTCCTCTTCTGGGTGTGTCTGTCCTCGCGTCTTCCTCTCTTCTTCCAAGGACGCCAGCCCTGTTGGATTGGGGATCACCCCACTCTTAGGGGATTTCATCTTAACCTGCATCTCAGTTACATCTTCAAAGACCTCATTTGAAAACAAGGGCACATTCACAGGGACCAAGGGGTTAGAATGTCAACCTGTCTTTTCCAGGGACCTAGTTCTTTCCATCACAAATGGGTCATTCACCTGTGTTTTCTCCAACTTCCATCTCATCACTCAATGCATTGCCAAGAATTTATCTTTGTTGAAGATAAAAAAACAAAACAAAACTCTAACGCACCAAGTTTTCCTTCACCAGCCCCCCATGACATGTCGCTGATTACTCTTGACTCATAAAGTTTGAAGAACTCATAAAGTTCTTTAAAATAGAGTCACAGAAGGCATTGCAGGTCTACACCGTCATCACCAGTTCAACAACCACACCACCTCCTCCTCATGATCTGCCAAATCAGCTTGCCGTGTGCGTCTGCTGCAGCGCCCACTCCATCCATTTCCAGTAGCGCTCTTGCTAGGAAACTTGTGATTTGAATATGCCCGGTTAACACACTGCCCCGCCACCTACAGAGCTAGCTACACCATCTTGCTTCCTCCGATGGAACTTTCTACCCATCTTATTTTAGCAGTTGTGTTTTAGGGTGAAAGGAAAATTGCTGGGTGAGTCCATACCATCTGTCAGACATGAGGACAGATGCTCTGCAAACCATGTCTCGCTTAATCCTCATAAATACGTCTCAGAGCTCAACTTTTCTTACTTCAGAGACTAGACACGTAGGTCTCTAGAGTGATGACCACGCTCAAGATTATGTGGCTTAAAAATCACTGGAGCCGCCATTTCCACCTGGTTCTGCTGACGGTCCTCATTCCATCCACCCAAGTCACCTCCGAGTTTGTGGTGATCATGGTCTCCTGCCAACAAAACAGCATCCTGTTTGTCTGTTTCTAGAGCTTCACAGCACTTGGAACTTTCCCAGCTGGAGACGGAATGAGAACAAACTAGAAGTACGATCTGCCTGCCTGTTTGCCGGCTCTGTGAGTGCAGGGTTTTACCCGTGTCTGGGTTTAAACAATGTTTAGCGTGTTCGGAACAGGTCAGGTCATTGGGCCACCAAGGGCCAATTCCCGTGCAGAATAATCAGAAACACCACTTCGATGTTCCCACTGTATCTACGAGGGGAAGCCCACTGTGATTGGAGGGGGCAGTCAGACACGCCAGAAACAAGGAAACGTTTTGAAATAGAAGACGGGAAACGACGCAGAGGCAACATTCAAACCCAGCCGCGGACGTTAAGCACGGCTTGTCTTAGGCGAGGCGTTTCCACGTGGGAGCACTATTTTTTTTAAAATGTTTCTTACGCACCAATGAGAATGGTTTTCCTTTCAGACCAATTCTGAGTTGAGCGCTAATCTCCTTGCCTTAGAGAAACTTGATGGGTGAGGACGTTTGATTTTTAGTCTAAACTTTGGGACACACAGAATTACTGGATCAAAATGCATGTGTGTCTTCAACTGTGACGGGAACCATGACACCACACTCAGCAGTGGGACAGAGATTTACCACGAGAGGGTTTCAGCACCCACCCACTATTTGCTGAGCGTTGTCCATCTTTGCCGTCTTGTCCAATCCAATGAGTGCATCTTTTCAGTGTCATTTACGTTTCTCTTAATAAGTGTCAGGTTAATATATTTTCATAAATTAAGCAGCATGGTGCCTGATCTTTTTTTGAACAATCCATTTTAATATATGATCCGTTTTTTTCCTATTAGGTTTGTTATTAATTTGTACATGTATATATTAAAGTGGGACTTTTACACATTTTAAAAATCAGTCTTTAATTACTCTTTCTTGTATCTTTTGATTTTATCTATGGTATGTTCCTCCCATGCAAGGCATAACATGTCTAGTATATCAATCTTTAAAAATCATATAGGTCAGTGCAATGAAAACCTTTATCACTCAGATTATTTAATCAAAAAATTTACAAGCTTTTTTCTGGTATTGTATTAATTTTCCTTTTTCCTTTGAAATATTTGATCATACAGTCTGTCTATCCACTGATGGATCATTGGCTAGATGGCGAGAGAGAGTTGGTAGAAATCACTTTTTCTTCCCACGTGATGACTTGTTTGCCTTTAAAGATACTCAAATTCAGGGAATCCTTCATCACATTGTTGCTTTGTACATTTCTGGATGCTCAACTTTGTGTATTATGTCCAGCAAACTATGTCTTTTTTAGAAGCAACTCATTGATTCAGTTACCTTTATATCAAATTTCATTTGCCTTGAACGTACTAGAATGCGCCAACAATGACGTTTGAGAGGATTTTGGAAAGGTAATGTTGTAGAGGAGAGAGTCTTTCAAAAAGACGTAATTCATACGAACAGATCGCTGCAGATGACCTTTTAATTGTATTTAATTCATGCACGCATACGAGGGGCATTAAAATACTGGCGTACGTATGCAGTGTATTTGAATACTCTGTTTCCTCGTATCAAACTCTAATGGTCCTGGGACAGTTCCTTCCTGATCCCATGACTACCGCTTATAACGTAGAATTTATGTCACACGGAGAGCCTTTGCTCCCCTAGGTTTTTCCCATCATTATTGACAAATAATGTCACAGATTTTATCTGTGTGGTAGATACGTGAGAGTCTGGTATCAGGCTACAGTTAGCTCTGTTTTCTGAGTGTGTATATATATTTTGTTTTGTTTCGGAAGGATTTTATTTCATCAGAGATAGTTCTTCATTACGCCTTCCCAGTCTTGGTCCAGCCCCGTCTAGTTCGTTGCTTTTGGTGAAGGCCATTCTTGTGGTCATGGGTTTAATTTAACCGGAGGTGATGGGTTATACCCTGTCATGCTTTCCTTTGAGTCAATTTTGTGCAGACTTTGGATAATCCAAATGTAAGTGGTTATTCATAAATGTTGCTAACGTTTAAAATTATCATAAGTTTGGAACCCCCATCTATTTTTTTCCTACCATATGAATATTTTACATATTTTAGTAATTATGCAGAAATCATGAGCATGGGAGGAGGGATTTCCTTCCTACCTTCCTTCAATCATTCTTAACTTCCTTGGATCATTCCTTCCTCCCTCCGTCTCTCCCTCCATCCCTCCCTCCCTCCTCTCCGCCTTTCCTTCCTTCCTGTTTTCCTTGGTGTGCAAGAGGATGACTCTTCCTTGCTAGCTCCATCCGCAATCCTTGCCACCAGCCACTCATTTCCTCTGCAACAAAGTTTCCCTCTGAACATTCCGTGGTGACAAGCTGCCTGCTGAAGCCTTGAGGAGGACCTGGATTTTAATCCTAACCCATTCGTTCTTGCTCGGGGAGGCTGTGCACGCTTAACCTTTGCGTCCTTGATTCCCCGACGGTTAGGCGCACTTCCTCCTGTGCGACCATCAGGATCATTTGTGATCTCCCCCCTTGCTGTGCGGGTCCACACCCCTTGTAACATGAGACGGGGCTTCGCCGGCGGCTGCGTAAACAGAACATTTAACGGATGCCTGGTTGGAATAGATGTCCTGGCTGTGCGACGTCTGCCTCAGACTTTGCATCTGCAGACAGCGTTTCTCACAAACCCTCTTTATCGAGCCCAGAGAGCCGCAGGCCATGTTTTCATGCGGTCTTCACTTTGGCTCAACTAAAAGGCGCATGACCTTCAAGAATGGTCCAAAGTCATGAAGGGCCCTAGCATGTGTGACAGTAAAAGGCACATTTTCCTTTAACCTACGGGAGAGAAGAGCTCACGTTTGCCTTTGTGGGAGACAAAAAGATACATTAAAATGTGGATGCACTGGTTAGACTTCCCGATGCCTGTCGACCCTCAGGTTTGCTGGCTGATTCTGACCTCACAGCTACCGACATAGTGCTTGGCACGATTCCTTGTTCCGCGTTTTTAAATCTGAAGGAGTCAGCAATCGTTATACCCTGATTACTGACCAGCCTGAAGTGGGTCTGTTTCACGGTGATTGAACAAGGATTTATGGGGTTGCCAACCTGTGCCAACGCTGTTCTGTATACGTAGATTATCAGCCACCAGAAGAAGCGTGGACAACGCCCAGGAGGTTATAGTCTCTGTATTGCACTTTGCTTTTGGTTTCCTCCCCTTTGTTTTCTATTTTTCTTCCCTCACTCCGTGATCTCAGCCAAGTATCACGTCTTTAAATAGACGTGTGCATGCTGATTTCTCCCCCATTTAGAGCTCCCTTGTCAGATCCAAGCTGTCAGTCCAGCTGTCTCCTCCGTATCTCCCTTTGGTTGCCCAGTGGACGTCCTACACTCAACATAGCAAAAAGAAAAAAAAAAAAAAAAATCAAAGCTTGTCTCGTCTTCACGCCTGCCCTGTTTCTACCCTTTCTCATCCCCTTATATCACTGGCTCAGCCCAAATCCTCGGGGTCTTCGTTCATCCCTCTTTTTCTTCTGTGCACTGCCTTCTCTCACCCACACCTCGAACACCTACCCAGGAGAGACCCCCCTTCTTGCTTTCCTTTGGAAGAAACTTCCATCGGTTCCAACCTGTTTGCAACATCAACCCAGCTGGCCTCTGTCTCTTCAATCGTTCCTCTTTTTCCTCTCAACACAGTGCCTAGGGTCAGTCTTGGGAAAACAGAAGCCGTCTGTGCTCCTTCAGTCTCACGAATGCTGCAATGGCTCACATTGCATGTACAGACACAGCCGAGGTCCTCTGAATGGCCAGAGGGTCTGATGTCAGCTGTCCCTTCTCTGCATGAACTGTGTGTTACCAGCCACTCCACGCAGCCACACGGACCTGCCAGCTATGACTCCAATACGCCTGCGAGATTTACACCTCAGGGGCTTCACCGCAAATAATCATTTTTCCTGAAGTATCACCCCTGTAAACGGAAGCATACTTAACTTCCTCTTCTAAAGTGTCTGCTCCAACATCGCATGTTCACAGAGTCCCGCCCTGATCGTTCCACTTAAAACGTGATTAACTCCCCATCCTAATATTTCTTGTGTCTTTTTTTTTTTTTTTTCTCAGCAGAGGAACTGGGGATTGGACCCAGGACCTCGGGCATGCTAAGCGCGTGCTCTATCACAGAGCTGTACCCTCCCCAACCACCTCCTAACATTTCTCATCATTCATACCCTGCTGTATCTGTACGTTTCCACAACTCTCATCGCCTTGTAAAATCTGAGATACTGCCTTTATTATACCATGTGTGTCTACTAACTCAACAGCAATTCCTATAAATGCAGGGGTCTTTGCCATTTTTTTTTTCCCTCCTCTGATGTATCCGTAACAGCTAGAAAAAAAAAAAATGCCTAGAATATAGACATTGCTCTTGGAATGTTATTGAATTAATGAAACAATTTCACTGAGAGGCATTTAAGTGAGGCAAACGGTCAGGATAAATATGATAAAGTACTTCCCTGCCGTGGCTAGGTTAGGAGTCCGGGGACTAACCAGTTAAAGCAGATGGTGACTATTGACTCTGTAACAGATAACTTACCTTTCTTAAAAGTTGAGCATGTCCAAACATTTTGCTAAAAAGCAAACAGTGACTACTCAGTGGTAGCGAAGTAATCTTAGAAACTTAATTTTTAAAATGTTGCCCAGATTTCGTACATTTTTGCATAAACAGGAAAATCTAATCTGGACTTACAGCTGTGATTTTTAGAGTGGGGACCTACGTCAAAAAATACATTTAATAAAAATCTGTTTACTTTCTTTTTTATATTCTGTGGGGACAAATTTTGTTCAGTCATATGTGTTTTCAGTACGTACTCCCACTGAAAAACAGGTTGTCTTTTTAGTTACTTAATATTATCTTTGGGTGAACAGATATTTTTAAATTGTAATGTCATCTTCTGTAATCAATATTTTTATTTATGTTCAGTGTATCCATATTTGGGATAACAAATTGTGTTCAGATGTGGGCCACGTGTAAAAGACATGCCTCAGGCAAAATTATACAGGGGATTTATTTACCGGTGGACCTCGTTTTGTTACACTTCACAGATACTGTGTTTTTTTAGAAACTGAAGGTTTGTGAGGACGCTGAGTCACCAGGTCTGTTGGTTCCATTTTCCCAGTAGTATTTGCTCACTCTGTGTCTCTGTGTCACGTTTTGGCAATTCTCCCAGCATTTCAGGCTTTTTCACTATGACTACATTTGTGATGGTGTCTGTGATCATTCATCGTGGATGTTAGCAATGTGATTCGCTGAAGGCTCTGAGGGTGGTTACCATTTTTTAGCAATTTTTTTTAAATTCATATGTGTGCATTGTTTGTAGACATAATGCCATTATTGCACACTTAACAGATGACAGTACAGTATAAACGTAACCTTCAACTGCACCGGGAAACCGAGACATTTGTCTAAATAGCTTATTGCAATATCCGCTCTATTGTGATGGTCTGGTACCAAACCAGAAATAACTCTGAGGTAGTCCAGGATATGCAGATTATAGATAGCTATCTATATCTATTGATAGGTAGGTAGGTAGGTGCGTGGATGGATGGATAGATGGATGGATGGATAAATAAGATGGATGGATCGATGCATGGATAGATAGACAGATAGACTGGTTAACTGGATGGATGGATGGGTAGACAGACAGACAGATAAATTAGATTAGATGGTTAGATAGATTGGATGGATAGATAGATTGGATGGATGGATAGATAGATTGATAGATTGGATGGATGGACAGACAGGTTGGATAGATAAACAGACGAACAGATTGGATGGATGGATGGATGGATAGATAGATAGGATGGATAGACAGATAGATATAGATAGATGGATGGATGGATGGATAATGGATAGATACACAGAAAGAAGATACAGACATAAAGACATATATCAATGCATGTGTCTCCTAGATAATTCTTTCAAGAGGAAATTGGTTTAACATTAAAATAAGACAAATGGAATCTGAGATGAAAAGAGATCATACAGATGAAGAGGAAATAGTTTATACTGATTTATGAAAAAGCTGGAAATAACTAAGAGGTCTGAAGTTTTAAAGTTCAAATCATTACAAGGAGAGATTCAGAATTCACAATAATACTTAAATAGCCAAAGGTCAAGGCTCAGGCAGGATGTAGAGATACTGACAGGCATGATTAAATAACATGATGTAAGGATCGTTTTTTTATACCCTGTAAATAAACACATATTACATGAACTGACCACGCTCTGGTCCGCGGTGCCTTTTAATATAGTTGCCGCATGCGAATCAGGTTTACTAAGTCTAACATAATAAAATAGCAAATGGGAAACGCAGTCTACCTGAACACCGTTTTGTCTGGATTCTAAACCTGCCCTTGCCAATACTCAGTAATTTAAAGTGGAAATTGAAAGGACATTAAAGGAGTGTAAATGAAACTGTGTGAGATAAATATCACAATGTATTCTTTAGACCCAAGAAGGATCTTCTAAGTGGACTCAGAAACAGCTCATGGAGCTAGGAAAATAAAATAAATGCAATACGTAAGAAATAATCAAAAAAGCAAGATGTTCTAACAAAATCAACACCATCAGTGGATGAATGGATTAAAAAAAAAAAAGTGGTCTGTGCATACAAGAGAACATTATTCCGCCTAAAAAGGAAGGAAATCCTGCAACATAAAACACCATGGCTGAACCCTGAGGGTGTCGTGCTGTGTGAAATGCGTCAGTCCCAGAAAGACAGACGCTGCTGCTCGGTTCCACGTCTCGAAGTTTCCAAAAGTGTACAATGGTGGTTGCCAGGGGCCTGGAGGTAGGGCATTTAAAGGGCTTTCCTAATTGGCATGTATAATACTTGACTTACGCACGATTGAGTAAGTTACAGGAAATCTGATGCATAATATTGCATCTGTACGTAACAGTACCGTACGGTGCACTTGAACATCTACTCACACCAAAACAAATATAAAATTAAAAACAAAGAAAAGTAACAATAATAATAGCTAATACTTACAGAACATTGTAAATCAACTATATTCAATAAAATAAAAGAAGGCCACAAGAAGTCCATGTAGCTAACATCACCTACAATAGTGATTCGAATAGAAAATATACTTAAGTTACCCCAAGGCAACAGTGTCCCTCTCTATAAAAACAGATGAGTTAAAAAGTCTCCAAAAAGGCGTCCCACCCTTCTAAAACTCATTCACATCCAATTTCCTTTCGATAGTGAATTCTAAAGAGAAATTCTGACACTTTTTTTTAAAAAGAAAAACAGTTAATTTTATTTCACAAGGTGTCTTAAAACTATAGGATCTTCATAATCATGTCTGTATTTTTAAAGAATTGACAGAAAATGTAGATTCCAAATCAAATGACATCCCCTGCCCCTGGGGAATAAAGTAACTCAGAATCAGTAACTTAAATGGAAAGCATAAAAGTATCATTTTTTTTTTTTAAAGAAAAAAGTAGGGGAAAATCGTGAAGTTCTAAAGTCAGGCAAAATTGACCCCAAAAGCATGCTTAAAACAAGGAGTTCATAAATTGGACTTTATCGGTGTTAACACCCTTTTTTGTGCAGAAGCTGGTACCCCAGCCTTTCCTGTAATTTGCACGACTCGTGAAACAGGATAGTGGTGTTTGAAGAGGGAGTTACTACGTTAGATAAAAATGTATATCGACAATGCCCAGGGAAATATTAGGGTACAATTTAAATGTTCAGAAATGACACAAAGTGAAATTATTTAAAATCCTCAAATAAAAACAGAGAAGGCTGAAAATGAGGGAAACTAAAAAAAGAAAAAAAAAACAATAATTGAAGTGGTTACTAACAGATATTCATCCAACTGTATGAATAATTCCTTTGAACGTTAATGTTTTAAATGCAGTGATGAAAAGACAGAGGTTGTAACAGGGTACTTAATTTTCTTTTAAAGGACACATATGTATCGTCTAAAAGAAACCCATTTTAAATATAAAATCAGAGAGGTTAAAATGAAGACCGCTAGACCATGCTCACAGTAGTCATAGCCATCAAAGTCAAAACACACATTATTTTCAGACAAGTCGGACTTTAGAGCGAGGAGAATTACTGAGGATAAGAACATGTTAAAAGGGACAGATCTCCACGAATTCCCATCGGTCCCAAATATGAATCCACCAAACACCAGCGTATAAAAGCACACAAGGTGGAAACTTACTGAACTGAGAGGGGAAATAGAAAAATGCAGTGTTCTGGTTGCCGAGTCCCCCGTACCTTCGTCAATAAGTTGTGGGTCCAGCGGGCAGAAGGATCAGGAAGGTCATAGCTGAACTGAGCAGCACGACCGACCGGGTCGATGTCACCGGCACTTAGGGCGCACACACTCCGTCCAGCCAGGACGGGACACGCAGTCTTAACCACGGTCACACCGAGCACGTCCCAGGACGGAACACACTCGTGGATGATAAATCACAACTTCGCCAAGAGTCAGGGAATAGAAATCACACAAAATGTGTTCTCAGCCCACAGGGAACTAAATGCGAACTCAGTAACAGAAAGATAGAAGAAGAATTTGCAAATCACTGGGAATTAAATAACACAGTCCTGGATAACACATGGGAAAAAAAATACAGCTTACTGAAACATGTGCAGCGAAAGTCTTCCTTAATGGGAGTTTTACGGCGCTACGGGCACATGTTAGAAAAGAAATATGTTTCCTGTTTGTCTTAGGAAACAAGACGATGAATTTAGATCTAAAACTAATGGAAGAAAAACAACTCTATAAATTAGGGAAGCGATGAATAAGGTAAAAAAAACAGGAAACCCACAGAGAAGCATCTATAAAATAAAAAACAGGTTATTTGAATAAACTAGAATGGAAAAGAATCTGAAAGAGAGCAGATTTATATATGCGTGTGTGTAACAGTCATTCTGCTGTACACCCGAGACATTGTCAATTAGGCTTCAACTAAAAAAAATGAGGGGAAAAGAAAAAACCAAATTATTTGCAAAGATCAGTTATCAAATTATCTACCTGTACACCCACTGATGACAAAAACCTATTTCTTAAGAGAAGTCAAGGGTGGGAATCCATGATTGGTTTGATGGGGACTTTTCCTGATTTAAATCTCAAAAAGAAATAGGCAGCGATAATCAGGTAGTGTTTGTTTGCAAAGTTGAACTTAGAAAAGGAACTAGAGTGCGTTCCTGAGGAATGAAAGCCGCAATCAGAGCCGGGGGTGGGGGGGGGGGCCCGGCGGCTCAAAGGGTGCTCAGCAAGGGACGTTATGATGCTGGTTGTGGGTAGAGTGCATGAAAATTACCCCGTTATTAGGAAGTTTCTATTTAGGGAGCACAAGGAGGAGGACTGAGGAGAACGGAGTGATCAAGACCGTATAATCCTGTCTCTTTTAATGTTCACATGATTTCTCTGACATAACCAGCAGTGCTCCCCTTTTTTATAGACGCAGAAACTAGAACTCAGAGATTTAGCCCCAAACAGTTTTATCATCCACTAAAGTGAAACTCAGGGTTGAACTTGGTCCGTGGACTTTAAAAGTTCGTGCTCTTTGCCACTCACGCTTCCTCATTTTACATTCATAAAGCAAATAAAATTTATCCCAATGAGAGACATTATATGGAAATAAAATATTACCCCCAGCATCATTTGAATAGATGGCATTACAAGATCCATTTCTGTATTAAGGAGCTATTTCTGCGCCCCAGTAAATGGCCCATAATAACAGTGATTTGTGGAGCTTGTTATAAAACCTTCTAATAAAAATTCCTGTGTAAGTGTTTAATTCACTTCCCCAGGAATTCATTAGCTTGTTTCACCAGCGTAAGCAGATTCGGGAGCAAAGCCTCGCACCAAAGGGTTTCGGAGGCGGTGGGATGCCTCTTGCGGAGCTAAACTGGGAGATACAAGTCTTCAAAGAGGAGACGGGAAGAGGTCAGCAGTGGTAACCTGGGCTCTAAGAAAGGATGGTGTCGGAGATTTGTGGGAAGCCGAGGAATCACCAAAAAAAAAAAAAAAAAAAAATCAAGAGGAAACTCTTTTTCCCTTTGGATCTTCCATGGGGCGTGTGCTGAGAGAGAATATCCTTGATACTAGCTGGCCGTGATCACTTACCCAAACTTTAAATGTGAGTGATGCCGGATGCAGTAACTAGTCAACTAGTACCGACTCCGCGTGTGTGTTGGGTCATTTCTGCTAGGCAAGATGGTGCCGTGACCATTTTAATTTACAGTCTGTGATCGCTGATGATTTCCTTTTCCTCGAAATGTCGCTTCTGCTCCCTTGAAAGAAAACGTCCGCTTGCTTTCCTTCTTTCCCACCACTCCCTCCCTCCTTCTTTCCCTCTTTCCCTTCCCATACAAAATTCAATCCAGAAAGAAAAGGGGAAAATGAATCTAATAGAATCCAGCCCATTTGAAGGGAAACACAGATGAAACAGCCCAATCACCTCACCGTCCCAGAGCAGACGTACACACAGAGAGACGAATGAGGAAAGAGTGATTCAGCCTACTCGACAGCTCTGGAAGGCTGCCTGGAAGAGGCGGCAGGTGAACTAGGGTTGAAGCAAAAAATTAGAAAAATTCTACTGTGCACATTTTGAAAGCACGGGACCATCCAGGTTGGGAAGAACCCCATCTGCTGAAGGACGGTGTGTTTGGGGCAGTGAAAACAGTCGCATTATTTAGGAACATCGATGAATTCTCTAGGAACAGCGAACTTTGCAGAAGCCTGTGGCCCCGGGGATCTGGGACTCATGTTGTGTTCCATAAGCATGGGAATCAGGCACATGACTTTAGGAGAGGAGAAACGTGACTGTACTACTGAGAATATTTTAAAGAGTCATTTTAGGCGTGAGGACCGCACTTGGAGCACCACCGAAGGCCAGACTGATGCCACCAAGATGGCGCCACCAAGACAGCGAGTCATTTTAACAGCCTTAGATGCATGAGAAGTGAAAGGTTGGAGTGCTGGCTGTCGTCCAGCATGTATCCCAGCTGGAATTCAGGCTACAGTCAATCTGGGGACTCAAGGGACGGGAATTCCAACCTAGAGGGATGTCAGAGGCCAGGTTCCATTCTTGGTTGCCTTCAAGCACAATGATCTTGGCTGTAGCTTGACCGATCCCTTCCTCCCTTCCTTCACCAAGGAAGCTTCTACTTCTGGGACCCCCAAAGGCTCACAATGCCCACTTGTGTTCTAGCTACACCACCACTGGTTTTTAATCTCCTGTCTGAAAAGACTTGGTCCCCCCAGAATGGCCCCTTCATTCCTTCGATCTTTACCCAGAAAGCACCTCCCTTGTCAGGCTGTCTGTCCCCTTCCTACCTGGAACTGCGTCTCTCTCTCTCTCTCAGCTGCCGCATTTCTTTCCTTACATAAATGATGTTGATGACATAAATGTCAAAAGCGGATGATGGACGTTGACCATATCTACCAGATGCCATCATGGCGGCACCTCGGTTAGTGTTTGGATGGGAAACCGGAGACTATTCGGAAGCTTTCAGCGTAGCCTCCTTGACGCGTGACCCTGGCCGTCGCAATGACTCTGAGGAAAGTACTTTGTAGCTGAACATCCGATAAGGGCTGAAGAGGAGTCAGTAACACTCGGTCCCCCGGGAAAGACCCAGAAGGCGTACTTGGATGAAGTCGGGGACAGATTATGAGTGACGTCTGCGATGTGCTTGTCATTAGGAAGCCTCTCCTCGGACACGTAACGCGACGTCCCAAACATTCAGTTCTCCGAGCCGACTGGAGGACACTCACTTTCGGGCTGTGCCACAGACTGGCTGACTTGAAGAACAGAAATGTAGTTCTCACCGTTCTGGAGGCTGGGCATTGGAGAGCAAGGTCCTGGCTAACTTGCTTCCTGCTGAGGGTCCTCTTCTTGGTTTGCAGACCACCGTCTTCCCGCTGGGCAGGTACCACCTCCTAACGCCACCCCGTTAACGGTGAGGGTGTCAACATGTGAGCTCGGAGGGGATGCAGACATTCAGTCCATAGCATCCTGCAAGCCTGCGCCTGCTTCTTCTCCGAGAAATGTCACCCCGCCTTCGCCCATGCTTTTGAAGCATCCATCTCCCCACGTCTTCATTCTAGTGCTTTCTGAAACTCAGTGGCTATTCTTTCTTGGACTATGCACAATGTTCTACAATCTTCTAATAAATATTTGCTTAATGATTTCAACCACCCCTTTATTTACCACCCATGAGCCTGTTCCTAATGGAACTATTGACCGCCCGATTTATTTTACTTACAATCAGGTGACTGTATTTTTGGCCACTAAAATGATTACTTGAAGCCACTAATCGGTGAGTTAGCTCAATCAGTTGTATGGAGTTTTTTTTTGCACCAGTGTATTGGAGTGCCTAATTTTTATTGGTGGATTGTTCTTTTTTTCTTAAATCATTCTTGCTCAGATTCAGAAATCATTTTCTCCCATTAGTTAAGCCAATTCAGGAAAATAAAACCATAGTTACAGAGCAAATGGATGATTGTGTGAGTCACCAGAAGACCCTGCTGTTGGGGGCACCTAAGTACTTGGTCACCCGTACGTCCACTGTGAGCGTGTCACCTTTCGGGGGGATATTTTCATTTTAGCAAGAGCAGTTGCTCTAAAAAAGGAATGCCTGGCCAAAAGGAAAAAAAAAAAAAAAAAAAGGTCCAGTCATTTTATATTAACTCCCAAGGAGGGCAGCCTGACAGGTTTCCATTTAGGATGTTAAATCGCTCTGCTGTGGATCGGGCCAATGAGACTCCTCTCAGAGAAAATGTGGTCTACCCGAGGTGCTTACCAATTTCCAAAATAAAAACTAGCCAAACGGGGAGGATCTTACACACATTGTATTGTACAGCAGAATCACGAACCAACTAAAATCTGAATATAGGATACATATCCTATAGAGCTGCAGCCTGTATTTTATATATGTTATATATCTATGTATCTTATATAGATATACTTTATATATAGAACATATAGGAGTATATATGTCTATCTAATGACTATCTATAGATATGGTAGGTAGGTAGGCAGATGGATGGATGGATAGATGGAAGGATAGATAGATTGATAGATATATAGAATGGATAGATGGATGCTTATATAGATAGACATAGATTAGATGGATGGATAGATTAGATGGATGGATGGATGGATACAGACAGACAGGGTGGAAAGATGGATGAATGGTTGAGTGGATGGACAGATGGAAGGATAGATACAATGGATAGATGGATAGATAGGTAGAATGGATAGATGGATGGAAGGATGGATGGATAGATGGATGGAAGGATGGATAGATAGATGGATAGATGGACAGATTGATAGATATGATAGGTAAGTAGAAAGAAAGGTGGTGGGTAGGTAGATAGATCGATCAGTAGACAGAACCAATGATTGATTTGGGATCTCAGCTTAATAATTTACATTGTATCTTCAGAACCGGTAAGTTAGCTACGACACTGACAGCTCGGGGTTTGCAGAGCTGGCTCCAGTATGCAAAGAATCAAAGAAACAGATGTGAAAAGAACACAGTCCGGGACCCATCGTCACAGTGCGAGCTGGTTTGGAATGTGCTGGTAGATATCACAAAGCAGTAAGACCCGTCTCGGAGGAACCCCAGTAGCACCCACTTCGTACCCACTTGCAGTCTTGTCTCCTTTTGCTGTGGGTTTGTGATCCAGTTGCTCTCTCTCTCCACGTGTGGGGGATTATTTGGGAGTCGCCAAAAATGACACAGTGACTACCAGGGCCATCGTCCTAGAAACCCATTCAAATTTTTATTGAAGGATCAGATCATCTTGCTTTTAACCCTTGCTATGAAATACGAATTGAGAAGCTGCTACCGCCTGACAATGCCCGAGAGGTGAGCATTTTTATTTGCCGTGTGAGATGAAAAGATTTCTCTTCCAGAGGCAAGTACCACCCAGCTCTCACTCGGAAACAGAATGACTGTGACGATTCAAGAGCGTGTTTGTATCTTCCATCGATGAGAAATTGTACACTTCACGCTGGGGACATCCCTGGAAGGACTGTGTGCACCTCTGCGCTTAGAGAAATCCCTTCAGTCAAGTAGAGGTTTGAAACGCTTCTTTTTGTTTGTTTTTGGAATTGACCATGACACAAGCTCCCTGATACCAGTGCCTCCCACTGATGCCTTTGGGATGTGTCAGTGGAGACTGGAGCCCATGAAAACTGCAAATAAATCAGAACCGGATTATGAGGGCTGTGATGGTGTGACTTCCAACACTAAGACACTCTTTCCAGTGAGTGTAACTGTCAGTGTCCTTGCCCGTCCGATGATTCGGGGATGTCACGTGGATGTGGGTACCAGCCCAGCCTCCTGGTGGCTTAAGAAAGCGGAAATCTGCAGGTACCTACCCCGCACGTGCTCTGCCAAATACCGCGCTGTGTCTGCGTTCACGTGGGCACACACACTTCTCTTTAAATCTGTGACCCTGTTTCTTTCCTACTCTCTTTCCCTCCTGCTCAAATCCTCCTTCCTTGAAAGCTCATGATAACGGATTTTTTTTTTGAGGCTTCTTAGAGCTTTTTAAAAAAAAAAATTGGAGTATAATCAGTTTATAGTGTTAATTCCTGGTGTACAGCATAGTGATGTGGTTTTATATATATTATATAAATATATAAATATTGTATAAGTTATTTATATACATAATATTTATATAAAATTACATTAGAAATATATAAAGGAATATACATATTCTTTTTCATATTCTTTTTCATTATAGGCTACCATAGGAATTTTTAAAAAATATTTTATTTATATATTATTTGATTTTGGGGGGGGCAATTAGATTTAATTATTTTTTGAGGCAGTACTGGAGACTGAACCCAGAACCTTGTGCATGCTACACACGCATGCTACCGCTGAGCTGCACCCTCCCTCCAACCATAAGATACAGGATACATTTCCCTGTGCTGTACAGGACCTTGTTGTTTATCTGTTTTATATACAGTAGTTTGTATCTGCAAATCGCGAAGTCCTAATTTATCCCTCCCCGCCTCCCCCCCTCCCCCCCCGTAACCATACATCTGTTTTCTTTGTCTGTGAGTCTGTTTTTGTTTTGTAAATAAGTTCACTTGTATCATTTTTTTTTAGATTCCACATAGAAGTGATATCATATGGTATTTTTCTTCCTCTTTCTGACTTACTTCACTTTGACGATCTCCAGGTCCATCCATGTTGCTGCAAATATTATTTTATACTTTTTTATGGCTGAGCAGTATGATCGCTAAATTTTAGGAAGGATTTAGTCTGTGACAGGTGTTAAGTAAATGCCTGTTGGCTCTGTGTAGTCCACTCTATTTAACCTCACAGAAATGAATGCACCATATCAAAAATACAGATTTAATTATTAGGACATACATATTACACATTTCTTGAGAGCAGTGACCTAGATTCTCTCATCTCTATAAATTTTTTTTTTCTATTTAAAGTTATTGATACATGAAGGGAAACTTCGTGTCCGTGTGTGGACGCGTGCTCATAAAGTCAAAATTGAAAACACACACCATTACCTCGGTTAAGTCAAAGCTGTCTCAAATCCTGTCTACAGGATGCAGGAAATCCCCTGCACAGCTGCAAACACGCAGAGACACTGGATTTAGAACGTTCTAAACCATGACTGGCCTCAAAAACAAGAAAGGGAAATTCTAAGTGTCAGCATAGAAGGAAAAATATAAAAACACGGACTAAACCGTCTGGGCGGTGAGCGGCTGAAATGTCTTTGTGATAAATTATCTATACAGAAATAAAAAATGTATTATACATCATTTTGGTCAATGCTACATTTCAGCGCACCATAGGTACCTTAGAAAATTTGCATAGAAGAAAAACACCAACATATAATTCTACAGCAAATTAAAACACCATTGAAGATCGAGAAGCCAATAAAACATTTTCACGTATGCAAACTCTTAAGCATGCCCTGCTTGGGACTCCAGTTAATAAAATTTCCAGAGACATAAAGAATATAGCCATGCTGAGATATTGTGGGTTTGGTTCCAGACCAGCACAGGAAAGCAAATATCACAGTAAAGAGGGTCACACGGATGTTTTGCTTTCCCAGTGCCCGTAAAAGTTAACGTTCACGCCGCACAGAGGTCTGTTAATGTGCAACAGTGTTACGTCTGGAAATAAACGCACATACCTTAATTTAGAAATGGCTTGTTTGAGATCCGCAGGTACTGACTGGTATATATAAAATAGCTAAGTAGGATTACACTGTAGAGCACCGGGAAATACATACACGATCTTGTGGGAGCTCACAGTGAAAAAGAATATGAAAATGAATATATGTAAGTGCATGTATGACTGAAGCATGTGCTCTGCACCAGGAATTGACACAACATTGTTAACTGACTAGAACTCAATAAAAAAAGTTTTTAAATGCTTTATTGCTAAAAAAAAAAAAATGCCAAATATTATCTTGGGGGAAAGAAAACCACTAGAGGAAATCAGTAAAGGTCTTGCTTGCTGAGGAGAGGACTCCAGAGTGTTAGTCGAATGGAGCTGAGTTTGTCACTCACGTTTTCCCCTCCCCTGGAAGCCACAAGCACTCTCGGCGATCAGGAGTGCGCCGTAAACCCTCACGGTGAGGTGGCGGTGGGGTCGGAGTGACACCAGGTCCCCCAGGCCACGCGCCTTCTGTTCCGATGGCATTGCCTTTCGCTGTGTCACCGCCTGGGTGCTGGTGTTCCCCCCGGGTCTCTGCCCAAAAAGCACTTCTCTCTGCGTGGACAGCCCAGACCACACGGTCCCACAAAGTTGGCCCTGGGGACACACGGTGGGGGCGGTTGCAAAGCCGAATTTGTAACTCCTCACTCCGGTTGCTCTCTAGCCAAAGTAAACTCCTGCGCTGCCCAGAGGCTGAGAGAACAGAGAGGGGAGGCTGGGGCGCAGCGGCCGGGCGCGCGCCTGGCCTGCACGGCGTCCTGGGTTCAGCCCCCAGCACCTCCATTAAGAGAAATAAATAAAAAAAAAAAAAGTCCTACGTCCCCCCTTTAAAAAAAATTAAAACAGAGCGAAAGGATTAAAAAAACAAAACCGAAACGAATTCATTGTATGGAAAAGGATTAGGTACGAAAGCCTTCTACACATTGGAGGATGTAATGTCACGGGCTGACGCTAACATGAGGAAGAGACTAGGAGAAATCAGAAATCTGCTGTGGTCATTTTTCAATGACTGTAACTCTCCAAAGGGCCAAATGGTAATAAAAACTTCACCATGGAAACGAATATACGTCTCGGCATGACTGAAGACATTGACCCAACATCCTAAACTGGATACAATCAAAAAAAATTTGATTATAAAGAAATGATAAATTTTTGGAATCTCATCTTAATTTCTTTCTTTCCCATTGAAATATACGTTGCAGAAATATTAACTGTCAGCACGATGAATGACCAACAGCACAGATGGACACTGGATTTGGGACATCATTTCCAAAAACAGCAGAGAGTCTGGGTTTCCCATTTTGAGTGAACAGAATTCAACAACAGTGCCGGATGCACGACTGGGTTTCAGCCATTCTTTAATCTGGAGTCGAAACCCCGTTGGGTCCTTAACAGCTTCTTTCAGTGACGTTTAAAAACACATTAACTCTTTTGTAAGCCACCTTGACATAAGTATTCGCGTCTTTATGGGAAACCAAATCCCATAATGCTTTTACAGAGAGAATTGCATTTGCTGATGAATTTTTAGTTAAACCCCCCGTATTTAAAGCACGTTTAAAATTAGAATGTGAAAATGAAAAACCACGGGAGAAATAACTCTGGCATGAGACTGCCAGTGGAGATTTTACTGTTGTAACTTCTCTTCCAACGTTGAAAAATGTGCAAGCGTTTTCTCCACCTATTTCCATACGTGAGGAGTTTTAATTTTGGTACCAGAAGACTAGCTTGTTTTTTGTTTGTTTGTTTTTTGCAGAAGGTAAAAAGCAAGACAGAAAATTTAAGAAAGCTAGACTCTGGATAAAGCCCAGACGCTACTTGGGTGCCTGTAGGGGAAGGTAGGGGGCGGTATTCACGCATCTCAACAAGGGTAATTTGCAAATTACACAACCTCGCTGGTCACCTAAGGTCACCAGCCACCACGGCCGGGACATAAAAGGGACGGGGCTTGTGAATCTGTCGCCGACATCACGAGTCCTTCATTCCACCTCCGCTGTGGCTTTTCTGTAGTCTTCACGGGAGGTGGAAAAATGCGTGCAGGCAAAGGAATTGTCAGGCACGAATGAGAGAACTTTGGAAAAAGATTAAAAATGAAGCATCGTTGTCAACCCACTGTCACCACGCTGGAACCAGGTGTCTGAAAACCTGTATCTCTGGAGAAGCAATGGAATTAGAATTCGATTTAGACTAGAAAATTTGCAGAAGTTTAGTGTTAGAATTATAGGACATTTTAAGGTTGCTTGTGTCTCCTTGAAGTATTACTTTTGGGGTCCACGTCCTGAAGGGCGGCTCACGTCAATTCATCACTCTAGGTCGCAACTCATGCCTTTTCCTTCTCAAGAAGTCTGTTAATTTTGTTTGTTTTTTGGATCATCAAGCTGATAGTCTGACATTGCCATGTGTTGTCAAAGGGACGTTACCCTTTAAAAAAAAAAGTTATTTTTATGTGTATTATCTGGGTGGGAAGTCGCTATGGAACCTGAGTCCATTTAGAAACAGCTACGATGTGTCTATTTAAAGGAATTTGTATCACCTCACACCAGTCAGAATGACCATCATTCAGTAGTCCACAAACTATAAATGCTATAGAGGATGTGGAGAAAAGGGAACCCTCCTACGCTGCTGGTGGGAATGTAAATTGGTGCATCTCTGTGGGGAACAGTATGGAGATTCCTCAGAAAACTAAAAATAGAGTTATGATGTGAACCAGCAACCCTACTCCTGGGCATCTATCTGGGGAAAACTTCAATTTGAAAAGATACACGCACCCCAGTGTTCATAGCAGCACTATTTACAATAGCCAAGACATGGAAGCAACCTAAATGTCCATCAACAGATGACTGGATAAAGAAGGTGTGGTATATTTCTATAATGGAATACTACTCAGCCATGAAAAGGAATGAAATACACCATTGGCAGCAACATGGATGGACCTGGAGATTATCATGCTAAGTGAAGTAAGTCAGACAGAGAAAGACCAATATCATATGGTTTCCCTTATGTGGAATCTAGAAAAATGACACAAATAAACTTATAAACAAAACCGAAAGAGACTCACAGGCATCGAATACAAATTATGGTTACCAAAGAGGAGGAGGGGAAAGTGATGAATTAGGAGTTTGGGATTTGCAGGCACAAACTACTATATATAAAATAGATTTACAACAGGGTCCTACTGTAGAGCACAGGGAACTCTATTTAACACCTTGTAATAACCTAAAATGGAAAAGAATATGAAAAAGAACATACAAACACACACACACACACACACACACACACACACACACACACATCTAATGTATACATGCATCACTATGTTGTACACCAGAAACTAACACAACATTGTACATCAACTGTATTTACATTTTAAATTAAAAAAAAAAAAAGGAATTTGGAAAATCAGTGCTCCTTTGTCTCCTTGCCCCTATGAGCCCTGCATCCGTGGCCCTGGCACCTCGTGACCTTTCTGATTGTCCCATGAAACTGTATCATTGTGCTGGGAAGTAAGAATGTGAAATAAAACACTGACAAAGCCTGGTCTTCAGAGCCAGTCTGACCCGGGTGAGAAGCCTTGTTCGATGGCCAGGTGTGTGACTGCAGGACACACGGTCACCCCACCCCAGGCTTCCGTTGTCTGTTGGTTACACTGGAAATAACCGTGGTTTCCAACCCTCGGAAGAATCGTGAGGATGCAGTTTCTAATTGCTTTCCCCAAAGCCTGGCATCTCCGTTCCCAGACTGGTGCGCATTCTCATTATTTCTGCGATGAATTTTTTTTTTTAATAGTTGTTCTCATGGATATCATGCAGAACTTACTCTTTTTATCCTACTGTTCTGTGAATTTTGCTGAACACATAGTCACCAGTCAGACAGTGTAACTGGTCCAGAGGGCAGTTTCTCATCCTGTCCCCTTGTGGTCCAGCCCTCAGCCGTTGTTACTGTTGGGACCGGCTCCTCAGCCCCTGGGACTGGCTCCTGTGTTCTCTGCCCCTAGAGTGTCTTTTCCAGAATGTTATGTAAACAGATCAAACAGGAGGCAGCCTGCTGAGACAAGCTTCCCTCACTTAGACGAACCCGTCTGAAGTGAAGCCGACTTGTTGCACATGTAAGCACTACATTCCTTTTGTATCGCTGGGTTCTGTTCCTTTTTTTTTTTCCCCTTTAAGTACCGTCAGCTACAATGTGTCCATTTCTGGTGCACAGCACACTGTCCCAGTCATGCACATACAGACATATATTCATTTTCATATTTTTTTCATTAAAGGTTAATACGAGACATTGAGCATAGGTCCCTGTGCTCTACAGAAGACTCTTTTTTGAAAAAGTCTTATTTTTATATACAGTGGCTAACATTCCGTCTGTAGGCACCCGCGGGTCCATCCTTCCCTGGGGGACGTCTGGGTCATTGATGGCTTTTCATGATTACAAACAAAGCCATGATGAGTACTCATTGACAGGGTTTTGAATGAACGTGAGTTTTTGTTGTGGTGGTGGTGGTTGTTTGTAACTCTTAGGATGAGATTTCTGGTTCCTATGGTAATTGGAGATTTCATTTTATAAGAAGCCAGTAAAATATTTCCCAGTGGGGCTGCCCTTTTTTATTTTTTAAAAAAATATTTATTTATTTATTATTGAGTTATAGTCAGTTGACAATGTTGTGTCAATTTCTGGTGTAGAGCACAATGCTTCAGTCATACATGAACACACACATTCATTTTCATACTCTTTTTCACTGTGAGCTACTACAAGATATTGAACATATTTTTCTGTGCTATACAGTATAATCTTGTTTATCTATTCTATATATACCTGTCAGTATCTGCAAATTTTGAACTCCCAGTCTGTCCCTTCCCACCCTCCTCCCCCCGGCAACCACAAGTTTGTGTTCTATGTCTGTGAGTGTGTTTCTGTTTTATATTTAAGTTCATTTGTCGTTCTTTTTTAGATTCCACATATAAGTGATCTCATATGGCCTTTTTCTTTCTTTGTCTGACTTACTTCATTTAGAATGACTTTCCCCAGGTCCATCCATGTTGCTGCAAATGGCATTATGTTGTCATTTTTTATGGCTGAGTAGTATTCCATTGTGTAAATATAGCACAACTTCTTCATCCAGTCATCTGTCGATGGACATTTAGGCTGTTTCCATGTCTTGGCTGTTGTAAATAGTGCTGCTGTGAACATTGGGGTGCAGGTGTCTTTTTGAAGTAGGGTTCCCTGTGGATATATGGCGTGGCTGCACTATTCCTCGTTTGCACCAACGATGTAAGAGTTCCCTGTTACTCCTCAAACTCCCCAAGCCTTGGTATTGTCAGACTTTTATTTTGGGGTGTTTTTTTTTCTTTTTGATATATTGATTATATTTCGGACAACCCCCTCTTTGTGCATAGTAGCATCTCCGTATGTTTACAGTTTTAATTTGCATTTCCCTAATGACCGAAGATGTTGACCGTCTTTGGTGACGTATCTGCTCATGTACCATTTTTCTCAGATTGTTTATTTGGGGTATTGAGTTGTCTGCTTTCTTATGACAGATTTTTAACCACAGACTCTTTAAGCTCAAAAATAATTTTAGATATAGGGAAAGATGATAGCGTGACACTCCGTCCCCCAGCGCCCCTCAGCCAGTTCTTAACATCATTACTCCCCTCCACTGCTGTGGGCTATTCGTCAAAGCCAAGAAATGACGTCATTACATCACAGTTACACTGCAGGCATTTTTCAGATCACACACCCGGTTTTTTTTGTTTGTTGTTTTTTTCTGTTCAAGTCCTTCCCTTGGCCATTCCAGCATCCTGCATAGGACATCTCAACGCATTTAGTTTCTTCTCGTCTGGAGCCATACCTTGACCCTTGCTTCCTCTGTGATGACCTTGAGAATTCTTGAGGACTGCCCAGGTGTATCTGTGAGGTTTATCAACTCAGAGAAGCAGGCAGGCCCCCTTGGATTTAATCCATCATTGGCCCAGCATTGGAGATAGAAGATCTCTTTGTCTACAGGGACGGCAGCTTTTAGTGCATGGTGGTTTCTCAGTCTGCCTTGAATGAGTGAATGAATGGATGGATAATTGAGAGAATGATTCTCTAAGACTTGTCATGTTGTGTGCAGGAGAAAAATGGGTCCATGCAGTATTTAGTACACAGTAGGTTCTCAGCCTGCCGTGAATGAATGAACGAATTAATGAATGAATTGATTAATGATGGTCCAATGCCTATTTAGCACACAGTAGGTACTCAGTGTACTTTGAATGAATGAGTGAATGAAAGTTGATCTAAGACCTATCATGCTGCGTGCGGGAGAAAAATGGGTCCATGAAGTATTTAGTACACAGCAGGTTCTTAGCCTACCTTAATGAATGAATGGCCGTCTAATGCCTACTTAGCACACAGTAGGTACTCAGTGTACTTTGAATGAATGAATAAATGGTCTAATATCTGTCCTACTGTGTGAGTGAGAGAAATATAGCTAATACAATGTATAATGCTGTCTATAATCACTCTATCCACAAACTGAATTAGTGCCCCATAAATATTCTTGGTTTTGTGTGTGTGTGTGTGTGTGTGTGTGTGTGTGTGTGTGTGTGTGTGTGTGTGTTTTCCCGTGGGTGTTACCTGATTTTATTCCCAGTATGAATTGATCTCTGGTGGGTACAAACCTGCTTCTGTTCCCCCATCCTTTCCTGGTGGTGGTCCGTGTTTGAACGTCCAGGCACAAAAGATTCTGTTCACCACGGAAGGGTGTGTTCACTTAATGCGGCTGAAGGCACCTCTTTTCATGTGGGTTCAGCCTGCAGCCTCAAGTGTCGTTGTGTGTCTGTGTTTTTTCCCTGCTCTGGGGTGAGCACATGGGGTGACATTTCTTTTCTTTCTGTTTGTTTGTTTATATATGTATGTATATATATATATATATATATATATATATATTAATTGAAGTATAGTCAGTTTATAATGTGTCAATTTCTGGTGCACAGCACAATGCTCCAGTCGCCCACAAACATACATATTTTCATTTTCATATTCTTTTCCACAAGTTACTACAGGATATTGAATAGAGTTCTTTGTGCTATGCAGTATGGACTTGTTTTTTTTTTTTTTATCTACTTTATATATATTAGTTATTATCTACAAATCTCGAACTCCCAGTTTATCCCTCCCCATCCTCTTTCCCGCCTGGTAACCATAAGTTTGTTTTCTGTGTCTGTGAGTCTGTTTCTGTTTTGTAAATAAGTTCATTTGTCTGTTTTTTTTTTTTTTAGATTCCACATACAAGTGATATCATATGGTATTTTTCTTGTTTGATCATTTTCTTTTCTATTAGCTTGGTTTCTTTTTGGGTTTTGTGACTCTATTGTATGCTTTTGATTTGTGGTTACTCTGTTTTTCAAGTGTGTTAACTCCTTACTGTATCTGTTTGCTTTAGACCTGTAGCCATGTGGGCTCAAACATATCTTAAAAGGAATAAAGGGGAAAAAAAAAAAGGAGAGGAAAAAAATCTGTATATTTCTTGCTCCTCTCTCCCACCTTTAACAATTCTGATTCCTTTGTTACATCTTGATGTTTATTCTCTTGCTGCTCATTGTAGTTACCACGTTTCCAATGACAGTTTTCTCATGTCTTATAGCATCCTGCCTCTTTCCCATTTAGAGTAGACCTTTCAATATTTCTTTCAGCATAGTTTCAGTATTGCTGAATTCTTTTAGTTTTTGCTTGTTTGTGAAAGTCTTTATCTCTCCTTCAATCCTAAGGATAGCCTTGCTGGATAAAGTATCCTGTGTTGCAGCTTTTTCTCATTCAGGACTTTGACTATGTCCCGCCACTGCCTTCTGGCCCGCAGGGTTTCTGTAGAGAAATCCGCTGAAATCCTTATGGGAGTTCCCTTGTAACTCACTCTGCTTTTCTCTTGCTGCCTTTAGAATCATTTCTTTATGTTTAACTTTGGCCGTCTTGATCATAACATGTCTGTTTGGGTTCTTCTTGTTTGGGACCCCAAACCTTTGCTTGCTCTCTGCCCTTCAGCCTCCTCTTGGACCGTGCAATCCAGGTCCATCGTCTCGGGTCTGCAGGACACAGAGAACAGACACATGTGATACACGCGGGAAATGGGGTTCGGGCAAAAACAGTTAACAACAGTGTGTTTTCAGCACCTCACGTAGGAATGCTGGTTATGCATTATCAAATCTCCCCAGGCATCTGCAGCTGCAGGTGTAGTTTAAAACGCAGCAAAGCCTCTAGGGGTGGGCGACCGGGGGAGGGGAGAATCCCATGAAGAGTCCAGATTTTAAGGAAGAACTTACGTGCCTGCGAGCAAGCGACCTAGTTCTGGTCTCAGCACACAAACCAACATCGCCACCTGCTGGCCACGCTGGGGAACGGCATGCGTTGTGGAGGTGGCCCTGGAAAATGAGAGACGCCCTTTCTGCGTCAGGGCAGGTGAGCCCTGAGGCCGCTCTAGGAAGGTGTCTCCTGCACCTGGAGTGCGTTATGCACTGTGACAGCCCCTGCAGGGGATCTCGTGGGTGACCGTTCATCTGACCTTCCTCGCTGGGGAGGCAGAGAGCAGAGGTTTCTTGGACATTTCTGTGTTCGAACCACCTGGCATCTTGAAAGTGTCGCATTTCCAAGGATGCATTTCAGAGCCATTAAGTCTCCCACGGGGTTACTCAGGGTTCCGTAGTTTTAAAACTTTCCCGGTGATTCTGTTCCTGAATTCAAGCTCCTACTGCTCTCTGCACGACAGGCCAATAAATCAGCAGACTAATTGTTGGGGTGAGGAATAGACACTTTATTCAGAAAGACAGCAGACCGAGAAGATGGTGGACTCGTGTCCCAAAGAACCATTTTGCCAGGCTTTGGATGCTAATTTCTTGTATAAAACATAGTGGGGGAGGGGAAGGGTGAAGTCAAATAGGCGATAAGTTGTTGCAAATGTTTCCTAACAGATTCCACAGAGGATGTGTGAATTCCTTCCTTCCTTCCTGTGGTCATTCGCAGGTGGGCCAGGTTGGGATGTTTTCTGTGATCTCAGCAGAGGTATTTCAACTCTCGTGATATGGGAGGCAGGGTTCACGGAGATGGGCCACTCTGTATCATGTAAGCTTATATGCAACATCTCTTTAGTGGTTAACTTGTAGCAAAAGCAACTGAATCCAAAAGCCAAAGTAAAAGAAACAGATCCAATGTGGAGTCAGATCTGTTCTTCCTGATTGCAATACCAGCGGGCAGCTGAGCTCAGAGGCTGCCATGCACTCTTCTGCGTGGCTCCGCTCAGAACGTGGTTGATGCTGGAAACGTGTGGATTGCGTGGTCAGATCTTGGTAGCAGGGCTGCTTTGGAAAGCCCACTGCATTAGGATGGAGACAGCAATGTTTCTAGCCTTGCTTCCGTGAATTACACCTGCTTGATAGGGGGTTCCTCACACTTAGCTTGGCTCGTGTTCCCATTTGTCTGGGGTGGGTGCCGGCTCTGTGTGTGCCCTCTAATGGACTTAGGGACTCAGTTCTGCTCATCTCTCTTTGCTGGAGAATAATATGGCAAATCACATTGGAGCAGAGCAAAGTCCGTCTTTGCCAGCGTACCTTGGTGTAGTTCGAAGCTCCTACTTCACTGGCAATAATCATGATGAGTCAGGCAGTAATAATTTTCATTGTCAGAGAGCAATCATGCTCATTGAACCAACTTAGCGTCATTAACAAAGAAAAAAAAAATACCAGTCGTTCACTGAACTTGCTTGCTGAAAACATTTCTGATAGAACAGAGTTCACTGGGCCAGGAAGTTTGATGTTCATTTTAGAATTCATAGCTAAAATGAACATCAAATTACCTGACCCAGTTCTTAAAATGTAGAGATAAGACAACAAAGGGGTGGGGGGGGAAATATATTAAACGAAATGTCCAACCACCATGCACTGATTCAGGGATTTATAAAAAGTCAGCGCTCACACTGTCTTGTGTGGGCACAAAACACAGGATGTAAAATTGGAGCTTTTATCAGCCTGAGTCTCTTTCTGCGAGCCGTGGGGTCACAGACAATTCTGTCATCCTGCCCACACTCAGATCGTTCAGACGTAAGGTCATGCCAGTGCCGAGGAGTTTGGGGGCAGATTAAATGAGATAATAAATGCTTGAAGTGTCCGTAAGTCTGCCATGTGTTCTAAAGTTAAAGTTTGGTGGGGGATCGGTGTGGCTTGGTGGTAGAGTGCATGCCTAGCGCGCATGAGGCCCTGGGTTCGAGCCCCAGTACCTCCATGAAATAAATAGATGAGTAAACCTTATTACCTCCCCCTCAAAAAATAATTAAAATTGAATTAATTAAAATTTTTAATAAATAAAATAAAAATTGCAATTTGATATCCTCCCCTGTGCAAGATGTAATAGCCATGATTAGGTTACCGACCTTTTTTTTTTTTTTTTCCTGTTACGGGAACACTCCCCGTTGTCGAAAGCTGAAGCGATTTTATAGCCCCTACAGCTGGCGTCTCTCCAGCGCCCCCTGCCCTCCTGCGTCAATAAGCAGCTGACCGCGCTCAGACCTTTGCAAGCTTCTTGCGCGCTGTGCCCGCTCTGGCGGTGCGGATCAGGCGCCCAGCGTGAGGGGCTTTCCCTCCATTCTCCCCACGCAATACAGTTTGGATGTCTCTGTTTATCACCAGATACTGGAGGAAGGCGAAAAGGCGGGCTGAGAAATTCTGCTCCTTAGCGAGCCTGGCAGGACAGACGGATGCTCTCCACCGTCCGCCTTCCAGCGGGGGTCCGAGTGGCACAAAGTCACCCCAGCACTCACGGTGGGCGCCTTTCCCCGCCGCCTGCCAAAACTCACCACCCACATTTCAAGTGGGCTGGGCTGGGGGCGTTGTCAAAGGCCCGATTCTCCCAGTAGTGCCTGGGGTGGAGATCGGCGCGCCTGTCATTCATTTATTAGGACGTCTTCCTTTTTTTGTTTTCAGCTTGTTTAGAAGTCTGGATCTTTGCGCTAAGCTCTTTAAAATGCATCTTAGATCTTCGTTGCCCCGTGGCCTTCCACTTAACAGGTGTTCAATGCATGTCTGATAAATGCATGACCAGGGGGAAGAAGGGATAAAGCAAGGTGGAAATATTTTGAGAAACAAGAGGAAATGAATTTGTTGAAAGTCCCTTTGTTTGCTGACCCAGATATATAAGGATTATTCATATAGTGCATCCTGACGGACTTCAGAGCTGTCCTGATGGAGGCAAAATGCAATGTGATCAGTCCTCACCAGGAGGAATCCAAAAGTTAAAAAAAAAATAAACCAAATTGTTCTTGCCCTGCTTCATTTTGTGTATAGAAGTGGTGCTTTTTCATAAAGGGTTCACCGTAAAGCTAGAGCCCGTCTCAGCGGATGGGGGAAAATATTGCAGTGGGATTCCTTCCACACGCTGGGCGATGATAGTATCCCCAGCAGGCATCATTCGTTTCTCCCGAACAACCTGAAATGTCATGAGCCTTCCCTCGGAGAAACTTTGGAAAAATAAAGCTCGGAGTCTGCCTTTTCCGTTCACTGTGCACAGTGGAATTATTAAACTCAGTCCGGTCCGCTACAGGCGAGTTGATTGAAATCGTGGGCGTTCGTTTTGCCAGTCTTGGGCACAAAAGCAGCGAACCTCGGTGCACATCCTCACGAGGACAGCCAGATCCGATCTCCTGTTCACGTAAAAGCCAAGCTACCGTAAGCCAAACATGGGTATCATGAGGAGGCAAGTCAGGAGCCTAACTTCCCTGGGATCTGAGCTTCGTAGCCAGTCTCTTTTACATCCTTTAAAGGTAGGAAGCACTGAGGAATAAAGTTTTTGTTTTTTTTTTCTGGCTGATGAATTGGCTTTGGAAGACTTTTTCCTGCTAGGGGGTCACTGTCTGCTTGTGCTATTTATTTTTTTAATTGAAATAGAGTTGCTGTGCCATATTCTCTGACAGGTGTTCAACAGAGTGATTCACAATTTTGAAAGGCTGTTCTCCATTTATAATTATTATAAAATATTGGCTATGTTTCCATGTTGTACAATATATCTTTGTAGCTTGTTTTATATGTAATAGTTCATACCTCTTAATCTCCTCCCCCTATCCTGTGCTCCCCCTTCCCTCTCCCCACTGGTAACCAATAGTGTATTCTCTGTATCTGTGAGTCTGTTTCTTTTTTGTTATATTCACTAGTTTGTTGTACTTTTTAGATTCCATGTAGAAGTGATGTTGTACAGTATTTGTCTCTCTCTGTCTTATTTCACTTAGCATAATGCTGTCCATGTCCATCCATACTTCTGCAAATGGCAATGTTTCGTTCTTTTTCATGGCTGAGTAATATTCCATTGTAGAAATATACCACAGCTTCTTTATCCAGTCATCTGTTGATGGACACTTAGGTTGCTTCCATGTCTTGGCTATGGTGAATAGTGCTGCTGTGAACATTGGGGTGTGTGTATATTTTCAAATTTGTGTTTCTGGTTTTTTTTTGTTTGTTTGTTTGTTTTTTAATATATACTCAGCAGAAGAATTGCTGGATCACATGGTAGTTCTATTTTTAGTTTTTTTGAGACATCGTCATACTGTTTCTCACAGCGGCTTCACCAATTTACATTCCCACCAACAGTGTAGGAGGCCTCCCTTTTCTCCCACCCTCACCAACATTTGTTATCTGTGAGGCAATATCCTCTTGTGGGTTTGATTTGCGTTTCCCTGATGATTAATGCAGGAGATTGAACGTATTTTCGGGTGCCTGTTGGCCACCTGCATCTCCTCTATGGAAAAGTGTCTTTGAAAAAGGTCCAAATTTGAAAGAGCCTCAGAGTTTATTTCCCTTTTTGGGGGGTTGTCACAGAGGAACATAAACTTTGCCAGTTACTGTGTCAAACAAAAAGCCTGATGTGCTCTTCTCTTATGCTATGTAACATAAGGTTAAAGTCAGTATTAGATGAGCACTGAATTCAACCACATAACGATCCCTGGAGGTGGTGAGACAAAGGAGAAGGGGCTTCTCAAGTGAAGGATGTGCATTTTGATGCATCGTTAGGCATGGTCCCTCCAACCCTGAGGGACGAGGGGTTGTGAGCAAAGGTCACTGAGTGGGCGTACATATCCCAGTGTACAGTGAAGCCTTGTGGGACTTGCAGTACCAGCTTGATGAGCTGAGTGACAGAAGGCGGTGGCCAGACATTGAGATGCCAGGAAGGGAGGGTGTGGAGGGCACAGGGTTTCCAGTGGCAGCTCACCCACCATATGACCAAGCTGCAGAGTCACGGAGGAAGAATGAGCGCAAGGTCCTTCAGGAGAAGAAGGGCAAGAAACCATGGCTGTCAACGTGTGCATAGGAGTAAAGGCAGGGGCCGTGGGTGGGTGCGATGCAGCCAGCCTGGAGTTCAGATAGTCAGGGAATTCCATACAGAGATGAGGTGCTGGCAGGGATGGTACTAAATGATGTGAGCCTTGGTCTGTAGGTAGGAGATGGTACAGGAAGATGTGAGACCTGGTCTGTAGGCGGAGGACGGTGCGGGATGACATGAGACCCAGTCTGTAGCTGCACCAAGGCTTGTGCAGTTCAGCGGTCATTTGTAGGAAGCTAACCCCATCTCCTCTGGATGCAGCCTGGGCAGGGGAAGGAACCGCGTTCTGGTCAAACGGGACGGCCATGGCATTTCCTGGTGTTCACAGTTCAGGAGATGTCACAGAAATCATCTGTATATTCATACATGTATGAATGACAGGTGTCTGACATGGGTCATGTGTGGGTTGTATGTTTGAATTCTGGAATTACCAGAAAGAAAAGAAATTTGAACTCTTTTTTTTTTTCCTGAACATTTTCCAAGCCCCGAAGAAATAAAAGCTTTCATACTGAGACAAGTGACAAATAGGCAGCCTACATACATACATATGAAGTTATACAGGTATGCCTAATTTATGGGAATATAGTGCATATACGTGTGTGTGTGTGTGTGTGTGTTTGGATAGGTAAAGATATTCTAGACGTGTATTTGTAGCTACTAGATACCCATATTGTGTGTGTATATATATATGTGGATATATGTATATATACATAGAGGGGGCCAGATACCTGAGTTCTGTCCGTGTGGTGGTCGTGACCGTGATATGAAAAATGCATCTCTATTGTACAAAGCCAGTTAGAATTCAGGGTGCACGTCCACGTGCAACTGCTCTTTATTTCAGCTAATATAGTGCTCTTCTGTCTTCGAAAAATGTACTAATCTGGCCATGTCCTGGGTCCTTTTATGCTTACCAATTTTAAGTAAATTCTCAGATGTGACGGTGCAGTCCAATTCAGTGTTAAAAATCTCAATCCGTTCCAAAGCAAAACAATATTTTTTTCCTGCTCTGAATTATTTTGTAGGAGCCAAATGGCTTCACAGCATCCATAAGTCAATATAATTCTTGAAATGTCAGCTGTGTTTGCAGTATTTGCCATGCCTTCTTTGACTTTACCTCCCTAAAAAAGTCACATCTTCATCTTAGCAGAGGAAAGCAAGGTTTGTCCAATCCACCTGGGGATTCTTTCCTGCGTCCTGAACAATGGCTTCAAGACCAAAAAAAAAAAAAAAGAGATACATATGCCCAGTTTTAGTCTCCAATATTTATGTTAGTGAATTCAGTTAACAGGTTTGTGATTACCTTAGTGGTATGCAATCATCAGATTTTATACCGACTTCTGACAGAAAAGCCAATTTCTTGAACAAGGAAATGGATCAGGTGGACATATGGGTTCACTAAACACCCAGTGATGAGGCGAACTAAGAAAAGTGATTTAAAATGGAAAGTTCATATATATTCAAGTGCCTAGGAGGTTGGAAAAAAAAAGTAGTTATGCATTTAAAGGAATGTTAGGGGCTAATTATTTTCAGTTCTTTATTTCTCTCCTTCCCTACTTCAACAAAGAAGGAAGTTCTGTCCCTGAAACTCAGGGTTCTCATGACTACTCCTCCGCCACTAACCACTCAGGACTCCTTCAGTTGGAGAATTCTACGAACCGTACTTGAAATTACGTGTTCGAACAGAACCACCCCTCATTCTTTTGATTGTTTATATTGACCTTGATTTTCCGAGAAAAATATGCTCTCGTAGAAAGCACAGAATAATCTCCCCTTGACTAAAGATGACTCAGTTGGATTTAATTCGTTCAGTCAAGGTGATAAACAGAATATAATCTGCCTGAGAAAAACGGGGTGGTGGAGAGCTTCATTGTGACGCCCTTTGGTAGGATTATAAAACTTCATATTAAATTACATCAAGGGCAACATCCACATGCGAGGACACAATAATTGTTGTCTTTAAAAATGTAAATTATTCACCTGCCTTTCTTGGGGACTTCTGAGAGCAGGTAACAACGTGGGCCGTCTTCCGTAGCATCAACAAAAATTTACAGCCTAGACAACTTGGACTTCACACTTTTTTCAGTGTATCTCATTAGACTGTGGTGCATCATTAAACACTCCGACAATAAATTAGCACTTATTCCGTGAAGATGTGATGCCAGAACAGAAGTGATGGTTCTAATCCATGAATCATTCTGAAGAAGACTGAACTCTCCCTTCTGCAAAGACATACTTAAAAAAAATTATTCTTCATTTTAAATTATCTTATAGAACAAACTGACACCATTAAAAAAAAAAAAGCACCTTACCCACAAATTATATACCTGCTCACTGATTTATGACTGCCAGTGAGAGTACTATTCACTATTGTGATGAATGAAAAGAATCAGAGCGTCACATAGAAAGATGGGAGGAAGAGAGATCGGTACGTGGGAAATTACTCATCCCTTCTCCAAAATTATTTATCGTGCATCATGAAGGAATGAAAAAGAGACAGGAACTCCAAGGGCAGCTGTTACTGAATTTGTGTTCTTTTGCTGTGATCTTGAATCAAATGGGATAAATTTAGAAAAACCATCTCTCTTGAAAATACATCTTTAAGATATGTTCAATTTTTTTAGATAATAAGGTGGTCATTTAGAAATGCCATCAATTGGAGATGTATGTCTGCAGTTTTTGCCTGTGAAATATGGCTTAAATATTTCAACGAACTCTTTACTGTTGCTAGAAATTAAATTCTACAGTGCTGGGAGACAGAAGTCATTGTTGTACAATGATTCTTCGAGTATTTGACTGACCATGTGTATTTTTTATGAAGAGCGTAAAACACATCAGGTAATTAAATTCTAATTTTAAAAAAGTTTTAAAAGCTTAGACCAGCAAAGTCATACTCAACGTATTACTGTTTGCTGACGATTATAATCAAGTGTTCAACCTTCAACCTTCCAGAAATTAACAATTTATATGTTTTGCCCATTTGGAACACAAATTCAAACATACACTAATCGTATGATCGTGTAGAGACATGGACGTGTCTACACAGAGACTTGTATGTGCATTCATAGTATCCTGATTTAAAGTATAAAAGAAAAACTGGAAACACCACGTATTCATCTGGTGCCAAAGGAGTCAACTTAATCTGCTTACACATTCATATGATGAACGGTATTCACCGATCGAAAGGAACAAAGCATTAATAAATGCAACAACATTGACGGATTTCAAAAAGACACTTCGCTAAATGAAGAAATTCAGACAGCAAGTGTCATGTGGGTGAAATTCTAGAAAAGACAAAGTCAGAACGGGGGGAGTCAGTGTCCCCAGGGTTTCCTGGGGCCCGGAGTCAGGAGGCCAGGCTATACGGGGTACAGAGAAATGGGGGAGGATGTTCACACGGTCTTACACCTTGATTGTGGCGGTGATGACACAGGATAATACAGTCGACAGAACTCTCAAAACTTACTACAAAAATCGGGGTGTTATTGTGTGTAAATTGTACCTTAGTCGTGCTGGAAAATATAGTACTTTTTACAGTAAACTTTCATGGTTAACTGTGCGTTCTCTCTCTCTCTCTATCTATCTAATCATCTATCTGTCTGCCTGTCCATCCTGTCTGTCTGTCTGTCTGTCTATCCATCCATCCATCCATCCAATCATTCCTTCTATCTATCTATCTATCTATCTATCTATCTATCTATCTATCTATCTATCTGTCTATCTATCTATCTATCTAATCATCTATCCCTGTTCAGCTGAATGTTATCCATGACACATGAAAGAATTCTCTTTGACTCCCTCATACTAAAGACATAGAGGCAGTTTTCAGGCAAGAGCCTGGACAGTTGAGTTAAACCACTGTGCCTTCCCCAACACAATAAGACAGGACATCAAATACCACCGGTGACATAACTCATCCATGCAGCCAAATGCGTTACAGCTGTCTGTTTCATGCCTGTTGCTAGCTAACATTGTAGTCTGTCAGAGGCCATCATCATGGCCTTATTTGCAACATCTCCTCTTGAAAAAAAACGCATTGTGTCTCCCTCTAGAATACGAAAGAAAAATGCTATTAAAATTGATGCTATCTTACAGTAAAACTTTTTCCGACACTTGAGCACTGCTGGCCTTAACATAACTGTCCAGATGGAAGGGGGTTGGTGTTTGGTTTGGTTTTTGCATAATGCAAAGGTTTTACTCATTGCTTCTCAAGCCTGTTGGTATGAAACCACATTTCTACAGAAAATTAGAGATAGTATCCCCTTTCTTTAAATTTTTATCGTCACCCGCAGTCTGTTCGGGTGTCCTGAATTAAATGCTCCCAGTAGGACATAAATCTTCAATATGATTTCTATAGGGAAAAATTAGATCTATTTTAATAAAAATAATCACTGTTTAATTATTACCCATTGAGCTGTTTCTTCCCACAAGTAGGGTTTAAAGGAGCAAGCGGACTTTATCAAAAATGGATCAAAACTTGAACTAATTCTGTTAAGTCAGGCTAAGGATTTTTGTACATTCTCATATACCTTGAGATCATTCTTCAAAATCTCTCCAGCACTCCTTGTTCATTTCTACCTGACACTTACCTATTTGGTATCTCATGTTAAGGGGACTATGTCGTGTTAATAAGCAAGCAGTTGTCGAATGGGCAGATTTTTAAATTAATACCACTAATACTTTGCTGTGAATTTTTCTTTTTTTTTTTTTAAATTTCTTAATTCAGTGTTCAACTGGCAGGTTCTCAAAGAGTAAATACTAGGTAGAAAGCCAGTGAGTTCTGAGAGGTTGATGGACCCTCCGCCCCCAAAGAAAGCAAAGTGCACCCCAAAACAGAAGACAGTAAAATTAGTTACAACTCTTCCCTTACGTATGTGTGCGGGGAGTTTCTGGCAGGTATTTTGCAAGATATTACTGCATGACCTTGGGAAGCGTGATGCGTTTGTCAGGTAGGTCAGGGGATGCTGCCGTGACCAACAGTGTCCCCATCACCGTAGCCTGCCTGTAACTTGCTATTCCTCCGTCGTGGGTTGACAGCTGGCAGGTACACTGCTGGCCTTGGTCACCCGTGGAGCTCAGGGGTACGGTGACAGACTTGCTGTTGAAAACACTGAAGGTACTTTCAGTAGCTGCTCAGACAGAAGCCTGGGGAAGCAGGGGCATTTAAGGAAATGAACTCAAATAGAAAACGTATCTTTAGAGAAACATAAGGGCTGAGATAAATTCTTTAGGGGTCGTGGTGGGTGTGCAGCGGTGGGATTTGGGAGAACGGCAAAAACCTGCACAGATTTCCCATCCGGTTCACCAGCTTTAATCTTCTGTTGCATAGCATCTTCCTTCCTCCTTTTTTCCCCTTCTTCGCTGTATTTTGATTTAAACCCAACAGGATTGAGGTTATTTGAGAGAGACGCAGTTATTTTGGGCGAGTATCACTTTTTAAGTATTTTCAGGGTGTCCATGGGATTGATGGCGAAATAACATGAACTTTACTTACTGATTCATTTTGTTATTTGCTGTGTTGATTGTGTTCCGTCCATGAGTTCTGTTAGAATTAGTCAACGAGAGGTAAGGACTGTGATTTGTTTTTCCTTGTATTGAAATTCTCACTCATTAGGCAAATGAAGCTATTCGCGTAGGCAGCCACTTGGTAATTGCTTGTCAGTGGCACCATGGTTATCCAAGGTATGCGGAAGGTGTAGGGTTGTGATGTGTGTTGGTGTGTATACATACACACCCAAAGCATTTAGCGAAGGTGTGATGAACGCTTAGAACAAGTCCCTGAGATTTACGAGACTCCACTGCATAGCACAAGGGTCAACCCTTTATTTTCACTGTTTTCTTAAAGATTGCCTTTTGTTCTCAAGTCAAAGAAGTAACCATTCGAAGAGAATTAATTGTCAAGGGTGATAAGAGAAAAACAAATTTTTCAAATGCACAGGAACAACTCTTTTGGGGAAAAAAAAGGAAAAGGGCACATTTATCTAAATGAATCTCATGGAATATAATTTACTCAGTGATTATGTCCATGATAGAGATTAAATTTTTTTTTTCACTGTAGTTTTTTTCTCTTACACCTGAGGCGCAAAGTCTGGCGAAGTGAAAGTTAACTTCTGGTTTGTAAATTGTACAAACAGCAGTGACAAAAACTCGCCAGAAGACAGGAAGTTTCCCTTCCCTTTCCTGGGGGTCCTCCCCGTGACCCTGATCTGTGTTTGTCAGAGCTGAAGATCTGGTGTGTTGTGCATAATCATGTGGGCGGGACATACTGGTGGCCCTGAAAAAGGTCAAAACGTGTGAAGTTCTCTGAGAGTGACCTTCTTTGAAGGCGGCTCCAGTCTGAGATGTAGGTAGAGAGCTAGACACAGATCTAGATGGAGACTTGCGTTTACAAACGTATGACTGCAAGTCCACACCCCCACACCCATCTGTGTCTACATCTAAGTCTATGTCTATGTCTACGTCTACGTCTACATGTATCTGTCTGTACCACCTACACGTGCCTCTGCATACGTCTGTGTATCTCTATCTATGCGTGCCATCTATGTCCACATCTGCACCTACAAACATATATCTGCACCTGTTTATGCGTGCATCTACTTCTGCACGTGTGTCTACACCTGCACCTACGTGCACGTATCCCCTATGTCCCACCTACATCTAATGCGTCTGCATTCATACATCTGGATCTGTATCATCTACACCTACATCATCATCTCCATCCCTGTATCTTTATCTGTCCATTTATATAGCCATCTATGCAGACTCTATCTGCGTCTACTTCCGTGCATCCAAATCTATTTATCTGTATACCATCGGCGTCTGCGTCTGCGTACACATATCTGTGTCTGTTTGTTATCTTACATCTGTGTTCTCTGCACCCGCATCTGCATACGTACATCTGTGTCTGTATCTGCCTGTCTGTATACACCGTCTGTGTCTCCGTCTGCACCTGCTTCTGCTTCCGTGTATCTATACGTCTACCTACGTCATCTACACCTGCACCTGCGTGCGTGTATCTGTATTATCTACATCTACTTCTGCACGTTTATCTACACCTGCACCTATGTGCACGTATCATCTGTGCAGGACCTACATCTAATGCGTCTGCATTCATACATCTGCATCTGTATCATCTGCACCTACATCATCTCCATCCCTGTATCTTTATCAGTCTAGTTATATATCCATCTACTTCCATGCATCCAGATTTATATATCTCTCTGTATCATCATCTCCATCCCCATCTCCATGCATGTATCGATATATACGTATATCATCTACGTCTGCATCCATGTCTGAAGCTGCATCTGTATCACCCACATCTACATGTGCATCATCATCTACATCTGTCAATATCGGTATCGCCGTCATCTGCATCTGCATCTACGTCCAGTATCTGTGTCTCCATCACCGTCATCGTCCTCTGTGCCATTTGCCATCCACGGATGAACAGCCGACATGCTAAGCCTCTGCAGTGAGATGCTGTTGGAGTGGCAGGTGCAGGCTTCCCTGGAACGAGGTTGTCCGAGTTCTCCGTTGCTCCTGCAGTCGTACGGACGTGAGACGGGCGCTTGGCCTCGCTGAGCTGCCGACGTTCCCCCTGAACACCCCAGGGCTGGCCTATTTTTAGGGCTTCTTGGGTGTGGCTGCTGCCAACTCCCTTTGCAGCCTCGCTCACGTTCCTTCTGGTCAGAGAGTGGCGGGGCCCTGGTGTTAGACGCAACACCCAGTGGTGACGGTTTATTGTACCTGGGGAGACACTCCATTCACGGAAAGTCTGAAAAGAGGGTCTTGCCTTTTGGTCAGAACTCACTGAAAACACATTGGCGATAACAGAGAGATTGTTCCTTTTACAATACTTTCAATATTCTTTCCTTAGGGAGTTGATTTCTTATTTTTTTCCCCATGTTGAGTCTTTCATAACAGTTCTTAACGTAGTGTTGACAATGAAGATATTTCCTCTGACAAGGAACTAACTGGGACCATTAATTAATAATTAGCATTGTTAATAACTGTGTGTCAGAGCAGTGCTTTTTTTTTTCTTTTTTATTGAAGGCTAGCCCGTTTACAATGTTGTGTCAGTTTCTGGTGTGCAGCACAGTGCTTCAGTCATACATACACACATATATATATATATTCCTTTTCATATTCTTTTTTGCTATAGGTCTCTACAAGATATTGAATATGGTTCCCTGTGCTAGACAGTAGAAACTTGTTGTTTATCTATTTTACATATAGTAGTTAGTGTCTGCAAACCTCGAGCTCCCGTTTTATCCCTTCCCACCTCCTTTCCCTGGTAACCATTAATTTGTTTTCTATGTCTGTCAGTCTGTTTCTGTTTTGTAAATAAGTTCATTTGTATCTTTTTGTTTTTTTAGATTCCACATATAAGTGATATCATATGGTATTTGTCTTTCTCTGTCTGACTTACTTCACTTAGTATGATCATCTACAGGTCCATTCGTGTTGCTGCAAATGGCATTATTTTGTTCTTTTTTATGGCTGAGTAGTATTCCACAGATCTTGGAAGAAGAATTCTGTCTCCATTCTACCTCATTTTACCTCCATCTCTGTGCATTTAGAAGAGGAATGCATTTTAAGGCATTGACCGACCATTCTGATAATAGAAATCCTGTGACTACAGATACCATGTCTCTGTATTGAACCCACACTTGGTTGATATTCTTTGTGGGTGCAGTCACGCCAGCATCCATAGTGTGGCCATTTAGTTTTTCTTGACTCACAGACTTGAGCTAATGGACTTTGGTTGCAAACTCTTGGTGGATCGTAGTTTGTGGAATTTCTGGAGACCTAACTTGGAGGGGCATTCCTACAGCAAGAAATTTGTATTCATTCCTGGCTGGAAACAAACGCTGCCACACGCCATTTTTTTCCTCCCGTCCTCCCCTTTTGGCATTCCATTTCTGTTTCACGTGGCAGTTTTTGGATAAGTTCTGCCATCTTGGCACTGGATCATGCCAAAGGCTCCAAACCACATGTCTCTTAGGTGTACTGAAACTCTTAACAACCTTGTGTTTTGTGTTTAGTAAGCCTCGTTTCTCACTGTTGACAGAGGTTTTTTTTTCTTTCTTCTTACAGTGATTTTTACCATTGTATGGAATCTAACCTGTCATTCTGGGGGTAAATATCTCTTCTTCTTTTGTGACTACCTAGTCTTGTTTATCTCATTGACTTTTTTTTTTTTAACAGATCATTTAAAAAAAATTTTTTTTATTGAGTTATAGGCAGTTTACGATGTTGTGTCAATTTCCAGTGTAAAACACAATTTTTCAGTCATACATAGACATGCATATACTCATTGTCACATTCTTTTTCACTGTGAGCCACCACAAGATCTTGTATATATTTCCCTGTGCTCTACAGTGTAATCTTGTTTATCTATTCTGCATATGCCTGACAGTATCTACAAATTTTGAACTCCCAGTCTGTCCCTTCCCACCCCCCACCCCCTTGGCAACCACAGGTTTGTATTCTGTGTCTATGAGTCTGTTTCTGTTTTGTCTTTAAGTTCATTTGTCTTCTTCTTCTTCTTCCTTTTTTTTTTTAGAGTCCACTTATGAGCGATCTCATATGGTATTTTTCTTTCTCTTTCTGGCTTACTTCACTTATAGTGACATTCTCCAGGAACACCCATGTTGCTGCAAATGGGGTTATTTTGTCATTTTTATGGCTGAATAGTATTCCATTGTATAAATATACCACCAACTTCTTTATCCAGTCATCTGTTGATGGATATTTAGGCTGCTTCCATGTCTTGGCTGTTGTAAATAGTGCTGCTATGAACATTGGGGTGCAGGCGTCATTTTGAAGTAGGGTTCCTTCTGGATATATGCCCAGGAGTGGGATTCCTGGGTCACACGGTAAGTCTACTCCTAGTGTTTTGAGGAACCTCCATACGTTTTCCACAGTGGCTGCACCAAACTGCCTTCCCACCAGCAGTGCAGGAGGGTTCCCCTTTCTCCACAGCCTCTCCAGCATTTGTCATTTGTGGACTTTTGAATGATGGCCATTCTGACCAGTGTGAGGTGATACCTCATGGTAGTTTTGGTTTGCATTTGTCTGATAGTTAGTAACAGAGATAATTTAATTTAGGGGATTATTTTTTTTTAATTGAAGTCTAGTCAGTTTACAATGTTGTGTTAATTTCTGGTGCCCAGCATCATGTCCGAGTCTTCCATATACATACATACATTCCTTTTCATGTTCTTTTTTATTATAGGTTACTACACGATACTGAATATAGTTCCTGGTATAGCACAGGGAACTATATCTCAGTGACCCTTAAAGAAACTTAATTTTCTATTTCCATGATTAACTCTCTTCACTTGGAAGACGTTCTTGGCTTTATCAAATGTCTCATTTCTTTTGTACGCTGTGTGTTATTCTCAAATCCTTATTGATTCTTCCGTACACGTTCATCCGTTGCATTTCCAGTCCTTGATTCCCCCTTATCTGATTAGTTGTTGCTCGAGTACACATGCGTCCATTTAGTTGAGCTTCTGTTACTCATCTGATGGAGGCTCTGTTTAGTCTGCCTGGCTGGGGTGGGGCATGCATTTAGGTCTTGATAGGTTTTCCGCTGTTTTCCACGTCAGTGAGGAGGGATGCTGGCTTCCAGACTTCTCTTTTGTCTTAGATGCTGCACATCTCCACGGCAGTTTTCCAGGCTTGCTGTTCTCAACACTGGAGACAACCACTGTCTGCATCTCTGACCCTTCCAGCTCATCCAAGGGAATGAGTTCGATCAGGGATGTATGACCCCAATAGTACATCCCCTCTTGTGCTATTCGAAGCCCCCCAACAGCCCACATTTTATTTACTCCCTCAGAATTGCCTTGCGCCCTATTCCGAACACCTGGCCCCTTTAACCTTCAGGAGTGCCCGCCGTGCCCTGCGCCAGGGAGCCTCCTGTGAGGTCTCTCTTCCCTTTAATTACGTCCTCTCTGCTCCTGGGGTTCACACTTGTGTCTGGTCTCCTGAGAAATCCCCACACTGACCACGGCTATTGATACAGACACACATGCACGTATGTGTTTACATGTTTTAAATCATTTCTGCACGTTTACTGCAAGGAGACACAAAACGCACCACGTGCTGAGTTTCCCATTAGGACGTCTGGGTCGACCAGTTATCCGTGCTCGGTCTTCTCCCCGAAATGAAGCACAGAGATGTTCCTCCTTGGACAGAATCAACTCCGTCGACTTACATATAGTTATCACGTTCACCTTGAACCCTGTTTTCCCTCTAGTGTCCTCCAGATGGGAAATCTTTGGGGCTGGGGCTTGTTTAACATGGAAGAGCTCACTAATGCTGGACGTTGCAACGAAACAGCTTACAGGAAGCTTTCAAGTCCTGTTAACTGAAGTCCTACCAAAGGGCAGTTCCTTTTTCTCCCCCTGAAACCTCTAGGTGCCCCGTGCAGGTTAAATCTTACGAGCGTTATGCATGTCTTGGCGCGTCCAAATGCATGGGGCGTACGGAGTTTTCTGCCTGGCTCCTCTCTGTGCATTTATCTATTGGCTGAATTGACGAGAACGTGTAGGTCCTTCCCCAAACAGGACAGCAGGTCACCAGCATAAACACCGACGCTGGCGGATGTGATGAGCTGGGAAGACAGTCTCTTCCAGGCAGTTCTCTTCGCAGACTGAAACCAAGAGTGTCTGTCCATAGGGACCGCGGAGTTTTTTCTTCCCGATATTTGCTCCAAGATTGAACTAACGCATCCTTGTTAATATCCTGTCACTCACGTGGGATGTGTTTCTCCTCCTCCCGTGTCGTGGCACCTAGATTCTTGTTACCGCTCTTAATGGCTGGTTCTTTGCCTTCCTCTGGGATGTTATACAAAATACTCTCTTTCACAAACGTCAGCGTCATTTGGTTTATATTCTCTGTAGTCACAAAATCGTTTGAGGGTGTCCGTGGATTCACGCCAGATGGAGACCCGAGAGGTGGGATGCAGTGGGCCCCACAGCCTCGGGCGCGTCTTCAGAAGGTCTGAGCTGGGGACCTCGTCAGCCTCAGCACAACACCTGTGCCTTTTCTGGGTGCATCTCAGTTCTGCCGTCAGGACGTCTGCAAGTTTGCCTTCCCAGATGCTGCGTGGATGTGGAAGTCTTTTACAAAATTAGGGGCCTCTTTTCAAAAGAAGCCCTTTGTAAGTGAACGGAACAGTTCCACTCTTGAGGTTCCTTGGCAGGTGACAAAATTACCCAGAAAACCTAGTCTATTAAGGCTGTATCCAGAATAGCCCACAGACTTAAATCGTAGAAGTAAAAGGACCCTTTTAAAATCAAAAGGGTATTTTGCTGAAAATATGAATGTCATCGCGAATGGGACAAGCTTTGTCCCAGCCGTCTCTTCAGACACGATTTTTTCTTGTCTTCCGTGTTAATTGATTTCAGACTTGTAGTCTTGGGGCAGAGTCCTTCCAACTCCTGTAACGGATTTGTTCTCCAAATGAAAATAATTCGCAATTTTTGTTTTTAGCTAGCGAGGAGGAAGTAGAAAAGACCCACGCATGTAAACACTGCTCCAGATGGAAGGAATTTTTAAGCCAAATCAGGGCGTCAAGAACTGTTTAAAGAAAAGAAAGGAGTGTTTTCCGTCGAAGGGATATGTTTGAGATGATTTCCAGCTTGGACAGGGGGACCGCCTTCCTCACTCATTTCTGGAAATGACGTTCTGCTGGTGAGGAAGCGTTGTTGGACTAGAAGCAAGCAGACTGCGTGTCTTCTGAGGTCACCCCCCGCCGTGACGGTTTCCACCCCGGCACCTGTCTGCCCACACAAGACCCGTGCACCCTCTCGATGACACAGAGCAGGGAACAGAGCTGAAATATTTGTTCTCACACTCAAGGTGACCGTAGACCTTCTGCAGGTAATGACTATTCATTTGAGACAATCAACACTTTTATTCTGAAAAGGATTAAAACCCAAGACTGAGAAATACTCGATAAGGCCTCGGGACACTTGAACTTTGAGAACCAAAGTATAGAGTAAATTTTCTTTTTCCAGCGCCAGTCGATTTTCAAGACAATTTCTTTGCATCTAACCACATCTTCTTGGATTTCCCAACATTATCTGCAATGCTGTAAGCCTCCTTAATAACTGAAAGCAAACCCCCCCCAAAAGCCCCCAAAAAACAAACAAAGAAATTGAAAGACAAACAATAGCCCTTGTGTTCACCCTCAGTTCAATAGATTTCTGTCGCACACCTATTGGTAATTCAAGAAACACCTTCAAAAATTGTTAAGGTCTTCATTAATAAAGGCGCCGGGGACGTATTTAAAAATGCACCTTGTCCGATGTGCATTTTAAATGATTTCATTTCGGGATAATTGGTTGTCAGGGTGTTTCAAATTAGACTCTTTGAGAAAAGGAGAATCAATTTCAATTTCAAGAAACACTGCGAGTCTCGGGCTGTGCCAAGTCTCCATCTTCGTTCCATAAATCAAACCTCATTTTCTGCTCCGAGTTACTCATTTATTTTGCTTCAACCCTAATGCCCGTTTGATCGCAAGTAGAGATGGGTGGAAATAAGATATGTCTACAGACATGTCATGTGCAATTTTAGACATTGAACTGTTTTTTTAAACGTCATGTTGCAAATCTGTTTCCTTGTCACCCACAAAGTTTTAACAGGGAGCTGCCTTTCAAAAGTGCTGGTGATGCAACATTGTAAACTGACTACATGTCAATAAAAACTTTTTTTATATAATAAAAGGTGCGGGGGAATCTTACATGAAAAGCCTGCATTTTGCAGAATTTAATGTTGGTCATCGGGACAGTTTTAAAGCAGAAGGCATCCAAACCCTTTTCCTACCCTCTAAAAAAAAATGTTCCAAACCGTCCACCACCTCAAATAAATTAATTAATCTGGAAATCACTGGTGGGAGTGGTTCAGTGTCTTGCATTCAGTAGTCCCTAACACTCCGAAGACCCGTAATTGATGTGAATTGCATTATTTCACCCTAAATTACTGTTTAATCGTGGAAACAGAGAAGGCTGCTGACAATACTGAGCATTAATTGAGATTGGAGGAAAACCCAATCTTGTACCTTGAAAGCAGAGATAGCATTTCTTTCCTCCCATAGACAATGAATTCCATGCGCATAATTCTGGACGTAAGCAAGTGGGCGTTGCATCAAAGTTAAAGCATTTTTAGCTAATGTTTGCAACAGAGAGTTTTCCTGGGTGATCCCTTTTGTGAGACACCTCTGAGCAACCACAAAATGTTATTTATTTATCGTGTGTGTGTGTGTGTGTTTTGAAGAATGAAGGGGGACAGCACAACTAGAGGGGCTTAAGATGTGGAGACAGGAGAAGGGCTGTGAAATTCTAGAAGCAAAGACAACAGAGACGGGGGTCCTCCCTCTCTGCGTGCCTCCCTCTTTTCCCAGGGGAGCGTTACTCAGGGTAATACGGCGCTGAACGTCCAGCGTCTCCTCTTGGCGATTGTCCCCAGCCGGGATGTGCAGCCAGGTTTTGACTGTCCCCGGGGTGTGAGCCTTGACATGGACCTAAAGCACCCGGGGGTGTGAACTGTACCTGTCTCCTCAGAGCAGCTTCGTCTGGGGCTGCCTGTTGAAGTGACACATTTCCAGAGCGGCCCTCCCCAGCCTCCATCACAGAACGACTAACTCTCTTGGGAGTAAGAGTGTAAAATGATTAGAAATCAATAAAAAAATGTTAAAAAAATTAAAAAATTAAAAAATAAAAAGTGTTCAAGGTCAAGAACACATTCATCTCAGTAAAAAAAAAAAAAAAAAAAAAAGAAAGAAAAGTGCAAGGGGCTGTGTTTTTGGCAGGTTGTCCGGAGCTCGTTGCGGCTACCGTATCCGGAAGGACTTTGTGAGAGATCAAACGCTACCCACGTCTTGTGCTTGAGAGTGGAGGTCCACGTGGCAGAAGGACATGGGCTTAAAATGAGCCCACCTGGCATTAGTCTCATGTCTTAGGGGGCTGCCATACACCCATCGAAACCGAGGGCACTTCTGTCTGCAGTTTCCTGCTTAAAATAATTGTTTCTCTTGCAGCCCCCGTGCATACACAAGCTGTCTACCTTCCACTCCCACCTGAGGCGTGGAGTGTGTTCCTTGGGAAGACTTGCTGCAAAGATATTCATGTGGATTTTTTTTTAAAGCAATAATTCTCCATCACCTGCTTCGATTTGACACACACTGGCTTCACATGTTTCCTTTTCTTTAAACTGCTGCATTTTCAAAGATTGGTGCTAACTGCTCCCCACATGAGTTTGGGGAAAGATAGCTCTGGTCGCTATTCATTTGCAGAAAATTTCTGGACACAGTCCCATAAACCCTCTGGCTTTCCAAAGCCTTTATTGGTCAGCAGGGTTTCTCATTGCTAGAGAGACAATTAATTAAATTCAGTCCTCCCTGTTTGTAGGAAACGCTGTGTGTCAAATGCAGACGTGCGGAAACCATGGCCTGCACGGCCTTTGCTAGGTCTCCGCTTACAAGCCTGGGGTGCATGTTATTTTGAAAAGATCAGCTTCGGGAACACCTTCACCAACACCCAAGTTAAAATATCATGTTGACAAAGTTGTTCAGAATGATGTGCTAGGAAAACCTTTGGGGGAAAAAAAAAAGAAACCTTTAAAAAAAATTTGCAAAGATCTAGTTTGGTATTTTTTTTTTAATATTCATGTAAATACAGTCAGCATTGACTAGGCAACTTTTTCTTATTTTTTGAAACCCACATTCCCATGGATGTACAGAGGAGGAAAAATAATGAAATACGAGGAAGTGACAGGGCTTTTTTTTCACCCCACATGAGCGCACGTCTTTGCGTGCTCCTGGAACGTGGAAGGGCTGAGCCCTGGAAATTTTACATTTCTCTTGTCGACAAGGGACATTTCTCTCTTCCTGAGGTCCAGTCATCCATCATTGCCTCTCTCAACACAATGCACAAAATGTTGCATCAAGAATTTGCAGTATGGTTTCCAGGAAATCATTTTTCAGGAAAGCAATCCCTTATTCTATGCTGGGTCTTCAATTCTCCTTCTGTTTTGTTGCAGTACCCACAGAGGACAATGCTGAGCTACACACACACACGCACACGCACACGCACACACACTCAGTCACCCGCCATCTCTCACATGCTTAGAGAACCCTGCGTGTGTATCCTGCTGTGGGGACCTGAACCCTTCGTCCACGGTGCCTGTCCTGCTGGAATGACCTTCTCCGCACGTTGCCCCAGCAATCTGTTACATTGCGTTTATATTGGCACCCCGGTGGGCAGAATTTGGTCCATTATCACGGCCGACTCCTGGACCTGCATCATTGGGTCTTGCCTGGTGCATTCTGTTTAGTTTTATCTACATAGTTACTTAATTAGATATTGCAAACCGTGCAGTAAGCATGCAAACAAAAGCCACGACCATGACCAAAAAAACCCCAGAATGTATTCAAAGACTTCCTCACAAGCGCGTCTCCCCATCGAAGGGTTTCCTTTCTTTATGTCAATGAAGTCTTGTTTCACGGCGGTGCATTCTTAAGTGGATACACAGGTTTGATTTTCACTGTCTTTTGCAAAGAAAAGGTAGCGTGCCATCTGGAATGTTGCTGACGCGCGACACGGTGCTCTCACACTGCTGTGTATCCGTTAAAAAGTGTCACCCGTGGCTGGCTCTGGGCTCTGGGGGCGGTCTGCTCCGGGAAGTCGTGTTTTCCAAAGCTGGTCACGCCAATTCCTTCTTCCCACCCAAAATGCACGAAGGATGTTTTGCATTCACATCCGAAGCTGCGATTGATCTCAGCAGATTCATTTCTATTTGCCAGACCTGGGAGGGTCAAATAATCACCTGAGAGCATGTGTCCATTTCTTGCGTGTGATGTGAAGATGACACTTCCTCACCTCAGGGCGTGTTGGCTGGATCATGTTTGCATGCGTCATTCCCTCTTCAGTAATTTCTCTTGGATTCCTCATTACAGAGTGTTCAGAGACCCAAGAACCATATGGAATCCCTGCTTTTCCTCCTTCCATTCAGATCATTCTCATTGTCCTCTCCAAAATCCAGCACTGCGATCAGTGGCATTGCTACCCTTTCTGACCATAAATCTGTGCAACCAGATTGGTAAGAGCGAAGCAATTTCGTTTTTCTTTGTTTTGTTTTGTGTTTCACGGTCTCTGTCAGGCTTCCGGGTTGAGCTCGCTCAGCCATGAAGAGTGAGTTCCATTCCTTTTCCACTGTTTGGTTTGGTTTGGTTTTGAAGGCGTGATAATATTCTCTTCTTGTCGTGATTTCTGCTGTATCTTCACCTATGAGTCCTCCATTTATAACACTCTTATCTTGTAGTTCGTCTCTTCTCTCTTAGTAAGTCAGAGGGGTGCCTCTTTTTTTTTTTTTTTCTTTTGGTTTCAAAGAACAATTCTTGGTTGTGCAGAATCCCTCAATTGTACTTTCCTATTCTATACGATTTATTTCTTCTCTTGTTTCTGTTCTCTCTTTCCCTTTACCTCCTTGGGGATTCTGCTGTCATTACTACCTTGATATGAACACACAGATTGTCGCTTTTGAGATGGTTTGCTTTTTGATTTAAAGTATGAAGGATGTAAGTCCCTCCATGACCCAGTTTTCTTTCCACATAGTCTTTTGAAAGGCAGTGTATCCATTATGGCTTAGTTCTTCTAATACTTTAGAATTATGGTGACGGTGTCTTCCATCACCCAAGAGCTATTCACCAATGCACGTTTCCATATTTTATTCAATTGGCAAGAATTCCTTATTTATCTTCTTCTTATTAATTTATAAGTTGATGTCCATCAGTGTCAACATAGTATGAAGTAAAAGGTACACAGAAAGCATGGTCTCCTGGACACTTTATCTTTGATATTTGTTGAGAGTTTTTAGGACCAAAACATAATCAATGATTGTAATCGTTTATAAGTGCTTAGGGGGAAAAAAAGAATATTGAAAATGGTCAGTTTGGTGCAGCCACTGTGGAAAGAGTATGGAGATTTCTCAAAAGACTAGGAATAGACTTACCATATGACCCAGGAATCCCGCTCCTGGGCTTGTATCCAGAAGGAACCCTACTTCAAAAGGACACCTGCACCCCAATGTTCATAGCAGCACTATTTACAATAGCCAAGGCATGGAAACAGCCTAAATGTCCATCAACAGGTGACTGGATAAAGATGTGGTGGTATATTTATACAATGGAATATTATTCAACCATGAAAATGACAACATGATGCCATTTGCAGCAACATGGATGTCCCTGGAAAAAGTCACTCTAAGTGAAGTAAGCCAGAAAGAGAAAGAAAAATACCATATGAGATCACTCATATGTGGCATCTGAAAAAAAAAAAAGCCATAAATACAAAACAGAAACAGACTCACAGACATAGAATACAAACTTGTGGTTGCCAAGGGGGCAGGGAGTGGGAAGGGAGAGACTGGGATTTCAAAATGTAGAATAGATAAACAAGATTATACTGTATAGCACAGGGAAATATATACAAGATCTTACTGTAGCTCACAGAGAAAGGAATGTGACAATGAATATATGTATGTTCATGTAGAACTGAAAAAGTGTGCTCTACACTGGAATTTGATACAACGTTGTAAAATGACTATAACTCAATAAAAAAAAAAGTTTAAAAAAGGAAAATATTTCCATTAAAAAAAAGAAATTATCTCATCTAAAGACCACAGAGAAAAATGATTTTTAAAAAAATGATGTATGAGACACCAACACACTTTTTTAGAAACTTTGAAATCATTCAGTACCACATCTTATGCTTACTGCTTTGGTGGTCAACTCCATGCTGGATTTGAAGAGCCCTATGTGGGTATTTTAAACAGGAGCTAACAGTGCTGTAGGTCAACTGTAGGTCATGCTGCAAAAGCACACAAGCAAACGCATAGAAAAAGAGATCAGATTTGTGGCTGCCAGAGGTGGAGGGTGGGGAGGCGGGGAACTGGATGAAGGTGGTCAAAACATACAAACTTCCAGTTATAAGATCAGTAAGCACTAGGGATGTCATGTACAATGTGATAAATATAATTAACGCTGCTGTGGGTTATATATGAAAGTTGCTGAGAGAGTAAATCCTCAGAGTCCTCATCACAAGGAAAAAATTTTTTTCTATTTCTTTAATTTTGTGTCTATGTGGGATGTGTGTCTTCACTAAGCTCATTGCAGTCATCATTCCGTGACGCGTGTGAGACACACCCTTATGCTGTGCGCCTTAAACTTACACAGGGCGGTGTGTTGGCTGTATCTCAATAAAACTGGGGAAAAAAAAACAGAAAAAAAAATAAACAGTACCTCTTCAAAATTACGGACTTCTGCAACCTCTCAGGGCAAACAGGATGTGTGCGGCATCAAGGCATAGAGGGGGGCCAGGTTTGGCAAATGCATGATGGAGGCCAGCATCGGTGCCTTCCTTTCCCCCTGCTCATCCTCAAATGGGCAGCCTTGAGACACAGTGCAGCTGCCAGATGAGACCTCCCTACCCCGAGCCCAAGCTTCTATGTGGCCTTTATTTGACTCAGGAAACTAGCTGCCTCAGAAGTCTGAGTGAGGGCACGTGAAGGAGAGGGGCATGGTGGGAGAAAAACAAATGCAAAAGCCAGTCTCCCTGCCTCTTAGTTTAATCTCCCCAGGCTAACCCCACCATCAACTTCTCCAGCCACCCCACCAACTTCAACCCATCAACTTCTCCAGCCAACGCGCCATCAACTTCTCCCATCAACTTCACACACCTCATCGACACACCAGTTCAGACAGCCCCAGGCAAACATGGGCTTGCTGTGTCTATTTTTTTCTTTTTTCTTTGCATTCTTCAGAGATCCATCTTGGGAGAGGCAGCCAGCAGCTTCAGGAGGCCACATCTTATTCAGAACACCCACTGCTCTCTGAATGTAGAATTCTCTTCTGCAGCTTTGCACAGCACATGTGCAATTTATCTTCTTGGTGTGTCCTCCTGCCAAAGTCCCCTTACCAGATTGCCCAGAAAGCCCTCTTCCCCGGGAGCTAATCACTCCATCCTCTCTGCAGTATCTCGGCTGATTATCTTGTTTTGTGATCACATAGCCTAGCTTTTTACATACCGTCTTCCATTCTAGGATATGAGGGCACTTAAACCCCGCCATCAGAAAATATATGCAGCAGCTTTGGGAATCTATGTTAAGTGACAGTGAGAAAAATCTCTGAAAGGTGAAACAAAATAAAAAATCAACAGAAGAAAACAAGGAGATGCCCAAACGCTCCTCACTGCCCCCCACTCCATGGCAGTGATTTTAGGGGAAAAAATTGCACTGAGCTGCAAGCATTGTATGTCCAGAATTTAGTTAGTTTGTCATGAATAGACAGTCTGTCACCCTGAAAATTAAGGTGATTACTTTCCAGACTAGAGAAAACAAACTGTCCCCTCGATGAGGTGCCCTTTTCATTTTCCGGGGACAACGTGTGTAATTAGCTGGCAGCGTGATGAAGAACTTACATTGTTCTAACCTTTTCTTTTTTACCCTTTCTCTGACTTTTAAACATGCTTTTTCTTTTAAACAATCTAAAGCCAGAAAAACAGTAACCTCTTAGGGAAGCATAATAGAATTCGACCAGTGCAGAAACACGTAATCTGAAAGAAATGAGTGATAGCCTCAGAAAGGAAAATCATGAGTAAATTTATTTTAATGTTTTTATAATTAAGAAAGAAGCCAACGATTAGCGACTGTAAAATCAACAGCCGGTAATGACTTGCAAGTCCATGGTGCAAAGATATGTGTAAATTATTGTGGTCCTTCGCAGTCTATAGGAGGTCATTACTATTTGAGCAGTAATAAAACAAGATAACACATCACAGTGACTGAGAGAGATTTTCTGTGGGAATTAGTTATTTTTTAATTCCCAATTTGTCTTCTTGTTGGATGGTATCCTGCACTGTGGTCCTCTGAAACTGGTCCTACGATTTCAGAGCTGAACTCTCCAGCTGTACGGTCTCTATTTAAAATACTGGGTGGCCACTTCCACTGGAGAACTAATTTACTGATTTTTTTTTTTCATTTCTCCTACATATAAATGATGTTTTAGAAATAAAAATATGTTAGATATTTTCTTTTTTTTAGGTTGACTTACCTGCAAGTATACTTATACATGCAAATGAACATTGTCCACCATATTGAATTCCCTTGGAAGTTGAACATTGTCCACCATATTGAATTCCCTTGGAAGTTGAACATTGTCCACCATATTGAATTCCCTTGGAAGTTGAACATTGTCCACCATATTGAATTCCCTTGGAAGTTGAACATTGTCCACCATATTGAATTCCCTTGGAAGTTGAACATTGTCCACCATATTGAATTCCCTTGGAAGTTGAACATTGTCCACCATATTGAATTCCCTTGGAAGATCAATCTTCCATTGATCCTGTCAAGATGTCAAAAATATGGAAGTCCCTTCCAAGTACTCCAATACATTTCCATAAATCTATGTTCTATCTGCCATCCTTTCTGGTCATGTTGTTTTGGCTGCACAGTTATGGAAGGAAAGATATTCATGCCCACTTTGCTTTCCTAAACTCAAGCTCTATCTTGGGTCCAACGCAATGTCTTCCTGCTGGAAAGTTGCAGGATCAAGACAGGATCACAGGTCTTCTAACCCATGATCTTTCCCAATATGGCGCCCATGATGGCCTTGAAAAGTCGCAGACAGACTCCTGGTGGAGGCACCACAGTGATAAGCTGTGAGCGGGTTTTGCTCTGAAGTTCTCTGTGTTTAAACTTCAAGTTATGTGCTCTTCCAGTGCTCAGGGGACCAGGAGGCACATTCCTGATCACCTTCACATGCAAGCCCCCCCCCAAATCCCAATTCTATTACCTTGAATGCCTTGCCTCCCCTCGAGTGCACCCACCTTCTCAAAACCCATTTGTCTAAAACAAATACACTAAACATCGGTTGAGACTGTGCCAAGGGATGGGGAAACCAAGTAGAAAAAAGACTAGGTTTCTTCTTGAATAACACACCGCGGTTGAAGTGCGAGGTCTGGCAGAATATGTGGCATTTGTGGCATTTGCAGTAGATCTGTTGTGTACGTGGGCTTGGTGGCAGCACCAGCGAGTGGACCACAGGCAGCGCTCTCTCTGGGGCTTGACAGTTAAGACTCGGTCCTAAGTGAGTAGAAATTTGCTTCTAGACACGAGCGATTCTTGCCTTTCCCAGGAGCAGCACCTCTGATCCATCCGTGCTGGCACCCCTGGCCTGGCTGGGCGCACGGGGCTTTGACGGCCAGCACGTGCCTCATTCTGACTTCTCTCGTCCAACGCCCACCCCGTATAACCAGTATGTCTCTGGCAAGAGCTGAGACCCCAGGACGGGGCTTACCGTACACACCACGGTGCCTTTCCCACCTCAGCGGACAAGTCTTGCCCTGGCTTTTTTGTTTCCCTTCTCACTGGGGTGAAGATGCCGGGAGCACAAGACATGGTGGGGACCATTCGGAGGCTATAAAGGGAACCCTCCCAGTCAACCAACAGCCAGAGTCTAGCCTTGGCCTCAACAAAGCCCTTCCCGCTTATTAAAGCAGGATCGATGTTTGACATGCCTGTGCGTGGAGCCACGCCACTCCACGGAGAAAGGAAAAACAGAATTAGCCAGTAGTGGCAGTTCTGTTGCTTTTGCAAGGGGAGGTCCCACAACTGACTTTATAACTGGGGACACTCCAAAGTGGGGAAAAGTAACAGACACTCGGCTTAGTAATACTCCTTATTTATTCGAGGGAAAAGTCGGGTAAAAGAGGGCTGTCCTGTTCCCAGAACTGGGAGACACTTAGAATGGTGGCCCTATCTGAAAAATTGTTTCAAAACTTGACAGCGCAGAAGGGCGAATATGGAAGTCAAGTTAGACGATGGCTATTGCAGAACATGGGTGGGGCTCAAGCTGGCATCTCGATGGTTTTTCTGCAAGTGTCTTCTCCTCCTTGAACGAAAGGCACAAAACGCTTCCTGCTGCCCTGCCCTGAAACTCTGCCTTTCCTTGGTCTGCAGGCTTCCTTTTCTGATCACCATCACGTGGGGAGGCCCCAAGGAGCAAACACACATGAGCTCAGTGGTCTGGTGAAACAGCCTCATAATGCAGTGGGACCCCGCTTCAATGTGTTTTATGGGTGAAACATTTTTCATAATAGCCTCATGCTAACAAGGGTTGGTTCCAGTGATTTGCGCGCTCTCATTCAATGCAACGCTTTGTCTTTCTTACGGCGGTGCTGCTTTTTAGAACGTGTCTGATTGTAAAGCACAGAGAGGGGCGTGCAGAGGAGGAGGAGACTGGGTGACCCAGGGGAGCCCTGCTACGCGTCCTCTGTGCTTGAAGGCACGGCACGTGGCTTGAGCTCACCCAAGTCAAGACTTTAAAGTCTTAGGGAGCATTCGCTATGAGTCTGTCTCTGGCGGATGCCCTTCTAGACACGCTGTGAGCGAAGAAGGATGCCTAATGCAGTCACTTCTGGCCTGAGATCGCTGTGAGAACGCGCTCCCAGCATCACGTGGGGCCACCCCGCTTTCCTACGAGCGCGCAGAAACATTCCAGCTGCCACCACAGCGTGTGTAAAAGCCTGTCATCCACTCCGCTCCTGTTTCTTCAACTTCCCTTTAAATGTTTTCCAAATCTGCTCTTTCTAATTGGGAAAAAACAAACAAAAAAACAAACAACAGTAAACTCATACGCATTTAGTTTTCAAATGAGAACCAATATTCTTTGGCTCTACTTTGAGGGGTGGGACTAAACAGCTTACAACTCGACACTGAAATCCGCAGGCGAGCGTTACCCAAATGTTTTCAGCTGTGGGTGGAGGGTGACATATTTGTTCAACATCCAGACGTTTTCCAAGGAACAAGTGGACGGATTGCAGCTGCTCAGGGATATTTAATCGCTTGCCTATTTCCGTAAGAACGTTTTCAGTTATGTGCTTAATTGTCTGACGTCTGCACGCCGTCCGGCCACTGTTTTCAAATCACTTGCAACAGACAGCTGTCACCTTAATAGACACAGGGATCGGAATCCAGGCACAGCTTCATGGAAGCCATCTCAACATGAAATTAAAAAAAATAATAGTAATAAGAAGAGAGAGAGAAAGAAAAAAATTAAAAGGGATTGTTGCACAATCGTGATGACGAAGTTACGTTGAATTGCTATGTCCTTTAGTTTGACGTACGTGATCTAAAGGTTTAAGCTTCTCATCAGAACATGCAGTGGTTGTGCAACAGGTGTTAGACACCCTATGTTCATAGGAAGACAATCCACTGGGCTTGGGAACTCTTCTCTTAGGTCAGTATTACCCAAAATGAGATTTTCCATGGTGGACTCTGGGCGTAGCTGGTAGGGTAGGTGTTTGAGATGGAACGAGCCTCTTTCTTCCAACTCAGCTTCTTGGAGATGGTCCGCCTGAAATTCCAGGTGACGGGGACATGGGAAGACATTCAGCAGATGGAGAAAGTCTTACGTAACCAGTTCATCCCTGACCTGTAGACCCCAGTGGCTAGGGGAGAGTGTATGTGACCTCACAAATCACACAGTACCCCGAGGATCACAATTCTTGTTGTGGGAGGCACCTAGTGTTTACTTGATCAGATCTCATGGCGGTCACAGGAGTTTAACTTCGTGTACTTGGCTTTGCTTGCTTTTAACTTGTAGTGCTGGTGGAGGTGATGTTTTTGCTTGTGGTACTTAGCGAAGTAGCCACTAATCTAGCAGCTTTTAGCCAGCCTGGGAGTCTACCCACTCCTGATTTGTAGACGTTGGAGTTTCAAAGACCTGACTGTAACATTTGTTTCGTCTTTCCAGCGTTGTTGACATGCAATCGGGTCCAGTTCTAAGATGAATCCATTCTGAGCATCGCACTTACAGCCCGGTGACTGTAGTTACTCAGAGAGTGTTATACACCAGAAACGGTCCGTCTTTGTTATATAAAGGCTGACATGCTTCCTGCCTTGCGCCCCCGTGGCACATGTGACCCTGCGGAGACAAGGATCAGACAATAAATACATCTTCCTCCCTTGGTTAGCTCCCGAATGCATTGCCCACCCACCCCCCTCCAAGATGAATGTAAGAATTATCAAGAGGAGAGTTGATTCGCAGCAGACTGGGAAAAGCCATCTCTCTTTCTCTGGCTTTTGGACCTGGCGGGGCAGTGGGAACTGTCCACAATTCTCATGGTGATTCCAAGAGTTAGTCTTTATCGATGGCGTGCAGCTGGCCTCACCAGTTCGATACAAAGGGAGATTCAAAGCTTGCTGGGAACTTCTGCTGTGCAGTCTTGAGACAGGAGGGAAGCGGGCAGGGCACAGCCATTCAAGAAATAACACAGCCGTTAACACCAACGTGGCGAAAAACTCAAGCCCCAGTAGACCTTGAGGCCCAAGATGGCGGGAGATTTGACCTCCAGGAGACCTTGCACTTCATTACAAGCTCACTGTAATACATCAGCGTGGTCAGTGACATCCCCACAGGCACCACAGCACGTTCCAAGGCTAACCACAAAATGTCAGAAACTGGGTGGTGGCCCAGGTCCTGGGAATCCCCGCCGATTCCCCAAATTCGTTGGAAAAATCCTCCCACTTGTTAGCATCTGAGATAATTGAGCCCATAGAAACGAACAACCCTGCACCTCATGGCTGCTCTGACTTCTGAGTGACACGGACCGCGCTCTCTGTCTATGGAGTGCGTATCTGCTTGAGCGCCCACCCTGGCATCTCGTGGCCTTTCTCTTGTCTTCTGAGCCAGCCTGCCCTCGGTCTATGGAGTGCACGTCTCTCTGAATAAATCCGCCTTCACTCAACTGGGGCTCGTTCTTGAATTCTTCCCTGCGTGAAGCCAAGGACCCACACTTGGCGGGGTGCGTCCCAGGGGCTCAACTGAGAGACCCACATTCATTTTTCTGTATCAGCCTTAACCAGGAAGGAATCGAGGTTCCCTCCAGATGTGAGTGGTCCAGTTCTGAGACAGAGCACAATACAGGTGCAGAGTGAAAACTCAGGGAGCTGCTTGCTGCCTGGGGTGTGTCTTGGAGCCCCGGGTTTGCCTCCATCATCTCTGTCTCTCTCCTCTTTATCTCTCTGTTTCTGTCTCTCTCCATCTCTGTATCTCTGACCTCTCTCTCCCTCTCCTTATCTTTTTTATTTACCTTTAAATAAGACGTCTATATAGTAAGCTCCATAGAGCCCGGTAAATCCTTTCAGATAAATACCCAACAGCTGGGGGATCTTTGCAGGCGTAGAAACACTTTTTGAAATGTTTATCATGTTGTAAAACTTTCATGCCCATCGCCTGTTCAGAAAAGAAAAAAACAAACAGGCAAAGCGTGTCGTAGAAGTGACTGGATTTAGAGGACAAGGCTTCTGTCCCTGCGGCTTGTGCACACTGCTCTAACACCCGCCTAGGTCCGCGCGAGTCCGCACGTGTTAGCAGATGCCGGCTTCCCCACGGTTGTCTGCAGCGAGCCGACAAAAGCAGTTTCCATCCCGAAAAAAAGAGTCAGGTGACGTTTTAGTAAAACGTTGGATGGGTCTCGGCTACAAAAGTTGTTGTGGTTTTGCGGTGGATCACACCCTGGGCATGGCCTGCTTGATAAGATTCAGACTGAGAGTCAAAAAAAAAAAAAGTCAGGTGCTCTGAGTTCAGTTCCGGTTACATCTTTGACCCAGTCACTGGTGGCCACGCCGCTTCCCGCCTGCTCCCCGGTGACGTCCAGACTCCGCCACGATGAATTCCGACGGGTGTCTTTGCTTCTCACCCCCCTGCCCTGAGAAGGTCAGGCTTCAAACTGTGGAGGTCGTACTGGCCAGTAAGTCCCACACGATGAGCTTAGTGAACGCATCCAGAGCCCAGTAACTTCCTCCTCCTGTCACCAGTAATCACTCCTCCAGAGCCATTTCGGAAGCTGCCCTCGCTCCTGGTTTCTTATAACATCTCAAGAGGGTCCACACATTTGCAGCCCGCGGAGGTGAGGCTCGGAGGCGTTACTAGTGAGATATGTATGTATACACATACAATTTCTTTTTTTTCATCCTTTAAGCCAGTCTGTTAATACACAATTCTCAGCACCCCAGGGGCAAATCCGCTTCTTTTAATGCTGGAACAAAGCCTTTATTCAAGGTCTTTTGAAGTCTGATAGTTATCTGCCCTCGGATAGCGTTTTGTCAGGCCTGAAATTTCAAATGAAATCCCTCAGGATGTTGTATCAGAAGGAAAAAAAAAAAATTGAAGAGTCCTTGGATTTCTTACAAAATGGAATTCTAGGGTACAGAAATTTGACTATTGTGAGCACCCATGCCTTTCACTAGATTTTTGTCTTGCAGTCCTAATTTATACTTATTACACAAGTGGGGGGAAATCCAACAGTATTTAATATATGACTTTAATGGTATTTTTCTAATTATAAGTATTATAGATATAAAATTAAGCACAGAAAACAAAGACAGCCAGGAACCCTCTATACAAATTTAAAAGATAACTAATATTTCCCTTTCCGCCCCTTAAAGATTCCGAAACTCTCTTATTTAAAATGTTAAATCAACTACACTTTATTTTTTTTCAATGTGAACTATAAATAAATAAATAAATAAATAAATAAATAAATAAATAAATAAATAAATAAATAAATAAAATTCAATAGGTATGACCAGGGTCATCTTAAGTTTATTTAAAAAAGTGTTGTGGTTCAGAATAGGGTCTAACCTGCCAAATGTGTTCTCTTGAAAATAAAGCCAGTTTGGCTCTCTGTGGGTGAACTGTCCCATGAATGACAGTTAGCACACATTGCTCGAGGGCGTTGAACAAATATCTGATCTCCTATTAATTATTCTGTCTCCTTTTTCTATCAGTTCTTAAGAAAGGGGCACTTCAATCTTAAATTGGTTAAATTAATTAACCTGAACTTACAAATTTCTCTGCTTGTCCCTGCAAACCCTTTGGTTTTTGTTGCCTTTCTGAGGCCCTGTTATTAGGTGCATAAGCGTTTAGTATTTTACATTGTCTCAATCAATTGACTTTTGTATCGTTAAGAAGTAACCTTACCACTGGTAACATTCTTCACTGTGAAACAGCCTTTGATGGCAGTGTAGCCACACCAAATGTCCTCTGATCATAGGCAGCATGGATAAGTTTTCTCTCTCAAGTAACTTTTAACCTCCTGTGTCTTTATATTTAAATGTTTTATAAGAAGCATATGTATTTGTCAGCATACCATAGAGTTGGATCTTGCCTTCTGTCCAACTTGACAAACTCTGTTTTTAATTGGAGTTTGAAGACCTTTGATGTTTAACATTATTGTCGACATATGAGAGTTTGAAAGATGATCTGCTTTTTTTTTTTTTTTTCTTTTCTCTCTCTCTCTTTCTTTTTTGGTCTCATTTGTTTTTTGTTCTCTTTTTCCGAGTTTTGACTTCTTTCGTAGTAATTGAATTTTCTTTATGGTTCCGTTTTATTTCCACCATTTGTTGGCTGTGACTATATTGTAATTTTGTTAGTCACTTTAGGATTCATAGTAGGTATTATTCACAATCTACATTCAAGTGGCAGTGTATTTCACGCAGAGTATAAGAGTATCTCCAGAGTGTATTTGCGTTTCTCCCCTCCTAGACTTTGTGCTAATGTCATTATTCATTTTACATGTGCATAAGTTATAACCCCCCTCACCAAATCATATTTGCTTAAAGAGTCAATTATTTTAAAGATTTAAATAATAAGGAAAAAATGTTTATCCATTAGTTATAATTTTCACATTGCTGTCACATTTGTGGAAGCAACTGGTTATCTTTAGAGATTAAAAAAAAAGAAAAAAAAAAAAGACTTACTCCTTTTCCGTGAGGTGACAATTTCTGATTTCCTTCCTTCCGTTGTATAAATCCATATTTCCGTAATCACACCTGGTATAAGTTTTCCTCCTCTTGAAGGCTGCCCTCAGCATTTCCTGCAGCCTGCTCTCTATTGAAGCCTTTCTGCTTTTGTGTGTTTGCACATGTCCACATAATCTTTAATTTTAAACTATATTTTTGCTGGCTGTACGATTGTTGATTGACTTTCCCCCCTCTCGGCATCTTACAGACGTTATGCATTCTCTTCTTGCTGGCATCGTTCCTCACAGGAAATCTGCATTGTTCCTCTTCCCCTTGTCGTGTGGAAGCTAACTTTTATTTCTGGGTGCTGTCAGACTTTCTCTGAATCAGTACATTTTAAGCAATTTTATTATGGAATGCTGTGCATCCCCCCCCCCCCCCAAAGATTGCTTTAGGATCATCTTACAATTCTGATAAACCCTAGTTTAATTCATAATTTCTGTCCTTGACATTGACTGGGCTTCTTGGAGCTTGGTGTTATGAATTCACATCAGCTATGGAAAGTGATTTCCCATGATTTCTCCAGATATGTTTTTTGTGATCCTCTCTATCAGGAAACTCAAGTACATGCATATTAGGCTGTTTAAAGTTTTCCCACAGCTCGCAGAATTTCTATTCAATTTTTTTTTTTTAAATCTATTTTCTCAGCGTTTTGATTTGTAGAGTTTTTATTGTCATGTCTGTATGTTGGTGACTGGATAAAGAAGTTCTGGTATATTTATTATAAATTTATTTATTATAAATACATCTGTATTTATTGTAAATATACCGCAACTTCTTTACCCAGTCATTTGTCCTGCAAATTCTAATCTGCTGCGAATTCCACTCCGTAGACTTACCAACTCACCCACTGCAGGTCTTATACTGAGATGTTTGACTTAGGTCATTTTATGCCTTACCCATTGCTAACTTTGTGAACATATAACATACAGTTATAACAACTGCTTAGGGTTGCTCTGTATGTAGTCTACCCTCTGGGCCAGTCATGGGTCCATTTGGGTCGCTTTATTTTATTCTCTGCCTTCTCAGTTACATTTCCCAACTACTTCCCCTGTCTAGATATTTGCGTTTGGATGGTAGACATTGTCAAATTTACCCTGTTGGGCACTGAATATTTTTGTACCCTGTAAGTCTGAGGGAGCTTCCTTCTAAGACGCATACAGGCTTACCTCGGAGATATTGGGGGTCCGTTTCCAGACCACCTCAAGCCAGCAAACATCACAATAAGGCAATCATGCAATGTTTTTTTTTCCCCGTGCACATGAAAGTTACGTTTATACTATACTGTTGTCTGTTAACTATGCAGTCACATTATGTTTACAAACACAACGTACATACCTTAATTGAGACACGCTTTAGTTCTAACAAATGCTAACCCTGACAATGCACGGTGGCCACAAACCTTCCATTTGTAAAAAAAAAAAAAAAAAAAAAAAAAGCAGTATCTGTGATCTGCAGTAAAGCTAAACACAATAGAATGGGGCATGCCTGTATAAATGATCAATGGACACGGAATATTTAAGTTAGACCATATTCGGGGCCTAAAACTAAGTCTCAATGTTTAAAAAACCCAATGGATACAATGTTGGTTTTCTGACTACAGGGGCATGAAATTGTAATCACTCATTGAAACATGTCTAGAGAATCCACCAACACTGGAAACGAGATAACACCCTTCTGTATCGCCAGTGGATCAAAGTACAAATCAGAAGGGAAATCGCAAAGTACCTTGAACCAAATAAAAATGAAAGTGCAGCGTATTAGGTGAGCAGGCTTCTGTTACAGGAGGACTTGGCGGAAACGCACAGCTTTAAATGACTGTATCGTTTAAAAAAATTTTTTTTTTCATATGGGGAGGTAATTAGGTTAATCAATCGATTATTATTATTATTTATTTATTTGATGGAGGGTCTGGGGATTGAACCCATGACCTCCTGCACGCTGAGCATGCATGATCCCACTGAGCTAGGCCCTCCCCTCACCTTGTCTTTACTGGTTACGGCACCATCATATTTTCCCAGAATCGGCCTTCTCTCCATGTGAAGAATTCTACAGAGGAAAATTACACAAAGATTCTAGTCTGTTAGTAATAAAGATATCTGGCATTTGGGGGGATGAACAAACATTCGCCTAGCTAAGAGCCACATACAGCTGCAGATTTGTCCCTGACTTTATGCATAGTTATGAGTATGTGCATAAATATATAAATATATAAAATATATAAAATATGCTGTATTTATACTACATACAATGCAACATATGTATATTATATGCATGTAGAATAAATGTATAATGTAAACCTGCGTGATACATATGTGCACGTACAGCAACATAGATGCGACCCTAAAACAAAAAACCCGAGGTTGCAACAGCCATCAACAGCTTGACCTAAAACATTTGCAATTGAGAAAAAATTAATTTTTTTTTCACCCAAGGAAATAAATTCTGGACAATTGACATGAAAGCCAGAGCAGGATAAACATGTAGAAGGTGCCGTCGGTGAGGGCAGCTTATCCCTACCAAGTGTGTTCACAGATTGCTTATCTGAGTAGAGAAGAATCCGTTTCAAGCGTATGAATGCACCGCGTGTTCCTGTTGGCTTTCTCATTTCAGGGATGTACATTGCAATTCAGAAGCTTCCTATTTGTTCTGCATTTTTATGTCTCCCTCTCTTTTTTTTTTTTTTTTTTTTTTTTGCATTTCCCTTCTAAACGAACCAATCCCGCCTTCACCCACTTCGTTCTTTATTTACCAGCTTGCAGCGTTTGTCGGCTGCCTGCCCAAGGGCACCTGTGGGGACGTCTGGGCGTTAAACCGACACTGTTGTTAGACAGGCTTCATGAATAAAATCGGACACGCCAAAGAGTTCCCTTTCCTGAGCGCTTGACTTCCCGGCGCTGGCTGCATCTCTGCGGCAGAAATTGCATCGCACCGTCAGTCCGGCTTCTGACTGTCCGTGCCCTGACTGGCGCAGGGCGGACACCAGGCAGTCCCGTTTCACGTCGCTCCTGAAGCCTGCCGGTCATTCTGGGGAGCAGAAGCAGCCCCTGCTGGCAGGTGGTGGCTAAACTTAATTTCACAGGCTTCCCGGTGTCTCTTTGGTCTGCTGCCTTGTATTCACTCCTCGCGTGGAGAGTAATTGCGTGGAGAGCATTAGGGAGGAGGTGGGGACTGCCTGCCGGGGGTCGTGCGTGACACCCACGTTGCTAAAAGGGCTCTGCGATGCTTGTCAAAGGGTTTGGCAGCACGGGCTGAAATGGGTACGGGGGTTTCTTTCTGTTAACTGTGTTTTGTTGATTAAAAAAAAAGTCTCATTGTAAGAGGGCAAAATTTAACAGAAATGTAGTTAATTTAAAAGAAAGGAAGGAAGGGAGATTGGGAGGGAAGGATGGAGGGAGGGAGGAGGGAAAGAGGGAAAAAGGAAGAAAGGATGGAGTGAGGGAGGAAGGAAAGAGGGAAAGAATAGGAAGGAAGGAAGGAAGGAAGGAAGGAAGGAAGGAAGGAAGGAAGGAAGGAAGGAAGGGGAAGGGGAAGGGGAAGGGAATGAACGGAAATTCATGGGTCCTCATCTCTCTTCTTAGAAGGACCCCGTGGATGAGGTCCTACCCTAATGAAGAAGGTTGTTTACTTGAACTTGAGGACCTCTGTAAACGTCACTAATTCCGGAGGTCCCATGCACAGGTCCTGGGAGTTAGGGCTTAAATGTAGAAATGTTTTTCGGAGGGGAGTGGTACGATTCAAGCTGTGACAGCAGGACTTAAGGGAAGACTAGATTTTCACCCTTCGACTGTGTTGATTTACGCAGATCAGAGTGTTCGTGATGCCAAAATTCCTTAACAAATTGATGGATACGTGTAAAGCTCTTAAGCAAATTAAGAGGCAAAAGAAAAGAAAAGCAAACAAATTCCGGCCTCTTTTCTTTTCTTTTCTTTCTTTCTTCCTTTCTTTCTCTTTCTTTTCTTTCCTTTCTCTTTCTTCCTTTCTTCCTTTCTTCCTTTCTTTCTTCCTTTCTTCCTTTCTTCCTTTCTTTCTCTTTCTTTTCTTTCCTTTCCCTTTCTTCCTTTCTTTCTTTCTTTCTTTCTTTCTTTCTTTCTTTCTTTCTTTCTTTCTTTCTTCCTTCCTTCCTTCCTTCCTTCCTTCCTTCCTTCCTTCCTTTCTTCCTTTCTTCCTTTCTTCCTTTCCTTTCCAATGTTGCATCCATTTCTGGTGCACAGCATCATATTTCAGTCATACATACACATACATATATTCCTTTTCAGATTCTTTTTCATTGTAGGTCATTATAAGATACTGAATATAGTCCCCTGTGCTGTACAGCAGGACCTTGTTGTTCATCTATTTTATATATAGTAGTTAATATTTGCTAATCCCAAACTCCCAGTTTGTCCCTCCCCCCTCCCCCCCCTTGACCATCTGTGTAAAGTCAGAGGTGACACCCCGCACCCCAATCTACTTAGCTTCTTCCCAAAGATGCAGCAATCAGAACAGCCACCCAGCGTGTAGAAATCTCTGACCATCTCAATCGCACACGTATTCCAAAACATGTTTTCAATTTTCCATTTTCCATTTTGCTGTTGAACTCCGTCCTCTGCAGCTCCACAAAGCAAGCTACTCTGGGAAGTCATCACCCCTGCTGGTTTGCATTTTTGTTTTCCCCAGGGGGAGAATGAAAATATTTGCCCAAGTCTCCTGTATTTCGACGGCTGCATCTTTGGGAGAAATCTCTGCTACAGGAACAAAAGAGGAAACACTCCGTTCACACGTCTGTTCTCAGTGTTTATTTCATCCACGCGACAGACTTACGTGGGCCACACACAGGATCTCAGGAACTAAGCATGAAGGACGTATTCTCAGAAAAAAGAAAAACATTGGGGTTTTTTTTTTTGTACATTACACCATCCAAATCATCCTTGGAGGCTGTAGGTGTGAAGGAGAAGGGGCAAGGTCTTTGGGAGATGGTACCAGCACAATGAATCCCTTTCTCGAGTCGATACATGAGGAGACACACATACAGGCAGACGCCTACCCTCGCTTTGCGCATGCGGTCCCACTTTGGGGAATTCTCAGAGTGATTCACACTCCGCACCAGCTGAGATGGCCACTCGCTGACGCCTCAGATGGTGGCGAGCATTTATTTTTTTAGCAATAAAGTATATTTATATTAAGGTATGCACGTTTTTCTTCTAGACGTAATGTTATTATTACACTACTAACAGACTACAGTCCGGTCTAAATGTAACTTTTACGTGTCGTAGGAAACCAAAACGTTCGTGTGACTTGCTTTATGGTGATGGTTGCCTTACTGGGGAGGTCTGGATCCAAACTCACACTGTTTGAGGGTCATGCCTGTATAGGCGTATTTTATAGATTTATGGTGATAACCCATGTATTTAACTTTGTTGCTAAATTTTTTTTTAAGGTTTTGTTTAAAATAATCTGTGCCTTATTTTTTTTTTTTGATGTAACCAATTTAAGAACTTGAACCAATTAATGTCAATCTTGTGAAACGTCAATTAGTTTAACACCCTGCCTCTAAAGTTGTTTGCAAAAAAGATATATAATAGGAAAAAGCAGAGTTATGAAATTATAAACCGTTGCAGTTAACTTTGAGTTGCCAGCTTTAACGAGGAGCTAAAAATATTCACAGTTGCTCTGTTTCTCTCCTGCTCTGAGCCTTTTCTTTACTCTGAAAGTTTAGCTCTTGTTTCAAGGCCACCAAATTTCACTTTCTTTTGTTCTGTCTTCTTCCACGAAGCCCTGCAAAGCGTGCTCACGGCCGGCTGTGTCGCTCAGGGTTCTGGGGGAACCGGCGGGGACACGCCGCCCCTTCCCGCCGCGTGTCTGTGCGACAGCAGCCGCTGACCCGCAGGCGGCCCGTCCCCTCCCCTCCTGCCCGCGGCGGCGCCTCCTGCCTTCCCACCCCCCCCCCCCCCCCAACGGCCACGGCCACGGGCTTGAGCTTTTTCCCGCGGAAGAGGGGCAGAGCCGCCGGCCCTCGGCCGTCTGCTGCGCGCTGCCCGGCCCCGTGGGCTCAGCGCGGCGGCCACAAGCCCCCCCCCCCCCCCGGGCGCCCCGGCGCGTCTGCAGGCGCGCGGCCTCCCTCCGCTGCGGCCCCCGGAGCGCCGTCCGCAGGCGCGCGAGCCCTCCGCTTGGCTCAGGTTCGCAGCCTGCGAGGCTCCCTCGCTGGCCCATGGAATCGGCCGCCTGCTTCTCTGTCTCCTTCCTTCCTGCCTCCCTCCCTCCCCCTCCCTTCTCCCTCCCTCCTTCCCCCTTCCTTCCTCCCTTCTTCCCTTCCTTCTCCCTGCCTTTGTTCCTTCCTTCCTCCTCTTCGTCCCTCCCTGCCTGCTTCCTCCCTTCCTTCCTCCCTCCCTCCTTCCCTCTCTTCCTACCACCCTCCCTCCCCCCTCCCTCCTCCCTTCCTCCCCCTCCTTCCTCCCTCCCTACTTCCTCCCTCCCTTCTTCCCTTCCTTCTCCCTCCCTTCATTCCTCCCTTCCTCCCTTCTTCCCTTCCCTCCCTCCCTCCTTCTCTTCCTCCCACCCTCCCTCTCCACTCCCTCCTCCCTTCCTCCCCCTCCTCCCTCCCTTCCTCCCCCTCCTCCCTCCCTGCTTCCTCCCTCCCTCCCTCCTTCCTCCCTCCCTCCCTACTTCCTCCCTCCCTTCCTCCTTCCTCCCTCCTTCCTCCCTCTCTTCCTCCCTCCCTTCCCCCCCTCCCCCCCGCCCTTCCTCCCTCCTTCCTCCCACAAAGTGCTCACCACAAAGCCTGACACATAACAAATGCTTGAGCAAGGAGCGTCACCTTTACTCAACCTGAGAGACGCAGGTGGCCTCAGGCAGAGGGCAGCCCACTCACAGAATCAAAACTTTCCTCCCATCGAGGCGACGCAAGACGCATACACTTGTGGGTTTAGTGCTCACCCTTAAGCAACTGACTCAACCCGTCTCCCGCCCTCGGCATCCTTTTGCAAACACACTTCACCCTCTTAGGGATTTCTTCAGAAGTGTCCGGGTGAAGTCTGCAACCTGGTTTCCCTCTGCCTTAATTCATACTTTTATTGGGAAATACTATTCATTTCGCTGTTACGTTCCATGTTACATTTGATGTTAATTTCAATAATTCCTTCTCCTGATTTTAATTCATCTTCTGGATTTAGCTGATGCAGCCACTCCTTCCCCAGACACCCTGGTCCCTGACAGTGTAGAATCTGCAACGTTTATCATCTTTTTTTTTCCCCCCACATATTTTTCGCTCCCATCACCGCCACCTTACCAGTAACCATAACGAAGACCTTTAATTTGTTTCGGAGGCTCTGTAATAAGGTTGAATGCTAAAAACAGGTCTGGGCAAATCGAGTCTGGTTTAAAGGAGACGCATGAATAGCAGTCTACGGACGGAGTCTCCCCACATGGTCGAGACGGAAGCCAGCAGGGAGGTGCTGAGCCGTAATTAATCTGACTCCCTCCACGGGGAAAAGGAAGGTTACCTTCGAGGCAGGCCTCTGACAGGCACACTTGCAACGTTGGAGAAGATACAGTTGCAGGTTTGTGCTTTCAGAGGACCCAACGCTTCCCTGGAAGAGCTGGGTGTAGACTTAGGTGTCTCCTGGGGATGTCACAGAATTTATCCTCTTACAGGAAAGCCGATGATTAATTATCAGGTGCGCTGCGAGCCATCGAAGCACAGCTTGCGGGCGAGTTGATTGAAAGCCCGTGTCTGATGCAATTACCAGCTTGTCCATCAGGTTTCTCGAAATAGAGCATGGAGCCTCGCAGGGGGTGGGTTAAAATATTTATACTTGCATACATTGTCATGCTCAGCACTGAAACCATGCATCCAAAGGGACATCTGTTTGCATTTCCTCAAAAAAGTCCATGATGGCTTCAAAACTAAAAATACATCTATATATATATATATATATATTTTTAGCATTATGGTGGGTCATAAAAATACAGAGGAACGTCGAACACCTGCTTTACGTGTGAATTACGTGCAGGCAAAGCGTGCTCTGCAGGCGTCTGATGACAACGTTAAAGCAATTCTTTGAGCAATTAAAAATGAACATAGAAGTGGTTGCTCGTTTGCGAGGACAGTGCAAACGCACAATACAGGGTGATCGGAAGAGTGAGTCAGGGAAACTTGGAGGCGGTGAGATTTTGATGTGGACCTCAGAGCCTGGCGACACGAGTCCTTTCTTAGGGCACCTGTCTGCGAAGTGGGGGGTCTCGTACTGAATCACACGCAGGGGACTCAATTCACATGTGCAGCGTTAGTGCATATGTCTTCTCTCCTGAAGGGCACGCCTGACCCTCCGATAGAAACAATCGCTCTGTCCTCTGGGTTTTCTCTGTTTTACGTGATTCTCTTGTACCCGCATCACCTTCCCTCGTAAGGTTGCTTCTTTATGGTGTTTTCCTCGTCTTGACTGAGGGCCTTGGGAGTAGAATCTATCAGTGAATCTTTGTCTCCCGTCTTACTCAAAAATAAATATTTTACAAATTGAAAAAAAAGGGGGAAATTTAAAGCCGTTCTGTGTTTCATTGGCAGGCTTATGCATGTAAACTGCAACATGAATTACATCGTTTCTATATGCACAAAGTATGCATGAAACAGTTAAAAATGTGGCACACACACATAGTTGCAATTTGGAAATTTTTAATTAACATATGTACCTTGTTTTTAGACACCGCACACTTAATAGATGGGAGTGTCGTGTCAACGGGACTTTTATGTGCACCGGGAAACCAAAAAAAAAAAATTGGGATTTGCTTTATTGCAATATGTGCTTTATTGCAGTGGTCTGGAACTAAAGCCTTAATTTTTCAGAGGGTTACCTGTAATCTGTGTTATGATGCCTTTCATCATTAGCTCAGTGTAAGTGAGAAAACAGATAAATCATTTATCAGAAATTTTTACTGCTGTTCCCTCTTCATGCCTTCCTTCCTGGGCAGCATATGTCCTCTCTTTTGTGCAGAAAGCAGATAAACTGTGTGAAAGGTGAACGGAGTGGGTGCGGTCGGTGAATGCACACCGTTCTTCTAACGTAGGGAGGCAGGAAGATGTCGCACGTTCTTCCTCGTGAATAAATGTTCGCCTTTCAGATGTCCCGTCGGAAAGTGCATCGCTCTCTTGATGGAAATACAAGAGTATTATTTTAAACCTCATTTCTTCCACACGTACGATGTGTCAAATGTCCCAGCAGTGGGTGTGGCCTCCAGCGTTAAAGGGCAGAGCTGGTTGCATAGTTTTGCAGAACCGGAGCTCAAAATTTCCACAGTGCAAATGCAGTTCCAAAAAACCCAGTTCTTGGAGGTGGTGGTGGTGGAGGGGTGGGCACTGTTGGGACCACGCAGCAGAGAGAGACCCTTGACATGATTTCCTTTGCTTTCTATTCAGTTGCAAGCCCGTTGGAGAGGACCGGATAATGAATCCTTGCTCATTCCATCCGCTATGATTATTTCAGATCAGAATTTCCGCCGTTGGGGTCAATGACCAAGATTTGCTAGTATGTCTCCTCTGGAGATCGAACCGTCCACTGGGCACTTCGAAGTTGTTTACTGATGACAAACAGCAAATATCAACAGCCGAGACACAGAGGCTTCACTTAGTGGCATTTAAATTACGAGGAAAAAAAAAAAAGATGTTATCATGCATCAATTGCCTACAGTCTTACAGGCAGCGCGCAAAGGGTTTTCCATTCATTGTTTGATGAAATCGTGACCACAACGGAGCAAACAGACTTTCTGATGCACATTTGATTTCATCAGAGAAAGTCCAGGAGATTGTGGTACCTGTTTTTAGGATGGCACTTCGATGAGGGCGGAGGGTCCCCCAGCTGGGCCTTCGATCGCCCTCAGAGTCGACTCCTTGCGAGGAATGGACTCGGTGCCTTTCTGGGAATGAAAATCCTTCCCTTGCTCTCCTGAGCCCCTGTCCCTCTTTTGTTTATGACTGAGGGGTGGGTCTAAGGACGGCATGGTTGGTTTCCCCTAAAGGGCGGTCCGCCGACATTTGCTGGGATGCAGTGTGACTCGGGAACAGTCTGCATCTCCGTATTGCTTTGATTAATGGTGGCCTCCAGAGGAAACTGGGTGTCTGGACAGTGGACTCATGGTCACCACTGGGAGAGGGAAGACGCCTGGTCCTGTGTAAACTGTCCCTCCAAGACGGCCACACATCTATGGTGCGTGACTGTGTCAGCCTCTGGGCAGAGGGGCTCGGGAGATGCGTGTAAGGGTCTCAAAATGATTAGGTCCTGCTGGGTCATCCTGATGGACCACTGTTATTACAAGGCCCCTTATAAGAGGGAGAGAAAAAGATCAAAGCAAGGGAACGGAGTGCTCACAGAAGCAGAGGTGGAGGGATGTGCTTTGAAGATGAGGCCAGTACCCTCCGGGCAATGTGGCTTCCAGAAGCTGGAAAAGGCAAGGAACCCCCAGAAAGAACCAGCCCTGCTAGACACCTTGATGTTAGCCCCATAAGACTCACCTTCTTTTATTTATTTACTTATTTTTTTTTAATTGAAGTATAGTCAGTTTACAATGTTGTGTTGACTTCTGGTGAACAACATAGTGATTCAGTCACATATATGTGTGTGTGTGTGTGTGTGTGTGTGTGTGTGTATGTATATATATTTATTCTTTTCCATTATGGGCTATTACAAGATACTGAATATAGTTCCCTGTGCTCTACAGTAGGACCTTGTTGTTTATCTCTTTTATATATAGTAGCGTATATCTATTAATCCCAAACTCCTAATTTGTCCACCCCCACTTCCCCTTTGGTAAGCATCAGTTCATTTTCTATGTTGGTGAGTCTGTTTCTATTTTGTAAGTTCATTTGTATAATATTTTAGATTCCCTACATAACTGATATCATATGGTATTTATCTCACTCTGATTTATTTCGTATGATGATCTCTTGGTCCATCCATGTTGCCGCAAATAGCATAATTTCATTCTTTTTTATGGCTGAGTAGTATTCTGTTGTATAACTATACCATAGCTTCTTTATCCAGTCATCTGTCGATAGACGTTTAGGTTGTTTCCATGTCTTGGCTGTTGTAAATAGTGCTGCTGTGAACATTGGGGTGCATGTATCTTTTTGAATTAGAGTTTTCTCTGGATATATGCCCAGGAGTGGAATTGCTGGATTATATGGTAACCCTATTTTTAGTTTTTTAGGGAATCTCCATTCTGTTTTCCACGGTGGCTGCACCAAAGTGCATTCCCACCAGCAGTGTAGGAGGGTTCCCTTTTCTCCACAGCCTCTCCAGCATTTGTCATTTGTGGACTTTTGAATGACGGCCATTCTGACTGGTGTGAGGTGATAACCTCATCGTAGTTTTCATTTGCATGTGTCTGGTAATTAGCGGTATCAAGCATTTTTTCATGTACCTGTGGCCATTTGTATGTAAGACTCCTTTTGGACTTCTGCCATCCAGAATGTGAAAGAATAAAAGTGTGTTGTTTCAGGCCACAAAGGTCGTGGCTGTTTGTTACACGGGCAACAGGAAACCCATACACCCTCACAGCGCGGCCGGCCTGGCCGCCCCTTCATCGTGGAGGAATTTGCCAATTACTGCTCCTTTACATTCCTCAGTGAGACAGTGTCCACCTTAAGGAGACAAGCCAGTGTCTGTGGTCCCTCCCCGAAGAACTAGATGATGACAAATATTCCGAACTTTTTCAAGTCAGTGCATCCAACAGTCAAAGACGACTGAAATGCAGGTCAGGGTCCTTAGCATTGTAAAGGTATTGTGACTCTATAGTTTATAGAAAAAAACAAGACACAAGTGAGTTTCAGGGAGGCTGAGAAGACATTCTTTCTTCTCTCATCCTTCTCCCTCTTTAAAGCCTGCGTGGGGAGGGATCATTCTCACCCAGGGGCTCTCAAGCCCGAGGGAGCATCAGAGCCTCCTGCAGCCTTCCTGCACCCACCCCCGAGATTCTGAGTCTGTAAGTACCAAGAATTCCCAGAGGATGGTGATGTGATGCTTCTGGTCTTGGGCAGACACCTGGGGAATTACCATCTTACTCTTTAGTTCCCCTTGAAGAATCCAGTGCAGTGATTCACAACTTGGGGTGTTTTCGTCCCCAGGGGACAGTGAGTAATATTTGGAGACATCCCAATTGTCACATCTTTCGGGGGAGTGTGGGGTGCCTGTGGCGTCTAGTGGGTGGAGACCAGGGATGCTCCAGAAATCCCTACAGTGCACAGGACAGCCCCCACCCCCAAAGAACGCTCTGGCACAGAATGCCCAAGGCTTTGTGTTTGGAGCCCACGGGACAGACTTTGAGATCCTCGCGAGCTCCAGTTTTCTGTGCTTGGGCCATTTACCCAGTGTCTCTAAGCCTTAATTTGTCAATAGATAAAATAGAAACAAAACATTCTTTTAGCTGTAAGAAGGATAAAAGGAGATAATGTAACAGAGGGTCCAGCAGATGGTAACATCACCATAAAAATGTATCGCTCTAACATGTATCTCTCCAAAATGTATCTCTCCCCTTTGATACTGTATCATTTCCTGGTTAAGAAAGTGCTCTGGGGTTCTTTGTGGGGCAGGGACCAAGCTCCTGGGACAGCAAAGTAATCATCCTTCAAAAAGGATTATTCATCCATCCCAGAAAGAGGACTTTTGATAATTGAAAGAATGACGTATCTTCTTTTTAACTGAAGTAGAGTGGATTTGCAATGTTGTCTTAGTTTCTGGTGTGCAGCAAAGTGATTCACTTATATATATATATTATATGCAGACACAGTCTTCTTCATGTTCTTTTTTCCTTTATGCTTTATTACAAGACGTGGCACACAGTTCCCTGCGCTCTACAGCGGCACCTTGTCGTGTGTGTCTTCTTCTTTATCCCCCAGATGGAATCTTTCTTCTCCCGATACCGGGAACCATCCGGAAATTAAGTGACCAGAATTAAGGTCAGACCCCCAGAAATTAGCTCCATTTCCCATTTAGCCAACTCAGCACAGCCTGTCTTGGGTGTCACCCTCCAGTGTAGGAATTAATTTGCAGATGAGCCCACGGGGATAGATAAAGAGGAAAGATGCAGGAGTCTTTTGCAAAAGTCCATCTGCAGTTTCACTAGGAAAATATCAACCCGTGTGTCAGGATCGGCAAAGCACAGTTAAAGAGCGTGTGCATGTGATTTAAAAGCTTTTATTTAAAAGAAAAAAAAAACGTTCTTGATGGGTTTTTGGTTTTCTGCAAAGTCTTTATCTTCAGGGCTGCCTGCTGTTTCGATGTTTAACACCTGAGGTGTGTCAGGGACAGGGTTGAGGAAGAGGGACATCTATCAAGATGACAAATAACACAGAGCCGTTCTGCAGGGGGACGTTTCAAACAGGGAGAAGAGCGGTCTGACCCTCCTCTCTGCTCTTCTTCGCCGGTGGACGGCTCCACAAAGAAGCATGCTGACAGCTGTGTCCGTCCGGAGCTGGCATACGGGGGAGAAGAGACCCTCCATTTTTGCATCAGAGTCTTCAAATGCAGCATTTATAAAAATGAGAAGCAACCCGTGGGGCCGAGGAGCTGGTTGTGCATATGAATCAGGGAGCAATATTCCAGACCTTGGGTGACTGGACCTGAGATCCTCTTTCCCAGGCAGGTACGGTCTTTTGAAACGCCTGCTGGAGGTTCAGTGCTATTACGGAACATGGCAGGGACACAGGCCCTAGGAAGCAATTATTCTGAAACTCTGGCAGTTGCTGCAGATAGATTTTTAAATGAGCTCGGCTTTTAAGTGCGTGCCAGTAAGGAGGGGGGACGGACTGCTGACCTTCTCAGGAGATGTACTAAAACTTCCGTGGGACCTCGTGTGCCTCCCTGAGCGCTGTTTTCTCTCACCTCTGTAACTGTGCGAGCAATGTGGGCACCATTACGGGACAGGTCTTTGGCAACCACATCTTCCCCTGGTGATTCTTCTACTGAGATGAAGTACCTTCTATAGCTCTTTTCCGTTGCTTTTCTCATTTTATTATATTTTTAATTTTATTTTTTATTGATGTGTAGTTGATTTACAATGTTAGTTTCAGGAGTACAACAAAGCAATTTATATATATATATAAATACATATATACATATATATATACACACACGTACATACATACATACATACATGCACATGTACGTTCAGATTCTTTTCCATTATTTGTTATACAAGAAATTGAATATAGTTCCCTGTGCTCTGCAGTAAGTCCATGTTATTTATCTATTTTATATATAGTCATGTGTACCTGCTAATCCCAAACTCCTAATTTATCCCTACCCGCCCTGGTAACAATAAGGTTGTTTTCTATGTCTATGAGTCTGTTTCTGTTTCGTAAGTGAGTTCATTTTGTTTTTTTGTTTTTTTGTTTTTTGTCTTTTTTTAGATTCCACATATAAGTGAAATCATATTGTATTTGTCTTTCTCTGTCTCACTTACTTCACTTAGTATGATCATCTCCGGGTCCATCCATGTTGCTGCCAATGGTGTTATTTCATTCTTGTTTATGGCTGAGTAGTATTCCATTGTGTGTAATTCCTAATGTTTTATTGAAACCTTTCTTGAGACAAAGGTGCACATATGTCTTGTGTGACTGTATTTCATGGGTGGAGGGGGAGGTGTCCCTGCAGTATTTTATTCATTAACTGTGACTTATCCTCGGCCACACAACCAGCGATGGCAAAGATACAGCCCCTCCAGGTGCCTTGCTGCACTTTTTCTTACTTTCATAATGTTCTTCCTTTGGGAATGCATCTTCCTTTCAGAAACTGTGTTGCTCAGTAAGCTCTGGGGAGTAAAACCGTGCTTATAGGAGGCCAGCCAGGACGTGGTGAGCATGACTGACTGAGCACAAGGCCGTGGAGAAATGGGGCAGGGAGGTTTCCACGGGCATGAGGTCGCAATCCCCCTTCTTCCCTGGGGAGGGATGATGTCTGCCCTTCAGGCAGCAGGGATGCATGGAGAGATGGTCCATGACAGCCTCTTTTGTGTGGACTTTGCACTGGTGGTGACCACTCTTGTGTTGAAATCGGGGGAGCCTGGAAGAATCCAAGGGGAAAGATCTAGAATGTGATTTGCTGCCAAAGTAGAGCTGACCCAAATCCTACCAAGTTGAGTAATAAGGACGCTTATTAATTGTACTGAACAAGATACTCAGAGGTACATGGCTCCTGATTCGATGTGTTTCCTCTGAGACATCTCCAGGGATTTTTTGGGAGGAGGGGCGGATTTAAGTATATTTACTTTTAATATTTTTCAGTTTTATTGAGCTACAATTGACTTACAGCACTGTACGTCTAAGGCGCACAGCGTAATGGTTGGACTTACATCCATCAACAAGTGATGACCTCAGTAGGTTTAGTGACCATCCATCCTCTCTGATAGATTCAGGATTAAAGAAATAGAAAACAAAATTGTTTTGCCTTGCGATGAGAACCCTTAGGATTTGTCCTCTTTGCAACATTCCTGTCTGACATACAGCCACGTTAACTATTTTTATCATGTACGTTACATCCCCAATATTTACTTATCTTGTAATGGGAAGTTTGTGTCTTATCTGCCTTCATGCATTTCCCCCCCACCACCGACTTCCTCCCACCTCTGGAAACCACAAATCTGAGTTTGTTTGTTTTCAAAGTTTCATTGACCCACCACGTTATGTTACTTCCTTTATCCCACCCATCAGCTCCCTTTCGCACGTCACGGTTCTCCATCTGTGATGTTCCGTCCACAAGACCGCCACCAACGGTCCCATCAGAACAGCCTCACACATCTGCCCCCAAGGCTGTGGTTAAAAACTTGGATTCCATTTTTTTCCAATATGCCCTCCTGACAGCTTTCAAGCTTTATGCCTCCCTTGTCTCCTCCTGGTCCACAACAGGGAAAGCTAATAACAATAATAATAATAAAAAAAAAGCGTGGTCTCCTTTCTTGTGTGACATCCATTTTCACCCTCACTCCGGACTTCTCTCCCTGTGCCGTCTAGACATTTTCGGATGCGATAGAAAGTGTCCTGCTCTGGTGTCCCCAGCAAGTTTCACTGTGTGAGCCATGAGCTTTTCATGTGTGTGTGTGCATGCATGTACACACACGTGCACGCGTCAATCTCAATAACCAAACCAAACTTGGGGGGTGGAGGTCCACCCCAGCTTTGTGGGTCGACCACACCAAAGACAGTTTTCATTCTTTTCAACTCAAAAGAGCCAAGTTCTTCCAGGCACTGCCGCCTTCAGGCATTCTTCTGTGTCTCTGATCAGAAATAAGTCTCCTGGGCTTTTCCTCAATCATTCAAAACCAAAGGAAGAGATTCTGTGTCTTGAGCAACACAGACAAACCTCACACCCGGGGCCAAGGGAAGGCTGAGCTTTGCAGGACGTGTTGTTCCAACAGTGTCTGCCTTTGGAAACGGAAAAGAGGGGAAAGGGTTGCCCTGTTGGCGGGACCGCCAAGCAGACGGCCGTCCGGGGCAGGGAGAGGAACCCCTGCAGACATGGCTGTGAGCTGAGTTTTCCCTTCCTGCCGCTCCGAGCCTTGGCAGGCAGTGACCAGCAGTGTCCCGTTTTAACACCGTGAATATAAAAATAAATAAGCCACCAGCACACGTGCTCTGTGAAAACAGGCTAGAAGGAATCACGGGTCTCTGATACCCCGGCCTACGTCGCTTACGTATTTTGATTACTTTTTTAAGGATATAGGATATTATAGAAATGCTCAAAGAAAGGCGTCCAGTAGCTGTGGATTGAAAAGCTGTTTGTTACCATGTGGAAAATCCATTAGAACTCGGTACCAACAGCTTTTTACCATTTGAATACTTCATTTATGAAATTCATTACTTTATGGATAAGTAGCCATCTTTAACGGAGCCGCTGTTTTTTAGCACGAAGTAATTTGTGGATGAGCCCTCACTCTCTGATTGGGCATATACTCAAATGAGTTCATCTGATTTCTGAACGACCGAAGGACTCATTCGTAAAACACGACAAAATCTTTTTTTTTTTTTATAAAACGCTGCGTGAGGTTGTCATCAAAAGGTGTCATGACATAAAATCTTCAGCCCATTAAAGGCATCCTCCAGCAGAATGTTCAGTGATGTTGAACGGAGAATGAGCCTAGGAGGGTAGGAAATAGATTTTCAAAACATTTTCAAAGTAGTTTGAATTTAAGGTTGGAAACAATGCACAGTGTAAGGGAGAAATATTATCTGAGGCCGGGGAATTCTGAGATCCACGAACAGCCGGGAGGGTGGCGATGCCCACACCAGAAAGGCTCCCAGGCCGGTCCTTCACTCACGAGCCCTCTAGGGTTCAACGTTTACAAACGTTGATGTGTGCTTCCTCCAAGGTTCCACGGTGAGTCATTTGTTTGGAAGAAAAGAAAAGTACTTGTTTCTGCCAAACAATATTAATTACTAATGCTGAGTTTAGCCAACAAGCTCACCAGAGACTGACTAGCCTGTCACAAGACGTATAAAATCCTAAAATGAATTTACCAGAAGAGAACACACCATCCTGATAGTTCAGAATGAAATAGATTAGCACCGACTTTTTAAAAGTAACGTTTTAATAGGTATGTGTATGCGTGACTGGGACATTGTGCTGTACACCAGAAATGGACACGTTGTAACTGACGGCACTTTGATAAAAACATAAAAATTTAAAAAAATAGCATTTTAAAAATCCTCTTAAATGTTAGTATGCAGAAGGAATCTTTTTTTTTTTTTTTTTAAGTGGAGGGACTCGGGGGTTGAACCCAGGACCTTGTGCATGCTTAGCATGCACTGGACCACTGACCTCTACTCCCGCCTCTTAGAAGGAATCAATTTTAGGATGAGCAAGAGAGGTTGCATTTTATGGAAATTCTGCAGACATATTCTGGAAACTTCAAAGGATTTGCTAGATTGGATTTCTTAAGGAGGCTGGAAGAATTATGGGTTGACCAGAAGGAGAACTTCTGGGCAGACTTTCCTTGAGGCACAAAGACTTAGCTGTCAGTGGGTTAAACCAAGAAATGTCAGGAATGAGGCTTGAGGAAATGTTTGTGGGTAATGGACAAAAATGATGCAGAAAACACTCTGCGTAAAGGAATTCTTAGGTAAACCCCAACTCAGCTCTGGAGAACGTAGTTCAAACAAACCCGTGGGTGGAGTTCATTCAAGGTCGATACGAACAGACCACCAGGAAGAAAGGCAGACAGACAAGCCGACCTCGTGCAGAAGGCCCATGTCCATTCCAATTTGAGATTCCAAGCTCAGTGTTAAAAATGCAAACCTTTGCAGCAACACGGATGGACCTAGAGATGATCACACGAAGTGAAGTCACTCAGAGAAAGACCAATCATATGGTTATCACTTCTATGTTGACTCTTTAAAAAAAAATGATACAAATGAACTTATTTACAACACAGAAGCAGACTCACAGAGATAGAAAACAAACAGGGTTACCAAAGGGGGAAGGAGGTGGGGGAGGGATCAATTAGGAGTCTGGGATGAGCAGATACGCACCACTGTATATAAAATAGATAAACAACAAGGCCTTACTGCAGAGCACAGGGAACCATATCCCATATCTTGTAATGGCCTATAATGGAAAAGAATCTGAAAAAGAATACACACACACACACGAATTGAATCACTGCTGTACACCTGAAACTAACACATTGAAATTAACTAAACGTCAATAAAAAATGGTTAAAGAAAAAAAACCTCAAACCGTTAAGTGTGGAGTCAGTTTTTCCCAGTTTGCCCATCCGTTTACCTGAGTTAAATATTTCTAAAAAGAAATATGTTCACATGACCCATACAGTTTCCCAGAAACGCAATTTTCTGACATGCCAAAGTCACAGAAATCTCAGCTCCAGCCAACGAGTAGTGATCTGACGAAACGGACAAAATTCGCGTTGAGAAAGGGACTGTTTAGCTTCCATTTATTTCTTGCCCGTTGGAAGTGAGAGTTAAATTCTCCCCCCACTCATGTCTTGCTTTCCCATACAAGCCGCCCTCAGAGAGGATCTCATCGACTTTTCTAGACTGTTTATCCAACACTTTGTATCTCCACTTGGGGTTTCTGAGTCAACACACTTGAAAATGAGCCGGTTGAATGCAGCCAGGTGTTCGTCTTACACAGTTTTCTTCAGAAGTTCGGCTTGGGCTGGGATTTTGAAACATTTGAGTGTATTTTCTGGTTTGATTTCCTTCTTCCAAAAATCGTCGAACTGACTGTCTTGAGCCGTCACATCCTGTTTTACCTCCAATTTTATCCATATTGATACTGACAATGATAAATTCCTTATCACATGGAAAAACCTTTGTGGGCATAGCCTGAATGCCCTGAGATGATGACTGTGTCATTTGGGGTCATTTCCTAGTTCCTAATGTAAACTTAACTCTTTAATCCACCCAGAATCCGAATATTTGATTTTTGTGTTTGCTCAGACACAAAATTAATCTCCTGTTTTCTGCATGGCTTTGATTTCTGTTGAGAGAGAGAGAGAAAGAATGAATAATGTTTTATTGGTTTAAGCTTAAGAGGACATAAATTATTTTCTGTATCCACGAAACTACTTTCTATTCTGACACCCAGTATTACAGCCAGAATTACTTGTCCCACAAAAAATTTGAAAACAGACTTCATGGAAGTGAAGGCTATATTCTGTGTTCCTTCACTTTGTTAAGGTGTTTCTGAGAATTAAGATTATTACATGGTATTCATTATAAGCAACCATATACTTACGCTAATAAGGACGTTCTTGGCCAAAGCGGAGTAACTCATTTTGCTGGTCTAACCTTAAATTTGGCTTCTTAAAATGGAAATGTTAAACGTTATATTTATATAAAATGCAAATCATCTGTATGTGTGCAAGAAACTTAAAAAGCTGTCGGGGTGGGAAATGAGCTCAGAGGCAGTGAGTTTTGCCTCAAATTGTGCAAAAGGATGGAGGTTAGGACATTGCACAGAAATGATGCAAAAGGAAAAAAAAAAAAAACCTGACCTTGAGGATTTGAAGGGAATCCCTTGTCTGGTATATCTTCTGATCTGTGACAATCACAGGTACCTTTGGTTGAAATCATGCGAAATGCATCATTCTAATCATGGAAAGTGTATCATTCTAAGTATATGTGGCAGTGATATAAATGGTCTCAACAACATTTTTATTTCAGACTTTTTTAAGAACATCAAGTTTATCAGTAAGCATACTGAGAATATTAAAGGGCATTCAGATCTGCAGCATTGAATGTAAGTCAGAGTCTCTTGGACTGAGGGTTTTATATGTTTAGATACCATATCCTGCTGTCCCCAGTAAATGGTGACCCTCTTGTGGATAAAGAGGGTTTACTTTTTTTCCCATTCTCAATAGTGAGTCTCTTCCCCATACTAGGAATGTAACTGGACTTTCTAAAGCAATCAGGACTTTTGAAAACCCCCGATGAACACCGGTTATACATTTTAAATTATCGTTTGAAAAGGAGCGCATTGTCAGGTATGGGGGTCCATCTTTGGGGCAGACTTTGAAGCTCGCATCCATTTGATGGGGGACATCTGTTACGAACGCGAAGTTAGGGTTCCCTGTTCCTGAAATAGGTGGTATCAATTCCAAACGAAGACCCATTTTTTTCTTTTTCAGGCATATCTCACGGGTGGCCTTAGATAAATCATTCAACCTCAGGCATCTTGGAGTCCAGGGGTAAAATTCCATTGCATGGCCTTGGGGACCTGGAGAGAAGGCACCGTGTTGGCTGCACCAAGGCATTCCGTCAGAGACAGGCTCGTAATTTCAATCAGATGCTCAGAGCCTCTCAGATCGTGGGGTATTAATAACGACCCAGCATCTGTTGGAGCCTGGACTTTGCTTGTTTCTAAAATGATGGAGTGAGAATGTGGGGACCTCAAGGTCAGTTTTCACTGTGTAAATTGCATGCATCTATGAATTTTATACCATCTCACAGCCCAGCTCGCCATTCCCCAGGATCCTAGCTGAGCACAGACTTTGAAAAACATTTCCCCAAGGAGATAAATCATTGCAACCCAAAGCGGATCAGCCCTATGACGGAATTCCATTTGTCAGTGCCCCCAGATTCGAGATTCTGCTTGAAGAATGTGTCAGAAGCCGCGGTTGATTGTATCACAGGGAAATATTGTTCAGATATGGCAGAATTACTATCTAAGCCGTAGGAAAGTATCTTTGCCCTCCTCCCACCACCAAAAAAAAAAAAAAAGGTGCCAAATAATGGCATGCTGCTTCCATGCCATTTTGTACAAAGCAGCAACTGTTTGCAACATGTCCATCAGCATGGCAATTTTGCAAAACGGTACGGCATATTTATATGCTGGTTTTTCTTTTGCAACGTGTTCACTTCCTTTAAAATCACCCCATCTGTATTCAGTCTCTCTGCCTTCCAAAGGCTTGCAGACGTCATCACATACATATGGAAACAGGAGGTCATCTTTTTGTGTTTATTTTTCAATGTAAGTATAGTTGATTTACAGTGTTTCAGTTATGCAGCAAAGTGATTCAGAGATATAAATATATATATGTATCTCTTCAGATATATATATATATATTCTTTTTCAGAGTCTTTTCCATTATACATTATTGCAAGGTATTGAATATACTTCCCTCTGCTCTACAGTAGGACCTTGGTGTTTATTTTATATACAGTAGTGTGTATCTCCTAATCTCAAATTTCTAATTTATCTCTCCCCACCTTTCCCCTTTGGTCATCCTAAGTTTGTTTTCTATGTCCGTGAATCTGTTTCTGTCTTGTAAATAAGTTCATTTGTACTATTTTTTTGAGATTCCACATGTAAGTGATATCATTGTGATATTTGTCTTTCTCTGTCTGACTTACTGCACTTAGTATGATCATCTCCAGGTCCATCCATGTTGCTGCAAATGGCATTATTTCATTCTTTTTCATGGCTGAGTAGTATTCCATCATACATATACACCACAACTTCTTTATCCAGTCATCTGTCGATGGACATTTAGATTGTTTCTATGTCTTGGCTATTGCAAATAGTGCTGCTGTGAACATTGGGGTGCAGGTGTCTTTTCACATTAGAATTTTCTCTGGATATATGCCCAGGAGTGGGATGGCTGGATCATACAGCCATGGTAGATTTTTAATGAGTCTATTTTTAGTTTTTTAAGGGACCTCCATATTGTTTTCCACAGTGGCTGCGCCAGTTTACATTCCCACCAGCAGTGTAGGAGGGTTCTTTTTTCTCCACATTCTCTAGAATTTATTATTTGTAGACTTTTTGAGGACAGCCATGCTGACCAGAGGTGCTCATTGTTATCAGCACTGGGGGCAAAAAAGTATACATATACATAACATCCAAATCCAGGGGATATTAGTCATGTCAGTGCAATATGGTGCAGACAAGAATGCTGGGAAAGAAGTGCCCATCAGAGACTCAGGACAACAGAAGGGAAAGAGGAAACCTTAGCAGAAGGACACCTGTAACAGAAACAATGACCCAAAACACAGCCCATGTTGTAGCAAGAGAACCAAGTCTGAATAAACGTGTGAGCACGAAGACTTGCCCTGAAATTACATCAGTAGGTGCTGAGGGTCAGCGCCCCCCTCCCCAAGTTGCTGGCTGGAGAACGTGTCTGTTATGTGTATATTTTTAAAAGAGGCTGTGTCCCCTTGTCCCCTGCCACCCGTGGGGAAATCAGCCTTTTATTTGCCCTCTGCAAGGTCTTTGCGTGGAAGCCATGCCATGTGGCAAAGAGGTTGATGGGTAGTGTTTCCTCTAATATGGGGAAACCACAAATAATCAGAAGAGAAATCTCCGCAGGCTTCCAAGTTGAGACAGTGTGTTGAAAAGGTCTTCTCTCTCTCAAAAAAAAAAAATGGAGTTTTATTGCTGTTGTCATGGTCCTTGTTCTTTTTATGGCAAGGAAACTGGGGACGTTGGCAAGAGATGATGCAGTGGACCAGAGAGCATTCCCAGTGAGTGAAGAGGTAACACAGACATTTCAACAAAGGGGCAGAGAGAACCCCTCATGCGTGGTGGATGGGATTACAGAACGCTGCTCCAGGAAGTCCCAAGGGACAGGGGTGAGTGGCAAGGCAGTGGGTGGAGGATATGTGCCATTTCTATGCCACTTGGCACGCTGCCTCACCCCGATACCATGCTTCTGCCTTAGAACCACCATCTCCCATCTCTGACACAGTTATTAAGAATGGGAGGTAACCATTCCCTCAATGGATGCCCGTCACCCAGGTGGCTTCAACCATTGTTGTCCTAGGAAAGTAAAATTGAGACACAAGGGGGTATCACATAGGTAGAGGTTGGACTCAGGGCCAAATCAGGTGACAAACAGGTTTTGTGAGTTCACAAGGACATCTCACTTGGCCCGCAAATTGGCTTTTTAAAAAATATCTAACCTGTAGTTACGTTAAGTTCAGTACACATCATTGCTGTTCTGTAGTCCCCATCATTTGCCCTATTATCCACCCTGGCCCTAAAGGAATGTTCATTTCCAACCACCGCAATGCATCAAGCGCCCTGATGCATGATAGTTCTGTAAATCTAAGTTTACTTAGTGGAGACAAAGCAAGACAGCAAAGAAACATCCACTTCCGGAGCAGCATTGTAATTTCCGTCTTTAATAAAGTTCGTACTATCTGGTGTAGCTCCAGTTCTAAATCATCACCTGGTTAGTTTGTGTTCTTTTTTCTTTTTTTTTTTTTTCTAAATAGGACAAATGACTGATTGAAAACCCAATTTTCTTCTTTAGGGCTTTACCTATTTATCATTCATTTCTAAATGGAAAACAGGCCAGCATAAACTCTCAGTGATAAAGTTAGCACATCCAAAAAGCCCGTGTGCAGAAATCCTCAGTGTTATAATGAACAGCAGAGTTTGCTACGGGCCTGAAATAAATTTTCATTAGGAAGGATGGGGGTATCCAGCAGTCAAAATCTGGTGTAGAATGATTTACCTTGAATATCCTTCAAACGTGCCGTGGCGAGAACTGAAAAAAATTTAATAAAATGTTATTAGATTAAACTTTCCCCTTTGAAAACAGAGACAGAATTACATGGGCTCTGATCATAATCATCCATTAAAAAAGACATGTCAAGGGAACCAGAATGTGGAATGTGAAGCAGTGAACTTTTATTATATCAAGAAAGTTGATGACAGTCCCGGCACCACTGAATAATCTTGGACTAGGAAAGGTAGTTAAGATGTCACCTTGTACCCTAGAAAAATTAGCTGTGTTGATTTTAGCAGTTTGACTGTAGGCATGGCTGTCTGGTGTTCTCTGAAGCTTCTGAACGTCTATAAAAGATAAAAAAAAAAAAAAAAGGAAGAATTGGAATGTGGGTATGTATATTCTCTTTTAAAAAGAAATAAACAACATATAAGTGTGGACAAAGAATGTCACCTGCCACTTTAGTAAACAAAAGATACTGCAGTCAGCAAGACCTCAGCCGTTGCAGGTGCCCCCAAGGGTGCCCTTTGAAGGGATTCAAGATGGAGAAAAACAGGATAGTGGCCCTGGATAACACAGGTACACATCAGAGGAATGATTCCAAAGACCCCAGACTCTTGCATCTCCCCATACATCTTTAAATGTTTGTTTTTCTTTAATTAACAGTAATCTTTGGATGTTCTGACTACCTGGGTTTTGTTGCAAAAACTCCTATATATTCTGGCTCCTCCCCTACCTTTTTGGAGCAGTCCCCCAAAGCCATCTGAGAGGCTGTCATCCTGGGCTTAAGTCCTCAATATCTCTGCTAAATAAAACATAATTCTCAGCTTTTAGCTTGCACTTTTTTTTTTCCAGTGGACATAAGGAAATGGTGAAAAAAAATCCCCAAAACTTGCAGATACATTACATTCCATAGCAATAGGGAATTTGCAGGGGTCGTTGAATTTAGGAATCTTATGTAAGGAGAGATTCCTGGATTGTTGAGGCGTGTCCAGTGTAATCCGAGGAGGTTGCAGGAGGTCTTACAAGCAGAGGACTGTCTTTGTTTATAGGGTAGAGATATATGGCAGAGAAAAAAAAAGTCAGAGTAATTCAGAACATCAGGAGGACTCAACCTGCCACATGGACGGGGAGGAAGGAATGCAGGCAGCCTCTAGCAGCAAGGACAAGCCCGGAGCTCAGTGGGAGCTCAGTGGCACAACCACATGGCACTGAATTCAGACAATGATGAGTGAACTTGGGAGCCATACGTTCCCAGAGTGTCCATGATCACAGCCCTCCCAACCCCCTGATTTTGGCCCTGGGAGACGCTCAGCAGAGGACACATCTCATCTCACTGGACCCAGACTTCTGACCCATAGAAACCATGAGATAATAAATGACTATTATTTGGTGCTTCTAAATTTATCGTGATTTGATGTAGCAGAGATAGGCAACTGAGGGAGATTCTTGAAGCGTGGCCCCTGAATTGTTTTCTCTTTCATTCATCCGTTTGTTCATCTTATACATATTCAGGAGATTATAATACGCTAGACATAGTGCAGACACATTGGCCAAAAAGTTAAGATAAAATGAAGCCCCTCATGGATACCAATCCCCACCCCTATCCTTTTCTAACCACCTACCCCAGTTCTTATCCATGGCTGGATTTCTGGAAGTCATCTTCTGCCACATGGGTTTCGCCTCCTCACACACCATTCAAGAAGCAGCCCACTGCATCCTAGCTTCTGTGACCACCTCAAAATCAGAGGTCACCTTGTCTTGGTCTCCAAAGATGTCTGTGGACCAGACCCACAAGATGTGTCTCTTCTTAGAAGCATCCCAACCAACTGGCCATCCACCCTTTGAGTGTTGCCCTCTCTTGACTTCCTTCGATGCCAGGAAACTCCTTTCCACATCTTATCTTTCCTTGGCTCCATCTTCTATACTCAACTCTAAATACTAGGTGTTCTACTGGCTTGGTTTAGGACTTCTGTCCCTGTCCTCTGTCTCTAGGTCACTAATGCAGGTCTCATGCTTCCAATCTCATCTCTCCATCCATTGATTTCTCATTGGTTTTGCCCAAGGGCCTCTCCTAGACTCTCATTTTATAAAATCAATTGACTTTATCATGGTCTCCCCATTTGAGCATCTTAACAAGATCTCAGAAGTGGCGATCTCAGAAGGCAAAGCTTCGATTGTTTTTTCTCCCTAGGGTGAAAGGGGGAGGAGAGGGAGGAGGAAGAGGAGGTGGAGGAAAGTCAATGGAGAAGAAAGGCAGAGATGTGGAAGAGGGAAGAGAAAACTTCTCAGGGGTAGTCGCTGATCCTTGGATTTAACCCTGCGTGAGGCCACCTTCTCCCAGTGGTTCAGGTGATGAATGGCCTCTTGCCGCAACCTCTCTGAGTTCATTATATTTTTCTCACTTTGAATGGACACAACCTCCTCAGCCTTACTGACCACCTCAAGGCTGCTTAGTCCCTCATCACGTTTGCAACTTTCCCCAGATTCAAGTTTCCAAAGGTCTCTTGGATGGTTCCACCCCGCTACCCTGCCTGCAGCTTAATTCCAACTAGTCTCAAAACTAATGAATCATCCTCGCCTAACTCCAGCTCCTCCTCCCGGGTCCCTCTTCTTTTAATGGGTTCAGGTCATCATTTTTACACTCAAGGATGTATCCTTTGAGCTCATTTTAGCCAACCCGTCTTCCACGCTGTCCTCGTCGCATCTTTAGCTGGAGAACATCTTCCTTACAACAGTTGCGTCCTGCTGTTCCCCTGGAGTGTAGTGTTGTCCTGGCATCGACTATGTTCTCAGCAATATTCTCAAAGGAAAAGTGAAATCCCTTTCATCGATTTTGGTCACCTGGTGCACCTCAGAATCACTCACATCTCTTCCTTTCCCTTCTCAATTCTAGCTGGATTAAAATTTCCAAAGAACAAATCCAATCACATTCTTGGGGTTTACTTCCTCCCCCTCCTCCTCTCACTGCTGTCTCTCCTCTCCTGTTGGTTCCTCACTTTTCCATCCTCCTCCTTCCAATCCTCCATCTGTAGATGTAGAAGGAGATGGAGGACCAGAAGGACGAGGAGGAGGATGGAACCCTCCATATCCCCTCTTCTCTTCCTCTCCTTTTCTTCCTTCCCCTCCCCTCCACCATATCCTCCCCTCCCTTCTTCTTCTGTCCCCTCCTGGTGTTTCTCCATCTCCTCATCTCTTCTTCACCTCGCCCTCCTCCTCTGGTGCATCTTCCTTTTTCTCCTTAACCACGTCCTCCTCTTCCTCATCTTCTTCCTCCATCACTGCTCTCATTTCCAGGACACACCTGTGCTTCATATTGTGTGTGGTACATCCTCTGTTTTTCTCTGATCTCCTCAAGGACCCTCCAAGACAGAGCTCAATATTCTTTGTAAACAAAGATACAGTGGACTCTAGAGATAAGGTCACTCATTGAAACTTGGAAAGTTGGCAAGTGGCCATTTCATTGCTGACCTGGGCGCCCCAAATGGTCATCTCCATCTTGATTATTCCCAGTAGAAGTTACACCCACTAAAACGTGCCTGATTCTAAATTACCGTTTCTTTTTTTTTGTAATTGAAGTACAGTCAGTTACAATGTGTCAATTTCTGGTGTACAATGTCCCAGTCATGCATATACACACATATATTTTCACATTTTTTTCATGGAAGGTTATTACAAGATATTAAACACAGTTCCCTGTGATACACAGAAGAAACTTTTTTAAAAATCTGTTTTTATATATAGCGGCTAACATTCGTAAATCTCAAACTCCCAAATGTATCCATCCCCACCGTCTTTTCCCTGGTAACCATAGGATGGTTTACTATGTCTGTGAGACTTTCTGTTTTGTAGATGAGTTCATAGTGTCCTTTTTTTTTTTTTTTTTTTTTTGATTCCACATACGAGTGATATCATATGGTATTTTTCTTTCTCTTCCTGGCTTATAAAGTACTTTTTCAACATAACTCTGGCTCACCTTCCCCACCTTTCTCTGCAGCCCTTCCCAGAAGAATTCCTCCATGATTTGTTCACATTCATTACCTTGCTTCTGCTCCTGTATTTTCTCTTGAGTCCGTTCCTATCAGACTATTGTCCCCATGACCCCACAGAGCCATTTTTTGACAATTTGTCCAATGATCTCTTTGTCACCAAACCCATCAGTCATCTCTCTGTGTCTTATTCGCCTTGTCAACAGCAATTGACCCCATGTTCCTCCAATCTCACCAGCAGGCTTTTTATCTTTATTTTTTTAAAGTATTCCATCTTTGCATGGCTTCCACGCACCAGAACAAATGTGCTTTTCCCTTCCAATGAGCTTCTGTTGAAGTCGCGTATGACGGACGCTCTACATCCAGCTTATTTTTTATTGAACAAAGTTTTGTCTTTTCCACTGGAGTTTTATTCTCTTGGGTGGATGGTGGGGAGGGGGAGGACCCAAGCTGATGAATTTTGCTATTTCTCATGGTTGCCAGCATACTGAAGATTCTTACTAAATATTCCTTAACTGAATAAAAGACAGAATGAATTTTTGTCATGTCTGAAGCATGTTAAGTCGAACGTCTCTGTACAGCCTGCTAAAATTCACAATAGGATGGGTGGTCATTTTCATGGTTAGTTTTTATCTTCAAGAGAATAACAGTAGCAGCGTAATTCAGATTCTGCCAGTCATCTTTTTTTTTTTTTTTATACTTTCTTGTGTTATTTAAGTTTCTCTGATGAGTTTGAAAATTCCATTTGAGCTCGCAGACGAAAAATTTAATCATTGCCTTTCGGTTTAGACTATCTGCACAGACGTCCCCAGGGCCCTCTGTCTAAACATGATCTTTTGATCTTCTGCTGCCATGACTTGGCACTCTCCGTTTTAGCCACCCATCTCCGCTTAGGGAGCCCACACTCCCTGAGTGAGGTGTGCTGTCACCACGTCTGCCACCTTCCCCGAGACCCGTACTTCCTGCCTGTCACCTTCGGAATAACCCCCCCAAAATACTTTAACCTGCTAGTTTAGGCTTTTCATATCTGGGCAAAAAAATATCGTTTCACTTACTTCTAACTGTGTCTAAACGTGATGCGTACCGTCTGCTCCCACGAACGCTTCATCCTTATCCCATGGGGTTGCCGTAATGATGGAGAAAAATGAGATGCTGGGTCACATCTGAGCACATAGTCAGCACTGGATTAATCTGCAACTCCAGGGGAATTCTTTGCCCCAAAACTCTTGTTTGTCCTGCCTTTGGTTTCCTGGTAGTTCCAAGCAAAGACAAGCGTCTTGTCGTTAACAGCTGTCATTGGCGGGACCCTTGTTCAACATAATTGAACCTCCCTGGTGTTTCATTGTTTAGTTCATTAGATTTTTAATTCCTCTGCAATTCCATGAGATCTGTGTTTTTATTTGTTTTTCTTTTTCAGATGAAGCATTAGAACACAATCTGAGGATGAGGAGACTTTCCTGAAGTCTCACAGCAGTTTAGAAATGAAACCAAGACGTAAAAACCAGATCCGACTCCCAGCATGCTCACCAAATGTGCGCCGGACTCGAAGTGAAGCCACGGTGTTGGTTAAAGAATTGCGATGCGAAAGGAAAATATTGGGTGTGTGCAACATGCGACATCAAACCTTCCTGTGAAATAGTTTTATAGCTTAAGCGTCTTTCAGAATAATCCTTTGTCCTGAAAACACAGCAAATTTACATTACTGTCATTTCTGCAAATATGAAATCCTGAATCTGCTCTCACGGTTATGTTCCTGCAGCTGTGTTCAGTGCCTGGCACAGAACAGAAGATACGTACCTTTGTTACCGTTACGTGCAAAGGAGACCATTGTGTGAGTATATGTGTGTCTATGTGGATGTATCATACTTACTTAAATTACATCATAATTTGTTACTGTTACAGGCAAGGAGAGCATTGTGTGGGTGTATGTATGTGTGTATGTATTGTAATTATTTAAATTACATCACACATGAATTTGTTAGCACTCCATGCAGAGACCGTCCTGTGAGTATGTCTGTATATATATATCATAATTATTTAAATTACATAGTTTAATTTGTTATTGTTACCTGCATGTATATATGAAACACACATGTATTTGAATCATGATGATTTAAATTCTTTTGGAATTTAAGTTTGTTCATTTCAATACATCCATGATTGTCACGTGCAAAGACGTAACTGTGTATGTACCATGCGCATATGTATCACAATGACTTAAATTACGTTATAATGTAGGTTAGTTCATTTAAACATATTTCTCCTTGTGACACGCAAAGGTATAATTGCAATCATAATATAAATGTGATAAAAAATTATACCTTCACATGTCACAAGAACAAATCTATTTGTACACACACATGTGTGTATGTGTAGGTATTTACATGGACACGTATACGTGTGTCCCTTTTTTTTTTTTTTTTTTTTTTTTTGGCTTGAAACAGACATGTACTGCCTCACAATCCCGGAGGCTGGAAGTCCAAGATCCAAGTGGTGGCAGAAACATGCTGTGTCTGATGGCTCAAGCGGAGAACCGCTTCTCGCCCCTGCTAACTCGTGGTGTTGCCGGCAATTTTCGGTGCTCCTTGGCCTGTTGATGCATCGCTCTAGTCCCGACGCTGTCTTCTCTGTCTGTGTCTGAAGTCCCCGTCTTATGAGGACAGCAGCGTGCATCTCCTTTTTATAGCCATGTTCGAGCTGCAGATTTCTCAGGACCATGAGCATGTCGTAATTTAAGGTAAATATATATGTACAAATTATAAACAGACACGTATATGTACACTGCACATGCATTCTTTTATTCCCTGCCTCTATGTACGTAGATTCTCTAGTTTATACGAGCACTAGGCATTCCGAACAGGACCGGTCCAGCCACACTGGAGACAGAGCACCCGGAAGGCAGCCCAGCGCAGGCTACATGTCCACGCGCTCAACCCCACGCCGTGACTCGGGTCCTGCTACATCCCTGCCCTCGGGCCAGCGCACCCCCTTGCCTCGCTCTGTCACCTGTAATCTGTGCTGTCAGTCTAAGGGGGTGACTTCTGCTTGTTCGCGACTCGGGTCGGAACCGTGCTGAGAACCGGAGGCCGGGGACGGAGGGACCGTCCACGTCAAGGGACTTGACCTCACACACCTGGCGCCGAGCAGACTATTTCTGTGGGGGTCACGGGGGTCGAGAATTTCCCAACTGTCCTTACGGTGAGGTGTTCTGGTGCCTAGATAAGAAACAGCAAGTCTGGCTGGGTTTTGTGTAGCGGATGGAGGATGTCCATGCGTTCACTAGAAGGCGGTGGCCCCCAGAGGGACACAGGCTGACGGGGCGCAGGAGGAGGAGTGTCGGGCTCACGGCCAGCCGCGACCCCCTCCACCAGCACGTCCACGGGCAGACTAAGCCGGGAAAGGGCAGCACTGCTCCTGGGATGAAGGATGCCGCGGGCGGGAGGGAAAGGAGGTTTGCCAGGGATGGTAAAGATACAGGAGAAAAAAATAGGAATAAAAAAAGACAGCATAGCCACTGCAGATGCTGTCTTAGGGTCACCTTACACCAGACGACCCCCACCTTCGACGTGCGTTTACAGCCTTTTTAGGAGCACGTTCCCTCTGTGCGCTGCCAGCTCCTAATTAGATTCCTGGCACATGCAGGTATTGTTTTATGAAATGAATAAATGAGTTCAGGACCAGTTCTCAGAAGCAGATCGACGTAGGCGTGAATGAGCCTCTGCTGCCTCTTCTTTAAAGGGAACGGGCCCCGATCTGCATCTGTTAACAAAATCCCCGACACGCGACCATTTCTGCTTTGGAAAAGGACAGTTTCATAGCTGGACAAAATAGGCTCGTTTTTGGCAGAGGAGAGCGGGGACCAGGTTCGCAGTCATGGTCAAGAGTTAGTTAGGGGGAGAAAAAGGCAGTGATCTGAGTTCCTTCTTTTCCCTTCTGCTCTTACCAGCCCGAGTGCCGAATTCAGTCACACTGACGTCAAAGTCGTAAATGGAAACACACTTAGCGACCACGATGAGGAAGATAGTGAGAAGCTTAAAAATGCGTGTGCATCGATTAAAAAAAAAAAAAAAAAGGCCCTAGCAGCATTTAGCAGAGGAAGAGTGTCACCTGGTAACAGGGCTTTACTACCTCGCCGGGTAAGGGCTCTGGGTGCGTGGCCACCGCCTCTCCCCTTCCACACTCGTGTTCTCCTCCTGCCGTGTTGCAAATGCACCTGTGAAAATGCGGACGGAAAGGAAAAAAATTCCATCAATTTAAGGACACGCCTATATTGATTCCTCTCTACTGCTGCCACAAAACACTTTTTTAAGGGCTCACGAAAGTGCAGCTAAGGGGAACCGAATGGGTCATCCCGTTATATGCTGTGAAATAATGATTTCGGTGTCAGCAAAGGTTTCTGTTGCTTTAAAGGTCTAGCTGATCCTCCTTCCAGAAAAGCCTTGTGTGGAGTATAGGCGTGTGTGTGTACATACGTACTCATTGTATTTAATGTGCATGAGTCACGTACTCACCGGTTTAGTAGCTACTATTGCTCAGAGGCATCTGGCGTTCCGACACATTAGTAAGAAAGCCATGTACACAACCCACCTCCTCTAGAACTTTTTAGACACGTGGTTTACACTGTCAATTATTATTAGCATTTTAAAGCCATGTTTAATATCATTAAATATTCCAAGAAGGTGCTGCTGCGCTACGTAGCTCTTTGCTGAGGGACACGTCTCTCACTAACATGCACCCAAACCAGCTTGTCTGTGTCACACCTCCCCCCCCCCCCAACCATGACTCTTTGACAGAAGGCTGAATTTTTCCCATTTTGTCTCACTAGATCCCCGACCCAGAGAGGACTCCTGGGGGGAAAAAATGTCGCTTTTGAAAGAGAAGAAGGAAGAAGAAAATTCACTTTGGCTTGGAGGAACTACCACCTCACAATGGAACTCCTCTGCCAGCGTCCCTTTCCCTCCCCCCCCTGCACCCTAGGAGATGGGAAACACCAAAGTCATGCATCCGACTGAGCCAAAAAGAAAAAAAAATCTATTCTTTTATGTGCAACTAAATTGTAAGCAGAACTCAACAGCATGGTTTCATCCATTGATTTCCATTCTGTGCGTTATCGGTAAACAGTTTTCCATTTCCAGTTTTGTTCTCCAAGCTTTCAGGACATTGCTTTTGTTCCATCACTTACTGACTAACCGCAGTTTCCCACAGCCATTCAAATGGACGCATGGATGGTACTTGCCTGGCACTCAGACCTCTCCCTGCTCCCTGGTACCCGTCCTCCGCATCAGCCGGGGCCGATTCCATCGTGATGGACCGTACCGTCCATGGCACTGGGCAAAGGGCTGTGGGAACAGCAAAGGTCTGTCGGGTCTGGGTTCATGTCTCAAGAATTTCAGGCGTTAGAGTGGATGTACCTCATGGAACATCTCCTGAGCTGGCTCTCCAGGACAAGTAGCATTGAAATGCCTCAAGAATCTCGCATCTTCGGTGAAAACAGAGCAAAACAACAGGAACCGACTTCAGATCATCCTCCTCTGTGTAAAAGAGTTTCAGGTTGTTTCCTATTTGTCTTGCCATTGGGGACACACTGAGGGGAGGTCCAGTGGGATGCTTTGCAATTGTCTCTTGGGAACCATCCCTTCGTTTCCAGTGGCTCTTTGATTCCTGGTCACAGAGGGCTTACAAAAATCAGCTTTTGCAGCTCCTCCCCCTGAAACAGTCCCAACTCTGCACCCCAGGGATTGCTGTCGACAAACCACGGGTGCCAGTGATGCTGGAGTTTGACGCTGCCAATTCTGCTCCCAAGCTTTTAAGGATCCCCCTAATTGGCTCTCTTCAAATTCACTGTCACCACCGCATCAGATTCCAAGGCACATACCATCATCTGAATAAGCTTCAGGATTTCCAAAGCAGAGGACAGTTCTTGACCGCTAAAAGAGCATCTTGTGACTCTCCATAAACTCTGTCTGTGGAAGGATGGCTAAGGGCCTGACTGCTTCACTGAAAGCAGAGAATTCCAAAACTACAGTAAAAGGACACTCTCTGCTGGGTGGGTTCCCCCATCCCTGGAAGAGTCCAGCGGCGTCTTGGTGGCTAGTGACATGAACGTCAGTGATCTGTAGCCCTCCAGGGGAGACCCTGGAGCTGAGCACGTGCCGGGCTCTGTTGTAAACATCGCGTATGTGCTGATTCAGTGATTTTTCAGAGCGCCCGTATTCTACAAATTGGGAAAACTGACTTGAGTAAACCGTATGTGCTTTAAATGAAAATAAGCAAATATATTGATAAACAACAAGGTCCTACTGTGCAGCACAGGGAACTGCATTCATGATCCCATAATAACCTATTGTGATGCAGAACGGATCTGACTCCATATTGGAGCTGTTCCTTTGGTTTTAACCACTGTGCCCCTTTTTCTGGGTTTAATCTTGCCAGCGCTGCACCTTTTGTAAAACAGTGTTGCCTTTAGCCTGAAATACACAGGACAGCCTATTCCCGGGGCTCTGACCTTTAAGGGTGTCAGCATGTCTGCACTTATATAAAGATAACAAGTTGCAAAATAGAGAATAACCTTTGTTTTGTTGGAGGTTTACAGGGACACCCTGACCTGGCCCAGGCAGGCAGCTGCAAGAACAAAGAATTCCTGCTCCAAGAAGTTTGCAACAACCAACCACACCCCCTCCTTCCCTGTTTTTTGTATAAAAGGAGCCTGAATTCTGACTGGGGCAGGATGGTTCTCCAGGACATTAGTCCTCCACCCTCTCGGTCTGCCGGCTTTCCAAGTAAAGTCGCTATTCCTTGCCCCAACACCTCGTCTCCCGATTTACTGGCCTGTCGTGCAGCGAGCAGAACGAGTTTGGACTCGGCAACAGTGTAATGAAAAAGACTATGAGAGAGCATATATGTATAACTGAGTCACTTTGCCAGCCACCAGAAACTAACGCGTTGTAAACCGTTTATCAGGTTTTAAAAATACACCAGATAAAGACCATCTTGACAAAGCAAATATGTTAAACAAGAGAAACTTTAAGAACACGTAAGTTTGGTAGAGAAGTCGGCTTTGTAATTAAGTGGCAGAGAAAGAGACAGTGGGTCATTGGGAAGACATTTCATGCAGGGAATAGCAGTAAATTCTGGATGGCTCTTCCTGCGGGAGTCAGGAAAGCAGAAGATAAGCTAGGCTCCATGGAGTGGGAGGTGGATGGTGAGATGCTACGGCGGACCACGGACTGAGAGAGAGGGAGCCACACACAGCAAAGCAAGGCTGCTTTGTGATGCCATTCATCTCAAGTGTCCACCACACGTGGTCCTGAAGATGTCACTTGAGCCGGGGGGAGGGGAGACACTTGAATCAAAATCACACCTTTGTTTAGCTGATTAAGGGATCACCAAGAACCAATTAAAATATTGGAAAGAATATATAGCTTTATTTGTTTATGGAAGTATAGTCAATTTACAATGTTGTGCTAGTTTCTGGTGCACAGCATAGTGATCTGGTCGTGCACATATATATATTTCTTCTCATATTTTTCATTATAGGTTATTACAAGATATTGAAGTTAGTTCCTGCAGCTGTACAGTAGGACCTTGTTGTTTATCTATTTTATTTATAGTATTTTGTATCTGTTAATCCCAAACTTCCAATTTATCCCTCCCCTCTTCCCCTGCTGGTAGCCATAGTTTGTTATCATCTATGTGTGTGAGTCTGTTTCTGTTTTATCAATGAGGTCATTTGTACTATCTTTTGGATTCTACATATGTGATATCATATGATGTCTGTATTTCTGACTGACTTCACTTAGAATGATGATCTCCCGGTCCATACATGGTGCAGCAAATGGTGTTATTTCTTTTTTATGGCTGAGTAGTATTCCATTGTATAAATATACCACAACTTCTTTATCCAGTCATCTGTCAATGGACATTTAGGTTGCTTCCATGTCCTGGCTATTGTAAATAGTGGTACTATGAACACTGGGGTGCATGTATTTTTTTGAACTAGAGGTCCCTCTGAATATATGCCCAGGATTGGGATTGCTGGATCATAAGGTAACTCTCTTTTTAGTTTTATCTTTAGATCTTAATTTTTTCATATCCAGAACAAATAATGTTTTATTTAAGCATCCACTGGTGGTGAAAAAAATCTCTTAGAAAGGAGAGGAAAAAAATGATACATGAATTATACTTCTCTGATGCAGGAATATTTGCAGAAAGGCAGAAGTGCAAAGCTAGAGACAGAAATGGATGTGACCGCTAAGGCCTCACATCCAAAGTGGGCGCCAGCTGTTACCCTCTGTACTGTTGGAATCGGCTGTCTGCAGTTGGTACTGCTCAGACACCCATCTCACCGAGGCACACAGGGGTTCAGTACCTTGCCCCTTTCACAGGCTAGTCATTCATGGGGCTGGGGTTCCACTAGAAATCATTTCCCCCTTCTTTGCTCTTCCTTACAAGTTCCAAAATGCTAACACCCAGAAAGAAATGAACAATAACATAGATATTTTTAAGTGACCTGCGACTAGGGGGGTAAAAAAAGAAAGAAAGTCATACTTAAATAGGACACTTAGCCCTTAGGCTGCAGACAGAGTGCTGCTTTGGGAAAATACTGTGTTCAAAAAGCTGTGATAAATACCGGGAAGGAGCTACTTGCCCTATTCAAAGAAAACTGAAGGTAACACAGAAACTATGAAAGGAGGAAATGGACCACAGAATGATAAAAAAAATAACTATAGACAGGCAGGGGAGATGTCCAGAGCAGGGCAGGAGGAACATTTCTGATGTCGCTAGTATGAAATATGGAGCGAAAGATTAGATTCTCATAGAATAACTGTGTCGTTACAAAAAAATGATGCAAGCATCTTTTGGAAGATATACAATGAAAAACACTTAAATATTACAAACAATGTCTAAAACACCTTTTTTTTTTTGAACCAATAAAACAGAATAAGTGGGAGATAGAAAACTGAGATGAGAAAAGGTGTGGTAATGTTCACATTTTATGAGAGTCAATGGGCATCTGAAGTCAGGGAGTGTGGTAACTAATATCCATCTCCTTTTGTAAAATGTGGACATTTGTATGCTTTTTTTTTTTCAATCCCAGCAAATGTATAGACATCAAAACAGCATGGTTCCTGGCACAAAAACAGACACACAGATCAATGGAACAGAACAGAGAGCCCAGAAATAAAGTCACACACCTGTGGTCAATTAATCTTTGACAAAGGAGGCAAGAAGATACCACAGAGAAAACACAGTGTCTTCAGTAAGTGGTGCTGGGAAGGCTTGGACAGCTCCACGGAAAAGAGTAAAACGGGACAGCTTGATCACAACGTATACCAAAAAAGAAAAACCCGTCAAAAAGAACTAAAGGCTTAAATGTAAGATTAGAAACTATAAAACTGTTAGAAGAAATCATAGAACACTCTTTGACATAAATTGTAGCAGTTTTTTTTTTTAATCTGTCACTGAAGGAAAGAAAACAAAAGGGGAAAAAAAATAAATGGGACCTAATGAAACTTAAAAGCTTTTGCACAGCAAAGGAAACCCTAAGCAAAGGAAAAAGACAGCCTAGGGAACAGGAGCGAATACTTGGAAATGCTATGATTAATAATGAATTAATATTAACCCAACACATATAGATAGCTCATACAATATCAAGAAAACCCAGCTAAATTAAAAAGTAGGCAGAAGGCGTGAATATATTTTTAGAAAAAGGTAAATGGATATCACTTTAGAAAGAGTTAAGTCAAATTTCTAGATGGGTGTGTGTGTATATAGGTGTGTGTGTGTATATACTGTGTGCGTGCAGATGTGTGTGCATGTGTGTTACATATGTGTGGGGTTGTATGATGTTTTACTATGAAAAGCTACATATCCTAACATCAGTAAGATCACGTTGAATGCATTAAGTCAAGATTTTGCAAGTGGACCTGTACGTATCCCTCACGGTGATGGAAACAAATTGGTTGCAATCACCTATAAAAACAGAGAATGATTTCATTTAAGAAAAGAGTAAATCCAGCCGTGAAACAAGCACAGATGAAGTAAATAATTCAGAAAGTTTAAAGGGAAAACCATGACCAGTTGGGGACTGGAGCTGTGCAGACCGAGAGACGGCAGAGAGAATTGCATTACTCTGAGGCATCATAGACATGATGGCAAACACAGGAAATAAAAATGTGTCCCCTTGAAACACGTGTGGCATTCAGAGCAAAGACATTTATTGCCATGAGTTTCAGAAAGCAAGGGGACTGTTGAGAAATGCAAGAGGAATGGAAAATTCCCAGTGTTGGGTTGGTTTCTATCAAATTAGCACGAAGCAGATAGTCATCGGTCACTGCAATCCCCTAAAACTTGCTAATCAATTTTTCTATACTTTTTTGTTTAACGCTTTCCAATTGACGGCTACATGGGCGGATACAGGATACATCTATGGATCCTGGATTCTAATGCTCGGTCAGTTATACTTCTTGCAAACAGCTTCTGTAAAAGTGGGAGGCTTGGTGTCCACCTCCTTATGTCTCAGTTTGAATGTAGCTGAATTTAATTTCCATTTCCATTTGTATCATTTCCATCTTCATCCAATGTTTTTTTTTTTTTTAACGTAAATGATCATGCTGTCATTGGCCTACTGGCTACTGAGGAGCGAGGTGATTTTTAAAAAATGTTTTATAACTTATCATCTTCAAATGTAGGCTCACTGGATAAAGTCATACGTGTTCATTTTGAGTTAAAGTCCCATGGAACTCAAAGATGACGTCTCCATTTGTGGGGAGAGCAGAGTCTACAGTGTCCTTTAGGAATGTACTCCTGTGCAGCAACTGTGTGACACAAACACCCCACATTTTCTCTCAGTGCGGTCTGCTTGCTGTGCCAGGCACTGTGAGCAGAACGTTAACGCGCTGTGGTTATGGATTGCTCAATTTGTCTCTCTTCTTCTGCCCAATGTGCTTTAAAGATGGATGCGGTGCTAATTAATAAGTATGAACACTTTTAGACTTGTTATGTCCTCCTGGAGAAGCGAGCTTATCAATAGGTAGTGACCCTCTTGATTTATTTTTTAATTGTTGAAGTTGATTTACAGCATTGTATTCGTTTCCAGTGTGCAGCAAAATGATTCAGTCACATAGATTTTTAAGATTCTTTTCCATTAAAGGTTCTTACAAGATACTGACCATAGTTCCCCATGCTCTACATTAGCACCTTGTTGTTTATGTGGCTTATAGTTAGCAGTGTGTAGCGGCTAATCCCAGACTCCTAATTTATCCCTCCACCCTTTCCCCTTTGGTAACCATAGGTTTGTTTTCTACGAAAAGTGACCCTCCTCTTTCTTTAAATGGATTAATCCTTTGTGATGTCAAGTCCATTCTGTCCAATAGCAACAGAGTTCTGTCTATTCTGTGTCTCTATCCATCGCAGGTGTTTGACCTTTTGTTTTCCATCTAGTTTGTTCTTGCATGTCGTTTCCTATAAACAACATAGAGTTTTTGTTTTGTTTTTTTTTTAAATCCAATCGTCCAGATTGTATCTTTCAAAAGGGGGATTGATTTGAGTAGCATTTGTTATGACTTGGGTACATTTGTCCTGTTAATTTTTTTGCATCTTACATGGCTCCTCTCCCATCACCATTCTCCTCTCTTTGATGCCTTTGAACTGGTCCCCCATTTCCTTTGTTACATTTCCAGATGTTACATACTCTCTAGGTAGCATTTTAGTGATGTCTCTAGACGCTTTCATGAAGTCCTAAATCGACTTTTCCTTGTTAACATCCGTCAACTCTAATCAAGTCCCCAAGTGCTACGTGGTTGCTATCAGCGTAGAGCGGATAGCAAGGATTTTCTAATCCCTTTGTGTACACCATTTTATACAATCCATGTTTCCTTAGATTTTCCCCCATGCTGGCGTCTTCCTTCCCGTCACCACCCCCCCAACCCCCAGCATCACTTCCTGCATTTTATGCATGCGTCTTCAAGTGCGTTCTGGCCTTTATTTAACGTACCTTTTAGCGTTCACTTAATGAAGCATTGTTGTAAGCACAAGCGTCTAAAAGTACCCTTACTTCACTGGTAGCCTTGAAAGGAGTTTCTCTAGAAGTCCAACCCTCCAGTCATTGTCATTCAGAGCTCTGCACGCACATCTAATTCCAGTGGCTACTAGTCTCCATGAGACGCCCGAAGACTGTCTACTTTTTGTTCCATCTGCCTCTTCTTTCTGGAGCTCGACAGCTGTGTTCAGACTTCTTTGCTTCTTGGACTATGACACACCTTGGCTTCGATTTGTTTTAAAATGTATTCTGTCCCAGGCAGGTTGTGCCCCCATCCAGGCAATGGCGCCTTGCTTCTCGTCTTGAAAATTCGTGAATTATTATGCCTTTGATATTGCCTCTCCCAATCTGTCACCTCTGTGTGAAACTCTAATTACATAAAGGCAGTGCCTTCTCACCCTTTTTACCCCTGTGGTTTTTAACACCTCTTTCCTACTTTCCTTTTTTGTTGTTGGGTTTTTTGGGGGTTTTTTTTCATCACTCTTTGTCAGGTACTTCTGTATCCTCTAGCTAACGTCTCTTCAAGTCAAGTCAGCCATTTTGCAAGTCTGTGGGCAAGACTGTGACAGTCACTTGTTTCTTCATTGTATTTCTCCTTGTGTATTTTTTCCAATATATTACATCCACTTCTTTTTCACTCTGACTCTTAGGGTCCCCAGTGCTTTTGCGTGAGCAATTTCTGCTTCTCTCATGGTGGCTCTTTTCCTTGAGTGTTTAGATGTTTTTTTGTTTTGTTTTGTTGTGTTGTGTTGTGTTGTGTTGTGTTGTGTGAGGCTGTTTAGCTGCGTTGGTGTCCTTGAAACCATGTGCAGGAATTCTTCGAGGGTTCCATTGAAAGTACTTCTCTCTAAAGAGAAGGTCTATGTGTTTCTACCAAGCCTTGGGAGGCCCAACCAATTTAGAACTATTTTAAGCTATGGTTTCCACTTAGGGTATTTGGGCAAGCAAATGGAATGAATGGTTGCAGAGACACACGGGGAAGGGATTCTGGTGGAAGTATGTAGGGGAGACTCTGTTTCTGCATTCATCCCTTCATTCATCCATTCATCCATCCAGTTGACTCCATCCATAGTCAGTGGTCACATTGGCAATTATTCTCAACAGTGTACTTTGTGAACAAGATTTCCTTTCCCTCTGGTATCACTGATACACGGTATCTGAAAAAATGCAACAAACAACTAGCGAATGTAACAAAAAAGCATTAGGCACACAGACACAGAGACCAGACTAGCGGGGAGAGGGCAATGGGGAGGGGCAAGATAGGCGGTGCAGGTTGAGAGGTAGAAACTATTAGGTATAAAATAACTGTAAAGGATACATTGTACAGCAAGGGGGAATATAGCCAGTACTTTGTAATAAGTATAAATGGACTATAACCATCAAAACGTGTGAATCACTATATTGTACACCTGTAACGTACATAGCATTTTCTGGCCGCTGTAGGTCAATTAAAAACAAACGAGCAAAAGATCTGCCTTGCAAGCTCTTCATTTTCTGCAAATGCAAATGCATTTGGGAGTGTTAGTCTTTGGAGGTGGCTTTTGACTTCCTGACCTTCTTGGACCACAGGATAGTCCCCATCCTCTTCTCATATCCAGACCAGTGTTTGTGTTACTGGGGTCGGCAGGTGTAGACATGCAGAAAGGCACTTCCCACTCCAGAACCTCATTTCTTCTCTGCACTTTGGTCATTTTCTCAGCTCTGAGGAATATACTTCTATTTCCAGCTGCTGCGTGATGTTTTCTTTCTTTCTTTAAAATGTTCCCCTGCAGTGTGCTGACTTTGAGGGTTTCGATAAACAGTCTTTTCTGCCACGTTTTGGTGTCATACGCTTTTTATACTCTGGCTCTTGTGTCACTAGCTTTCTTGCACTTTTACTCCATTTTATAGAAAACATACTTTCTGTTAATTAATTTAGAAGGGGTGCGTAAGGAAGTAAACAATTACAGTCTTCCTCCACCTCGATTTGTTTCATTTTATTTGTTGCATTGCACTATCCTTGCATCTCACGTTCAGAAATAGAGTCTGACTAGGGATGTTTTATTGCCTGTTGTGGCTTAAACTTAAGTATAAGTTGTGCTACTGTGCTGGGAAGAATGCCTACTGAATGCTGTTTTTCTACCTCTTGTGGGCATATACTTCTCAACTGCTAAAATTTTACGACTGATCATCATGCAATTTTTTTTTTTAAATTTCCTTTTAATTCATCAATCTCGTTAATGTTGGGACTACTAACCAACATTGGGAGAGTGTTCTCTTTCCTCCTAGGGCAATAGATTCAGAGCTGAGGGAGCGGGTTCATAAACAGTCTGAGAAGCCTACATCTGTCTTTGTAACTCAGCCCTCTCCTCACCTCTGTCTATAATATGTCTGTATCCACTTTCAAAAAATGTATTTCAACTCCTTTGAAGCATAATTGACATACATTTCACCCAGTTGAAGTGTCCATTCAGTAGTTTTTTAGCATTTTCACAGATTTGTGCAGCCATTATCCACTTCAGAATATTATTGTTACCTTAAAAAGAAACCCCACACCCCTTAGCAACGACATCCTAGCCCTCCTCACCAGCCTCCCCCAGCCTGCCACCCATTTCTACTTTATTGCTATAGATTTGCCTATTCTGCACATTTCATGCGAGTAGAATCATACACTATGATTTTTTGTGAGTGGCTCATTTTATGTCACATCGAGTTCGTGCATCCTGCAGCACGTGCCAGGGCTCTGTTGAAGTGTTGAGTCGTTTCATTGTGTGGAGAGACTACATTTTATTTATGCATTTATGTTGATAGACATTGAGTAGTCTCCACTTTTTTTTTTTTTTTAGCTATTATGCATGAAAGATGCTATGAACAAGTGTGTACAAGTTTTTGTGTAGACGTGTCTTCCTTTCTCCTGGAAGTGTGCCTAGGAGCAGATTTGTCAGGTCAGATGCTCGCGCCGTGTTTAACTACTGGAGGAAGTACCTGATCGTTTTCCAGAACAGGTGCGGCACGTTACATTTTTGCCAGAGACGGGCAGTGCTTCCAGTTTCCCCACATGTTCTCCAGCACTGCCTGTCTTTCTGACTGTACTGTGTGTGTGTGCGAAGTGGTTTCTTGTTGTTTTGATCTGTGTTTCCCCTGAGGATGTGTCATCTTGACAGTCAATATTCCAGATATTTCAAAGCCTCTCCTTTAGCAAGCTGCCTGTGGTACTTCTCGTAAATTTTTGTTTACTTGTTGTAACTCTTGACAGAGGAAGCATTTGGATGATAAACTCTCATTGGTTCCTTCTCATCTTTCAATGGATGATAAAATTATTGATCCAACTTTAATAAAGATGGTCCTTAAATTAAAATATCTCTTTTTTCCCAGCATATTGAAGAAAATCCCCACTTGGCTGAAAAATAAAAATGAATATTTTTTCTCATGAGAATATAATAAGTTGGTGATGATGGCTACCCCCCCTGCTCTGCCCTCTTTATCCTCCTTCCCCTCCCCCTCCTTTCATGATTGTCTGACAATTTTCATTGTACAGGTCTTTCTTATTCGTAGGTATTTTTTGTTGTTGTTCTTGCTTGATGAAATTGTAAATAGGATTGTTCTCCATATTTCTCTCAGATATTTTGTTATTAGTGTACAGAGGCAGAACTAACTTTTGTATATTGATTTTTTATACTGAAACTTCCCTAAATTTGTTCACTGTTTCTAACAGGTTTCCGGTGGAGATCAGTATTCATGTAGATTTGCCTAAATACAGTTCAGCATTTTAGAAAGTCACCTGTTTTTGCATGGGACAGTCTCTCTCAGATCATTTTCCTTCTGACTGAAGTACATGTTTTAGTCAGTCTACAGGTGGCAAGCTCTGTATATGTTCATTTAAAAATGTCTATTTGTGCCTTCATTCTAAAATTATTTTTTCCTAATAAGAGAAATGAACAAACACCCCAATCCAAAAATGGGCAGAAAACCTAAACAAGCAATTCTCCAATGAAGACGTACAGTCTGTTTCTGGAAGAAACAGAACATAACAATTGACAGAGGACTGGATAAAGAAGGTGTGATCTATTTATATAGCAGAATACTACTCAGTCATAAAAAAGAATGAAATAATGCCATTTGTAGCAACATGGATGGACCTGGAGATTATCAGTCTAGGTGAAGTAAGCCAGAAGGAGAAAAAAAAGTAACAGATGATATCACTTATATGTGGAATCTTAAAAAAAACTTACTTACAAAACAGAAGCAGACACACGGACATAGAAAACAAACCTATGGTTATGGCGGGGAGGGGTTGGGAAGGGATAAACTGGGACTTCCAGATTTGGAGATAGTAAGTAATATATATGAAATAGACAAAGCACAAGTTTCTTTTGTAGAGGACAGGAAACTCTAATTGATATCTTGTAGTGACTAACTTATGGTGGAAAAGAATATGAAAATGAATACATGTATGTTCATGTATGACTGACGCATTGTGCTGTGCACCACAGAGTGACACATTGTAAGCTGACTGTACTTCAATGAAGATATACATAAATAAATCAGTAAATAGAATTAATTTTTCTGAGTATAGGATTCTATATTGACAGTTTTTATCTTTGAGGCAATTTTGCCCCCTGGCATCCATTGTTACTGTTGCATCATCAGTTGGACATCTAAAGCATATTCCTTTGAAAGTCACAAGTCTGCTGTCTCTGCCACATTGACTTTAGTTTTTTGGAATGTCACTATGATAGGGCTCAAGATAGCTTATCAGCTAGTGTTTTGTTTTTATTTTTTTGGTAGATTTTATTTGTGGATTTTGGCTCTGTTATTCTAGTTCATTTGTTTCCACGGGGTGATGATGAGATACTGCAGAAGTTATATTACATTACAGGTTTCCCAGATTGGCTGTATCCTCACTCTTGAGTGATAGTTTAGCAGGGTATAAAAACCTGCGTTGTTAGTTTGTTTGATTGTCTCCCATGTCTATTCTTGCTGATCCAAAAATGTGCTCGTAGTCTAAATGTTGCATCTTTGCCAAATGGAAAGATGAAATCCTAAAAGGCACCAGGGAGCCTTTCCCATCTGTATGGAAAGTACAGGGTGTGTTTGCAAGGTGGATGGGTTTTGGTGGTGCCCAGTGTCTGTGGACAAGTGTAGTGGGACAGCTGTGCTGGAACAAATCGGGAGTTTTGAAAAGCAGGTTACTGAGTTCACACTTGAACAGTTCCACATATCATGGATGTATTATTATATTTTATATATATATATATTTTTAATATATATCTTTTTAATATATATTATATTTTAAATATATAAATATATGTTATATTTTAATATATTAAATATATAATATATTAAATATAATATATTTAATATTATATTTAATATATATCCAGTTTAAGTAGGGTCAAACGTCTGCCAAAGTAGTAAACAAGCAAACAAACAAACAAAACAGGATTTGACTTTAGCAAGAATGACTAGCATGTGCTGGGCCTGATTTTTATAATTCATCTACATGGCTCAGTGCAATGAATTCACGTCAGACGCTGAACTGCAAGCTGAAAATCTAACAAGTGGCTGTCCCAGTGTATGTGGCCTTACGGCAAGGCAAAGTGTGTTCAGAATTACACAGTCACCAACCTTCCGCCTCTGATCGTTGTGACTGAGCAAAAGGATGGATGAGTTGCAACCCTTGATCCTAAGAGTCTATCAAGTCCAGCGAGCTCTACTGGGCCCCGAAGTAAATACAGAGTTTTTGGAAAATTTCATAAGCATAGACAGCAACAGAGAAAGGTGTGTAGGACTTACTGCAACTATCAAAAAACGAAATTTCATTTCTGCTTCCAGCAAAGCATGTCACCTCTGTCCTTCAGCAGGGCTTGAACCCAGGACCTCCTGCATGGTAGCCCTGCGCTCAACCCCTGAGCTAAAGGTGCTCCGTAGCTATGTTACTTTACCCACAGAGAGCTTTATCTCCTCAGCTCGGGGAGTATGCTAGGTCCCAGGTTCCTCTCGGAAAATGAAATTTCATTTGTGTTTCCAGTCAAGGTGGAGCAGTAGAGATGGGATGTCAGTGTGCCTGCTGAAACAGGATGGAAGGCCAACTGTATGACTGGTGCTACGGCACATCACAGGGCAGGAACCAGGGAATCAGCATAGTCTGTCAGTGTAGGAGATAAAGGTCAGGATAGGGGAAGTCAGGTAGCTAGAGGGAGGCTATAGGTTAGGGGTAGAGAGCAGGGTTAGCATGCAGGAGGTTGTAGGTTCAAGTCCCAGGGCAGGCAGGCAGGCAGGCAGGCAGGCAGGCAGGCAGGCAGGCAGGCAGGCAGAGGAGTAGGAGAGGAGAGTAGGAGAGTAGGAGAGTAGGAGAGTAGGAGAGTAGGAGAGTAGGAGAGTAGGAGAGTAGGAGAGTAGGAGAGTAGGAGAGTAGGAGAGTAGGAGAGTAGGAGAGTAGGAGAGTAGGAGAGTAGGAGAGTAGGAGAGTAGGAGAGTAGGAGAGTAGGAGAGTAGGAGAGTAGGAGAGTAGGAGAGTAGGAGAGTAGGAGAGTAGGAGAGTAGGAGAGTAGGAGAGTAGGAGAGTAGGAGAGTAGGAGAGTAGGAGAGTAGGAGAGTAGGAGAGTAGGAGAGTAGGAGAGTAGGAGAGTAGGAGAGTAGGAGAGTAGGAGAGTAGGAGAGTAGGAGAGTAGGAGAGTAGGAGAGTAGGAGAGTAGGAGAGTAGGAGAGTAGGAGAGTAGGAGAGTAGGAGAGTAGGAGAGTAGGAGAGTAGGAGAGTAGGAGAGTAGGAGAGTAGGAGAGTAGGAGAGTAGGAGAGTAGGAGAGTAGGAGAGTAGGAGAGTAGGAGAGTAGGAGAGTAGGAGAGTAGGAGAGTAGGAGAGTAGGAGAGTAGGAGAGTAGGAGAGTAGGAGAGTAGGAGAGTAGGAGAGTAGGAGAGTAGGAGAGTAGGAGAGTAGGAGAGTAGGAGAGTAGGAGAGTAGGAGAGTAGGAGAGTAGGAGAGTAGGAGAGTAGGAGAGTAGGAGAGTAGGAGAGTAGGAGAGTAGGAGAGTAGGAGAGTAGGAGAGTAGGAGAGTAGGAGAGTAGGAGAGTAGGAGAGTAGGAGAGTAGGAGAGTAGGAGAGTAGGAGAGTAGGAGAGTAGGAGAGTAGGAGAGTAGGAGAGTAGGAGAGTAGGAGAGTAGGAGAGTAGGAGAGTAGGAGAGTAGGAGAGTAGGAGAGTAGGAGAGTAGGAGAGTAGGAGAGTAGGAGAGTAGGAGAGTAGGAGAGTAGGAGAGTAGGAGAGTAGGAGAGTAGGAGAGTAGGAGAGTAGGAGAGTAGGAGAGTAGGAGAGTAGGAGAGTAGGAGAGTAGGAGAGTAGGAGAGTAGGAGAGTAGGAGAGTAGGAGAGTAGGAGAGTAGGAGAGTAGGAGAGTAGGAGAGTAGGAGAGTAGGAGAGTAGGAGAGTAGGAGAGTAGGAGAGTAGGAGAGTAGGAGAGTAGGAGAGTAGGAGAGTAGGAGAGTAGGAGAGTAGGAGAGTAGGAGAGTAGGAGAGTAGGAGAGTAGGAGAGTAGGAGAGTAGGAGAGTAGGAGAGTAGGAGAGTAGGAGAGTAGGAGAGTAGGAGAGTAGGAGAGTAGGAGAGTAGGAGAGTAGGAGAGTAGGAGAGTAGGAGAGTAGGAGAGTAGGAGAGTAGGAGAGTAGGAGAGTAGGAGAGTAGGAGAGTAGGAGAGTAGGAGAGTAGGAGAGTAGGAGAGTAGGAGAGTAGGAGAGTAGGAGAGTAGGAGAGTAGGAGAGTAGGAGAGTAGGAGAGTAGGAGAGTAGGAGAGTAGGAGAGTAGGAGAGTAGGAGAGTAGGAGAGTAGGAGAGTAGGAGAGTAGGAGAGTAGGAGAGTAGGAGAGTAGGAGAGTAGGAGAGTAGGAGAGTAGGAGAGTAGGAGAGTAGGAGAGTAGGAGAGTAGGAGAGTAGGAGAGTAGGAGAGTAGGAGAGTAGGAGAGTAGGAGAGTAGGAGAGTAGGAGAGTAGGAGAGTAGGAGAGTAGGAGAGTAGGAGAGTAGGAGAGTAGGAGAGTAGGAGAGTAGGAGAGTAGGAGAGTAGGAGAGTAGGAGAGTAGGAGAGTAGGAGAGTAGGAGAGTAGGAGAGTAGGAGAGTAGGAGAGTAGGAGAGTAGGAGAGTAGGAGAGTAGGAGAGTAGGAGAGTAGGAGAGTAGGAGAGTAGGAGAGTAGGAGAGTAGGAGAGTAGGAGAGTAGGAGAGTAGGAGAGTAGGAGAGTAGGAGAGTAGGAGAGTAGGAGAGTAGGAGAGTAGGAGAGTAGGAGAGTAGGAGAGTAGGAGAGTAGGAGAGTAGGAGAGTAGGAGAGTAGGAGAGTAGGAGAGTAGGAGAGTAGGAGAGTAGGAGAGTAGGAGAGTAGGAGAGTAGGAGAGTAGGAGAGTAGGAGAGTAGGAGAGTAGGAGAGTAGGAGAGTAGGAGAGTAGGAGAGTAGGAGAGTAGGAGAGTAGGAGAGTAGGAGAGTAGGAGAGTAGGAGAGTAGGAGAGTAGGAGAGTAGGAGAGTAGGAGAGTAGGAGAGTAGGAGAGTAGGAGAGTAGGAGAGTAGGAGAGTAGGAGAGTAGGAGAGTAGGAGAGTAGGAGAGTAGGAGAGTAGGAGAGTAGGAGAGTAGGAGAGTAGGAGAGTAGGAGAGTAGGAGAGTAGGAGAGTAGGAGAGTAGGAGAGTAGGAGAGTAGGAGAGTAGGAGAGTAGGAGAGTAGGAGAGTAGGAGAGTAGGAGAGTAGGAGAGTAGGAGAGTAGGAGAGTAGGAGAGTAGGAGAGTAGGAGAGTAGGAGAGTAGGAGAGTAGGAGAGTAGGAGAGTAGGAGAGTAGGAGAGTAGGAGAGTAGGAGAGTAGGAGAGTAGGAGAGTAGGAGAGTAGGAGAGTAGGAGAGTAGGAGAGTAGGAGAGTAGGAGAGTAGGAGAGTAGGAGAGTAGGAGAGTAGGAGAGTAGGAGAGTAGGAGAGTAGGAGAGTAGGAGAGTAGGAGAGTAGGAGAGTAGGAGAGTAGGAGAGTAGGAGAGTAGGAGAGTAGGAGAGTAGGAGAGTAGGAGAGTAGGAGAGTAGGAGAGTAGGAGAGTAGGAGAGTAGGAGAGTAGGAGAGTAGGAGAGTAGGAGAGTAGGAGAGTAGGAGAGTAGGAGAGTAGGAGAGTAGGAGAGTAGGAGAGTAGGAGAGTAGGAGAGTAGGAGAGTAGGAGAGTAGGAGAGTAGGAGAGTAGGAGAGTAGGAGAGTAGGAGAGTAGGAGAGTAGGAGAGTAGGAGAGTAGGAGAGTAGGAGAGTAGGAGAGTAGGAGAGTAGGAGAGTAGGAGAGTAGGAGAGTAGGAGAGTAGGAGAGTAGGAGAGTAGGAGAGTAGGAGAGTAGGAGAGTAGGAGAGTAGGAGAGTAGGAGAGTAGGAGAGTAGGAGAGTAGGAGAGTAGGAGAGTAGGAGAGTAGGAGAGTAGGAGAGTAGGAGAGTAGGAGAGTAGGAGAGTAGGAGAGTAGGAGAGTAGGAGAGTAGGAGAGTAGGAGAGTAGGAGAGTAGGAGAGTAGGAGAGTAGGAGAGTAGGAGAGTAGGAGAGTAGGAGAGTAGGAGAGTAGGAGAGTAGGAGAGTAGGAGAGTAGGAGAGTAGGAGAGTAGGAGAGTAGGAGAGTAGGAGAGTAGGAGAGTAGGAGAGTAGGAGAGTAGGAGAGTAGGAGAGTAGGAGAGTAGGAGAGTAGGAGAGTAGGAGAGTAGGAGAGTAGGAGAGTAGGAGAGTAGGAGAGTAGGAGAGTAGGAGAGTAGGAGAGTAGGAGAGTAGGAGAGTAGGAGAGTAGGAGAGTAGGAGAGTAGGAGAGTAGGAGAGTAGGAGAGTAGGAGAGTAGGAGAGTAGGAGAGTAGGAGAGTAGGAGAGTAGGAGAGTAGGAGAGTAGGAGAGTAGGAGAGTAGGAGAGTAGGAGAGTAGGAGAGTAGGAGAGTAGGAGAGTAGGAGAGTAGGAGAGTAGGAGAGTAGGAGAGTAGGAGAGTAGGAGAGTAGGAGAGTAGGAGAGTAGGAGAGTAGGAGAGTAGGAGAGTAGGAGAGTAGGAGAGTAGGAGAGTAGGAGAGTAGGAGAGTAGGAGAGTAGGAGAGTAGGAGAGTAGGAGAGTAGGAGAGTAGGAGAGTAGGAGAGTAGGAGAGTAGGAGAGTAGGAGAGTAGGAGAGTAGGAGAGTAGGAGAGTAGGAGAGTAGGAGAGTAGGAGAGTAGGAGAGTAGGAGAGTAGGAGAGTAGGAGAGTAGGAGAGTAGGAGAGTAGGAGAGTAGGAGAGTAGGAGAGTAGGAGAGTAGGAGAGTAGGAGAGTAGGAGAGTAGGAGAGTAGGAGAGTAGGAGAGTAGGAGAGTAGGAGAGTAGGAGAGTAGGAGAGTAGGAGAGTAGGAGAGTAGGAGAGTAGGAGAGTAGGAGAGTAGGAGAGTAGGAGAGTAGGAGAGTAGGAGAGTAGGAGAGTAGGAGAGTAGGAGAGTAGGAGAGTAGGAGAGTAGGAGAGTAGGAGAGTAGGAGAGTAGGAGAGTAGGAGAGTAGGAGAGTAGGAGAGTAGGAGAGTAGGAGAGTAGGAGAGTAGGAGAGTAGGAGAGTAGGAGAGTAGGAGAGTAGGAGAGTAGGAGAGTAGGAGAGTAGGAGAGTAGGAGAGTAGGAGAGTAGGAGAGTAGGAGAGTAGGAGAGTAGGAGAGTAGGAGAGTAGGAGAGTAGGAGAGTAGGAGAGTAGGAGAGTAGGAGAGTAGGAGAGTAGGAGAGTAGGAGAGTAGGAGAGTAGGAGAGTAGGAGAGTAGGAGAGTAGGAGAGTAGGAGAGTAGGAGAGTAGGAGAGTAGGAGAGTAGGAGAGTAGGAGAGTAGGAGAGTAGGAGAGTAGGAGAGTAGGAGAGTAGGAGAGTAGGAGAGTAGGAGAGTAGGAGAGTAGGAGAGTAGGAGAGTAGGAGAGTAGGAGAGTAGGAGAGTAGGAGAGTAGGAGAGTAGGAGAGTAGGAGAGTAGGAGAGTAGGAGAGTAGGAGAGTAGGAGAGTAGGAGAGTAGGAGAGTAGGAGAGTAGGAGAGTAGGAGAGTAGGAGAGTAGGAGAGTAGGAGAGTAGGAGAGTAGGAGAGTAGGAGAGTAGGAGAGTAGGAGAGTAGGAGAGTAGGAGAGTAGGAGAGTAGGAGAGTAGGAGAGTAGGAGAGTAGGAGAGTAGGAGAGTAGGAGAGTAGGAGAGTAGGAGAGTAGGAGAGTAGGAGAGTAGGAGAGTAGGAGAGTAGGAGAGTAGGAGAGTAGGAGAGTAGGAGAGTAGGAGAGTAGGAGAGTAGGAGAGTAGGAGAGTAGGAGAGTAGGAGAGTAGGAGAGTAGGAGAGTAGGAGAGTAGGAGAGTAGGAGAGTAGGAGAGTAGGAGAGTAGGAGAGTAGGAGAGTAGGAGAGTAGGAGAGTAGGAGAGTAGGAGAGTAGGAGAGTAGGAGAGTAGGAGAGTAGGAGAGTAGGAGAGTAGGAGAGTAGGAGAGTAGGAGAGTAGGAGAGTAGGAGAGTAGGAGAGTAGGAGAGTAGGAGAGTAGGAGAGTAGGAGAGTAGGAGAGTAGGAGAGTAGGAGAGTAGGAGAGTAGGAGAGTAGGAGAGTAGGAGAGTAGGAGAGTAGGAGAGTAGGAGAGTAGGAGAGTAGGAGAGTAGGAGGAGAGTCTCTCGTTCATTCTGTCTTTTCCTTCTTCCTCTTTGACCCTATAAAATCATTCAACTGTCTTATGCCTTTAGCATTTATGTTTTCATATGTTTTTACATAAAGTATTTGATTTTACTGTATATTCCTTTTCAAAGAGGTCTTTTCAAGAGCAGCTTTCGTTTTATAGAAGCCATTCCAGGAAGGTGCTGAGATGGCCCAGGCAGGATTATGCCGCCGCTCCCAGCAGGGCCGGCAGAGGAGGGGGCCCTCGCTGACGGGGGGGGGGGGGCATGTCGGGGCAGCACATTTCACCCTGTCCCTGTGTGGGGACCAGGCGTCGCATAGCACTCGCCGCACTACCCTGGCGTCCCCACGAGCTGGAGGCAGAGAATGTGAACATGAGAGCAGGTGTAGGGTACCAAGGAGGTCACCTCTCTCTGTCTCTCTGGGCCAGGCGTCCCCTCCAGCTCACATCACGCATTCATGTCACCAAGCCCATGGCCTTGAGCTAGAGTGTGGACTCAGTAACCTGAACGACCACTTGCAATCGGCTCGGCCCTGACTGCACGTCTCCCAGCATCTGGCTGGGCAACTCCACCCTCCATGAAAATCAGTGACTCCTTTTAGGGAAACGGGGAAGGGGCGATGGGTCGGCTGAGGTTCTCGAGTGGGAAGCGAAGTGAGTGAAATGCGTCCACTTCCTGAGTGGTTTGTAATCTCCTGACTCTGCTCCATCAACCTGTGTCTCTCTCCTCTCTCCTCTCCCCTCCCTCTCTCTTTCTCCCCTTCTATGTCTTCCTTCTTCCCTTCATGCATTCAGTGCGGATGAAGTACATGCCTGCTCTAAGGCTTTCTGCCAAAACCAGAATGAGAGAAATGATGGCTGAAGGATCCTTGCCCTGGAGGGGTTCGTGCTCTATTGCAAAAGGCTGAAGCTTTTCACAGAATTACGATGGGGCTCCACGACTGCTAACCTCAGCAGCCGTGGAAACACTGGAAAGTATTTATGCAACTACAGAGCCACGTTTTTCAAGTATAAGCTACAACCACAGCATAGTTTGTAGCATCAACATGAAGTGGCCAAAACCAGAGTACAAATATTAAAACACGTTTCAAAATTAGAGCCGGCACTGAAAACTCTCCCATGCATGGCCTCTGTTGGATGGACTGAACCCGTTAGAAACACGGCAGTGGATGGGAATCAGCAAGACCGAGATCTCAAACAGATTTCCTAAAGGTTAGATCAAAGGCAAGTGAATTAAGTAACAACAAAAATAATCCAGAGGCTTGATTTGTAAGGCACGTGCTGAATGCCAGGAGGCTCGTGTCGGGCTGGACGTGGGATGTGTCCATAATTAGATGTTCAATCTCAGGGGTCCTGTCTGTATACACTCAGCACCTCCACCTGACCACCGCCCACTGGGCAATGCTCACTCAATATGCCCAGTAGGATAGGAAAGGTCTTGTGGGAGGAATGAAAGCCACGGACAGCCTCTCACTTCTCTTACAAAATAAGTAACACACCCAGCAGGAGCAGATGGCAAGGGAGCAGCCATGGGCCATAACCACCATCTCATAAAGACGCACGACTGAGCTCAAACGATTATCGGACCAGCAAGCAGCCACATGCAAAATAGCTGATGTTGGGTTTAAAAAAGTTGGGGTGAGTCATTCCAACCTTTATTCTCGAATTGGAATGGAGGCATTTCAATAGACATCGGCCCCTAAAATGCAAAGCACTTCCAAGGGGTAAAAGTGAAGGTGCTGGTTTTGTTTCGTTTTGCTTTGTTGGTACCAATGCTGACTTAGAAGTTAGCACGTGAAATGTGCCTTTCCTGCCTAAGACTTACTTAAAACCTTACATTTCAAACAGGATTCCAGTTCCTCAAAAAAGCTTAAACACAATTTCCACAAGACCCAGAACATCCACTTCTTGGTAAATATCCCAAAGAATGGATAGAGAGGACTCAAACAGACATTTGTACACCCACATACATAGCAGACAATTACCAAAACACGACAGCCACCCAAGTATCCATCAGCTGATGAATGGATACACAAAATGTGGTCCCTCCATCCACACAAGGGGAAATGTACTGCCCACCTGCAACTCGGCCCTCAAAGGGCAGGACCTCCTGCCTGGCTACCACGTGGATCACCCCTGGGGACATTATGCTCAGTGAAACAGGGCGATCACAGGAAAACAAAAGCACAAATACTTTATGCTTGCACTTACATGTCACCTGGGTCAGTCAAATTCATAGACACAGAACTTAGAATAGTATTTTGTCGTGCATGTGTAGAGAGAGATTCGGAAGATGTTCACATTTTCTGTCTTTCTTTAATTTCTCTATCTTTTATATTCAGTATTTTGTCGTATTGTTAGATTGCACATATAAGTGATATTATGCAGTATTTGTCTTTCTCTGACTTATTTGTCTAAGCATAATACCCTCCAAGTCCATCCACGTGGCTGCAAGTGGCATTATTTCATTCTTTTTTATGGCTGAGTAGTATTCCATTTTATAAATATACCACAGCTTCTTTATGCAGTCATCTGTTGATGGACACTTAGGTGGCTTCCATGTCTTGGCTAAGGTAAGTAGTGCTGCTGTGAGCATTGGGGTACATGGATCTTTTCAAATTAGTGTTTTAAAAGCTTTTCCACAGGGAAGGAACCAACACAATGAGAAGGCCAAGATGGTGGAGGAGACACTCCCAGCTCACCCTCCCCAACAAACACACCAAGAATTACAACTACAAGCCCAGTGATTTGCACAGAACACTGACTGAACTCTGGCAGAGTGTCTCTCACTTTGAAACACAGGAGGATTCTCACAGAATCCAGTAAGAGAGAAAAGAAAGAAAAAATGAAAAATTGGTGCAGGACAGGTCCTGCAGGGAGGTATTGGCAGAGGAAGAAAGGCACCCTCAGGCTGGGACACCCCCTCTCCAGCCAGGACAGAAGTGGAGCTTCTGAGGCTCAGAGTAGAAAGGAGCAGCCGCTTGGCAGGCAGAACTGAGGGAAACTGGCAGGGAGGGTCCCCATGTTCCCCGGCCCTAGACGCAAGCTGGCAGGGACGTGCCGGGACTGGCTGCTGGAGGGCGGTGAGGAGTCCGGGCAGAGGGCTGGGGCCCGCTGCACAGAGGCCGTCTCAGGGGACTGGAGGGTGGTATCAGCTCTGGCTGGGGCTGTGTGGGGAACAGAACAGCCTGGGACCCCCCCCCCATTAAAAAAAAGCACCACTGCTGGTGTGGGGGGGTGCGGGGGAGGGGTGCAAGGCAGCCAGGCCAGAGCCTCTGTCCCGGCTTGGCTCCCATGAGAAGAGTGGTGGGGCTCAGTCACCATCGTCTCAGTGGTGAGGAAGCAGGCCTGAAAACTGAATCCACACCCAGGGGCCCTGCAACTTCACAGGCGGGGCTGAGATGTGTTTACAGCCCCAGGCAGAGAGGATGGATTGGCTCTGTCTGAATCCCTTGTGGACCCGTGCCCCTGGGCCAAACAGGCGGTGAGCAGAGCTCTGGTACATGGGAGGGGCGAGTATGGGCGTGTACGACAGGCTGGCATAACGTGCCATACACGGAGGAGGGGCTGGGGTCTCTCCTGGCCGTGTGCCTGCACGCTCACTGTGGCGGGTCCTAGCACCTGACGTTGGCGGCTCTGCACTGGTGGTTCCTGGGGCTCAGAGCCTGGGGGACACCATAGCAGCTGGCCGGCATTCCTGCAGGTAAGGCAGGGACAAAGGCGGTGTCAACAAAGACTACTTTGTAAGCTGCATAACAAGTGACAGACACCACCACAGAGGGCACTTCCCAGTGGACATCTCCTGCCTCCTCTTCCCCAGATGAAGCCCTCCAGCCTTGCCCACTACACACCACAGCTCAGAAACAGGTCTAGAAGCCCCTATTCCAGCAACAGGGGAGCAGACCCAACCTCTGTCAAGGCTGTGACAACCACAGGACAAAAAAAAAGAAGGTCCATCTCAACAACAAGAATCAGGGCAGGCTCTGATCACCACAACACCAATGACACCCACAATCAAAGGGATAGCAGCCAACACTCATGGAAGAAAGACATAGCAGCCATCCATTCCAAGAACAGCCATCGCCACAAAACTAAGATGTGCACAGTCTGCACAGGAACACTCCCACTTTAAATTAAAACAAACCAACAAAACAAAACAGCCCTTCAGGACCACAGCAGATAACTGATATTGCCACAACAAATACAAATTGAAGCCTCTTCTCTGACCACAATAGCATGGAAATCAACCACAGAAAAACAAACGAGAAAAAAAAGAAAAAAAAAAAAAACCCAAACCCGACAGCATGGAGATGAAAAAACATGCTATTAAAAAACCAATGGGTCAATGAGAAAATCAAAGATAAATTTAAAACTTCCTTGAGACAAATGACAATAAAAACACAACCACACAAAATCTATGGGATGCAGCAAAAGCAATCCTAAAAAGGAATTTCATAGCAATACAGACATTCCACACTAAATAAGAACAATCTCAAATAAACAACCTAACTTACCACCTAAAAGAATTAGAAAATGAAGAGCAAACAAAACCCAAATTCAGCAGAAGGAAAGAAATAATAAAGATCAGAGGGGAAATAAATAAAATAGAGACTAAAAAACAACAGGAAAAAAAATCAATCAAACCAAGAGCTGGTTTTTTGAAAGAGTAAACAAAATTGACAAACTTCTGACCATTCGCACCAAGAAGAAAAGACAGAGGACACAAATAAACAAAATAAGAAGAGAAAATGGAGAAATTTCAAATACCGCCACAGAAATACAAAAAATCATGAGAGAATACTATAAACAACTATATGGCAATTAATTGGAAAACTTAGAAGAAGTGGACAAGTTTCTGGAAACATACAGTCCACCACAACTGAATCCAGAAGACATAGATTATTCGAACAAACCAATCACTAGAAGTGAAATAGAATCAACAGTAAAAAAAAATTTCCCTGCAAACAAAAGTCCAGGACCCGATGGCGTCACTGGAGAGTTCCATCAGACATACAAAGAAGAGAACATACTGGTCCTTCTCAAACTCTTTTGAAAGATAGAAGAGGAGGGAATACTCCCAAATTCATTTTATGAAGCCACCATAACCCTGATACCAAAGCCAAAGATGCTACCAAGAAAGAAAACCATATGCCAATATCATTTGAACATAGATGCAAAAATCCTCAACAAAATATTAGCAAACAGAATCCAACAGCACATAAAAAAGCTCATACATCACGACCAAGTGGGGTTCATCCCAGGGACACAAAGGTTGTTCAACATATGCAAATCAATCAATGTAATACATCACACCAACAAGAGAAAGGACAGAAACCACATGATCATCTCAATAGATGCAGACAGAGCATTTGATAAAATTCAACACCCATTTATGATAAAAATCCTTCCCGAACTGGGTATAGAGGGAACATATCTCAACATAATAAAAGCTGCTTGTGACAAACCTACAGCCAGCATAGCAGTCAACGGCGAAAAGCTGAACGTCCTAAAACCTGGGACGAGACAAGGCTGCCCACTCTCAGCACTCCCATTCAACACAGTCTTGGAAGTCCTGGCCACGGCAATCAGGCAAGAGAGAGAAATAAAAGGGATCCAAATTGGAAGAGAAGAGGTAAAATTGTCATTATATGCAGATGATATACTATATATAGAAAACCCTAGAAGGTCCACACAAAAAATACTAGAGTTGATAAAAGAATTCAGCAAGGTAGCAGGTCACAAGATTAACATACAGCAATCAGTTACCTTTCTTTACACTACCAACAAAATATAAGAAAAGGAAAATAATCTCTTTCAAGATTGCATCCAAAAAAAAAAAAAAGATACTAAGAATAAATCTGACCAAACAAGTGAAAGACTTGTATGTGGAGAACTACTAAACATCCACCAAGGAAATTAAAGATGACTTAAAAGAAACAGAAAGATACCCCATGTTCTTGGATTGCAAGAATTCATATTCTTAAAATGACCATACTATCCAAAGAAATCTACAGATTTAATGTGATTTCTATCAAATTATCCAGGACACCTTTTCACAGAACTAGAACAAATAAATCTAAAATTTATATGGAATCACAAAAGACCCAGAACTGCCAAAGCAGTACTGAAGAAAAAGAATGAAGCTGGATGAATAACCCTCCCAGATTTCAGACAATACTACAGAGCTACAGCCATCAAAACAGCATGGTATTCATACAAAAACAGACATGGATCAATGGAACAAAACAGACAGATCAGAAGTAAATCCACAAACTTTTGGTCAATTAGTCTTTGACAAAGGAGGCGAGAACATACCAGTGGAATAAAGACACTGTCCTCGGCAAGTGGTGTTGGGAAAACTGGACAGCTTCATGTACATCTGTGAAGTTAGAATACTCTACGCACCATACACAAAAATAAACTCAAAATGGCTTAAAGATTTAAACATAAGACAAGACACTATAAACCTTTTAGAAGAAAAGTTAGGCACAACATTATCTGACATAAATCTCAGCAATGTTTTCCTAAGGCAGTCTAGCCAGGCAATAGAAAAAATAAGCAAAAATAAACAAATGGGACCTAATTAAATTTATAAGCTTTTGCACAGCAAAGGAAACCATGAGAAAAACAAAAGACAACGTATGGAATAGGAAAAAATATTTGCAAAATATGAGACTGACAAGGTCTTAATTTTCAGAATATATTAACAGCGCATACAACTTAATAAAAAAAAACACACAAACCAATCCAAAAATGGGCAGAGGACCTAAATAAATAATTGTCCACTGAAAATGTACAAATGGCTAATAGGAGCATGGAAAAAATGCTATCACTAATTATCAGAGAAATGCAAATCAAAACTACAATGAGGTATCATTTCACGCCAGTCAGAATGGCCATCATTCAAAAGTCCAGAACCGATAAATGCTGGAGAGGTTGTGGAGAAAAGGGAAACCTCTTATACTGCTTGTGGGAAAGTAGTTTGCAGGCATTATGGAAAACAATATGGAGATTCCTCAAAAGATTAAAAATAGATTTACCATATGATCCAGCAATCCCAGTCCTGGCATATATTCAGAGTGAACCTTAATTCAAAAAGATACAGGCACCCCAATATTCATAGCAGCACTATTTACAATAGTCAAGACATGGAAGCAACCTAAATGCCCATGGACAGATGACTGGATAAAGAAGATGTGGTATTTTTATACAATGGAATACTACTCAGCCATAAAAAAGAATAAAGTAATGCTTTTTGCAGCAATATGGATAGACCTGGAGATTGTCATTCTAAGTGAAGCCAGAAAGAGAAAGAAAGATACCATATGATATCACTTATATGTGAAATCTAAAAAAAGAAGCCAAATAAACTTATTTACAAAACAGAAACAGACTCACAGACATAGGAAACAAACTTACGCTTACTTGTGGGAAGGGTAAATTGGGAGTTTGAGATTTGCAGGTACTAACACATATAAAATAGATAAACAGCAAGTTCATACTGTACAGCACAGGGAACTATCTTCAATATCTTGCAGTAACTTACAGTAAAAAAGAATATGAAAATGAATATATGCATGTTCCTATATGACTGAAGCACTGTGCTGTGCACCAGAAATTGACACAACATTGTAAACCGACTCTACTTCCATAAAACTATATATATACAAAAAAAAAAAAAAGAAGAGACGCCCTACTGAATAGCAGAAGATATTTGCAGGTAATATGACCCATCTTTATCCTTATATATCCAATACATATAAAGAGCTCATATAACTCAATATCAAAAAAACAAACAACCTGTTTAAAAAAACACGTAGAAGGACTGAAGAGACATTTTCCTAAGATGAAATGCAGACAGGCAAGAGGTACCTGAAAAGATGCTCAGCATCCTTACTCGTCAGAGAAGTGCAAATCAAAACCACACAGAGGAACGCCTCACGCCTGTCAGACTGGCTAGCATCAAAAAGAACACAAGCGTTGGCGACGGTGTGGAGGGAAGGGAGCCCTCCCGCACTGCGGGTGGGAATGTACATCGTTGCAGCCACTGTGGAGAACAGTATGGAAGCTTCTCCAAAACACTAACACTAGAGCTACCACATGACCCAGCGATTCCACTCTTGGGTACGTATCTGTATATTTAGATTTTTTAACAAATATGTCAAACTTATACATTCTTCCAGAAAGACCCCTCGATGTTTTCATCTGGATCCATGTTTACAGTGAAAGCAGTTATGTCCTTCATTATTGCCCTGTCAGTTGTCAGCATGGAACAGAGGTTCCAGTTCTCAATGAGTATTTCTGGGAGAATGAATGAATGAAATCATCGTACATATTACTTCACAGCATATAAAACCACATCTAGTGTTCAGGGCATTTGGACTTTTTCAATATTCTGATGCATCAAGAATTTATCTTATATTCAGGAACAAGTAACACAGTGATTGTTAAAAGGAGTGTCGGGGATTAAAAGGCACAAACCATTAGGGATCAGATAAGCGGCAAGGATACACTGCACAACACAGGGAATAGAGCCAGCATTTTATAATGATTATAAATGGAGAGGAACCTTTAAAAATTGTGACTCACTCTGTTGTACACCGGTGACACATAATGCTGGACAGCAATTATGCTTCAATAAAAAAAAATAGAGCTTATAAAGATATACATGCAAGGCTTTTTTAATAAAGCCGCTGGCAACTGCAGATAGATAATAAAAATAAAATTGATTAAACAGGGGTAGAAGAAACCGTGAGAATTGAAGGAAATTCAGTACCTGTGAGAAAGGTCACTGAGTGAATTGTTCCCGCTTTAAGACAGGGTGGAATCTAGAGAAAGAAAGAAGACAAATGAGCTTATTTGCATGATTGCAGGGCAATCATTTTGCAACATTAGCATTGAATAAATATTGCCTAAATATGCAACCCTAAGATTTTAAAATTCTGTTTATATTATTTTTCTCTCTGGCAAAGCCAGTCCACCCAAGACAGCGACAAAAGCCAGTTGCCAGGCAGCATGTCAACACCATGAAAAATGACACTGTCCGTCTTACAGAAAATAAATCTTAAGATGATACTTTATGATCCAAATTAACACACATCCAGGAACCAGACTCTGTATCCGAGCCTGGTTTTAGGGGGAGAATCAGGAACATCTGAGTGGTCACGAGTATCATTCTGTGTTTCCCACGAAGGAGCAACAAATTCCGTCGGAAACAGTCATGTGGGCAAAATACGAGCCGTCGTCAGCTCGTGATAGAATTTTTGGACCGTTTTTACACACCTCTGATTCTTGGATCAAGACTCTTTCTGAATGAAGTAGGGGCATGCGGGTTACCTCTATTCTGCAGAAGAGACTCCGAGATACTGAAATCTGTCAAATTCATACACATACGAGGTAGAAACCACTCGTATGTCCTTAAGTTATTTTACTTTAAGGACACGATGTCACATCTGTGGTCTCTAAACTGGATAATGTGCATTTAGGCACAGAGCGGGCTTCTTTGGTGGTAATGATTTCTTTTTAAACGGTTTGCTTATAATTGCGGTTTTTTTTTTTTTTTTAAGATTCCTATTAATAATGGTGGCCATGTGGTTACCCACATGCTATTCTATGAATTCCATGGCATTTTCATAGAAAAATGGGACTGACGGCATCTTAAGACTGATTTGGTCACTTACTCAGTCACTTTATTTCCCACCTACCCACCTCCAAAGTGAGTTCATTGAGCTCAAACATCTCCCTGAAAGAAGTGAGTTTCACTTAGAAGCAAATAACGCAACCGAATAATTCTTGGACAGCAAAGGGTACCACTCTGCTTCCTAAACAGATGTGGGGATGTCCAGAGCATCCCTTTGAGATTTTGCTAAATTGCAGATTTGGATTCAGGACCTGAAATTCAGCAGCAAAATTCACCCCCCAGAACAGGCTGATGCATCTGATTCAAAGATCACACTTTTTGAGAAGCCAATACCAACACTGGTGGGTTTCGAAGGCTTTGCATTCACATCCACGTACTAGTGTCATTCTCCATCTGATGAGATGGAGCCGTGAAGACGTGTGGGGGCCATCCCCAGGGGAGGCACCTGATACAAATCCCAACAAGTTTTTGTCAGCTTATTGAGATGTAATGCACCTATCAAAAAACGCACTCTTTCAAGTGTGTAGTTTTGTAATAGAAAAGAACAAATCTGACTCCACATGAGATCTGTTCCTTTGCCTTTAACCCTGTGCCCTGTTTTCTACGCTCAGTCTCGCTGGTTCTGCACCTTTTGTAAAAGAATGTTGCCCCGAGCCTGAAATAGACAGGAGAGCCCATTCTGGAGGCTCTGACCTTTACAGATAGTAACACTGTTGCATTCATATAAAGATAACAAGTTGCAGAAGAGAAAATAACATTTGTTTTGTTAGAGGTTTTATGGGGGCACCATGACCTGATCCACAGGGACAGCTGCAAGAACAAAGAATTCCAAGAACAAAGAATTCCTATCCCAAGCAGTTTGCAATAGCCAACCACACCCCCCTGCCTTTTTAGTATAAAAGGAGCCTGAATTCTGACTTGGGCAAGGTCGCTCTCCAGGACATCAGTCTGCCATCTTTTTGGTCTGCCAGCTTTCCAAATAAAGTCGCTATTCCTTGCCCCAACACCTCATCACCCAATTTACAGGTCTGCCCTGTGGTGAGCAGAACGAGTTTAGACTCGGTAACAGTTTGGTGGATTTTTAGTGTATTCAGAGTTGTGTACCTATTCTGGAACATTTTCATCACCACAAAAGGACATCTTTTGCCCGCCAGCAGTCCCTCCCCATGCCCCCTTGCTCCCAGATTGCAGCCACTAAACCACTCTCTGTCTGTCTAGATTTTTTTGTACCAGCCAATTCCATGTAAGTGGAATCACACATTGTGTCTTTTGTGATGGGCTCATTTCATTTAGAGTAATACTTCTTCTGTTTTAAATATGTATTTTATGAACATTTCCAGGAGAGAGGCTAGAAAAACATCACTCTCATCTGGAAGATATATATACTTTCCAGACAGAGAATGTGCACATGTGCAAAGTGTAAAAGATATCCCTTGTTTTGACCTGATAGACGTAGTGTCAACCTCAGACTTAACAGTTCATAGATGTTCACGTACATTGTAGCAGGTTTATGTGGCTTCAAACACGGCTTCAAAAAATAATATGTCTTTGCCTATATGTAGGAATGAAGCAACAGATACTTGGACAAAAAGACATCTGAAAATGTGTAACCTCATTCCAGAAGTCAGATGCTCTCCCTTTGTCATATTGTCTAACTTCTCTGTTAAGTGTACACGTTACCCCAAGGGCATTGGGTTCTTTTTTTCCTGAGAATTGTTGAAACATCCAATAGCCACCAGTGGAATATTATGAATTAGCTTGCTCGGTAAGAGTCTGCCCTCTCCTTCCAATGGCGGTTGAAAAGAGGAAGATAGTTTTCACATCAGCAACCAGTGATTTCAATCAGACATGCTGACATATTGTAGAATCAGGTCTCAACTGGGTAAGAGATTTTCTCCCTGGCATCCTGTCCCCTCTTTAATGACATGGACTTTGCTCTCAGCATTATTCCAATCATCGAACTACTGTTTTGTATAAAATTCACTTGATGAAAGAAATAAAAGTCTCAACGTCATTAACGCCAAGGGCCAGGAATGGGGCTAAATTATTCTCTCTGTAACTAAGCTTGACAGCCCGGTGCGAAACGCAAAACCAACAGTTTGCCTTTAAAGATCAATACCTTATCAAGATTTTATTACAGTGAAGAACTATTCCGTCTTTGGTGCCTCTTTTCCATGTATAACACCGCTCTGCGTTTCTGGTAATAGCTTGCAATGGATCATTAGATAAATGCCTTTTTAATAAAGAAAATCCAGGTGTGCTAGTAAAAATGTGATGATGGAGTGTCTTTAATCTCTCAGCTTCATTAAGCAGGGACAGGCTCGCCTGCTCCATTCTTACTTATTCTGCTTGAGAAACCAACCCTTTCCTGGGGCTATTAGTGATGACAGCTCATTTATTACTTCATGAGAATACAGAAACATTTCCATCTCCATCCGACATATTGGTCCATCCCCAAAGATTGGCAATTTAGAAAGCTACTTCCATGCAACAGGAGTTAAGTGCCTGCCTGTTTTTTCCCTAGCAGGCATTTGCAGAATGGCCCTGCACATGCAGAATTAATAATTAGGCATTCAACAGATTCCAATCTTGTTTTTTTTCCCTCTTAATCAATTTACTTAAAAGGCACACACCCCAAAAATCAGGGCTCCCGTTACAATCCCTAAAACATGAACTGACAACAGTAACACCAAACACGTTTTCTTTTTAAAAGACACGTGTTAAGGGTCATTCTCACTCTTGGATCATTCTTGCTCACATGTGCAAAGCGGCAAGCTCTGGACGTGAATTGAGAAATGACTGAGGGCCAGAGTCTCAGTGGACTCACAATAATAAAACACTCATTTTTAGGATAACTAAAAGCAACCTCTTTTTTTGAAATTGAAGTATAGTTGGTTGACAATGTTTTGTTAATTTTTTGGTGTACAGCAAAGTGATTCAGTTATACATCTCTGTATATATTACATACATATATATTTAATATATATACTTCTCCAGATTCTTTTCCATTACAGGTTATTGCAAGGTATGGAATATAGTTCCCTGTGCTCTACAGTAGGTCCTTGTTGTTTATCTACTTTATATGTAACAGTGTGTATCTGCTAATCCCGAACTCCTAATTTATCCCTCCCCGCTTTCCTATTTTGTAACCGTAAGTCTGTTTTCTATGTCTGTGAGTCTGTTTCTGTTTTGTAAATAAGTTTGTAAATCATTTGTATCATTTTTTAGATTCTGTATATCACTAATATCATATGGCATTTGTCTTTGTCTGGCTTACTTCACTTAGTATGATCATCTGTAGGTCCATCCATGTTGCTGCCAATGGCTTTATTTCATTCTTTACCATGGCTGAGTAGTATTCTAAAAACCATAAGCCAGAGCTGAGGTGGAGAGAAGCACCTGAAATTTGCATTAATTTCTAGCAGGGATGATCTGTCCTCTTTAAGTCACATGGAGGAGGATGGGCAGTTTGGGGAAGGTGATTTTTAGCTATTTTTGAGAACACTGTTATTATTCCACTCCTATCCCTACAAGTTAGCTTCCTATGTTTATAACAGGAAAGGAAAAGATGGAATAGTTATGAGCCTGAAATGTTTCTTGGCAACTAAGGAAGGAAGAAGAAAGTGGACAGAAACTTCAGGGAGTATATCTATTAAAAGTCTTACTTGTACAAATGGTCAACAGGCACATGAAAAAATGCTCAATATCACTAATTATCAGAGAAATGCAAATCAAAACTACAATGAAGTATCACCTCACACCAGTCAGAATGGCCGTCATTCAAAAATCCACAAGTGACAAATGCCGGAGAGGCTGTGGAGAAAGGGGAACCCTCCTACACTGCTGGTGGGAATGCAGTTTGGTGCAGCCACTGTGGAAAACAGTGTGGAGATTCCTCAAAAGACTAGGAATAGACTTACCATATGACCCAGGAATCCCACTCCTGGGCATATATCCAGAAGGAACCCTACTTCAGGATGACACCTGCACCCCAATGTTCACAGCAGCACTATTTACAATTGCCAAGACATGGAAACAGCCTAAATGTCCATCAATAGATGACTGGATAAAGAAGATGTGGTATATTTATACAATGGAATACTACTCAGCCATAAAAACCGACAACATAATGCCATTTGCAGCAACATGGATGCTCCTGGAGAACGTCATTCTAAGTGAAGTAAGCCAGAAAGAGAAAGAAAAATACAATATGAGATCACTCATATGTGGAATCTAAAAACAAACAAACAAAGCATAAATACAGAACAGAAATAGACTCATAGACATAGAATACAGACTTGTGGTTGCCAAGGGGGTGGGGGGGTGGGAAGAGATATACTGGGGTTTCAAAATTGTAGAATAGATAAACAAGATTATACTGTACAACACAGGGAAATATATACAAGATCTTATGGTAGCTCACAGAGAAAGGAATGTGACAGTGAATATATATATATATATGTTGATGTATAATTGAAAAATTGTGCTCTACACTGGAATTGGACACAACATTGTAAAATGAATATAAACCAATAAATAATGCTAAAAAAAAAAAAAAGTCTTACCTGCCTTAAAATGGAATTGGCAACCAGGATGCCCTTCAACAGGTGATGGATATGTCCACAGTGGTCCATCCTGACAACAGGACATTACTCAGTGGTATGAAGACACGAGCTATCAGCTGTGAAAAGATGGGGAGGAAAGGCAAATGCATATGGCTAAGTGAAAAAAGCCCATCTAAAAAGGCTACAGACTGCATGAGTCCAAGCATATGACATTCTGGAAAAAGCAAAACTATGGAGGCAGTAAAAAGATCAGTGGTTGCCAGGGAGTGGGAGAGGAGGAATGAACAGGTGGAGCACAGGGGATTTTTCGGGCAATGAAACGAGTCTGTATGATACAGTAACACTAGATACATGTTATGCTATGCTATGCTATGCTATGTTACGTTACGTTACGTTACGTTATGTTACGTTATCCAATTTCATAGAATGCACAAAACCAAGAGCAAATACTAATGAAAACTATGATCCTTAGTCAATAATATTGTATCAAGATTGGGTCCTTGACTGTAACAAAGGCAGTGCCCTAACACAAGGTGCTATTAGCAGAGGAGATTGTGTGACAAGGGGGAGCGGCTCTGTGGGAACTTGGAACTTCCCTCTTAATTTTTCTGTATGGTCAAGCTGCTCTACAATTCAAAATTTATTCAATTTTAATGGAACTGGTTGTCCCGAGAATTATGGGGTTTGCCAGGATCTTGGGGGAGGAGGTTCGGTAAAATCAGTTTGTCTTATTTCCCGCGTGAAAATGGTCATACGTGACACTTCGTTTTTCTTCTAGTAGGATCTGGAACGCCATTGAAAGAACATCTAAGAAGTAAGTTAAACAGATTTTTTTAAAAATTAACGATGGAGAGAACAATGCATGGGCTTTGGAATGAAGTACGTAAGGTAATATATGATACAATGCTTCATAGATAAACACAGAATGGTGCGGATCTGAGTTTGGATTTGTGATTGGTAGAAACAGATTGCAGGAATCGTTCTGAGACCTGATGGCAATGGAGTTAAGGAATAGTTGGCTGTTTAATCTCTGACCACTGTCTGGGGTGAGACAAAAGCTCCTGGCCCACTGGGACCTAGGTCTTGGGTTGTCCTGGGGAGACAGCCCCATCGTGAACTTTCTCGTTGTGATGTGCCCTCTATTTGTGGGATTTATACTTTTACGTTTCCTTTTGTAACGAAGGAAGGTGAAGATGAATATTTGGAACAGGTGTAATCTTGAAGGACTATCAGTGAAGGGTGAATAACGTCTCGTGATGCCATCTTTGTGTCAACCCAGAGCAGGTCACCTCCCAGTGGTTCTCATAAGTCACCATGGATACTGTCCCACTGAGTCTGACATGTCAAGAAGGCATCATTATTTCTCTGTCTTCTTTTTTTTCTTTCAAACAAATTATGACAGTATAGAATATGAAAAATGGCAACTACTTGCAGGATGGCATAACACCAGTCCACACTCTCAAATTATTACTGTGTTCTTGAAGGACCTTGTTGATTGAGGATCGTTTTTAAAGTCTTCCTAATAACAAGAGGAGGTTGTTGTCATTTTAGTCTAACTGTAGTTGATTTACAATATTGTGTTAGTTTCAGTGTATAGGTTGAGATTCTTTTCCATTAGAGGTTCCTATAAGATATTGACTATAGTTCCCTGTGCTGTACAGTAGGACCTTGTTGTTTATCTGTTTTATATATAGTAGTGTGTATCTGTTAATCCCAAACTCCTAATTTATCCCTCCCCACCTCTCTCCTTTGGTAGCCATAAGTTTGTCAGAACTCTACGTCGGTGAGTCTATATCCATTCCATACATAAGTTTATTTGTATCATTTTTTAAGATTCCACAATAAGTGATATCATGTGATATTTGTCTTTCTCTGACTTGTACGTTACATATATAACAATCATATATGTACATTCTACATATGTACTAATACATATTAATATATTAAACATATTTATAGCAATTATATATTAAATATATTACTTATGTTATTAAATATGTTATATTAGTATACTATTTATGTACTAATATATTAATATATTAAATATATATTTATAGTAATTAATTATATATAATATATACTTATATATAAAACATGTAATTATATATAATATATACTTATATATAAAATATATAATTATATTAATTATGTTATTAATTATAATACGATTGTGTTATCAATTATGTTATAGTAATAAGTGACAATATTACTATTAATGTATTACATGTTAAATATTATATATAATGTATAAACACATATTAATATCATTATACTATGTTTTATTCTATATATTACATGTGTGCTATATATTACATATTACTGTATATTATACATTTATTACATATTATCTGTATGTAACATGTATTGCACAATACTATATATTACACACACTTTTATATATATAAATAATAAAGTTTGAAATATATATATATATATGTATCCTCATTCAAACTCTTAAACTGTACTTTCCTTGAAACTTTATTCTTAAGGAAGCTAACATGAGATACAGAGCCTTTTCCTGAATCCTAATGAAGTTGGACACTTCGCAGAGGGCAGTATTTATTGACAAAGCCCCCGTTCTCAGGAGGGACTCTGTGACGAGCAGCGATGCCGTGTGAGGACAGTACCACCCTGATCTCCACGCCCCTGCGTTCCGCTGACACAGCACAGGATTTTCAGTGCTTGGTCAGCTGGACACGCTGTGCTTCTGGAATGCCTGTGATTTTCCCTCGCTGGTAGTCTCATAAAGAAAGAAAATCAGCATGTGAAAAATGCTTTTTGTTTTTTTTATTCTTTCAGTAAAAGCCCTCACACAGCATCCTGCTCACCAGATTATCAGCGCTTGACTTAGTGATGATTCCAAAGAGTGAGGGGCACTTCACGGGAGGCTGAGAGAGAAACGTGGGTGCCCTTTGCAGGGATTGTAGGAAGAGGAGCCTGTCCCGAGGGGTTGTGAAAATGACTGCAGGGTTTCTCGCAATTGGGGCGAGGGCTGTGAGCAAAATTAACCAACCAGCTGTGTGTCGGGGAGATGTGTGTACATGGGGGCCTTAGAGTGGCTGGTGCCAGGAGCTCTGATGAAGACTGGCCCAGAGAAGAATGTGCATTATGTTGGGAGCTGGGCCAAATCCAGAATGTTGGGAAATGCCAACGTGTGTTAAATGCTAGTGGACAGATGTCTAGCTCCATTAAGGGGACCCTTCCCGAAGGACGTCTAAGTGTCACTGTGGTAGAAAAATCAGGGAACAGTAATGTGTAAGGGAGCAAAGAAAGGGAAGTCTCCAGAAAGATGAATGGGTGGGGGGTGATGGTGAGTGAATGCAGTCATTTCTCACCCATCTTGTCTCTGAAAACAAAACAAAAAAGGTGAAGGGGACACAGAACTGGAGATCTCACCTCGTGAAAGTGTTGGAGCAGGCAGGTAGCTAGGTATGAACAGAGAAAGGGGGGCACAAGGCCAAATGCGGGAAACCGAGCATCTTGTGAACAACAGGGGTCCCTGGGCCGAGAGAGAAAAGCAGGACCTCTGGGTTGATAAGTGGTCACATATTTTGGGGTGACAGGCGTCCTTGGAGGCTGACAAAGAAAGGCAGGGAGAGGCAGGGATCTCCAGTGTCCGAATGTAACCTGTTGCTCATTATGCCTTCATTTCAGTAAAATTAGCCTTGCAGGCTAGGAGTACCCATCATGCACCAAAGCCATGACACTTGCAATCCAGAATAAATAAGGACAAAAATCCTCCCTCCCTTAGGGAAGGTGCAGCTGGGATGGAAATCAGGAAATAGGACCCCAAACCCTTCCCTCCCCAATGAATATTCCACCCATTCAGTTTTACACCCTATGTAACCAACTTGCCGAAGGAACTCAGGGCAGCTGCTCCCCTGAGTCTGCCCGCTCTCTCTTGAGAGGGTCCTAGCCCTCCCTTAATAAATCCTCATTCTACTTTCTTGACCTCTGCGTCCCATCTCTGAATTCTTTCTGTGATGAGACAAGAACCGAATCTCCAGCAACAGAACTAGTAAGCAATCCGTCTACCAACACTGGATGCAGAAAATGCAGTGCAAATCACACAAACAGGAAAGCTATGCTCCAGAATCCTACTCTACAAAGTGAGGCTATAGGACCATACAGATTTCTAACCTGACTTTTAAAGAGAGTTATTTCTTAGTTATCACCATGAAGAAATCAAAATTGTCAGCGGGAAATCCCTAACACCCCTGAAAAGCCCTGTGGGTATAGGGTTGAATTCTATTGATCCTTAAAAAGACCGATCATGTCAGTGCTATATGGCTTATTCTATGATGCAGGGACTGGAGAAGAATTTGTTTTTATACAGTTCGAGATACAAAGTATTGACCAAATTCTATAAAGAAATTAGTAGAAAAATTTGTTTTTCCAATTGGACCAACTCTAATTAAAGAATAAGAAAATATAATACGGCAAGATATTAAAAAAAACTACACCTACTAAGTGGAGTTCATACTAGAAATAAAGAACAATTAATCATGAAACAGAAATGTATAAATTCAATTTTCTAGCTTAATAATAGAAGAAAAATTATGAATGTCAGCATAGGTTCTGAAGACACACATAGATCATTATTTTCTTTATTTATTAAATGAAAGATTCATTAACTTCTATTATGCTTTATAATTATCAAAAGTTTCCCACATATGACTTCATATAATTCCATAATAACTTTCTTTTCCCCCTACTCATAAATTGCCTCTCCCCACTGGTCACCACTAATTTGTTCTCTGTATCTATGAGCCTGCTTCTTTTTTTGTTATTTTCACTAGTTTGCTGTATTTTTTGGATTCCACATATAAGTGACATCACACAGTATTTGTCTTTTTCTGACTTACTTCACTTAGCACAATGTCGTCCAAGTCCATCCATGCTATTGCAAATGGCATTGCTTCATTCCTTCATGGTAGCTTATGACGCATTTTGTGCTCTGAAATGGAAATGATCACATCGTGGGTGCCATGATATCTCTTTGATGTGTGAAATATGTGAAATAATTGGTATTTTTTATCTTTTTCCTTAGCATTGTAATCAGAGCCTTCTGTTATTAAACACTACCTAGTTGATATTTGTATGTAATATTATATTTTTTTAAAGGTAGAATATATTAATATATAATAGATTCATTTGTAGATAGAAATTTTACTAGGTTCTTTTACTATTAATTAAATAATTTTTACACTAGTCATAAATTCTTTTCATGTGTTCAAGGACAGACATAATTATAAATTTGCCTCCTACTTTACAATTTCGTATCTCTTGTGTTTCTCGTGTCAAATTGCTTTGGTTACTATTTCAATTAACAATCTTTGTGGTGTGGTGGGAAACATTTTTCAATAAGTCATGATTTTATGAGAATGTAAACAAATGGGACCTCATTAAACTTAAAAGCTTTTGCTTCAGAGAAATGTCTATTCAGTTCTTTTGCCCATATTTTAATCAGGTTGCTTTTTTTTTTAATATTGACTTGTACGAGCTGTTTATATATGTTGGATGTATAAGGATAAGAATTGGTCACATCATTTGCAAATACCTTCCTCCAGTCTGTAGGTTGGCTTTTTGTTTTGTCGATGGTGTTCTTTGCTATGCAAACTGGTGTTTGGGTGATGTAAATAAAATACAGCAAAATCATTGTGTGATGTGGGGACAATCCCATGGTATACTTGGGACGGACGTTGGCTGCTGGTTTCCAGGATCCCACGTGTCGTATTCCTTCTCCCCCACTGGAATCTCCTTCCCAGCTTCCTTGGGGCTAGTTCTCATCCGTGGGACTTGGACAAGAGCAGTGGATGTCACTCCATCCTCTCCTGTCTGATGGAAACATGCCAATGGCCAGCGTGAATTCTACGTATTTTGAACAGGGAAAGCCTTTTCCAGCACAGACTCGGCAGGGGCTTCTGGAAGGGACTCCACAACCCACGGTGGACCGTGATGTTTGTGGACAATGAACTCTTGCTGGGTGGAGCCCCTGTGATTTGGGCATTGCTAGTACAACAGGTAACCTCTCGGCAAACAACAGTCATGCCCCGATTTACAACTCAAGATCTTGGGTGAATCACTGTCACGCAGAATCTCAGCACATTTACGGTTTTAAAAGATGTGAGAGACATCTAGCCTCTCACTGATACGGAGGGAAGCAATTTATGAATGGGATAAGAGGACCATGATTTGAAAAAAAAAAAACTTTACATGGCTGAGAAATCCTGGGTTCTGGTGTAGACATAACTGTGGTTTCCTCTGTGATGTGGCCTGGCGCTTCACGCACGTTGAAATTTAAAACCCGTTTCTGTTTCCCTGTATTTTATTTTCCCTTGCATGCCTGGAGAGTGGGAAAACCCCCAAAAGGTTACATTGAGTGTTAACGGGACCATTCATAGGATAGAATAATTTCACAGACTGTAAATAAACAACTGAGCTGAGGTTTTTGTTATGCATGCTTGCGTATCCATTTTTTTTTGGACTGCTCGGATGCGTGCTTATGCAAAGCTGGATTTGATTTTTCTGTTTGCTTAAATTACTTTCCTTCCTGCCTCCCCAAACACTTGGCATTTGATTAAATGAAAATCAAAAGCAGACAAGCGCACTACTCTCAACATCATTGTTCTTTTCACAGAATAACTTGCACATTCCAGATAATCCGTCCCTAAAGGAAGGTTTACATCTGCAGGTGTCACGTTCTCTGGCCTGAGCTTGCATATGAGATACCACAGTTCTTTCCCCCAGAGCACACCCGGCAAGTCCAAACAGAACCCAGGACACACCTGCGTGACTGGGTCACTGAGAAACAGAACGTTAGTGGTGTGACCACAGCCCATCCGACCCGCCTTCAAATCAATCACCTTCTGTAGAAAATACATCTCTTCTCAGTCCTTCTGATTTAGAGTCAACAAAAGGGAGCAGGCATCAACGTCTGAGAGTTACAGCACTACAGAAAAAAAGGAAAAGAAAAAGGAAAAAAAAAAGAAAAAAGAAAAAAAAAGACACAAACATCTTCTAGGTGAGAATGGAAGAAGATCGAGCGGGACGATCCACGTGGTTGACTCACTGCTCCTGCCCGGGGCCTCGGGTATACAGTAGGAGTCAGATGGGAGAGGCTGTGCTGTTCCTCACACTCTTCAGATGGTCGGAGACACACTCGGAGACCTGAGTCAGGATGCACGACCGGTTAGCAACTTTGATCTCAGCACACAGGCAATGTTCATTAATCCTACCGCGCTGTTTCTCTCTTTCTGTCTGCATCCGTCACAAGCTCTCTGGCATCCTTGTGACTTCGGAGAGCGTGAACAGGCACCGTAGCTTGGCCCCGCAGGCCCTTCGCAGAATTACCACGTTAAAACAGACATATCGCTCCTTTTATGGGAAATGTCCAGAACAGGCAGACGCATCGGGAAAGCAAGCAGGTGAGTGGTGGCCAGGAGCAGCAGAGAGTGCCTGCTTGATGGGTAAAGGGTTTCCCTTCAGGCAGATGACAATATTCTGGGAGTAGATCGTGGTGATGGTTGCATGTCATTATGAGCTGACTAGATGCCACTGCGTTGCCCCTCAGATGGCTAATGTCATGTCGTGTCAATTTTGCTATTAGTTAAAGAAAAGAGTGTCCTCACATGAGAGGTTCTGAGGCCGCCAGCTCTGTGAGGGTCACACTCAAAGCTCTACAATGAAAATGTTCATGACCTGCGTCTAAGGAAGATCTTGACTGAGCGAGTCTGTCCCGGGAAGTCTGCATAGACCCATATGGCCTCAGGAGAAAAGCGATGCTTCTCCAGTCTCTTGAGAGGTGGGGGAAGGAGGAGGAGCTGGGGATCCCAGGAAGTGTGCGTCTCAGCATCGAGGGGGGAGCTGTGTCACAAAGCAGTGCAGTCAGGAGTTCCCCAGTGCCAGGGACTGAGCACGCAATGGGATCACAGTTCGGGGTCGCCATTCAACCATTTCTGGGGGAGAGAATTTTACAGGCAACTTCCCCAGGAAGCTTATAAATTTAGTGCATCTTGGAAGACGGGTATGAGCTGGCAGGAGAGAGACATGGAGGGTGGCGGGACTTTCAGACAAGCTCCACGTGCAGCGGTGTCCAGTGCAGACGGGGCAGTGGTGAAAAATGCACTGTCTCCCATCCCACGGTGCTCCCCAGAGCAAAACTCACATCCCCGTCCAAGGGTCCATTTTAATGAGAGAGATGCAGGCGGGCAGGGTGGGGCTTATCACAAACGGTGCCCGTGCACTGCTGTGGGAGTAGGGAGAGCAAATCAGAGTCCATGTGAGATCTGTTCCTTTGGCTCTAACCCTGTGCCCTGCGCTGAGTCCTGCTGGCTCTGCACCTTTTGTAAAAGAATGTTGCCTTTAGCCTGAAATCGACAGGAGAGCCCATTGTCAGGGCTCTGACCTTTAAGGGTGTAACACTTTTCCATTCATACAGAGACAAAAAGTTGCAGAATAGGAAAGAACATTTGTTTTGCTGAAGGTTTACAGGAACATGGTGACCTGACCTGTGGACAGCTGCAAGAACAAAGGATTCTGACACCAATAAGTTTGCAACAACCAACCACACCCCCGCCTCTTTTTAGTATAAAAGGAGCCTGAATTCGGACTTGGGGAAGATGGTTCTCCAGGACATGAGTCCCCGTTCTTTGCGGTCTGCTGGCTTTCCAAGTAAAGTCGCTATTCCTCGCCGCAACACCTCGTCTCCAGATTTATTGGCCTGTCGCGCAGCGAGCAGAATGGCTTTGGACATGTTGACACTGTGGTTCCCGTTTCAAGTGCCATTCGAAGAGGGGCTTTGATTGACAGAGCCCTTTGGTTCAGAAGCTCTGAGTGATCAGTGACTCTTTCTTTTACATGCATTGTGTCTGGTCGAGGTGCCTGAGCCATTTTCACTGCCATTTTGACATTTAATTTTAGAAGTCTGCTGACATTTTTTTTTTTTTTATATAATGTTGTTGGCTGGGGAAAGCCGTGGTCTGACAGGTCTCTGCAATTTTAAGGTTTACTGCCAGGTCCCTCTCTCTGTCAAGCCTCTCTCTAGAGAGGGGATTGGCATGGCTAAGAGCCAATTTCCAAAGGCAATCTCAAGGTGGTGATGGGAGACCAGTGTTGCCTGTCAATTCAGATACGGCATCTTCCTGCTTTGGTCAATGTGCCTGGGATTACTGCAGTGAAGTTTGTTTTTTGTTGTTGTTGTTGTTGTTTTGGGGGTTTTTTAGATACAAAATAAGAAAAAGTCTTCAAGGCCATCTGTTTAAAAGAACTGGATGGGTTTTATTTATCATGTTGAAATTTCTCTTTTATTAGCTGGGTCTACACAAAATGTGGAGTGTAACATGGAAGAGTGGCACGCTGATTAAAAATTCAAAGTCTCCTAATTGATTCCTAGGATGGAGTTAGATACAAAAAAACCCCACACCATACTTGACAATCAGAAGCCCTTGTTAATTTTGCCATAACTTTGATCGGAAACCCAAATGGATCTTTGGCACAAAGGTGACAGTGAGATGTGTTATGTGGTCTCAAAAAAGGTGGGAATGTCTGTGAAGCCCATGGTCAAATATGAAGTTGACTGTTCATCCTGGAGGAGAATGAAAAACATTAAATCACTCATTGCAGGTTTCTCATGAGTTCAACTAATTTATACATAAACCTCTACAAAGGAGCTAATTAAAAATTATAGTATCCATGATGACCAGGAGGAATGAATCCAAATGATGTAAAGCCCCAAGATGGACAGCCAATGTCACAAGGGTGTATCCTAATGTATTTGAATGACCTGTCCTTGAATATTTCATTTTTCATGTCATAACAAACAAGTTTTCTATTTAAAGCAAAGGTCGGATAGATTCTTTGTGATATTACATCCTTCTTTATAAATGTGTGGACTTTTTTTTAATGCTTTTCAATTCATGTATCATTTAGCCAAATAATATTTTCACATCTATACGTTAAACACCTAAAATCTGTCATACATGGTGCTAGGCACTGTGGATATGAAAACATCATTTAAATGCCTGTCCTCAAGGTATTTTCTGATGCTAACTTTGGTCGCCTCCATTTATCATCCATTTCTTTTTTTTTTTAATTAGAAAAATGAGAAGAAAAATTCCCTGTATGGATTTAGTGTACGACAGGATAAGAAATGACAACTCAATTAATACACTGGATAGAAGGTGTCAAAAATTGCAACGTTATATGCTCTGCACAGAGATGTTTACAGCAGATTTATTTATCACGGCCAAAATTTGGGAGCAACCAAGATGTCCTGCAGTAGGTCAATGGATCGGTGACCTCGGGTACATCCAGGACATGGAATATTATTCAGGGCTCAAAGGAAATGAGCTACCAAGCTATGAAAATACAAGAAGCAGGTGCCCACTAGCCCTTGGCTAACTGGCCTCCAGCCGTTGGCACAAACTTTCCAGACTTATCAGGTAACCTCTGATCACCGCCTGAGCCATCCCACTTTTTCCTAAGCCACGTTCAGTCCACAGAATCCATTACCCTGTGTACTAGTCACAGTGCGGGTTACGCTTGGTAGCGCCAGAAAGCACCGGCAAGTTCATCAGCGTCAAAACAACAGTTAGTACAAAAATACGTTCTGGAAATCTGACCATGATTACAGTCAGCAACACCGTAGTAGACACTTCAGAGTACATCTTCCCTGTTCTCATCACCAAAAAAGAAGTGCTCATTCTGTGATGCGATCGGGGTGTTAAGCTAATTCGACGGTGCTAATACACTGCAGGATACACGTGCACCAAAGTAAGAAGCCATCCGTCTCAAACTCGCAATTTACATGTGTCTAGCGTATCCCAATTTTTTAAAAAAGAGAGAGAGAGAGAGAGTGCGTCTTCTTCTTGCCTGACATCAGGATGATGTGCTCCTGGAATCAGGACTCACATGGGAAGCTTCCTGCTGCCTCGCCGTCTAGCCACAGCTGAGCTTGGACGGCAGGCTCGTTGGGCAGTGGGTTGACGAGACGTTGCTCACGAGACACCTTCACTCACCCTGACCATCTAAGTCCTCAGTGAATTCAGAAGATCAACGAAAACCATTACCGTAGCTGTGAAAATGTCTACATCACACTCCTATAATTTGTCTGCTTTTTACAACCAAGCAAGCCGACCCTGTAAAGGCAATGAGCCTAGAGAGTCAGACAAGTCCCTTCTTCTTCTTCTTCCCTAAATTGGGTCTTCACTGCACGCTGAGCTTCTGGCAGTTTCTGCAGATGGCCCGTTTCATGTTCCCTACGTAAACGTATGTCAGTTCAAAGAACGTTGCTGGCGAAAAACCCCAAAGCTGTTTCTGTCGATCCCAGGGTGCTGCTACAGGCTTACAGACATCTTGACTATGGTGTATGTTTCTTGACGTACTTCAAACCATTAATAAGGTGGATATTTTTAAGAAAACAAAGGGAAGCGATTGCTAGAGGAAGTTAAATCTTTTTTTTTTTTTCCTACAGCAAATTTTTCCTCCCCACCGCAGGGGAAGTCAGTATGCCACTGACACACGCTCCAATGGATGCCTTTACGAAAGGAATGACAGAATCGAATTACACTTTATAGCATAGGTACAAACAGAACTAATGGTTCCATTCCGATAACCCACCCCCGTGACGCCAGGACACTCTCAGCTGAACATCAACTCCTTTCAGGTTGAAATCAACCAATTACCGTATTTATTAGAAGACCTTTGAGTCATTTGGGAACCCCTAGAAAAGATATTTGCCTCCCATTCACAAACAAAAATTTAACTGGGCCCAAAGAGCCATCCTGACTCAGACTTGAGCTGGAGACCTACCTGGCAGAACACCCCAACACGGCCCATGCAAATGCGGGCAGGGTTACAAAGGCTGCTGAGAAACCGTCCCGTTCCCCACCCTGGACGCAGCCCACCTCCAGAACGCCGAGCGAGGAGCTTTCATTCACAGTTTTATTTTCCAATCTCCTGGCTGAGATGGAAATGATTTCCCACTGCAGATTGTCTGCTGGAGCAAAAATGAATGCGTTTTCAGGCAAACACGCTAAGCTTGCCCACCTGAAGATTTGCTTTTAAAAACGTTCTATTTTTCCTCTCCACTTTAAAGATTAAAACGTCCAACTGAGCACGGAGTGGGTCTGAGTCATGCAGGGGCAGGGAAGGTGACAATAACTTCATTGTGAACAATCTCTTGGCCTTCACACCTTTCGCCACCTTTTGGGGGACGATGCCAACTTTTTTTCCACGTGACCGATCAAGAAAAGTCTTCTCTGTTCTGATTAGAGGAAGTCTTGTGAACACATTAAAATTTAATTGTAACGGGAACTGGCAGAGGTGGGGAACTACTTAGGAATGTGACTCCAAGTCTTCATCATCAACTCATTAGCATCTTTTCCTTTTTTTTTTTTTTTAAGATTTCATTTGATTTGGGCACATTCCAAAAACTCTTCCAGTGAGAGAATACACAGTGACTTCCCCTTAAAATTTATGTAAGCCCTAATGACATTTTTGTCCAAAATTGGTCATTATGTCCAAAATTCCCTTTTTTTTTTTTATAAGTCACCTTGGGTGAGCATCAACTTTAATTGTGAAGGAAAAGCCAGGCTGGGCTAACAAGATAACTCACAGGTCTAAGTATCGGAATACTGATCTGAGTTCTGCTGGACTAACTCGTAAATCTAAGTTAATTAGTGTTGGTTTGCTGTTTATGTTTTTTGCTAGCCAGCTGGATTTTCAAAGAGACATATCTGGCTTTGGAATGTTGGTTTGCTGCCTCCCCGCCTCCACTTTTGTGATAATGATGCTGCTAAAGCTGTTCCATGCCTATTGGCCGAACACCCCAAGCTTGTACTTTACCCTATAAAACCTCATGCGCACGTCTTGGAGGTGCTCAGAGCTTCGGAGCAGAAGCCCCTCTGAGCCCGCCGGCGTAACACATCTGAGCACTCCAGCCCTCCGAGTGGTGCTCGTTTCTTGGCTGGCCTGTCGTTTCCATGACATAATGGCCTCAGGTTAACTTTTTTTACAACTTCAAAGACCATGTTGCCAAATAAAGTTGCATCCACTAGTCCTAGGAGTTAGGACATTCATACCTTTTGTTTGTTTGTTTGTTTGGGGGGGGGTGACACAATTCAACTCACAGCACCACTCCACCATAAGCATCTCTTGCAATATTCCTCCCCTTTAGAGGACAGATGCATGCGTGTCCATTTGGGTTTGGACAAAATTAGACATAATGAATGATCTTACACCTGGGCCCTCTAACAACATCCATCAACATGGTTAGATGGTGAGAAACCCCTGCTAAGTAAACAAATGCTTCTAGAGGGTTTGGTACCACAAGCAAACGGATATAAATTTGACCACTAAAATAATAAAGTCATTTTTAAAGAAATAAAAAACAAGTTTCTTCCATGTAGCACAGGGAACTATGTTCAGTATCTTGTAATAACGTTTAAGAAAAAGAATATGAAAATGAATATCGGTCTGTATATGCATGACTGGGACGTGGTGCTGTGCACCAGAGATGAACACGTTGTCACTGACTGCACTTCAATTAAAAATAGGAGGGGGAGGAGGTGGAGGGGGAGGAGGAAGGGGAGGGGGAGGGGGAGGAGGGGGAGGAGGGGGAGGAGGGGGAGGAGGGGGAGGAGGGGGAGGAGGGGGAGGAGGGGGAGGGGGAGGAGGGGGAGAAGCAGCAGCAGCAGCAGCAGCAGCAGCAGCAGCAATCAGAGACAGAGGCAGTGAACACCAGCCTCATCGGAGTGTTTGCCTTGAAGTACAAGGTCAAAAGACCTGGGCTGAGGACACAGGAATACTCTCCAGTGTCTGTTACGTCTTATACATTAACAAGAAGAGCAAAGCAACACTGCTTCCAACACTTGTTCATTCTGGATAGTGGGTTCGTTTTGTGTTTGGGGTAATTTTGAGGTTTACCTCCTGAGAGCAACAGATATGGTAAAAACGGGTGGAAATGATCATTTATAAGCAAGAACATAATAGGAAAGGCTAAAAAGATCTATCTGGTGATTTATGCAACGTGTGTTTTGAATTCCTCCCTGGGGTCAAGGAGTGCTTGTTTAAATTCCAGTGAAATCCCATGGGTCTGTGTCTCCTGAAATTCAGTGTATACTGGAAACGCACACTGCCTGTTTCCATCTGCAACCTCCTCTCACCCCGTGCCTTCCCAATCAGGTGACAGCCGTGGTTTGGGAAAAATCTAGTTTCTATCTTGTGTACCGTTCCAACTTCAGGTGACACTGTAAGTCGCAGCTACACCACGAGAGGGAAATTGCGCTGTGTTCTCGCAAACATGGTATCAAACTTCCATATGCCTTCCTTTCGCATTACTGAAGACTCTGTATTTTAAGCAGGCATTTAAATTAAAACCGCAAGGAGAAACGATCAATTTGCAAAAGTCCGTCTCTGACGCTGCAAAACCAACGCTAACGGTGACAGTGTCTGTAAACCTCAGGCGCTTTGCGGAATCAGAGTCGAGCGCAGCGCCCACTCACTCAGCTCCGTCTGGACTGCTTCACCCGCGGTTGTCAGCATCATGACTGCCCAGGCACAGAGTTCTCAAGATCTTCTTTGGCAGCAGCAGAATTCCTTCACGCTCTCACGGAGCACCTCCTCGGGAGGCTGGCAGACATCTCTCTGAACTGCACGTAATACGACACACTTTCCAGAGGGAGTTGATGGCAGTGCCGGGCGTGACCACGCCGACTCTATCCAGCCGAGGACCGGCGCCAAGAGAACCTCAGAAGTAAATGATTCCTTTAAAGCCCAGGGTTACACACACTGTCCCGGCTGCAAACCAGTGTGCTGTAAAATTGGAAAACTGGGGATCCCCGCTTCCCAGCAGGGCCCGGTAATTGTCACTCCCTCTTGCAAATCCAGAGCGACTTGCTTGCAAAGTTAAATCTTGGAGGCAGAAGAGACCCATTGCTGCTTAAAAGTTGTCACCTGCCCCCACGACATTCTTTTCCAGCATCCTTCCTTATCCACTCACGCTTTTGGGTCTTTACCTCCCCTCTTTACCAGCATTCCTTTGCATGATGAATGCTGATTCCAAGAGCACACCCGTCTGCTTTCTCCCCTAAGGGACATCGCGGTGCTGGAGGGTTAGACGCAGACCACCACTATGGGGGCACACCGGGGTGACGAAACTGCTTTCCACCCACCTCCCTCCTGAACGACCCCATCTCACCTTCTTTCTACAAAACAGCACGACATGATCCACACACACAGACCCAGAGCAGTGACACCACGGGATATCCACGAAAATGAAGACGGCGCCCGTACGTGTATTCAAACCAACTGTTAATATACAGATAATGCACACTGTAAGATGGTAGCGAATCCCTAGGTGCAAAAACGGAATTCAGCGCTCCTCCCAAAATCCCCTTAGAGTTTTCAGAATCTTGGACTTTCAACCCCAGACACTGTGCAAATATACCTTGTCATTTCACATATATTTTCCACGTAGGGTAATAGACGTTACAGCATCATCACGTGCATTGCTTTCTGTCACCTGCCCGTGTATCCTGGAGATGTTTCCACACCAGCACACGAAGCAGCGTTACATTCTCTCCCTACGGCTGCTCGGCACAGTTAACAACTTGACTGATGGAAGAGATGTGACCACCATAGGGACCGGATCTCATAGGGCTCTCGAGTTGTCCCAAGTCCAACTCTCTGTTGTCAAATCATTCCTAAATAATTGTCAGGCATGATAAACCCAGTGGGTTCAACACCTAAGGTTCTGCTGATGTTCTGCATGTCAATTAAGGTCAAGTACACCTGGGAGGAGAGGAGACGGCTCAAGGGGTAGAGCGCATGCTTAGCACGCACACACGAGGTCCTGGCTTCAATCCCCAGGACCTCCTCTCAAGATAAATAAAATATGAATAAGCCTAACTACCTTCCCTCACCCCCCCCCCAATAAACCCTAAATTAAAAAAGAAAAGATTAACAAAAGGTCAAAGACATCTACACCCAACGTAGAGACTTCGGGCGCCATTTGTGATTTCTTGAAATTGGCTCCGTTTCGTGCTGCATTATTTACCAAGATGTGTGGATGGTACCTCCCTCCCCGCTACTGGGTTAGGCATGGAACGGTGCCTCCCTCCAGACAAAAATAAAAAAAAATGCATGTATGTTGAAATCCCAGCCCTCAGGACTTAAGCATGTGACCTCGTTTGGAAGTGAGGTCATTGCAGATGTAATTAGCTAAGATGAGGGCCCCCCGGAGTAGAGTGGGTCCCTGATCCAGCATCACTGGTGTCCTTGTAAGAGGAGGTTAGGACACAGACACACAGGGAAGACGGCCATGTGAGGGTGAGACAGGAGGGAAGGGGGCAGGGAACAGCCATTCAAGGAATGACAGCAGTTCACAGCAAAATGGCACAAAAGCCAACTCCCGGTTGGCTTTGCGGATTAAGACCACGGGAGAGTTGACCCCCAGTCGACCTTGACCTTCATTACGCACTCACTGTAATATATTAACGTGGTAAATGACACTCCCACCGGTGCCACGACAGCTTCGAGGCTGACCATAAAAGCTCAAAGAGGGCATGGTGGCCCAATTCCCGGGAGCCCCAGCGCCTTCCCTGGGGAAGTCGGAATGGTCCTCCCACCTGTTGGCCTGTGAAGCTACCGAGCCCATAAAAACCAGCAACACCCAGCCTCGCGGCCGCCTCTCTCCAACTCCCTCGCCTTCGGAGACGGCCCGCACTCCGTCTATGAGTGTGTACCTACTTTTACTTTAACCTGAGCCCTCAGCCGCCACACCTCATCTCCTTTGCCCTGCCTTCTAGAACAGCCTACACGCTATGCGGTGTGTATCTCTTCGAATAAATCTGTCTTCGCTCAACCGTGGCTTGTTCTTGAATTCTTTCCTGCGCGAAGCCAAGGACCCACGTGTGGCGGGGCGCGTCCCATGGTCTCAACCAAGACCTGGCACGTGGCCCTCCTCACGCCCCACGTCCATTTTTCCTGTGTCAAGGATGTGGTCACAAGCCAGGGAACAGGAGGCAACAGAGACTCCTTCTCCTACAGGTTTCAAAGGGAGCATTCCCTGATTTGGGGCGTCTCACGTCCAGAATGATGGTTTAATACCTTCCTGTTGTTTTAAGCCACCCCATGTGTGGTGCCTCGTCATAGCATCGCTAGGAAGTCAATACCGTCCTAGAGCCTTTTCCAGTCACTCCGTCCTCTCTGTCTCCCAAGCGGTGCGACAGTGCAGACCTTTCTACTTCCCACCAAGGCGACTGCACAAGCTTCCAGAAGCCAGTTCATGCCACCAAAATGACGCCACCAAAAAATACACGTAGGCATTTCCCTGCTTGAATCACTCATGCAATTCCATGTTCCCCTGTGAGATTAGGTTCCCGTGCCTTACCTAGTCCTGCGTTGGCGGACCGACCGGTAATTCGTCGATGGATTCAGAAAGTTCTCACCGAGAGCTTGCTGGCCGCCAGGACCTGCGCGCTCAAACCTGCCCCCAGGGTTCACGTCTCTCCCATCTCAGGATGTCTCCGTGACTCTCACTCAAGGACATGAAGCCTCCTTTCCTCCAAGTGCATGACTTCACTTGTGCCGCTGCCTTGGCTGAAACCCTTTGACCGTCTGAGTCTCCAAACTTAAGTCTTCTCTCCTCTGGGAAATCTCCTTTCATACCTCAGGGACCGAGAAAAACAAAAGTGTGCTCGTGTGAGCTTATGTACTGCTCAGAGCTCCTGGGGGAGGCAGCCCTACCTCTTTGGTTAAAGACAAAAATGAGTGAGAAAATTAGACAATTGCAGAGAGACAGAACAGAGACACAAGATTATTTTTAACAGTGGTTCATGCTTCGAAGTCCCTTTGTGCAATTCAGCTCACACAGCTGGACAGACAGGTCCCTAACGCAGGGCGCAGCCCCGCCGTGCTCTCCGGCGTCCCAAACACAAGCCAACAGATAAACACATGGGCTTCACAGCAGACTCCCGGGCACCCGTGTCGTGAGGGACCCAGGGCTGCTGCCTCTGGCAGCGTGTAACCGCCACCCTGATACCTGTTCTCACGACCGACGCCTCTCACGCCCCCGGAACAGTATCGACATGTGTTCCTGCAATCAAATGCCCCAGCCGTCTGTGGGTTACAGCCTTGCTGTCTCCAAGAAGGACGTTCCCTTGACGTATAGAAGGATTTGAGCTGCAGAAAAGTGGCTGGGAAAAAAACCCTACTCATTTTGCAAACGCTTCCTCTCAGAGGGAGTGCAGGACCAGCTGTACCTAGAAGCAGCTTCCACACGTACTCATAGCTACCCTGTAAGTGGCTGCACAGGCACCTGCGTGGCAGCCAGCGTCTGCCCTCCTACGCTGGGAAGCCTAGAAGACTTGCCACCAGGCTCTTTACAGAAAAAGCGTGGCAGCCCCCGCTGCAGAAGACGGTAGAATTAAACACATCATTTCCCAGCAGCACCTACCATGAGCTCACTCCCTTGTCTCCTTTTTCCAGAGTGCTGCTCGTGACCCGGACAAGCATGGGACAGCATCACGCGACAGATTTTCAATCACAATTTACATATTTAGTTCTTCCATATTCAGCTTCCATATAGAAGACACAGGACTATATCTGTAAGATTTCAATATTTTTAAATTCTATTTTGTATACAGTCCTATACATATGCCTTATAGATGTACAACATATATCTTATATATACTATGTAGAAAATTATATATAAATGTAATTTTTAAAAATATATGCTATCTATAAATGATATTAACATATTATATATAATGTTAATACACAGACTATATACTAACTATATATTATAGTTTCTTCTTATACTCTATTTAATACTATTATTTATATAAACAATACATATTTAATACTATTAATAGTTTAATATACTATATAATATGTATTTAATGCATGCATTACACATACTATATCATGTATATTATATGCTTAATATACATGAATATGTAATGCATATATTTCAATATACTACATATTTATATACATATTATGTGGTTCTATACAGTGCACTGGAATTTTGATTATCATTCCTTATTTTAGCCATGAGGTCATGTTAAGCTGCAGATTAGAGTTCATTTTTAAAAACAAAAACTGCAAGTTCCAAATTAAACAGTTTAGATTCTAAGATTTAAAATTTGTTAAGTAGAATTCGTATTATGTTGTCTCCTTTTAACACATTTTTATACACTTTAGGAGTCAACCAGCCGTTGGAAACCTTTCTTAGTAATATGATATTTCCCATGCCTTTCAGGGTTATAAATGTTTCATACATTTAACGTTTTCATCCTTTCGCACAGGGTCAAATACTGAATGTTAAATTGCAGGGGGTCAGCATTTCAAAGCCGAGAGTCCATCACCATAGAATTGAAAAGGCTTTTCATTCACTATGTTCAAATGTTAAGCATTTTCATTGCTTCTTAATGGAAACTGAAGGAAGATGACGCACAGAAGCCAGCCTCTGCTGGAAGATCGAGAGATGCGTTTATGGTTCTCTCTGAATGCAAACCGGAGCACTGAAGCTCTTTTCCTGGAAAATGCTGCTTTTCTTAGTGGAATGCCACTTTCAGAAAATGAAGTTTTTCACTGTTTTTATTTCCCTGCATCGTGCTTGAATAAAACTTACCAGGCAAGTTAAGACACTCTCGGGAATTCTCACCTACCAGTAAGGTCCCTGGCCACCACCCACCGAGGGTGATCGTTTATTTACCTGCAAAGGGATGTCTTGAAACGCTATTTTATTCCCAAAAGATAATGTTAATAATTTATGACCTGGAATGGTTTCCAATATTCCTCCATCTTCCTGTTGATCCTCAGACACTGTGCAAATTGGACCTTCCTAATTATTAATACTGGACGAGAAATGACACCCTAACTCCTGGTGTCCCAGAGGAGGAGAGTTTGCACCTCCCTCCCAGTCAATCCTCTCAAGTCTAATTTGGGAGTCAGGTGACCTCACTCCAGATCAGACGCTGTTCATTGTCCTTGGCCACCGATGACCCATGGTCACTGGTGACTCACAGAAGTGGGTCTTTGTCCCTACTTCTTAACTAGGGGCTGCGAGAAACCAGCTTTAGAACTGACCACCAGGTGTCCACACATGTGGGGCCGAAGAAAGAAATCTCACCAACTAAAAAGCTACATGAATGCGATATCCAATTATTACTTAATATCATTTCGAGAGTTACGTATATACATGCATGCACTCAAACGTACTCAGATTAAACATGGACCGATAGACGCACAGCTGCACACATATACACACGCAGATTGACATGCACGCGCATTCTGCATAAAGAACATTACAACAATATGCATGTATGGTGGCTGTCACGGTTTTACACCATCAGGATCAGTGCAGTGTTTTTTTGCTTTGCTTGTTTTGTTTGTTTTTTTCCTGCATATTGCTCACTCCCAACCCTAAAACAGATGCAAATCCTTTGGCCTCACCTGGAATAATGCTATTCCTCCGATTAACGCTGCATCAGATCCCGTTAAGTAGACAGACCACCGTGCATGCAACCATATTAAATAGGTTGCACTTTCGAAGCACACGGCAACCAGCATCCCTGTTGAATTTCCATTCCGCCCATTCTCTCGCCATTTGCATCTGAATTCCTGTGAATTTCCTACTTAGCTGCTTTACCTTTTGGGGTTTGTCACCCCGCTTTGCTTTCTCGGGAAGACCTCTGTGTATGTCTCTGATATTCATAGATGTCCGTATATTAATACCGCCATAAATCTACTGAGAATTCTTATGTGACCTTTTGCTGGACAGCTTTTATAGTAAGGACACTCATCTCTTCTTTTAAAACTACTTCTTTAAATAATAATGATTCAACTCTGAATCTCCCTGCACCTACGTTAACCATCTTTTCTTTTTTCTTCATTACCTTTCATGGTCGACATCAAAGTTTCTAATCTCACCTGCAAGTTAATTACGCGCACGCATAAAACGGAGATCCAATGTCATCTTCTGGCAGTAGAGACGGCTGTCCTGAGCCCATGGATAAAATAATGCAGTTCTGGCTCACCTCACTGAACCACAAGCATTCTCTTAATTCCATGTGCAAATGTTTCAGAATCTTGTTTCTTCATTGCTTTTCCCCCACTTTGTTTTTAATCACACTTTCCAGCTGTTCTTAAGCCAGTACCATGCTGACGTTAGCACACTGACTTGATAGTGGGTCAAGAAAAGCTCACCCCACACCAATAAAAGAAGAAAAACAGAGTGACTGCACTGCGTAGATAAATTGGAGCATGCAACAGCAGTGAATTTTCCAGAATCCCTTCGGCCAGGGGACAAAGCCAACCACACGTTTTCAGGGACAAAGAGGGTAATCAGACAATCCGTACGATGGAATGAAAAAGTCGACATGTTTGCTTCCATATCATTTAACTACCATTTTGAAAAACAAAAATGGCCTCTCATCCTATTACACGAAAAGGACAGTGACGTATTTGTGCAAAGAAACAATGGCCAATAAGCCAAAGAACCTTTCCACGTGACCTTAAGTCATTTGCTCCTTAAAAAAAAAATCACCTTTCTTATACATCATGTTACAAACTGATAACTTCCTCCCACTCTTCAGTCACATCTTGTTATGAAAGTAAGTGGTAAGGAAGCTTCACTGATTAAAAATGTAAGATGTATGGGGAAAAAAAATACTGTCCATGGAACGTTTAAGTCACGCACAAACATACACACACATGCGCACGCCCCTTGCGGACATGAACTCTGTGCTCTACACACATCTCGACTATAAAGCGACAGCTGAAGATCTCAAGCATCCAGAGAAACGTGCAAGTTACACACTCTTTGCTTGGGTACAACAGAAAATTAACCGCATTTTAAAATTCACACGGCTCCTTATCTCTTTCAATACTCGATGTAATAAATTTCAAAGTCTGCAATAATTGGGTATGATCTCCAAGAAATACATTTCAGTGGCTCAAACGTTGAACTGGTTCTTTTGTTTCTAACCATGCTTCCAGATAAAACTGCCCATGTTATTAGCGTGTTAAGAAAATGCACACCAAAAAAAAAAAAAAAGAAAGGAGAAAAAAGAAAAAAAGAAAAGAAAAAAGAAAAGAAAAAGAAAAAAGAAAGAGAAAAAAGAAAAAAAAGGAAAAAAAAAAAGAAAAGAAAAAAGGAAAAAAGAAAGAGAAAAAAAGAAAAAGAGAAAAAAGAAAAAAAAACAAAAAAAAAAAGCACACCGAAACACTGCCAAACGGGGCTATAACCAGATTCAGTTTGTAGACATTCATTACCAAGAAACTGCTGAATAAACCAAGCTACTTTGGCTGTTTGATGCTCTTGGAAAATGATACAAAGATACAATTATCTTTTAAACAAAGAACAGATTTATCCTCATGCTTAAGCAAACAAAAGATTTTAAATTACAAAAAAAAAAACAAAACTAATGAATCTTGGCATTTTTAACAATATATAAAATATACTCACTTAGAATGATGACTCCTGAACATAGGAGAAAGTAACTTTCCTCAATAAATGACAAAGTATTCAACATACATACACATAAAGGAAAAAAAAATCAATGCAGAATTTCTAGAATTTGAATATCGAACATCTGAAATCATTTTCACAGTATTTTTCCCTAGAGAATCATGCTTGATGATCGGTAAAGACATAAGGAATTTAATGTAGAAATGCCTGAGTGCAAGGTTTTGCCTTTTTAAATGGCCATCAGGAATGTTACAGACCAACTAAATTGTTTAAATTTGGGAGAAATTCTCTGCGAAACTTCGGGATACTCCTGTGGAACCAAAGTCTGGGATGTAGTATCCTGTGATACTTTTGTGTCCCTGCAAAATACTGTTTTGTTTTTGACTGAAGGACAGTCGGCTACCACGTGTCAATTTCCGGTGTCCACTATCAGGTCCGAGTCATGCATATATTCGCTCTCATGTGGTTTCTCATTATAGGTTAGTACAAGGTGCTGAAGAGAGTTCCCTGCGCTACCCAGAAGAAATTTGCTTTTTCTCTGTTTTTATATATAGCAGTTAATATTTGCAAATCCAAAATATCGTTTTGCAAATGCCTATCTACACTGTGACTTTTATCAGCATGTATGGAAAATTCAGTCTTTATAAGGAAAAGGGGTCTTTTTTCCCCCCAAAGCTGAATGAATTATTAAAAGGCAAACACTCTTGTAATGGGATGAGGACAGAACTTTTCCACCTGCCCCAAAGGTACTCCACACGTCATATACGTCAGGTCCTTTCTTGCCTCCAAAACTAATTACTACCCTGACTTCAATACCAGTCACTTCCTTGCTCTCATCTTCAAACCCATGTGTGTATCCATAGATCCTAGAGTTTAATTTTGCCCATTAAAAAAAAAAAAAACTTGGTGCCTTTTAAGTTTCTTTTAATGTATCGACTCCCCCGCTTTTTCTTTTCCTTTTTTGTATCTGTCGACGGTCCAGAAGTATTTTTGCCTGTAGATTTTCAACATCCTACATTTGCTGGTTGCACACTTATGATGGAGTATATTCTCTTTCTCAAGCAAATATGCATTTTGTGCTACGGGGGCAGGTGCATCCAGGACCCTGAGTCAGACTCATTTTCATTCCTTTGGCAAGAAAATAATTGTTGTTGCAGTCCTAACTCAGGGAACACAGAAGCCAGCGTTGACTTCCGTTTGATGTTACTAACCTCTGAGACTCAGTGCCATCCATCCTTTGAAAATGGGCTTTTTAAGTGGCTTCGATGTCTCAGTCAAGTTTGCGATTCGTGAAACTCTCTGCTGACGGCACGATAGTCAGGTTTCTCCCAAATCCTGTTCAATTCGTGATGTGAACACCGCTTCGCACGAAGCCTTCGGCGCATGGAAAACTGTGAACCAGAAAAACAAAATTTAGTTATAAAAAAAAAATTTCTTTTTCTGTTCAGTTGTTTCCACAACCAGAATCACGGGGTGATTTTACTGTCGGCCTCTTTGGTTTATTTCCCCCCCCCCCAGGTAATCTGGACTTCTGGGAGGTTCATTGTGGACTGTGAGATCTCCCCGTAGAGATTAGGACCAGACAAAGCAGAACAGCAGAAACTTTCTAGATACATTGCCCTTCAGAGAATAGGAAATATGGAACAGGCAAATTATTCTCATCCCCAGGTGAAAAAAAAAAATCAGTGTTACACCTCAGGAAAAGCAAAATACATATTTTAAATACATTTCAAGGTAATCACACTTTAAATCCTTACTAATAGCTTTAATATATAAAAATTAAGCAAAGCTACCACATTTCACTAATGATAGAAGGAGTGAATGTTAAAATGGTCAGAAAACAACAAATGCTGGAGAGGCTGTGGAGAAAAGGGAACCCTCCTACATTGCTGGTGGGAATGCAGTTTGGTGCAGCCACTGTGGAAAACAGTATGGAGATTCCTCTAAAAACTAAAAACAGACTTACCATATGATCCAGCAATCCCGCTCCTGAGCATATATCCAGACGGAACCTTAATTAAAAAACATACACACACCCCAATGTTCACAGCAGCACTACTTACAATAGCCAAGACATGGAAACAGCCTAAGTGTCCATCAACAGATGACTGGATAAAGATGTGGTATATTTATACAATGGAATACTACTCAGCCATAAAAAATGACAACATAACACCATTTGCAGCAACATGGATGTTCCTGGAGAATGTCATTCTAAGTGAAGTAAGCCAGAAAGAGAAAGAAAAATACCATATGAGATCGCTCATATGTGATAAAAAAAAAAAAAGAGTTGAATTTATTTACAAAACAGAAACACTCTCAGACACATCAAACAAACTTATGGTTACCAGGGGTAGAAGGGGGTGTGAAGGGAGTTCAAGATTTGCAGATACTAACTACTGTATATAAAATAGATAGACAACAAGTTCATACTGTACAGCAAAGGGAACTCTATTCAAGCTCTTGTAGTAACTTATGGTGAAAAAGAGTATGAAAACAAATGTATGTATGTGCATATATGACTGAAGCACTGTGCTGTGCACCAGAAATTGACACAACGTTGTAAACTGACTGTACTTCAATTAAAACAATATATACTTCAAACAAAAAATGACAAAAAAAATTTTTGTTGCTGTACTTCTGATGAATTGGGTTGAACTGGAAACCAATGCAGGTGCTCAAATCAACAATATCTCTGAAAGGAGATACATCTCTGTGAACAGTAATTGCATCTTTTACGGGTCCCGCACCTGAATCCTCCTTTCTGGTTTGGGAGTGAGTCACCGAGTTTCGGGGCCACGTCCCTCTGTGTCAAGATTTCAGACACAGTCGCCTGCACCGAGGCAAACACAGTGCGTGTGAACGCACTGAGCATTTCCATCTGCCCTTTAGTACAAGAAGTTTGGGAGCAAGCAGGAGTCACCACTGCTGTCATTTGTCACTGATTCATGGATTGACACTCAAGGCTCTGGTGGTTTCCAGTTAATAGCGCAGGCGGGCAAATCCCCAGCCCTGAATAATGCTCCATCATGAGTTTTACTGGCATTTGCATCAGAGCCCCGGCTGCTGGTCCTCCCTCACACACCACATGCGCGTGTGTGGCCGGTGTGGCGATGTCGATAGTTTGGTACACGAGCCCTCCCGGTTGACTTTCTCAAAGATGAGAGCCGTGGGGTGAATTTTTGTTTTTTTAAATTGAAGTACAGTCAGTTACAATGTGTCAATTTCTGGTGTACAGCATCATGTCCCAGTCAAGCATATATATATATATATATATTTTCATATTCTTTTCTGTTAAAGGTTAGTACAAGATATTGAATACAGTTCCCACAGGGCAAATTCTGATAGCAGTGCCAAGCCCCTGTGGGTGCACATTTGTCCACAGGGATTTGCCATCATTGGCTTCCTGTCACGTGAAACCTGGGATTCGCCTTCAAAGCTCACAGCAAAAGCCCAAACCTTCCTGGGACCAGGAACCAAACTCTTCTTTCTGAGTTCCGAGCGATTTTATCTCCCCCAGTACTATTATTTTCTGAGCTCTGGTGCAGTGATTCTGGTCACTTCATCATAGCACCTTCATTGTTCACCAGAGTTCCCTGCTGTGTTTCCCCCTCTCGTTATTTTTTCCTGCTATTTGCAGACATTTCAGTGTGATCTGAAGTTCCCCTTAACTTACACTTCAACTTACTTACAGAGCTTCCTTGGCCAGAGAGAGACAGAGTGAAATAATCAATGGCATTTTGCATTACATGGGGTTTTTTTTTTTGAAATATATATATCTTTATTCCTGCAATAGAGAAAAAGTTACCCTCCCACTATGACATCCCAGGAAATAGGAATGAGAATTGACAGAAAAGTTTCAAGGTCTTTTCTAGTATGAACAGTAAATATTATCCAATGAGGACTTATTTTGTGCTGGACATACGGTCCAGGGATTTTACATGATACATTACATGTTTTTAAAATGTTACGAAATGTTATAAAATGTTTTATATCGACAGCAAATAACAACCAAAAAACCCGAACAGAACAAAACCTCTAGTTGGAAAAGACACCTGCACCCCAATGTTCACAGCAGCACTGTTTACAATAGCCAAGACACAGAGGTAACCTAAATGTCCATCGACAGATGACTGGATAAAGAAGTTCTGGTATCTTTATACAGTGGAATACTATTCAGCCATGAAAAAGAATAAAATCATGCTATTTGCAGGAACATGGATGGACCTGGAGATCATCATACTCAGTGAAGTAAGCCAGACAGAAAAAGACAAATATCACATGATATCACTTATATGTGGAATGTGAAATATGGTGCAAATGAATCTATTTAAAAAGCAGAAATACACTCACGGACATAGAAAACAAACTCACGGTTACCAAAAGGGAAAGGGAGGGGGAAGGGATAAATCAGGAGTTTGGGATTTGCATATACACACAACTATATACAAAACAGATAAACAACAGGGTCCTACTGTAGAGCACAGGGAACTATATTCAATATCGTGTAATAAACCATAATAGAAAACAATATGAAAATATATATATATAACTGAATCACTTTGCTGTATATCTGAAACACTGTAAATCAACTATAGTTCAATTTAAAAAAAAAAAAGGATGGTATACATCTAAAAGTTGGTGGTAAAAAAAAAGACAGAACTGTGCAATCTCCTTTCAGGCTTAGGAAGTCAGGTTTAAAAAATCAGCTGTATGATTTCTGTTCAAAAAAAAAAAAAGAGTTTTAGCAGTCCCTGTTTGTCCAGTTGCTCCTAGACTCTGAGGGACTGGTTCCAGAATTCCCAAAGATTTAGGAGCAGGGATGTGAGGCTCCGCTCTGGCATCCAGCCTGGGTTCACCTCCCTCATCAGCACGGCACCCCCCCTCACTGACCTCCAGGAGACCTCAGGTTACTGGGTGGGGTGTACCTGAATTTTATGTTAAGTCTAAACAGCCACACTTCCAGAGGCTACGTGGGGTCGTGGAAGTTACCCTGCTTAATCACGCGACACACACGATCCCCACCCAGTTCCACTTTAGGAAGAACACGCAGAGGAACTTGCACGGCCCGTTCCCTGCAGAGGCATCTAACCCAGCTCCCCGAGAGGCAGATGAAGAGGGCGACGTAGAGGGTTTTAAACCTGCTCGGCAAAGCCACAGACCTGAAAGCAGCCGCCATGCAGAATCCAGCCTTCCTGATGATCAGTGCAGCCACACCCCTCCCGGTGATTTTTTTTTTAGGGCTGGCCAGTTAGCTTAACACTGTCCCCACCATCTGCAATAAACCTCACTGAGCTAGTGTGCTCTGAGCACGCCCAGATCCTGGACCACGAGCTGTTACACCAGCTACCCAACCCTTCAACTGAGTCAGAATTCAGAGAACCCGGAGCAGCCTTGAGGTCCATGCCTCTCTCATATAATAAACATGACAGTAACTACCACTCATCGAAGCGTCTAACGCTCGACCTGCATTTTCATTTGCCTGCAAAGAGTCTCTGAGGTTAAAGTTACTCAAGGTCACACAGAGACCCAGTTTGGATCCCAGAACCCAGGCTCTTCCCATGACATTGCCTATGAACAGGACCTGCCCAGCTGGGTCTCCAAGTTCATAGCCCAAGGGTGGGTTTCTCACTGTCCAGACCAGACCTGCTGGCCCCACCCACCACACAAGCTGTGGGCTGGAGCGAGGTTCACCAGCCCGGTCCACTTTCAACACTCCGTCCATAATACATGCTGATGACAGATGCCTGGATGGTCACCCACTGCGCCCCAGCATCACCTTATGCACCTGGAATTTATTGAACGTGGCGGCGGGGGCGGAGGTGGGGAGCCCTCCATCTGGGCCCCTCAGGCTGCCCCTCATCCAAGCCCACATAAGATCACGGCCAAAAGCATGAAGGAATAAACCTTTGGTATGATGACATAGTGGAAACAGTCTTGCCCAAGAGAGACTCCCGGCTCCTGCAGAATCATCGGTCTGAATTAGGGGAACCCACCCAACACAGGTTTGTAAAAAATTACATCAGTGGCCGTAAAGAAGTTGGAAAAGAAGTAGTGATGGGTGAGGGCGGGAGTCACTGTTAGTCCCAGGTGGGAGCGGTTCATCCTGAAATCGCCACGCTGCGCATGAGGGCTTTACAGGGTTCACGGCCGTCAGCTGGGGCTCTCCTTGCCACGTGGATTCTGGTTCCCTGCGTCTGAGGTGGGGCCTGGGGCTCTGCCTTGCTGACAAGCTCCCCTAACATGCTGACAGCCTCCAGTCTGCACTTTGCGTGCCAGGCCCTCGGACCTCCTTGCCCAGGCTGCAAAAGGAAACAGTACGGTTGACTCACTCGGATCTAAGTCCCGCGCGGGGGTGGCATTGGAACCTTCCAGCCAAGTTGCATGATCTTAACAGAAAAGTCATCATGCACAGAGGGAAAAACAAAAACAAAAACAAACAAACAAACAAAAAACACACACACACCAAACCTGCGCTGACTTTCAGGGCGTGAGGGAGATGGAGACCGGGGTTGAGGGTTCTGGAAACGCACAGAGAAATCAAGAGAGGGAAACACTGGGCAGTGGCCACAGAAATTGCCACAGCTGTGGTTCAACTGAGTAAATATTGCACGTTTGAAAAGCAGGGAAGGCGGTGGCCTGGGGTGTCTGAGGTCGGCCCCCAGAAGGCCGGCCCCGGGACACCGGGCTCATGGGGACAGAGCAGGCCAACCCGAAAGCCTTAACAACAAGCAACGGGAGGCAATCAATCAGTGCGGGGAAACCCAACGCCAGGTGAGCCAGCGGAGGGTCGCAGAAGGCAAACAGGCAGGTTCCCAGACTGGGGAGGTGGGGGTGAACTTACCTGCTTACCTTCAGCTTCCAGAAGGAGCTGAGCTGGGCATGCAGGGTCTCCTGGTCCCGGAGGGAACAGCGTGCCCAGCACGGACTCCGGGAACGGATGGAGCCCGGGAGCCGGAAGGCTCAGCGAAGGCCCAGGTGGGCTTCCCACGTCCCGTCCCGCCTGCCCGCAGGTGCCGTCGTGCCGCAGCGGGCAGAGGCCCTGCGCACCCTGCCGCCTGCGCCGGCCGAGCCAGCCAGCGCGCGCGGGGCGCCCGGCGTGGACGCGCGCAGACGGCCGGCGGCCCCGAGGTCCCGGGCAGGCGCGATCGCCGGCACCTGCGGACGCGCCGGGCGTGGAGGCCCCGCCCCGCCGCACGCCAGCCAATCAAACCGAGGGGGCGGAGCCGCGGCCTGGGAGCCTCCCGCCCTCCAGGTGGTCCTGACGCGCGGCCACTGCCCTTCAGTCGCTTCCAAGCTCGGTGCAGAGAGCGGGCCAGGTGTGGCGGACGACTGTCATCAAAAGTGACTTTTTAAAAAACACCTGTATTGCGGGATGATTCCTGTACAGTAAACCGCACGTAGTTCAGCTGCGCACTTCGAGGAATTTAGACAGACGCAGACACCCATGAAACCGCCACCACAATCAGGACAGCGAACATCGCCATCCCTCCCCAGCGGGTGCACATCTCAAACTCCCAATTTATCCTTTCCCACCCCCTTAACGCCCTGGTCACCATAAGTCTGTTCTCTGTGTCCGGGACTCTGTTAAAAAAAAAAAAAAATCAGGGAGCAGAATCTTTAAAATATCTTAATCGACAGTATCCTCTCTGTCTCTCTTTTTTTAAATTGAGGTATAGTTGATTTACAACACAGAATTCTCATTTTAAATTTTATTTTAAAAGAAAAAGAAAAACTGCTATGTTGGGGTTAAAAAAGTGGCCTTGATAATAGCACTTTATATTTTTATTTTGTTTTATTTTTTTTATCGGAGTACAGTCAGTTACAATGTGTCGATTTCTGGTGCACAGCCTAATGTCCCAGTCATGCATATAAATAGATATATTCGTTTTCATATTTCTTCCATTAAAGGTTATTACAAGATATTGAACATAGTTCCCTGTGCTGTATAGAAGTAATTTGTTTTTTGTTTTTTTTTTTTGGATAGTAGCACTTTTAAAGAGCTAGCAAAGACTGAAGCCTGTTTGCAGGGAGAGGAAAACTCAGTAGAGAAAATGTGAGATATTTGTTAATCAGACATGCTCAGGGATCCGCACAGCTGGGCAGTGAGAGTCCAGGGGTGGACTTTGATTCCTGTTGAGGAACCTTACAGCCGCATGTAGGACCCTCACACTTGGATGCTGAAAATGAGAGACGTCATGAATGCCAAGAGGGGTCCACCCAGAAGAGGTGTTTGAAAATTCTCTCATAAGGTTTTTTTTTTTTTTTTTGGTCTATTTTTTAAATGCAGTTTTAAAGGTTACTTTCCATTCACAGTTACAAACTATTGTCTTCATTCCTTGTGAGGTGCAATACATCCGTGAGCCTCTCTCACACTCAATAATTTACACCTTTCACTCCCGCACCCCGTCTTCCCCTCCCCACTTCCCTCTTCCTACTGGTCACCACTAGTCTGTTCTCTGTGTCTGTGAGTCTGTTTCTTTTTTGTTATATTCACTAGTTTTTTTTTTTTTTTTGGATTCCACATATAAATAGTATCATATGATATTTGTCCTTCTCTGTCTGGCTTACTTCACTTAGAAGGATGATCTCCAGGTCCATCCATGTTGCTGCAAATGGCATTGTTTCATTCTTTTTCGTGGCTGAATAGTATTCCATTGTATAACTATGCTACATCTTCTTTATCCAGTCATCTGTCGGTGGATATTTAGGTTATTTCCATGTCGTGGCTATTGTAAATAGTGCCACTGTGAACATTGGGGTGCAAGTGTCTTTTCAAGTTAGAGTTCCCTCTGGGTATATGCCCAGGAATGGGATTGCTGGGTCATATGGTAAGTCTATTTTTAGTTTTTTAAGGAACCTGCATACTGTTTTCCACAGTGGCTACATGAAACTACATTCCCACCAACAGTGCAGGAGGGTGGAAAGAAGGGTTCTATTTTATTTTGCTTTACTAGACATGGTTTATAGGTTTGTGTACAGAATTCACACAGATTATATAGTACATTTCCCTTCCATGTCCTTATGTATTTCACTTTATTAGAAATTGATGTTTTTATAAACAAAAAATTATTGCTGCTTTTACTTCAATTCAAAAAAAAAAAATCAAAAAATGCTGCTTCTGGTTCCTTAGAGATTTTGAGTGAGTGTTGGAATGTGTAGACAGCAGGGAGCTCCCCAGCAGGAACATGGCGAGGCAGGTGCAGGCGAGGGGATCTGAGTGAGGCTTCGGTCTGCACAGGAGAGCAGCCAGCCCCCACTGCTCCATGAATCACCATCCCTCTCAAGGCTCAAAAGCAGAGCAGGCAAGCAAACCCAGGAGGTCCTACCAGAAATGCAAACATGAGCACAGTTCTTCCAAGACTATTTACCCAGGGCCATAGTTTGCTTTTCCATCAACTGT